>NC_074707.1:40815843-41434632 GCF_024334085.1 Lutzomyia longipalpis | reverse complement strand
TTAATAAAATAATTCAAAAAAAAATGCAATTTCATCAATTTTAAAATTTTTATTCATTCTTCATTAAATTTTTTCTATTATTTCTACAGAATTGGAAAATTTTCCCTCCTACAGCAATTGATATAAGACCCCTGGCAACAGTTCTCATCACCCAGTAGTGTCATCTTATATTCCACAGTACCCAATTACTGCGACAAATTGAACTCTGCAATGATTCCACGAAGTCAAGTGAGACACTTTGAGAGAAGTAATTGGTATTACTTGTCTTGATTAATTTGCTAAATTTTCCGGGGAATTCCTCACAACTGTCTCATTTACTTTTCACACTAATTTGCCCGCGATAAAATCGCAAAATCGCCCACCGTGATGTGTTTGAAAAAAAAAAAAACGAAAATCTGCACGAGATTGCGGGCGACAAGCATGCAGATTTCCCAATTGCGATTACACGTAAATTATATAGGTACACATATGTTTATTTTTTTTACATCACACATCTCGGGGTTTTTGGGCCACTAAAATGGTCACAAGTGTGTGGAAAGAGAGCGAGAGAGAGAGGCCTGCGGGGAAAAGAGAGGTGGTGAATTTTGTGGATATCAATTAAGAGGACAATCACATTTGACCACAAGCTCTCCAAATGGTTTGTGTCGTTGACGCTGATGTCGGGGAAAAATGTAATTATACCTCCTAACCAGCTCGTACATAGGCATGTAAATGGAATTATTTTGGTGTTTGAAACTGTCGCCTCCAATTAATTCACAATTTTTTTCCCGCGCAGCTCCCGTTTGACCTTCCAACAAATGGCAAAAACTTCTTTGCGTTGTTAATCAAATGCCTCTCGGGTGGCTTTCCCATCGCAATTTCCCGCTCCCTGTGGGAGCTGTGCCTCGTACAGCCAAAGCCACGTTCTTCTGCGTGAAAATTAATCAGTCATTTGTCCTGGGACAGAGAGCCCTTCGTGCAAAGCAAAAGGCGCACTCCTTATCGCCTCCCCTTCACCCATCCACCCCGGAAGTTGGGTAATAAATGGGGATCAACGGGGGACACGTCAGGAATTTTTGACTGATGTCGAGACTAATCAGGGCGGACGCTAAGAAAGATGAATGCCAGTCAAATACATCCCCTCGCTTGTCCATCGAGGAGAGAGATTATACCCAGCATCGCAAGAAATCATCGAATGTTGAGAAATCTCCACTCCACACGCCAAAATGATCGTTCATCGTGGAAAATGAGAGAGAATAATAATAAAAAAAAAGTTGTGATTTATGGATGTAAAATGATCAAAAGCACCCAAGATTTCGATAAATCCTCTGAGCGGACTTTTTTTTTCTCTCTCTCCGAATCAATTTCATATAAAATAGCATTTGCAGCTCATAGCTTTTCTTTTTTTTTTATTACTGCTGCCGTGGTGCCTCCGTGGATCGTGTCATTGGCTGTTTTATGGGGAGGATCTACACGGATTGAGACACCAAATCTCACCGAAGAATCTTCAGCTTTTGCGCCAGCATTTCTTTTGAAATTTAAGTGGATTTTCGTGATTGGTTCGGGGGTTAAAATCTTTAATTTTTTAAAATTATTTTTGAATTTTAAAATTAGAAAAATATTTTTTTATTTTCGATTTTTCTATAAATATTTTCAGTTTTCTAATGTGTGAGTTTGAGAAGTTTTTATTAAAGTATTTTGTAAAAGATAAATGTAAGATTTAGTATGTCTGATAATTTTCTACTTAAATTAGCCTTAAAAACTTAGGCCCAGATTACAAAAAAAATAAAGTCATTTTTAAGAAAACTTAAGCCTGACTTAAGAAACCAGCCGAAATCTAACCAGTTCCGCTAAAGTTTCTTTAGTTAGTCTCAAATTTTCTTAAACTTGGTTTTAGTTTTTGTAATCTAGGCCTAAGTATGTATTTTAGGCTAGGTTTAAGTTTTTGAAGCTAGGCTTAAATTTTAAAAGCTAAGCCTTATTTTATAAGCCGAACTCTACTTTTTTAGGCTGGACTAAATGTATTTTTTATGACTTTTTTTGTTGAAACTTAAGCGTGGAGGCTAAACAAGATTTAGTAATTTATTTTACCCCTTCTAAAACCTAGAAAATGGGAATTAAAAAATTCTAATATTCATTTCAATATTAATTAATATTAATATAATTGACCCCTTAAAGATTTTGTTTAACGAAAATATTTATTCAAAATGACCGTTAATTTTTAAAAATGAAATTAGTAAAAAAAATCTCTAAACTAAGAAATTCTCAAATGTCGGTCAATCTGTTTATTTTCTCAGCGCATTAGTAGAGTTCACGACTCAATTTCCATCGAATATATTTGAAGAAATATTGAAGAATGTATTTTTATCACCACGCTGTGGACATAGCGGAACGCAATAAAAAAGCCTTTTATTTGGCGAAAGCATCTAAAATTAACATCCCACGTTGTCTAGTGGTTAGGATATCTGGCTTTCACCCAGAAGGCCCGGGTTCGATTCCCGGCGTGGGAATATTTTTTTAAATGGCCCTCTAGTGGTCGTTTTTTCACTTATACCATTTTTAGCTAAATATTCTTGTTGTTTTTCGAAGTTTTTCTTTGAGATTCAAACCCCCTGGCAATGGGGCGACATGCAAAGAAATCGCAGACGTTCCTCGCAATCTCGGGCTCTTCTCCTCTAAATCCAATGACTCCACCACTGATCTCGCTTTTAGTAAACATGTTTTTGCAATAATACTTTTCTGGCGGATCAAAAGCAACAGAAATGAAAAAAAATCTATTTTCAAAGAGAGGAAATTTTTTTTAGGCAATACATCACATTTTTTTTGCAAAGCATAAAGCTTCTATTGCAATCAACAGTGCGTCAGCTGCATGAATACGCGATGATACGACGAATTGTGTGACTTTTCCTCTCAAAACATCTTGTGGGAGTCTCTTGAGAATTTCTTGGGTAAATCCAAGGACGGTCACTGAGCTCTTCCTGCCCAGTCTTAGCAGTTTGGTGGGGCTTCTTGAGACTTCTTGTGTATAGCTGACTGAGCTTTTTTTTCTTCTCTACTATTCCTGCCCAGTCGAATGAGAAGTTCTTCTATGTGGCCAAAGTCAAATATAGCCGGAGGAGATTTTGTAAAAGAAACAACAACGAAAGAATTGGTTTTTCTCGCAGTCACCAAAAGGTAATGAAAATTTTTATGGAAATCAACACTGTGAGCCCTACAATTTGGTCAGTCGTGAGCTTAAAATGTGCGGTAGCATTGCTTGCCCGCGCGGTGGATAAGCCAGCACACAAAATAACATATTAGCCTAGTTGGGAGAAACACATAAAGTATTATATGTTAATGGGGTGATTGTTTGGTTGCAACAGAAATGTCATAAATTAAAAGTCCATATTGAACAATTTGTCCAACATATTCTGTGTGAAATAAGTGAATGTTACCATTTGTTGCATGGCTAAGAAACCAACTAAAACGGAAAGATCTTGACCCGTTCTCGCCTCATTATTTTAATTTGTTTTACAGACGCGCGCTTTTATAGTTCCTATGACCAAGATTATAAACAACCAATTCACCATGCTTAAAAAAAAATACCTTCTCCCCGTCCAACCAATAAAGGTTAACATCGGAAAATTATTCCCTCACGTGCATTTGAAAGGAAAATTCTATACATGCGGGGTGAGACAATAGAAAAGTTCTGTGTGTGCTTATCGAATTGACGCGATTAGCTTACCCCGTAATTGGCGCACAATTGAGCATGGAAGGTCTTTTGCGGAGAGCCACTGTCAGGGTCGCAATTGTACTTCCGATGTACCTCTCACTATCGCGCACTTAAAGCACAGGTCTGCCAGGTTTTACGTTTTTTTTTTTTTGCTTCACCTATTTTTTTTTTTGGAGCCTTATTCAGAACGATATAGCCTGCAGGTAGAAGAAGTTCAATCCATTTGCTGGATTTTATTTGGCCCGGTTGTCTGTGTCTCGTAATTAATGCTGGCAACTGATTTGCAATGAATGTAGATTGAAGATTTAAGGGATGGTCACGTTATTTTGGAAACTCGGGGACTTTCAAGAGCGATTTTCAAGCCAATTTTGAAACCAAAAATTCGAAATTTGCTTGCACTCTCGTTAAATGGCCAAATACTGATAAGAATTTAGTATTTTCAATTTAGAAAATAATTTTTTTTGCTCAAAAAAATTATTTGAAATTCTCACATTTTGGCCATTTTGTTCCTGTAGAGTTTCCAAAATAACGTGACCATCCCTTATTTAGTTTAAGAAAAAGACTTGGAGGAAATTGAAATATTACATTATTATTTGGAATCATTTTTAATTTAGAATAATTCACTGATAAAAATATATATTTTTTAATATTTATTTTTACTCTTTCTTTCTTTTTTTTAATTTGTCTGAATATTATAAATACTTCATTAAAAATGTAGATCTCTTAAAACAATGTAGAAATTTTGAGTAATCTGAATTTATAGTTTTAAAAGGAGTTTATTCACATTATCCTGCATTTTATTAGACTTTCAGGATAACTTTAAAACGTCAGACAGGAGTTTATAAAGAATTTAAAAATTGATTCTGAAAATAAAGGTTTCTCATGTCTTCTAAGAAAACTAAAGACAATTAAGCAACGCCTACGTTGTACTTAATTTTGCCTGCATCAAACATATGCTTCAATAGTTATTTATTATTACAAATTTAAATTGCATAAATCTATGCAGATTTCCGGATAATCTTTTTATTTTCAGTAAATCAATCAATTTTAAAATTAAATTTTTATCATTTGAAATATATATTACGACCAATGAAGCACCAAAGCATATGCTTCATGCGCAAAAACACAATTTTTTTTTTGAAAATCGGATAATCACAGTGAAAGTAATAATAGCTTGAAAAAATTTAAAAAATTAACAATTTTCGCTCATTCGGAAATTTTTGCGGGTAGTGTAACTAAATAAAAAAAATAAGTTTTTCACGGTTTCAAGCTAATCATTTATTGTCCAACAGTTTTCTTGTTAAATAGAAAATCATTTTGGGCTTTCCTTCATTCTTTCTTAATTCCCTAAATAATTTAATTTAATTTTTTGTTTTATCTTCAAATAATACATATCACGATACCCACATAAATATGAATAAAGTCCTTTACAAAACAAAATCATAATTCTCACAAGAGCTAATATTTTCTATTGCCCCACTTGAGATTTCTTTAGTCTTAATGGAACAAAATGATTTAAATTAACATGTCCCTAATTAATATATAGCACATTAAGTGCTATCTTAATTTGTTTCTCAACTCTGTTGTCCACCAATCTAATGATTGTGTTGAGACCCCTAATCACAAAAGAGTCCATATAATTTTTATTTATAGACTCGCTTTTCTCGAAGAGGTAATTCAGCATCTCTCGTGTGCTCTTCCATCCCATTGATCCCTCGCACACCGCGCATACGTCTCCCCGTGCACTGGAAGCCACATATGAGGGGTCCCCGCGGCAAGCGAAAAAAAAAAAAACGAGCCAGCAGAGCTTGGCTGATATTAATGCGATCCCATCAAGTGAGATGTGTTTTTTATCGCGCTGACCGCGGCGTACAGAAATAATTTTAATAATCTAATTGGTGTTGGTTTCTTGTTGTCGACGAATTTGCTGCTGCTGCTGTTTTTTTAATCACCCACGGGCGGGAGATCATCCACGGTCGATCGGGGGTCAATCATCCGCGGTATGTGTCCCGTGCATTGGGCAAGGAGTGCAAGGCCGCGCCCGATAAGCCGTGCGCGAGTTCTTCACCGCGCACACAGCTCGCGAAGAGATTTCGCAAATTGATGGTGACGCCAGGAAAACCTTGGGGTCCAGTTAGTCGCGTATGTATGAGCAACGAGACAATATTGGCAGTTGAATGTCTCAATGTGAGTCACTCTCGTGTGCGGTCTGGCAATTTTCACACCCAATTGAGATTTACCGGATACTTGAAAATAAATGGAATAAATGTGCATCGGGTTGGGAGAGTTGGGGCCAAATTAAAATCGTGTCCATCCCAAGGACAGCGCTATTAGCAATTTTATCTGCACTCGCGCGTTTCTCATGCAAATCCCCGCGCGCGCAAAAGTCAGCACGCCACTTCACGGTTCAATGGTCATCAAGTGCTCGCGCGCGAACTTCGAGCCATGCTCTGGACTCTCACAGCTTTTTGGCAGATGTATAGACTTTTCCGTTATGAAGAAAAAAAGCTCTAGAGGGATGAAAACCAAGGAAATTCCGTCAAAGGGAAAAACTATTGGAAGGAAAACATCCTGAAGTAACCCATAAGAATGACCCCATCGCGGAAGAAAAACAAGAAGTTCTTCATGTGAGAATCCACACACATGCGGTGAGGAGGGAGCTTTTCTTTTTCCATGGAGCGAGGGCAGGAGGGGTGCAGAAGATTGCGAGAAAGTGAACTGAAGACGGCAAAAAAATACACATTGAGAAAATACAAATTGTATTAGAAGAGTAAATAAATAATAAAAAGGAATGGCTCAACACAGAAGGAATAGAAACCTAGTTTTCCTCCCATTATCCACCATTATTTTTATTATACTCCATTTCTATTATTATTAAAAGCCCCCACTATCTCCGTTCGATATGGCAAGTTGGATCAATATTGGAAAAATCTCACAGAAAATCAGTCATTTTTTTTCTTCTTCTTCAACGTATCCGTACAATATTGCTCTTTGGTAAGTTTTCTCTGCCGTGTGCGCCGTTTTTTTTCCGCCTTCCGCCGCCGTGTCGGCCACAGATTGAATGTTGTGCACAACAAACCACTCAAAAGAGCATTGTTAATCATTTGTAGCAGCAGCAAAGAGTGATTTATAGCAGAGTCGCGGCCACAACTCATGAAAATTGGAATCGTGGCTGATTCGTAATTGAAAATTGCACTTAATAGTTGCAAAATGCGATTTTGTGCATTAGGTTTCCATTTATCTATCCCATTTTGTGCCATTTCAAACCAAACTAATGGGGATCAATGTGACCAAAATCGCACCATCAAAGGGCGATAAGCTCTAAATGTTACTTTTCAAATAAATTATTCCTTTTTCCCTTCATTTGAGCCAATTATATCAGGCATTTGATCAGGAAGTTTATATGTTTGTAATGCTGGACTGTATTCATTGCGAATTTGCATAAACTTTTGAGCTTTCTATAAATCATATATAGTGAATTTTTAATTTGTTTATTTGAATTGATTTATAAAGGTGTATTAATTAAGTCTGAATTAGTTATTTTTATTAACGTTAAATTCATCCTTAACACTTGGAGGATCCAGGTTTCTAACCTCAAAAGTTTTAAAAGAAAATGTTTTTCCAAGTTTTCTTTCAACGATCTTAAAGTAATGGAACTTCACTACACACATGATGTAAAAATTATCACAATATTTTTAGGAGATTTTATTCTGTGACGGTCACTTTGGCCAGCAAAATCCCCAAGGGTTAAATAAAATTAAAATTCAACAATTTTTTTTAATTAGAACGTTTTCTAAGAAAACTTTTTATTTATTTTTTTAATATTATGTTAAAAAAATAGGATCCGATGGAATTGAAAAGTAAACGAATTTTAACAGAATTGGGGCCACACCACGATATTTTGTTTATTTGAATTTTAAGAATATCAGACATTAAATTTTAAAACAAAATATAATAAATTCCTTTATTTTTTTTAAACCAATCAATAATCTTATTAAAATTATAAGAAGAGTTATAATCTCGAGCTATATTCTTGACTTTCTCTCGTTAATTGCTTGTTAATCTTTATTTCTTTCCGATAAAGTCAATCAAAATTAAATAAATCATTTTTATTTTCTCAATTGTCTTTTCTTATTTTCCTTTGCAAAGCTTTCACAATAAACACGTTGAAATATTTATAATTGTTCAGAATGAACATGCACAGAACAAGTAAAAGAAAAACAAAGTTGTAAAGGTGGAAGAGTCACCGTCAAAACAATAATAAATAAATCAAAATTTAGTGCCACAGCTGCATTTCAGGTCAGCTGTGGCACCACTTCCCACTTCCTGGAGTGCGGAGCGAAGTACTCGTGGGGGGTACTCGCGCTTCTCTCCCACTCCAGGAAGAGGACAAAAATTAATATAAAAGAACCTCATGTTAGAATAAGAACTTCACTTCTTGTTAATGTACCATCTAGCAAGTTTTGTAATAAAACAGTGCCTGCCAAGACAGGCGCGCCAGACGGTAAACAAAGTCTCTTAATTTTTCTCCATTTCAGCGCCAGTTCAGAAGACGCGCACCCTCGTTGCGGTGTCTAACTGGCCTCTTCAGATTTCGAACATTTGAGGATTCGAAACATGGTCCTTCGAGCCGGAGCCGAACCAGCGACCTATGGATTTGGATTCCCTCTTCTGTGGTCTTGATGGCCACCTCGCCGTGGGTCCAGTGCGCTATTGAATACCCTTCCCCTATTTTATACAGTGTTCTATGTGTTACATCATAAATGGTGTTTATATTCATGAAATCTATTAGGCTACCCCTTCCAGTTTTGGCTAATAGTATTTTGCTATAGTGATTACTGATTTCATCTAAATATGCAGCAGCGTCCACATACATCGCGAGGACTTCCAGTCTCAGACGGTTATGATCAGTCGCTCCGCTTGTGGCGCTGAGCTCTTGAGTTAATTTAATGACTTGATTGGTTTTTTCAACATATTGTTTTAGCCTGGCATTGACTTGCTCAATTGTTTTGTCGACCTTAACGCTAAGGTGGAGCATACGGTGCTCTTGTGCCTCGGATTCATGCCTCTGACTCGTCTTCAGGCTATCTAAATCTTTGTATACCTCATCGTTGACACCAAAGACATAAGTGAGCATTTTGCCGAGTACCCCTCTTTTAGTTCTGGTGCTTGTAAATATACTGTCAATCTGAATTAACGCGTCGCTCGCCTTATGTCTTAGATGACGAACGTAATTTTCACAGTGTATATCTTTGGCAAATGCCTGAGCCGCGGCGCATGAATCCGATGTATTTTTAAATGCTTGCCCGATTGCTTGCCTGTCCATCAAAATGCGACGGGCTGAATAATCTATGTCTACGCGAAGGGATCCTCTTTTAATTTTGGCCCACCCGAACTCCTCGATGTATAGGCCAGGTGACGGACTGACCAGTGTGTAATTATGAACCGCGTGAGGAGTGTGAGCCGATCCCATGGCTAGAAGAGCCATAAATAGAAATATGAACAAGGACCGCCAAGAAGTTCCTTTGGAGCTTCTCTTTGGCCTTTCTGTTTCCTGTGTTGTTACCAAGGCGTCAACAGGCGCCTCTTCGATTGGATTGTCCTCTTGGTAAATCGGTAACCGGGCAATCTTTGTTATAGGTCTTCTCTTTGTACCCGTTGCTGTTCTAAGATCAGCAACGCGAGGTAGGCCAGCCTTGTCGGGTAATACATGCTCAACCCGGGCTAAAGGCCATTGTAGGGGAGCCGTGTTGTCATGCTGACCTCAAAAATCAAGTACTCCACAATCTTATTGAGTGAATACATAGCGCTCGATCACATGTCTGAAGGAGCCCCCAACGAAGGAAAATTCTATCTTCCGCACCACGCGGTAATGAAAGAAGAGAGCTCAACCACAAAATTAAGGGTCGTCTTCGACGCCTCCGCCAAAACCTCTTCGGGGGAATCACTGAACTCAATACTACACACGGGCCCAAAGATTCAAGAAGATTTAAATTACATATTGCTGCGATGGAGAAAGCACAAGTTTGCCATTAATGCCGACATTGAAAAAATGTTCAGGCAGATTAAGGTGTTCCCTCATGAGCGAGATCTGCAGCGCATACTTTGGCGCGAAAATCAGTGGGAAGATGTGAAGGAATACACCTTAAATACGGTGACCTACGGCACCGCATGTGCAACATTTCTGTCAGTGAAGGTCATCCAGCAATTGGCCATAGATGAGGGTCATCACTTTCCAAAGGCAAAAGCTGCCATGAAAGATTTCTACGTTGATGACGTCCTCACAGGCGCACATTCCCTCCAAGAGGCAAGGGAGGTGCGAGACCAGCTAATTGGATTGATGAGTAGAGGAGGGATGAATCTTCGGAAGTGGACGGCCAGTGATCCCCGACTTCTTGAGGACCTTCCACAAAATCAAATTGAATCGAAATATCTCAACCTTACAGATGATGAAGTGCTCAAGGCTCTCGGGGTTGGATGGAATCCAATCACGGATAAGATCCAGTACACAGTAAGGGCTCCGACGGCTGGGCAACTCACAAAAAGAAAAATTCTCTCAGACGTCGCAGCCATTTTCGACCCCATAGGTCTACTTGCCCCGATCATGATTGCTGCGAAAATGTTCGTCCAAAGACTCTGGAAAGAGAAATTGGACTGGGATGATCCCATACCCTCCATCATCGCAGATGAATGGAACACATTTCTGCACAATCTACCGGACATTGGCAAAATTGAGATCGAAAGATTTTTCGGTTACGAACCAGGCAGCAATGTTCAGTTGCATGGTTTCGCCGATGCCTCGGAAAAAGGATTCGGGGCAGTGATCTATGTACGAGTCTCGACCAGAGAGACAACAAAAGTAACAATTCTAACAGCCAAAACAAGAGTAACACCACTGAAAAAGAAAATAAGCCTCCCGAGATTGGAGCTTTGCGGTGGGGTACTGCTAGCTGAATTGATGGATAACACAGAAAAGGCACTTCAAATTCCAGGGATAGAAAAACATGCGTGGCTTGATTCAAAAATCGCGCTCGCTTGGATAGCGAAAGACGCAGCGAATTGGGAAACGTACATTGCGAATAGGGTGGAGAAAATACACCAACTCGTAAACAGAAATGTATGGAAACACGTCGAGTCAGCACAAAATCCAGCGGACATCGCTTCACGGGGAATATGCCCGTCTCAGCTATCACAAAATGCATTATGGTGGAATGGCCCCTCCTGGCTATCGCGCAATGAAAGGGAGTGGCCAGTCAATGAAAATGATACCCCACCCGCAAAAGCTGAGGATCGCGAAAACTCTTGCACTACCACAAACAAAAAAGAGGAGGATGATCAGCGCAATGTTATGGGACACCAGGCAGTATGTGCTCTAAGCACAGAAGGAGGAGACAAAGCCGTACAAAACCCATTAACAATGAAATACGATTCCCTCAACAAAGCCATTCGCATAACAGCATATTGCAAGAGATTTCTACAACTATGCAGAGGTGAGAAACCCGAAACACCACATCTATCAAGTAAAGAGCTCAATGATGCAGAACTCATCCTTGTAAAGCAACTCCAAGAGCAGCATTTCGAGAAAGAAATACAGCTCTTGAGTGCAGGGCGTCAGATTCCCACCACAAATAAATTACTCACTCTTGACCCATTTTTGGATGAAAATGGAATTCTAAGAGTAGGTGGAAGACTCCAGAACTCCAAACGCCCATTTCAAACAAAACACCAAATGTTAATCCCCTCAAAATCTCACTTCGCCAAGCTGATAATCCTAAACGCCCACGCAGAAACACTTCATGGCGGAACGAATCTCACGTTCAGCCACACAAGGAACAAGTACTGGATTCCAGCCTCACGAGGAATCGTGTCTTCTGTACTAAGAAAATGTATCAAATGCTTCAGGCTCCGAAAACACCAACCTCACCAACTGATGGGTCAACTACCGGCCGACCGGGTCACACCCTCCGCGCCCTTCTCACATTGCGGGGTCGATTACGCCGGGCCCTTCACAACCAAGGCATCCAAAGGCCGTGGAATCAAGACTTTCAAATCTTACATTGCTCTTTTCGTATGCCTCAGCACAAAGGCCATTCACTTGGAATTAGTCAGTGAACTGACAACTCAAGCATTTCTAGCGGCGCTGGATAGGTTCACAGCCCGTCGCGGAAAACCCACAAAGATATCCAGCGACAATGGCACAAATTTCGTCGGTGCCAAAAATGCATTAGACAAAGAAGTCAAGAAGGCTTTCTCAGAAGCCACTCAAGTTGCAGCAGAACATGTAGCAAAAAGCGGCATCCACTGGGAATTGATACCACCCGCCTCACCCCACTTTGGGGGCCTTTGGGAGGCAGGTGTCAAGTCCACTAAAAGACACCTGAAGGCAGTTCTGACCAAAACAATCCTCACCTTTGAGGAGTTTTATACAGTGCTCACCTCAGTGGAAGCAGCGCTAAATTCGAGACCACTAACACCCCTGTCTGAGGACGCTCACGACCTCGCCGCCCTAAGCCCGGGACACTTCCTGATCGGAAGGGAGTTATTAGCTCCTCCACAGGAAATTATTGAAGAAAGAGAACCAACAAGACGGTGGAGACTCGTAAAGAAGCTACAGCAAGACGTTTGGAAGAGATGGGTGAAGGAATACCTTCACCACCTACAAGAGCGCAACAAATGGAAGAAACGCACTCAACCCATAAAAACAGGTGAATTAGTGCTAATCATGGATGACAACACGGCTCCCCTACAATGGCCTTTAGCCCGGGTTGAGCATGTATTACCCGACAAGGCTGGCCTACCTCGCGTTGCTGATCTTAGAACAGCAACGGGTACAAAGAGAAGACCTATAACAAAGATTGCCCGGTTACCGATTTACCAAGAGGACAATCCAATCGAAGAGGCGCCTGTTGACGCCTTGGTAACAACACAGGAAACAGAAAGGCCAAAGAGAAGCTCCAAAGGAACTTCTTGGCGGTCCTTGTTCATATTTCTATTTATGGCTCTTCTAGCCATGGGATCGGCTCACACTCCTCACGCGGTTCATAATTACACACTGGTCAGTCCGTCACCTGGCCTATACATCGAGGAGTTCGGGTGGGCCAAAATTAAAAGAGGATCCCTTCGCGTAGACATAGATTATTCAGCCCGTCGCATTTTGATGGACAGGCAAGCAATCGGGCAAGCATTTAAAAATACATCGGATTCATGCGCCGCGGCTCAGGCATTTGCCAAAGATATACACTGTGAAAATTACGTTCGTCATCTAAGACATAAGGCGAGCGACGCGTTAATTCAGATTGACAGTATATTTACAAGCACCAGAACTAAAAGAGGGGTACTCGGCAAAATGCTCACTTATGTCTTTGGTGTCAACGATGAGGTATACAAAGATTTAGATAGCCTGAAGACGAGTCAGAGGCATGAATCCGAGGCACAAGAGCACCGTATGCTCCACCTTAGCGTTAAGGTCGACAAAACAATTGAGCAAGTCAATGCCAGGCTAAAACAATATGTTGAAAAAACCAATCAAGTCATTAAATTAACTCAAGAGCTCAGCGCCACAAGCGGAGCGACTGATCATAACCGTCTGAGACTGGAAGTCCTCGCGATGTATGTGGACGCTGCTGCATATTTAGATGAAATCAGTAATCACTATAGCAAAATACTATTAGCCAAAACTGGAAGGGGTAGCCTAATAGATTTCATGAATATAAACACCATTTATGATGTAACACATAGAACACTGTATAAAATAGGGGAAGGGTATTCAATAGCGCACTGGACCCACGGCGAGGTGGCCATCAAGACCACAGAAGAGGGAATCCAAATCCAAGGGCGACTGGACATCCTGGAAAGAAGACGGTTCCAGCTACTGCAAGTAACCCCCATCCCCCTGCACACAACCAACGGAAGCTTCCTACTGCCCAATCCAGGGTTAGACAGATTGGCCCTGGAGTTCAACAGCCAAAAGTATTTCATATTCGACAAGGAAGGTTGCGTCATGGTCGCGCACAAGGAGTATATCTGTACTCCTCATGCGGTCCACAACCTAAAGGACCAACCCCAATGTGTCATAGACGAACTGTACAACAGACACCCGAAAAAAGCATGCAACACCACGCTGCTTGACTTGAAAGGGACAGTATGGAAACAGATGGCAATGGCAAACGTGTGGCTCTACGTCACAGAAAGTCCGAGAACCATCGCCATCATATGCCAAGGATTAAGGGAGGAAGCCCTGATACAGAACGCAGGGCTAGTCAGGATCCCGAGCGGCTGCCAAATTGAGGGTGACGCCATTACTCTGCAGGCCATGATGGAGACTTCCATGTCGGCCGTTGCGGGTTACAGCCACCCAATAAATTTGGCAAATCAACAAGTCGCAAAACACATCACCATCACGGGAGGGAATCAGATAATGCCGCTAAAGCCATACGAAAACGTGGAAGAAATCGGGTTTCCTACGCCCACAATCGAACCCGTAAACCATCATGCCCTTGCAACATGGGCATGCCTCGGCATTCTGACCTCCGGCGTCATCAGCATCCTGGGATGGATGGGGGTGCAGCGAAGAAAACAACGCCAGGCCGCTCTAGGAGACGTCCAGCCATCAGCAAACAACGAGCTCCCACTCGCAACAAGGTTTCGACAGATGCTGCAACGCGCCGCACCACCCACACCCTCGCCGCGGGCCCAAGATGTTCAGAATGAACATGCACAGAACAAGTAAAAGAAAAACAAAGTTGTAAAGGTGGAAGAGTCACCGTCAAAACAATAATAAATAAATCAAAATTTAGTGCCACAGCTGCATTTCAGGTCAGCTGTGGCACCACTTCCCACTTCCTGGAGTGCGGAGCGAAGTACTCGTGGGGGGTACTCGCGCTTCTCTCCCACTCCAGGAAGAGGACAAAAATTAATATAAAAGAACCTCATGTTAGAATAAGAACTTCACTTCTTGTTAATGTACCATCTAGCAAGTTTTGTAATAAGGGATGGTCACGTTATTTTGGAAACTCTATCGAGCTAAAATGCCTTTTTACTGTGTGCTGAATGACGTCACCGTACCACGTGACACATCACTTTGTATACATTTTGACAACTAGCGCCACGATTGCTAATATTCGGTATTAAGATTTAACACTGAAAAAAACAGTTTTTTGATTGATTTTGTTCGCCCGAGTTTCCAAAATAACGTGACCATCCCTTAAAACAGTGCCTGCCAAGACAGGCGCGCCAGACGGTAAACAAAGTCTCTTAATTTTTCTCCATTTCAGCGCCAGTTCAGAAGACGCGCACCCTCGTTGCGGTGTCTAACTGGCCTCTTCAGATTTCGAACATTTGAGGATTCGAAACAATAATATCTTTATGATTAAGAAATTCAACGAAAAAAAGTTGTAAATTGCGAAATGTTAAGTAATTTTCATATCTCAGAGTTCTTGATGAATGTCAAAGTTCTGAAAATTTGCAGTTCACTGACCCAAAAAGATTACTATTTTTAATTTGTTGATTAGATAAGGGGAAGAACGACCAACGCTGTTTAACCTTGTTTTTTTTTTTTAGTATCTCTCAGTTGGAGCTTTATCATGCATCAAAAATTCCCAGGGAATAAATTAAGTTTAATGACCGATTTTAAAACGAAGTCATATTTCTTCAAAGTTAAAAGTTCAGAAAGTTTCATTTTATTTTATAATTTCAGAGTTGACAGCAAAAGTTAGATGAGATTCACTGATTTATTGTTTTGAGTATTTTCTTAAAGGAAAATCACAAAATTACTCCCAAAAGCTTCGAAAAAAGCTCCGGAAATTGGAAAGAATTTGTCTAAATATTTGTTTTGTTTTAGAGATAAGAACTTCAGTCAATAAGATTATTTTAATCAAGGGTGATATCACTTCTATAAAAGAAAAATATATTTCTTCTCTTAAACTTTAATCAAAACTAATTTATTGTACTTACAAAATAAAGAAGAATTTCTTCACAAGATCACAGTCAATTTGGTTTTGATTTTAAACCAGAATGAGCCAGTTACAGTATCTCCTTCCTTCTATGGTGGGTTGCGCAATTGTTCTTCCCAACCTCGTCTTCCATCAAACTGAACTGAATATATGTTTTTGGAGAGTTTCTTATGCGATGGTGAGTGTGGTGCTAAAAAGATACAATCGTCCGTGTCCAATTGACTGACAGATTTACAGCATAACGTCTCACACGGCAATAAGACCCAGGCAGAACCGTGCCCCTCTTCCTTTGGGGAGAGAGAGATCATTTTGGGCACACGAAGTGAGAGCTCAACAAGAAAAGCCACAATTGTACCTGGAAGTTCAAGGTTTTCAGCATTGTATGATGGCTCAGGTCGATCTGAGAGTGGCTTGCTCAATACATCTCGCAGCACAACGCGAGATTACAATGTGAGACAGGTAAGAGCGCAATTATGGATCTCTAATTGAAATTTCCTATCCACAAAAGCCCCCTCAAATCGATGCCAATTGATTAACATCACCTTCCTCACATTCAAGCAGAAGTGTCACGGCGCGCGATCTTTTTTTTTTCTAAACCGCAAATCACGAAAAATTCACTGTGTCAAGGTGGGATGTGTACCTGGGGTGATTGTGAAACTGCAGCGCGAAGGTGATAAAAGAGACAAACGTCGAAAATGGGTGCCTAATTGCTCCATTCTCCCGCGGGTATACCACCTCTCTTGCCAAACCACGGTGCAGCGCGTCAATTTTCTGCTATAATGTCACAAAATCCTACCTCATTATTATTTTCCATTCGGCAAAGCAACTGTCTTTTCTAACAATTGATAATGGTTTCATGGACATTTTCACTGCAATCATCGATGGAATTAAAGTTCAAAGCAAACATTGTGCAAGAAAATATGACGTGATTGGCGGTGGGAAGGGAGGTGTCGGTGGTTTCATTTATGCTTATAAACACAACAAAAGCACTTTTGGGAAGGCAAAAGAGGTTTATTTTTAGCTTCAACCATGTGAGATTTCTTTTTGATAAAAATAGACATTACGGAGGGCGGATAAAAATTAATGGAGCCCAAGAAGAGGAAATTTAAATGGTATTAAATGCTTCATAAATTAGAAAATTTACTATGAAATTTCCCCCCTCACAAGATCACCTTTGGTGGCAATTACCATACAGCCTATAGCTATAGCGGGGACTGGGGCAAAGTGAATTAATTTGTGAATAAATATTTTTTTTATAATTTTATTTTATTCTTTTTCTTGTCTTTAAAAAAATACAAATATTTAGATTTTTTGTACAGTTTGATAGATTAGAATAAAAAACTTTAAAACCTTCATGAAAATTTTTTTTCTGACGTTAAGGATTTGTTTTTCAAGGCTTCCAGTGTTCGTCAAAGGAAATTCTCGCTCATCCAAGGAAAAGCAGCAATTAAAACCAAAGCTTTCGATCATAACACCGGGTCTTCTTCAGTGGCTGAAAGAACACATTTATTCAAACATTTAACATATGTTGTTTTATATAAATTTATGTAAAAAACCTATGTTAAATGTTTAAATAAATGTGTCCTTTCAGCCACTGAAGAAGACCCGCTATTATGGTCGAAAGCTTTGGATTTAATTGCTGCTTTTCCTTGGGTGAGCGGGAATTTCCTCTGACGAACACCTTTAAGAAATATTCTGAGAGAATCTTCTTGTCTTCCTAAGCCCTGATCTCCCGTATTTAATGGTATACATAGGAGATTGTTGACTCTTCGGCTGGCACATGGGTTAGTGCGGAGACAATTAAACCTTTTGGAAGTGCTAGAGTCTATTTAGCAGCAAAAATGAATGATGGAAAAAAAGCCACACAATATTTTCAAGCATAATAAAAACGCCAAAAAGTTTTTTTTTAAAACACACGTGCGTCATTACCCAAGTGATATTAATTTATATTTGTGCCGGGTACAGTGCGATGTGTATGGAGCACCACGAGAGAGACATCGCATAATAAATAACGCAAACACAATAGGAGTATAATGAGTAATCTTAATTTATCTGTAATACACATTACGGGATATTAAACTCAAAACAATATTAGATATACTGACCTCGAAGTTGAGCGTGCGCGCGCGAGAAAAAATGATTACCCGCGCTAAAAACATTGTTGGAAAATGCATGCCCGTGGCACTCAAAAAGTGCGCAACAACTGTATTCCAATGTGGAGCCATATTTCCGCAATAAATGTCAAATGTATTTCCTAAAACATTCGCCTTCAAATTGCACTTTTCGCCACACTTGGAAAAGCCAACAGCACATTTTCTCTCTCAAAAAGTGACGGAAGTCCGATTATTGGGATGACTGTATGGGGTTCTATATGGGATTCTAAATGGGATTTTGTATGGGATTTTAGACACGAGTTGAGTCGTAACGTGTAATTGATGGGAAGTAGAAATTACGGAGTGGTGGTAAAACCTCTACTGCATTTTATTGGTTTATGTTTTTGTAAGCTTAATCTCAATTTAAGAGCGTTCAGTCATCGGGTTATTATTTTCAAAAATTCTAGGAGGATGTAAGTAATTATTTTTGAGTTTAAAAAATTAATTTAAATTTAAATTTTAAATCGATTTTAAGTCGATTCTTAAGGTTTTAAGTCAGTTTTTTTCAAATCTGACTTGAAATTAAAAAATAAATAAATAAAATAAAGGAAGGAATTCACAACTGAGTCGGGCTTAAAATTTTAAGTCGGTTTTTAAGTCGATCTTAAGGTTTTAAGTCTGATTTAAAATTTTAAAGTCAGGCTTGGATTTTCCTGAGTTGTCCTGGAAAATATGTAAGATTTTCTGATTAAATAACTGTTTTATTTTATTTTATTTTTTATTTTCTTGATTTCACTTTATTTTTTAAAATATTATTTTATTTTATATTTTTTTTTGTTTAATTTTTTTATTTAATTTTTTTTTATTTTAAAAATTTTAAGTCAGACTTAAAAAACTGACTTAAAACCTTAAAATCGACTTCAAAACCGGCTTAAAATTTTAAGACCGACTGAGTAGTGAATTCCGCCCTTAATTTGGTTTCTAATATTCTGTAGAATTAGTTTCGGATTTTTTTATTTTACGATTCAAATTTTATGAAATATTTTCTGATTTCTAGTGTTTCTTTAAATTAGTTTCAGGGGTCCTTATATTTGGCATGTCTTCATTGGTTTCTCGAGTTTAGTTGAATTGTTTTAGGTGTTTAAGTTTTTGCGTGCGGAACATTTAATGTTTTCTTGTGTTTCTCGAACTTTTCTTTATTTTTTTCTTTGTTTTAATTTGTTCTAGTTCTTTATGTTTTTTTGGTTTCTTATGTGTAGTCCAATTTAAGATTGGCTACCAAAAATCTATTTGAGCGGTAGGGCGCAGCTAACTAAATGCCCCACATGCGCTCCCAACGAAACTCAGCAATAGACTGACTCATACCGGAGCGTGCTGATGGACGACGCTCACACGTACATCCACCGCCTAGGACATTTAGCTCGCACATTCCCTCCACCCTTTAGCCATGAGACTAGGGTCTGGAAAAAATTAGGACTACATATGTTCTAAAAGAATGAATTAGAATTTTTCTAACGTTTCTTAGATATTTTTTAAGCTTCTCCGTTGCCCCAGTACAAAACAAGCAACAACTAAAATTTCTTTGAGCACTCAAGAATATTCTAAATTTTAGTAAAAACAAAATGTTTGTTTTTCCGTTAAATTTTATATCACAATTTATTTAAAAGGTATGTTAAAATAAAAATACATATAGCGTGTTATTAATCTCTCCAAATGAACACACTAAACATTGTTGTCCTCTCGTGATCCCTTTAGCAGCTAATAAAATAAAAGTATTACCATCACGAGACGGTTATATATGGAGATTTTCTTTCACTCCCCGGCATGCCCATCACAATGGAAGAAAAAATAGTCCGAGAGTGGTAGGTGTGTCAGCCCAGCTGAATTGGAGCTGATGGGGTACCCCATATGGAGACAAGCACCATCATCATCAGCATCATTGTTGTGTGAAGAACCTAGAGGTATTTTGTGTAGCACAGTAGCTGAAAACATTCGTGTCTCTCTTTTCATTTCACAGCATAAATTACATAAATTTTCATGTGTGGTGCTCACCAGCAGGGCATCTCTCTGAGATCTCTCATGCTTTGGCATTGTCTGCGCGCCCCGAACGGTGGCCGGGAGGTTTCTATATAACTCACAGTGCCTGTTTCGCTTGTGAGACCAATCATCCGTCCAAAAGTCGTGATACAAATTCAAGGTTTCACGATCGTTTCCCCCCCGCTCGCCCGACCTAACATTTTGCCAACATTGTATCTCTCACAGAGCCCAAGCAGAGAAACCAACGGGAAGCACTGCCGAGGGCTGGAGGCCATGGGGGCACGAGGGGGTGTGGTGGATGTTGGGTCTCTTGTGTCGAGAGCAATAATTGATACTGTCGAGATTGTCAATGTCATTTGGCGCGAAATTACTCTCCGCACCAGACCCCGTGGCCCGTTGCAAATGGTCACACCATATTCCGGGCTATGCGAAGCTGTTATGTTGCGCTGAAGGCCCCGGGAGAGAAGGAAAAGACTTCTATTGCACGAGAAGCTCTCAAATGTCTACCCAATTGATATGAACACCACTTTTGCAGACAACCTCAGGACAGGGCAGCGGCAGACCCATTGGAGCGGGAGGACATGTACACACACTTAAACATTGTATGGAGAGTGCTGAAAAAATCATGACACTATTTAGACATTTTCTCATTGCGGCCAGCCGGGGGAACGGGGCAGAGAGAGGTGCAGGCAGTCGGAAAAACGATTATCACGATTTTGCTATTTTCAAATGCAATTTCCAAAGCAAAATTGCAAAATATTGTTACAATTTATACAACAATCATGGAATTAAGAGATAAATGACTTTTTTACGTCCTACAAGCCACATTGATTAGAAGACAATTTCTGCTTCTATTCGTGACTCAAATTATCCACATTAGGCTCAATTTAATTGAACCCCATATACCACATGCAATTTCCATGCGAATGCTGTATATTTGTATGCATTCATATACATTATACATAATACTCTTCTCCCGCAAATGGACTTTTCTCGCACAAGCGCCAATGAACCTCGGGGAAGTGCCATTATAGATTGGAAATTCAGGGATTTTATCGAGTTCAATGGACGACGGCTAAAAATGTGTGGGAATTTTTTTTTTATTATTTTCACGATAAAGGTCCCCACGGAACGTCTGTGCTCGTGGAATTTGGTGGGTGTATATTTTTGGGTAATTAAACGGAATGGAAAAGGTCACGTTCCAATGAGTTTGGTGTGTTTTTGATTGAATTTGAATTTGCTGGAATTTATCTGAATTTAAAATTCATCCCAAGGGGTGTTTATCTGGCACTTTTTTTAGGTTTTTCTTTGAAAATCTTTGTCTTTTTTCATTTTATAAATATCAAGATTTAAAAGAAGTTTTCTTCTGTTATTTCTTTAAAAAAGAATTGTAAAAATAAATAGATTTAAGAAAATTGTTATTTGAAGACTTTTTAGTCGAGACACATTTTGTGCTATAAAAATGTATAGAAGCGATATTTTTGTTATAAAATAAATATAAGAAAATTTAAAAACTATAAAAATTACCAAAATACGTTTGAAAATGAAGCGAAATTGCTGAAAAAGTACAAGACAACTACGTTAAAAGTACACTGAAACTGATTAAAAGTGCATGAAACGCTATTAAAATTCATAAATTGCAAAAATGCACAAAATTAAAAGAAAACTTAACGGGGCTATCACACTTAAGCTCCAAGGGCTTAAGCATCATATCCTCTATGTGAGTACGAGAGAGACAACAACGGTATTTTTTCTCGTTCTGTCACATGTAAAATCTTAAGCATCAAGTGCTTAGAGCTTAGGTGTGATAACTCCCTAAAGGAATGAATCAAAAAGTTAAACACAATTGCAGTAAAAGTGCTTTAAAACTGCAATAACAGTTTATATACAAATCTACTGAAGTGTAAAAAACATGATTAAAAAAATCTCCAAATGCAATAAAAATCCGTATTGATGAAAAACTGCAGTAAAAGTGCACAAAAAAGTGCTATAAAATGTACAAAATGCAATAAGTGTGCATAGAAAAATTCCAGACAACACCCCCTTGATTTCATTCCTGTGGAAGGTGTCAGAAAAAATGCCTCATGGTACACCAATATGATGTATAATGTATTCAATGCATTAAAGAATTAAAAGATTTAACTCCAGATTCAATTTTTGTGCTTTTAATAATTTATTTGGAGCTTTTTTTCAGAATTTGTAGGCCAATCACGACTTTAACCTTAGTTCTATAAATGCTAAAGTAATTTAAAAGGATTCAAAGCTGCTGCTCAAATTATTATTCATAAAATAAATAAATTGTTTTTACAAGAATAAGGTATTTTATATAAAAATACAAAGTTTTATAAAATTCCTTTACATTGTATTCATTCATTCGTTATATTGCCTTTTGACGTTAGTACCGTGTATACTGTGTGCTTTTGACGATGTAAAAGCTCTATCATAGCTCTTTCAATAAGATAAAGTATCCCTTTCATTTTGCAGTTTTGTTGACTTGCAAACATATCTCTGTGAAAAGGGAGAGAATGCAAAGGGATCCCTTAAAGTTCGTTGGGGTTCCCTTTGAAGATGCTCCATACTCTTGCTTTTGCTCCCTCACTGCGAGAAAACTCCTTCTTGTAACGAATATTTCTTTTGGAAGGAGGAGATTCATGGAAATCTATTTGCGTTTTGGATGTGAAAGCACTTTTCATGCGGGGGCAATGTCATTAAAATTGAGTCAACAAGCGATACAAATGAATGCGACACAGCCCCAAGGCGGGAGGAAATGTCTATCAGCGATGTGGAAAAGGCAACAGGACACTTTCAATCAATCTTGCATCTCTAATTGGTGTGTAAATTTGTACACGCGGTGTTTTCATAAATATCGCCCCCCTTTGGGCCCCTCTGTGGGTTGTGGAAGTGCATTTGAAGTGCCACTTGCAATTTGCTCCTTTTTCCTTTATGTGCTGTGTACCTATACCGGAGTAAAATATATACGCAGCAAATCCCCCCAAAGTGCCTGCACACGAAGTTTTTGGGATGATGGGAAATACTTTTGTGGCTCAAAATGCGCGCGCGACTTTCTCGTGCTCATTGCACTCTAAACTAAGCCTGGCTCATGAGGTTCTTATTTATCAAAATGGCATGGGCTGTGCTATGGAAGTATCAACAACATTTTATTGGACACAACCATCATTTCATATTTACATTCTTGCGCGGGGTTTACTCTTCGTGGTGAGGAAGGCGCGCAAAGTAGATGAAGAAAGCAAAGAAAAAAAGATTCTTAAAACCAAAAAGATCCGCGTGGTGTATTTATAATACTAACGTCCATGTGATACTTTTATTGTATATGGAGTGCCAGAGGAGAGTGAGATGGAACGGAAATGGCAAAGACTAAATGAAATTCAAAGCCATTTTTCTTATTAAGTCGCAAAGCCACAGAGAGATGTTTGTTATGGGGCTTTTATGTGCCGTTTTTTTTTTGGACACACCGCGCGCATTCTCCTATTTATTTACGATCCATTGAGCCATGTGTGCATCTGCACCCAGTGCGATGAAGGAGCCAAAATATGCCTCAAGTGAGAATAAATAATTTTGTATTTTTGATATTTTTTAGCGCGAGCACAAACGCTCAGGAAAAAAGAAAGATTTTCCACGGCCGGGTGGAAAACAAGATTCTGCGGCATGTTTGAGATGCCACAAGCAAATTGCAATGTTTGTGATTTTCCACCCAAAAAAAGATTCTTATTTATAGAATTTTACACAGCAACGGGTGAGTTCTTTTCAACACCACCCTCCACCAACCCTCTTCGCGCATAAATATAGCATTTACCCATGAAGAATGCAAGAAGATCCCGTGTCAAAGTTTCTTGATGTGCGCGGATGTTGTCGAGGGTCACGGTTCGGTGACCCGAACATTGGCCGTTGTCCTTTTTTGTCGCTCCTTCTCTCCACCCAATGTGCAATCAACAAGCTCATTAAGCATCCCCGCGTGCCTTTAACCCATGATGTATACCCAACAGTTGTCCACCACTTCCACATCCCAAGAGATAGGCGTGTGTGCTCAAGCCAGAGAAGATATTTCCGTGTGTGACAAGGAGGCACCCGTGATACATTATGAGGTGCCGCCAAAGAACAATTTTGCACCCAATTAACTGAAATTTATATACCCCCAAACACCCATAATTTCACTTCTGGAGACCAAGAGGACGATTAATTAGGTAAAACAAGTCTTTTTCATATGTTTTCTCAAACGTCCCACACTCGTACATCACCTCCCTGCGGCTTCCCCGGTGTTAGCGCAACATCTCGTCGAAGACTCCCCTCGCGCGATAGAGTCATCGTGTCGAATAATATCAAAATAAACAACATCGCGTCATCGTGAATACAACACCAATGAGAAATGGAAAGATAAGGAGGGAGAACAAGTTGAATTTTTGGCTGGGCATCAGTGCTTTTCTTTTTTTTTCCTTCTTTCAGAGATCTCTGGCCTTTTCATACCAGATGGACACGATAAGGGGTTATTTTTCTTCCTCTGTAAGAACTCCTCCGCACAGGAAAAGATATCTTTGAGTGCTGGGAAAGTAAGCACATGTCCATCGTTGACCCAATATATACAAATTTCAATTCTCAGTTGAAGAAACTATTTATTTATTTAAGGTATAGGAAGTATATAGAAATATCCCCAAGGATTCAAGAAAATTCACTGAGAATTGCAGAAAAAAATCTTGCTCCGAAGTTTATTTTTGAGTTGGAGTTTAAAGGAGTTTATTCATTTTGTTGCTCTTTGGAAGATAGAGTAATGATTTCTAAATTTAGTTCAAAATTCCTCTTCAAAATGTTCAGGTAAGATTTTAAAAATGATAATTTTTCTTTAAAACTGCTTGAGAAAATTTAGAAAAGATTTTTCAAAAAAACGCAAAAACCACGCCCATCGCTATAATCAATTTTTTGCGTTTTGTGTTTGAAGCAAATACTTTATTGCTTCGTGGAAAAAATTAAATTCTCTTAATCAATTTATTAAAAAAAAGTCAATAATTTAAAAAAATTGTTCTTTTCTAAAAAAAAATAGCTTCTTAAACTACTATACACAGATAAAATAAATTCGTAAAAAGTTCGTCAAATTTCTTGTCAGGTTCGTGAATTTCCTATGCATTTATATGGGGAAGTTCACCTCCAGGTTCGTAAAATTGGGTTTCAGCTCCTTTTGGAGGTAAAAGTTCGTAAGAATCCACCTCCAAAGTTCGTAATTCTCATTTTACCTCCAAAGTGTGTCATTTTCACCTCCAAGTTTGTAGAAGGTTTGTAATTCGTTCTGAGAGGTTTCGAGCAGTTTTTTTCTCTTTTTAACCTACAGAAATCTTATGAATCCATCCCGCTTGTACTAAGCAAATTGAAAAATTCGGTTTGTTAGAGTTTGATTGCGGATCTCTTCCCAAGATTATCAAGCCCTGGACAATCCTCTCAGAGAAAAATGATTCCGAAATATACGCTTTTTTTGTAAAATTGGCATGAGAAGTTTGAATGAGGGTCAGTGACGTCACCGAAAATTTCAGCTTTGAATTTTTGTGAAACAATCGATAGGTGTCGCTACTTGTAAGGAACAATAAAATGGATCTTTGGTGATTATTGGAAAATATTTCGCATATTTTTTTTCATGGCAATGTAAGCTCAATTAGAACCAGAGCTAGAACCATTTAATAAATCATAGAATATCTAAAAAAAATATTTGGTTAATATTTCAACATAGATGAAACTTGAGTTTCATGGTCATCTCAAAAAGTATGTCGCAACCCTTCAAAAATTAGTTTCTGTCAAAGGAATTAGCGACGACATGTCGTAAGACAATTCATAAATTTTCCTTTTTTTGAGATTGGATAATTCATTTAATAACCAATTTAATCACTTTTAAATTTTTAAAATTGCTTGAAAAAAACTGCTCGAAACCTCTCAGAACGAATTACAAACCTTCTACAAACTTGGAGGTGAAAATGACACACTTTGGAGGTAAAATGAGAATTACGAACTTTGGAGGTGGATTCTTACGAACTTTTACCTCCAAAAGGAGCTGAAACCCAATTTTACGAACCTGGAGGTGAACTTCCCCATATAAATGCATAGGAAATTCACGAACCTGACAAGAAATTTGACGAACTTTTTACGAATTTATTTTATCTGTGTATAGAATTTTTAAAATTTAAATTAAATTTTTTTGTTTATTTTATTTTAAAACATTATTAAATAATAATTAAAAAAGGATTTAAAATATCTGCAGCAAATCTCGATTAAAGAATATGATCTATTGAAGCATATGATTCAACGAAAATTTTGTTTTTTTTTTTTAAGGAAGTTAAAAATGAATACACTCCTTTATTAAAAAAGCTCAAATCGAACCTTTAAAATAATGAAATTTTATTTTTAAATGATAAAATTGAGATTAAAATATTTTTCAATTTAAGGTCTGTTTTCTGTGCTTCTTAGCCCCTAACAACCACTCGATTGCAATATCATAAATAATTTCCTTTATAAATTTAATTTATCATAATTATGAATATTTATGTCATAGATTTTTGTGATTAAATCTTATAAATAACCGCGATTTAAAATAAAAACTTCCAAATCATAAAATTGTTTAAAACAATTATTTCAAATTTAGTTTAATCTTCGAATGCAAAATAAGAAAATTCTTATATTTAATTTCTTTTCAAATTAAATTCAAAATGTTGCATGCAAATAAGATTAAATTTATCAATCTTATGGAAAATCAGAAAATCTTATAAGAAGAACAAAATAGTAAAATTTCGCTAAGTGAGCATTAAGTTTAGTCTAATTTTCTATTTACTAAAACTCTAAAGTAAACCATACACAAATTGTAAGAAAGTTATCTACAGTTAAATTGTTGAACTAGCCAGAATTTACAATAAAATAAATAAATAAATCTTCAATGATTTATCTTAATTTTTTTTCCTTGCCCCTTTTGATGCTAGAGAGAGAGAGCTTCACCCACTCAGACGCAATTGTGCTTCGTAATAAAATGTCTGTGTGTCATATTTTTGTTGGAGCGATAAGTAAACAATTTTGCAGACTCACTACACAACTTCCTTGTAACATGGAGGAAAGCCAAGTTTGATAAGAAAGCCACACGAGAGCGAGAAGGAATCCTTTTAATGTTTAATCATTCCGCCATGGTACGTTTTGGAACTCAAATGGGGTCAATGTGATTATGTGTGAAGAAGGAAGTTTGGTCTTCTCGATGCGCAAAAAAAAACGTAGCTAAGAATTTATATTTTTTGATGATCTATACTGGAAAATGGGGCTAAAATTAGATAATATTTTTTGCTGAGAAATTAAATCTCACGCTAAGATGCTCTTGAGGATGGGAGATTGATGTGGTAATTTAGAGAGAACCCTGAGAAGTCGCGTAGATTGATTTACGGGGTGAGATTTGAGGTGAAAGTGGAGTCATGATCATTCTAGGTTACAGAGGTGGGTCTGAGTGGGACTCTAGCTAGAGGAACGTGGCCCGTGCGTGATTTTCCGCAACACCAAAATGCCCTGACACGCGGTATGGCGCGCCGTGTGTTTTTCGCGAATCCAAAAAAAAAAGATCTCAAATTCATCAAACGCTGGGGTGTAATTGAGGTTAGCGTTCATCGAACCATGTCTTTAGGCTAGACATTACGTGTGTTTTTCGGATAAGATAAACACACTGCCAGGCATTTATTTTTCAAAGATGTGTGTGGGTCTCTCCATGAACCTCTTGCTGATTCCCCCAAACTGCCTTTTTGTATACATAGAAAATCGGCAAGTTCTGTAAACAACATAATATACAAGTCAATCCGCGTGAGCTTTTCGCCTCCCCCCACACGCGGGGGGCGCATTGATTAAAATAAAAAATAATAATCATATCGCTTTTAGCTATGTACATATGTATGTATGTGTGCTCCAACACCGGAAAAATAGACAATTTTCTGAAGCGCAGTATATTGACACGCGGCTCCTCTACATCGACCTAGCCGTATGGGGGGAATTTACGGGATTTTATGGGTTGTTTTTCCCAAAAAAAAAAAAGCAGACTCGCACACAAGTTTGGTGAACTGCGGAAAAAAAGTGAAAATACGCACCGGGTGACCCCTGAGAAAATTTTGTGCGTTTCACGATCTTCGCACGTTAGAGAATGCTTAAAAAGGTGAAATGCTGCGTGTGAGCAAAAAAAAACATTCTATTCAACTATATAGCACACATCTAGATTCAAATTAGCTCTCTACACAGAGTTCAGTCGCGTATATGATGGATCCATCTCTCACAGCAGGGTTCAATACACTCATTCATTTCTTATCTATACGCTTTCCACGTTGTTTTGTATCGCACATTATTAATTCGTTTATTTTTTTTTCTCTTTCCACATCGTTTCTGGTAATTATAATCATATTGTGCTCTCAATGCTGTAATGTGTGTAATTATTACACCACGAGATTCTTCAGAATACGCGTGTTCCTGTGTGCGCCTTATTGATCTCTCATGGTCTATCTCTACGCATTTTCCACGAATGCACGAAGCAAAGGAGACCTCATCAAGGAAATTCACTTTGCAAGAGACCTCAAAGGGTTCCTTGCACGCTCGGAAGTTTGCACAACCACGAAATCCTTCACACCGGAACTGCAAAGCTCACACGGGTTAATGCTGCGTTTTATCAAAGTCGTAAAAAGAGTGTTATCACACAGTCAGACTTTTCGTTCTCAATACTCTTTAGAGCTGACTGGAGATGAACTCTCTTGAGAGGCTTAATTGTCGGAGTGCTTCGTAATCCACATACGTGATTACTTGAACATTGAACGTGATCACACTTAAGATGCTTCTCTTGATTTTCAAGTTGAAATTGACGGAATTTTCAAAAAAAAAAAGTTTGATTTAGAGCTTAAATGGCTTTTAAATTGGAAGCTTTTCTTATCTATTTGCGATTGCTGTGAGTTGATTGACATTCAGGAATGCAATTTTAATTATTTGATTGATCTGTGATCAGCAATATTGGTCTGAATGTAAATAAAAGTTTATGGATTTTTTTTGAAAATCTAAAGCTTTTACTGAGCTTACAATATTCTTTTTGGTGAAATTTTCTTGTCAAAAATTGAATAAAAAATTGATAATTTTAATTCTCTTGTAAGAAAATTCATTTTCCTTAATTTATTTGGATTGGATCGATACAGATTTAATGATATAGATTTAATTTCATTTATTTTTATTGAGCTTTCAAAAATCTTGAAGTTTTATTTTATTTATTTATTTTTTTTATTTTGTTACGGGTTTCATCCTATAAGATGATTTCCCCGTATTTTGTTTTTCATAAAGAAAATAATCAAAACAGGCATTTAATAAAACAAAAAAATAATTTAAAATTCTTAATAACAAAGTGGGTACCTAATTCTTCCTCAAAACGAGTTTACAGATTTAGTTTAAGTTTTATTTCTTTTAAACATAAATTGTAGTGCTTGAAAGATCAGTTTTAACCTTATACCTTTCTTAATAATTTTTTATGAGTTCATTGCATTTAAAGCTTTAAGGGAGTTATTACACTTAAGCTTTAAGCGCTTGATGCTTAAGATTTTACATGTGACAAAACGAGATAAAACAGCATTGTTGTCTCTCTCGTACTCACATAGAGGTTATGATGCTTAAGCACTTGGAGCTTAAGTGTTATAGCGTAAATAACGTTTTTACGTTAATTTTCTTAAGAACTCAAGAACTCAATTTTAAGGTTTTTTCGATTCCGATTACCAAAATCGTATTATAGCTCTTTCTTGTGCGGTGCAATTCTAACGTTTAACGTTCCGTTTTTAACGATTGGAATAGTTTTTTTTTATTATTATATTTTGTTTAATATTTCTTTTGATTTTACTTTTCTAACATTTAAATTAATTTTTCCTTTCTCGACTGAATATTTAATAAATTGAATTGATTTTTATTTAATATTTTATTTCTAAATTTTTACAATTCTTCAATGTTCGAATTGTAACATTATACATCTTTACTTCTAATTCTCAGCCTTAAAATCGTTTTCTTGACTTTGTTGTTAAAGGAACAAAACATATTGGACATAAGATATCCAAAAACGTTTTCTATCTACACCATAATGTCTCTGTAAGTTCTTTTATGGCTTATTCCTTGGCTCAATAAGTCTTATTTACACCTACAAATTTTATTATATATAAAATTACCAAAATTATTTACTAAAACAGTCTATTATATACACGCGCACTGTCTAACAATCTTGTCATAAGTGGTTATCATGATTGAAAAAAAAATGATTGTGTACATGAAATGTGTGGTTTGGCAGCCCCTTTTCGAGAAATTTGTAAGTCAAAATGTGTCGCACTATCGGAAATGTTGGTGTGTTTGGCGTGAGGCGATAAATGTGAGCTTTCGGAGTTAGCAATCGTCTCAAATTGATGTGATATTGATTTGACATACACACAGCCCGGCAGGCGCGGTCAATGGACCCTAAGGTGACTCCCGGAACACAGTCGAGGGCCAACGCCAGGGGGGCAGCCACTGAAAGCAACAAATGATTATCATAATGATGGCTCCCGGTGACGCGAACACACCGGTGCGATTCCGCGCCAATTGACAGTTTTTGCATGTGAGATGATGATGAAGCCAAATGGGCAAAAGGGGGGTACAACGACGACGATGAGGAGGTAAAAAAAGGCGCGCGCGAGATTTGCTCATCTGCAAATGGAGTGTGTGCTATTATTGTTGTTATTATTTGAGAGCAGAAAAAAAGTCACATATGTATGCGCGGAAAGTTCAAGGCTCAAAGCCGCAAGAGATGTCTCACCAGATTATTTGGATGTGCTATAGATGTGTACAATAGGAGTGTTTGTGGCCCAACCGGGTGAATGATCTTCAACCACGCCGCACTAACGATATATTTCGTACCGAAAGAGATGGAGTTGGTGTGTTGTTTTTCATACATATGAGCTCAGTGTTTTATTTTTATCATTTTTTCGCGCTCCCATATCACTTGACTCTTTCTGCCGTTCCCCTCCTGCCTATGGGCTCCTCTCTCACTGTAGCCGCGGCCTCGGCTACAGACGCGCAATTCCATGGAGCGTCGCGAGATTGGACGATTTGGCCGCCTTATTGGAGTCAAGGACGTCCATTTTCGGGCTATACGCAGACCTGACTCTCGCTATGTACATCAGGATGTCCTCACCCCGGAGGTATTTCAGGTTCAAGGACCATCCTGCCCGAAAGCATCCCACCCCACACCCATGCCCATACCATTCTCTCCACACACGCCACCATCATATTTCATAATTGCCACAGCCATGCAGTGTGTGCGATTATTTCAGCTATTTTTGCGCGTTCTCGCGCGATTTTATTGAGCTCGCGAAGGGGTTGCGTTAGGTCAGTTATTTTTGGTTCAAGTACAAAAGTCATGTTATGTAGAAAAATGCTTTTCGCCCCACCCGCTCTCCACCGCAACAACACCGCGCAGCAAAAGCACCGCGACAACTTTGCGTTCCCATGTCGCGATTTGTCTCCCAAAAACTATTTACTTTACAAAAGACATAAGAAAGACTCGTAAAAAAAAAGACTAAAGAAAGACAGAACCCAACTCTGGATCATCGCCACTATCTTGCTCGACGAGATGCTACTCGCGAGATTTATTGTTGGAGGTGATTCTTTAGCCGCAGAGGAAGTGCTTCAAGATGAATACAAAAAGTGTTTGTGTTTCATCTCTCGTGGTGAGATCATTTTTTGACTTTTCTCGCACGAAGCATTCCGTAGGGAATTTTCTCACATGATGAAGTGGATGTTTTGGAAGAGATTAGAAAGCCACAAGACAGGGGACTATAAATAGCCAATGAATCTACTTTGAAAAATAAAAAAAAAATCAACATAATATTGGAAGTGTGTTTATAGTAATTTTTGGGAGAGATATTTTCAAAGATGTTGGTATATCCCTCCACTCATAAATTGATATAAAATAATTTGCTCTATGTCACCATAATTTCTATTTGTTTAGCTAATATGACAGCTCCTTTTGGGATGGAGTATTTATGAGCATACACGTGGAATGCTTTTCATGGGTTTTAGCACGTCATCTTTTGGGTTCGTTGGACCATTTTTTGAGGAGTTATTTCATTTTGTTTTCTCTTGCTTTGAGGAAAATTGGTTTTGAACATTTTCTTCGGGAATTTATATGTTTTTCAGAGGGATATGGGGTAATTTGGATACCTGCGAGCATTTTTAGGAAAAAATATTGAAAGTTTAATTTTTCTTTTCAATTTAGAAAAAAAAATGTTGTGGGTTTAATAAATTTTCTACATGGGAAATGTATGGCATTTGTTCCTTTTAGAAATAATAGAAAATAATAATTTATTACAAAGTTTTATAGGATTATGTATTACGAGGTAAATTGTCGCTTCGCTCCAATTTTCCTCGCCCCGCTTCGCGGGGGGTTTTGCGCTTCGCGCAAATTTTAGAGAGAAAAAAACTGTGATGATTTATACGTAGATTGGGGTTACTCATCAACCCCAAAAAAATTGCAAAGAGAAGAAATCATTTTCATACAACATTTCCGGCGCCAAATTCAAAAATTCGCAAAAAATGCATGAGAGTTATATGGGGGCTACCTGAAGGGGGGCTTTGGGGGGAAAATGGATACGGCCACTCGAAACCGCCTGTTATAAGGAGCCTCTGTACCAAATTTCATCGCGATCGGACAAACGGTGTAGATTTGTATAGCCGAACACGACGGAAGATTACCAACAAACAGACCTTTCTTTATTATATAGATGGAGAGCATTCATCAAACCCAAAGAAAAAAAAATTGCAAAGAGAAGAAATCATTTTCATACAACATTTCCGGCGCCAAATTCAAAAATTCGCAAAAAATGCATGAGAGTTATATGGGGGCTACCTGAAGGGGGGCTTTGGGGGGGAAATGAATACGGCCACTCGAAACCGCCTGTTATAAGGAGCCTCTGTACCAAATTTCATCGCGATCGGACAAACGGTGTAGATTTGTATAGCCGAACACGACGGAAGATTACCAACAAACAGACCTTTCTTTATTATATAGATGGAGAGCATTCATCAAACCCAAAGAAAAAAAAAATTGCAAAGAGAAGAAATCATTTTCATACAACATTTCCGGCGCCAAATTCAAAAATTCGCAAAAAATGCATGAGAGTTATATGGGGGCTACCTGAAGGGGGGCTTTGGGGGGGAAATGAATACGGGCACTCGAAACCGCCTGTTATAAGGAGCCTCTGTACCAAATTTCATCGCGATCGGACAAACGGTGTAGATTTGTATAGCCGAACACGACGGAAGATTACCAACAAACAGACCTTTCTTTATTATATAGATGGAGAGCATTCATCAAACCCAAAGAAAAAAAAATTGCAAAGAGAAGAAATCATTTTCATACAACATTTCCGGCGCCAAATTCAAAAATTCGCAAAAAATGCATGAGAGTTATATGGGGGCTACCTGAAGGGGGGCTTTGGGGGGAAAATGGATACGGCCACTCGAAACCGCCTGTTATAAGGAGCCTCTGTGCCAAATTTCATCGCGATCGGTCAAACGGTGTAGATTTGTATAGCCGAACACGACGGAAGATTACCAACAAACAGACCTTTCTTTATTATATAGATGGAGAGCATTCATCAAACCCAAAGAAAAAAAAATTGCAAAGAGAAGAAATCATTTTCATACAACATTTCCGGCGCCAAATTCAAAAATTCGCAAAAAATGCATGAGAGTTATATGGGGGCTACCTGAAGGGGGGCTTTGGGGGGGAAATGAATACGGCCACTCGAAACCGCCTGTTATAAGGAGCCTCTGTACCAAATTTCATCGCGATCGGACAAACGGTGTAGATTTGTATAGCCGAACACGACGGAAGATTACCAACAAACAGACCTTTCTTTATTATATAGATGGAGAGCATTCATCAAACCCAAAGAAAAAAAAAATTGCAAAGAGAAGAAATCATTTTCATACAACATTTCCGGCGCCAAATTCAAAAATTCGCAAAAAATGCATGAGAGTTATATGGGGGCTACCTGAAGGGGGGCTTTGGGGGGGAAATGAATACGGGCACTCGAAACCGCCTGTTATAAGGAGCCTCTGTACCAAATTTCATCGCGATCGGACAAACGGTGTAGATTTGTATAGCCGAACACGACGGAAGATTACCAACAAACAGACCTTTCTTTATTATATAGATGGTTAAAAAAAACTTTTGTGGCACCGTAGACACACAATATAAAATTAATAAGCTGAGTGCTTTGTTAAGTCTTCTACAGATAATAAAAAAAATCACAATTCCTTTGTTATTACGTTAGAAATTTTCTTTTTTTTTCTTTTTTTTTTTAAGTCCGATTTTTTATAGAATGAAATGTGTCTCAACCGTCTCAACTATGATACTGGGCGGAATTCACTACTCAGTCGGGCTTAAAACTTTAAGTTAGTTTTTAAGTCGGTTTTAAGGTTTTAAGTCAATTAAAATAAAATAAAATAAAACAAAAGAAAAAAGATAAATAAAATAAAATAATATAAAAAAATAAAATAAAAATATTTTAATGAATTCGTATACTTAACTTTCTAATTCTAATTAACTTAACTCTATATTCAATCCAATTTAAGATTTATTTTTAATCAAATTCAAGTTCTTTAATCAGAAAGTCTTACACATTTCCAGGAAAACATAGAAAAATCCAAGCCCGACTTAAAAATTTTAATTCGGACTCTAAAAAACTGACTTTAAACCTTAAGATCGAGTTAAAAACCGACTTAAAATTGTAAACCCGAAAGAGTAGTGAAATCCGCCCACTACAGTCGTGTCTGCGTGGTAGGACTGTCGTCAAAAAGACTTCTGCGCGGTAAAACGGCTACAGAATAAGGAAATTTGCCTCCAGAGTGGGACAATTAGTACTATTGGAAAAGCAGGAACTAATTGTCCCACTCTGGAGGCAAATTTCCTTATTCTGTAGCCGTTTTACCGCGGAGAAGTCTTTTTGACGACGGTCCTACCACGCAGACACGACTGTATCTGAAAAAAAATTGAGAAAAAAGCTCTAGTTTTCTATATATCTTATAGAAAGGCCGTCTATTATGATTTCTAACTAACTTTAAATCAATATATAACTCTAAATTCAAATATAAATAATTTTCCAGAAGAAACCAAGACTTATTATTACACCCAAGAAGGGATCTTTTAAGAATTCTCTCGAAGACGATTAAATTGTTTTTCATTGCACGTAGAGGAAGCTTGCAGAGAGTCATAATAAAGTACCAAAATCAACGAGGCCTTAAAATAAATTTTAATTTAAAACCAATGTGTATATATTTATTCGCTATCGCCGCGGGCATCAACAATAAATTGTGAGTGACTGACTTGATAAACCCCTGGTTTGGGTCACTTTTCTCGAAAAACGAGATGTCCGTTGCGTAAGAAACAAGTTCAAGTGCAAGAGGGCCCAGTAAGACGTCACGAATTTATTTATTTTTTATCAAAACACTTGAGACACTGCCTCGAGCTTCGCAGAGACTTTTTTCCTGTTTTTTCCACTCGTGGACGGATTTTTTTCTTTCCAATTTCATTGAGGCACCCAGAAACGGTCTTGTTTTTCCAAAAGTGTCTCTTATCTTGAGAATGTGTTTCGGAATTTCACTGCGACTGGAAGAAAAAAAAATCTCTCTGTTTTGATGCTTGTAAATCAAATGAACCACACCTCAAAAGGCAGATTGCTCTCACAATTAATTTAATAATGTCTCATGGTGGCTTTTTTTTGCTGCTGCTGCTGGAGAAATCCCAAGGAGAAAATTATGAATTGGCAGGGAAATTGACCGAGACAGTTGGAAAAATTGAATCTCACCGGGAATTTGACGCGCGCGGACTCTTCGCAACATATTTTCACGACAATTGTCCAAAGTTTTGGTTGTTGTTTAATTTTTTTTTCCGTGAGCTCTCTTATTTTCAGCTCCACAGGGCAGGTTCCATATATACAAAAACATTTTAAAATGAATACAATACTTTGCCCCCCGTGGAGGTCGTCGCTCCATGCTATATAATGAACTCACAGAAAAGCTCTGGTGATACGGCCAAACGGTGTGATATCACGTCGACATTGCATGTGTCTGTGTGCTCGTGCATTAATTTATTAATAATTCCTCCATTCCATTCTGACAGTTTGTTTGCATTTTGCCCCGCTATTTTGTCACTTAATTGAAATTTCGTGTGATTTTTCACGTGCTAGTGGGACGAGCCTGACATCCAGGTGAAGATTCCGTGTGCGAATTTCATCATCGAGGGGTTTATGCTTCTCTTACAGCGAAAATTGGTGGCTTAATTCATTAAAAACTGCATTAGTTTTAGGTAGACTTAAAAGCCTTAAAAGGATTCTCAAAAGGAACTGACTCTCAATGGCATGAAGAATATGCTTCAACGCTTTAATTTATATATATATTTTTATTTTTTTGTAAGAAAATACATAAATTAAATGAAAAAAAAAAGATTTCTTTGAAATAAAGATCGTAGATTGAAGCGACGATTAATATTCTAAAAGCACCAGAGAAAACTATCCTAAAACGTTAATCGATTTTGATTAAATATTTAATTAAATATCTAAAATATCTAAAATATCTAAAAAATATCTAAAAAACCTGAATGTCTCTTAATTTAAATGGTTTAGAGTGAAGTAAACTGCTAGTTCTTGTTTAAAGTTTCTTAAACCAAGCTTGAGTTTTTAAAGATATGCCTAAATTTTTTAAACTAGGTCTAAGTTTCTAAAGTCCAACTTAATTTGTTTAGTTTGGCTTTAGTCTCTTAAGGTCAGGCTTTGGTTTTTTTTTAATTTGACCTCAAATTTTAGAACTTGGTATAAGTTTTTTTAAGTCAGGCCTTTGAGTTGATTGATCTATTCGTGAAAACGAGCACAAACCTATAGTTTGATCGACGTTGTCCATAGAAGATAGTGAGAATCGTTGAAAAAAGCATTAAGTTCCGATTCAGCCTGACCTAACTTTAAAGCCTTGTCTGAGTTGGAAAACCTTGAAGCCTGATATTGAATTCAAATCCTAGCTTTTAAAATTGACTAATCCGAACTTATTATTGAATCTTAACCCAACTCTTAGAAGCGATCTTTTTGATCATTTGGGAATTATTTCACGTGAGTGACAAACCCCTCAATCGTATTCCTCAGCATTTACCTCAAAAATATGATTGCGATTCCTCTGGCAAGGAGAAAAAACCTACAGCACAACATAAGAAAGGTATAGCCGCAAAGGCGTTGCAAGTGAATTTGGTGTCTGGAAACAGCAACAAACGAAAAAAAAACTTCCATACTTTTTCGAAAAACCGTGCGGAACGGAATAAGGAATAAGAAATGTCACGTCCACAGTTTTTTGCACCGTGACACTCTTGTATTCTTATATTTTATTTATTGTACACTTCTGTTTTTCATAACAATTCCCTGCCGCACACAGCATCTTCTTTTGCACCCTGAATGAAGCAAATTTCTATGTGCTCCAAAGGGAACTTTATTGTGTGCTTTTTTTTTACATAAATATTCTGTTGATCCTTCTTATATTAGTCACGGATGGTGGAATTTCTTCACGAGGCACTCATTCTATTGTGAAATTGGAGATTTTTTTACAATGGAACTCGGGAGGATATTCGTCCGATTATGAAGAGTGGCGGGTGAAAAGAAGGGGAATTATTTTCATCGATTTGCTGTCAATGGGAATTTTTTTTCCTTGTATTATTCCCAATGTCTCGATGGAGGGATATTTTCAAGGAGGAAAGGGATTTGTGGGATTTCACGAGGAAACACAAGGATTCGAAGAATGAAACAGGAATACAATAGAATGCTTCTTAATTCATTAGAGGATTTTATGAGTGACATTCAAAGCCAAAAGGGGTATGCAAAAAAGGATAAGAAGGACCTTTTTATTTTTAAGTTTTCATTCAATGTAACAATGAGTGATTGAATAAATATTCTTTCTGTGAAAAATATTAAAATTTCTCAAAATTTCCTAGAAAATTTCCATGATTATCTCAAGTCCCTTATCTACTTAATTGAAAGGTAGTGGACAGTAGAATATTTTTCACGAAAAATTCTATGGAGAACTATTTCTTTGCTCAAAAATAGAACATTAATGAGTTTTCTCATATTTTAGAATTTTTTTAACGGGAAAATCATAGTTTTTCAGCTATCACTTTCCAAGAAAATCCCAATGTTTATCTCAATATATTGTTGCAATTGATATCTCACAAGAAGGTTATTTTTCGTGAAAAATTCTTGGAAAATTATAAATTTAGCAGTCAAAGATGAAGCTTTTGTCAATGAATTTTCCCTATTTGACAATTTTTCCTTTGAAAAATTATGATTTCCCAGCAGTTTCCTGGAAATTACACAGATTTTCTCAACACACTGTGGCTTCAGTAAAATTCATGAGAAAATTCACTGAAAGTTTAATCTTTGACTGGGAAAAATATTTCCATGAAAAAGATTGAAAGCTTTATATGAATCGATAATAATGCTCTTAGAAATCATAAAAGTATTATTATATTGAAATCTTGCAACATTTATTGCGCATAGAATCCTTTCTAGAGATGATTTTCAAACAGAAGAATATCTTTAAAATTTTTATTCTAATAAGAGAAGAATATTTCTGTGTGGAATGACAACCCCTTTCGCGGAAAAAGCTCTCACTATGATATTGTTGCTCAAATGAGTTGAAAAGTGGACGCAAGAGACAGCTAGCAAACTTGGGGGGTGTTTTGGGTGGGTGGGTGGTGGATAAACATCGTTTGGGTGGAATAAAAAGAACGAAAAAAACGTGACTCTATATAATAAATATACTCGCGGGAATATCGATGATGAATTGGTGTGGATTATATAGAGGAATCGATGCACGAGAAAATGGTGTAATAATGCAGTTTGCGTGTTATTCTAATCAAATTATTATCTAAACAAAAATTCTATAGAAATTATAGATTGAAAAAGGAGAGCGGACGAGGAAAAGCCGTGTGTTATGTTCTTGTTTACCCAGTGCACAAGCTCTCTATAATACAATATAGGTATTGAATGAATATTGAATACAGAGCCAATGTTTGAGTGGATGGGATATACTTTCGAATTTGATTGAAAAATGTATGTTTGGCCGTATGTTGTGTATATGAAAATAGATTGTTTGCTCAAGATTACGAAGAGAGACCTACAATGCTCTAAGTGAAGTAGTGGGCGCAAATTGAAGAGTTAGGTGTGTGCTACTCTAGCTAGAGTTTCCCTCGAAACTCGGCAAAAATTTACAAAATACCGGAGTTTCTTATCTTAATGTAGTAATCGCACCTTCTGTCACCTGAGCGTGATTCGTACATTAAGAGCATAATTTGTGGTACTGCATTGTGAGGATCTCTCTTTTAGCTCTTTGCCCTTAAGCTCTACATACAGAAGAGACCTACCACGGAGGACACACCCACTGCAAATGATCCGAAATGTCTTGGCGAAATTCCGCACCCAGAATTGGCTAAGTTTTATTTTCCACTGTGTGTGGGAAAATTCAAGAAGCGACCAGAGTCCACGGAGGCGCGCGTATTTTATCGATATATCGGCAAATACGCGGTGGGTTCATCAACAATGCAGGAACAGGGCAATTTTCCAGTTAGATGGTGAAAAGGTGTGTTGCTTTGCAGTGGAATGGAAAGTAGGGTGAAGTTCTCAGAACATCATTGAGTCATCGCTAATTGTCTGCAAAGTGACCATCGGCATCGCGTATTTCCCACACGTTGTCACCACAATATTTCTTATTTAGTCCTACACCTAAAGTTCTTAAATAATAATAAACCAAAGAACTTACCTCTTAAATATTTTGTGCTGCAAAAGCATAAAATATTATTGAGCTTTATTTGTGTTCACCTGCAATTTTATGTTGTAAATATCTTCATAGGTAAGGCAAAACTTTTAATTATTTTTTATAAATATTTTAAAGAGTTTGAGAAAGAAATTTATTCTATACCAGCACGAAATGATATAGAATTCTATTGATTGAATTGTTAATGAAAATTGAAAAAGGATGTTAACTGAATGGAAAATGTAAATGCTCGCATTTTTGAAACCATTTTTTTTTCAATTAAATCAGCTTTGGATTCTTGGAAAATAATCAATAATGGGCCTAATTCAGCGACCAAGAAACCCTTGAAATCTTTGAATTTTGTACTGAAATTTCAAGATTTCAAGCGAATTTCAAGGGTTTCTTGGTCGCTGAATAAGGCCCAATATTTGTGAATATTTATCAGCAAGAAATTAAAACTAGGAGAGACCGGGGTTAAAAAAGTCACTTAAGGGTTAAAAAAAAAGCTCAAAATATCATATTTCCCAAACAGATAAAGCGAAATGTATAGCTCATTTGTTTAGGAAATTTACTGCCCTACAACTCTTTCTCAGATCATTTTGTTCTATCTAGCTAGGAAATATGATATTTTAAGCTTTTTCCAAACCCTTAAGTGACTTTATTAGCCCCGGTCTCCCCTATTCGGTAATTGATATGATGACATTTAAGCCAGGTAATTTTTTTTAATTAATAGGAACAGAGAAATTGAATAAATAAATTAGAATTAATTGATGGATAGATTATGTAATTGAAATTCTAAAATTAAAAAAAATATATATAGGTAATAAAATTTGCGAAATAATAATTAGAATTTGGAGAAATCATAAAGAAAAAAATGATAATTGATTTGATTTCATTTTTAGATTATAAATATAAATTATTTAAGACTGTATCTAACAAAAAAATCCCCAAAAACAAATTTAAAAAATATTTATTCGGATAGGGGAGACCGGGGCTAATAAAGTCACTTAAGGGTTTGGAAAAAGCTTAAAATATTATATTTCCTAGCTAGATAGAACAAGATGATCTGAGAAAGAGTTATAGGGCAGTAAATTTCCTAAAGAAATGAGGTATACATTTTGCTTTGTCTGTTTGGGAAATATGATATTTTGAGCTTTTTCTAAACCCTTAAGTGACTTTTTTAACCCCGGTCTCCCCTAATTTAAAAAATAATGTTTAAAAAAAACATAATTCTCAGATAAATACGTTTGGAAAATATGCTATCTTTTTCTTAAATTTTCTTTTATTTTTTACAGCAATTAATATCCAATAATACTTTCTATCAACTAAAATGAGAATATTCAAAAATAACATAAAAAATGCTTTTTTTTTCAATTTTTTTACAAAAATAAATAATTTTCATTAAAATAAAACAATTGATTCACCTTTTTTCAAATTAAATTCAATTTAACTTACAAAATTACCTATATTATATACATATATAAGAGTGAAATATAAATAGCTACGGCATAGCATGGTAAAATAAATTTAAAAAATCAATGTTAAAGAGTACAAAATTAGGATCGCAAATTACTCAGCGATTGAGAAATGTCTACATTTAGCCTAATCATCATTCGGTTCAAGCTGATTCAAATCTATAATTCATTACGATAATGAACTAAGACCATTTGACGGGTTAATTTAAACCTTCACCTCTGCTTTGGCACGAGTTCTATTTTGTTTCTCCTCAAGTAAGACATATGAAAAATGTCAATATTCAAATTATATACCATTATTACCTACATGTGCACACACATTTTCCCACGTCAGAGGAAGATTTTAGTTTAACGAGAAAAGAGAAGAAGGAAAAAAAACTCGCCAAAAGGTGATCTTGCTTTTTGGCTGTCAAAGACAATTTGGCTAGCGGAGGCTTTTATCTTTTGGGAAATGTTTTTTCTTTGGCTCTACTAAAGAGAAGATGATAAAAAGCTTGGCTCACGATGTGACGGGTCCCGGGGGCTTTGGACTCGTGCGCGCGTGAGTGAGGAATCATCATCGCCTAGTGATTCCTTTAGAAGTTTGAATTGCTAGGTGGGGGCTATTTTCTCAATTGGCAACGTGAAAATTTTGGCAGAGAAAAGTCAGACATGTGGACGGCAGTGACGGTGGTGGATGTTGAGAAAGGACGCCCTCCAGAGCTCTGGCCGACCACCTCACGCGAAGCGAATAACCCAAAAATAGAGTATATAGCATACAAAACCCCACGCAATGGGAAGATTTCCTTCTTGTGCACATTGTGGCCAAGTGTCTGGGTGTTTATTCGGGATTTTATAATCCCATCCACCATGTCTATAATTACCGGCATTTTGCTGCCCCACAACGATGTGCTATTTGTGGGATAATCGACGCAAAACACGCGCTTCTGGGCAATTGTATTGGAGTTTCCCATACGCGCCAAATGCGGAACGCACAACCTTGACAAGTTCATTGCAAATTGTTGCAGTTTATTAAGTCTGCATACAATTGGCTGTAGTTGGTCTCTTTTTTTTCGCGCTTTGCTTCCATGAGGAATGTTCGCTGAATGACGAAGGGGCACCCGGGGGGTGGTGTACATACGAATAGGGGGAAGGAAAAAAATGAAGAACGAGTGTAATAACCGCAATAAATGCGTCATCGCTTGGATGGAGGGTCTTCGGGTTTTGAGAACGGCCGGAACCACGCCAAGTGCATTGAACGTCAGAGGTATATACCCGCACAGAATACAACGCGCACTCACATGTGGCGCATTGCGATGATTAATGAATCCCAAACCACCTTCCGATAGACACCAATGCACTTTGGGCCACGGTAGGGCCTTGCTTGGTCCCTCGCGCGATCTGTCCTTAGAGCGAGGGTGGGCTTATCGAGCACTGACACACCTTCCTCTGTGCAAATACGCTTGACAGCAATTTCCCGAAGTCGTTAATTCACCCATGAGGTCATGAAGAGCTTCGTTTTGGCATTTGATTTCCCAAAGTGACTTAACATACGAGGGACATGTTAGTTTTTTTTTCTTCATTAACTCACTTCTAGGTAAAGATGTAAGATGATACAGTTTTTGTAATGGGGAAATGCTCGTTAGCATAGAAGTAAGCACAGCTTTGAAAATTTCTAACTTTCGTGTTAATTCTGTTATTCTGTTGAAGGTTCCGAAGAAGGTTTCTCATTGATTAAATGATTTAAATAATAAGGTTTCTAGATAAAGTTGAAGATTCTATAAATGTTAGGTATATATTTTGCCTTTAAAAGTTTTTTTTTTAAATGTAGTATTGTTCGGCCGCGAACTTCATGTCCATAGGGCCATTTTAAAAGTTTGCTACAAAGATCCGAAACTAGGCTCTGAATCGTAAGTAAGTTTTTAAGTTCTTAAAATGGAAATTTATTAATAGAATTAAACTTTAATTATTCTTTTAACTTAAACCAGGTTTAGATTTTTTAAGCAAACTTCAGTTTCTTATTAGGTCATTCTTTAATTTTTAAAGATAGATTTTTAAATGTTTTAAGGTTAGAAGGTTAGACTTTTAAGACTTTCAAGCTAGATTAGGCTGAATCACGACTAAATGTATTTTTGTATGAGTTTTACCTATTTAAATGACCGAAAACGATTAAAATATGGACCTTATCGTCTTCAAATATCGAAATTCATAGAAATCATCTAAAATGTTTTCATTCTTAATTTAGAGTGATCTATTCTTAAAAAACTTGAAAGTATAACCTTAAAAAACTAAAATGTAACTCGAAAAATCAGGCTAAACTTTAAAAAATAAGTCAAGTTAAAAAATATTAATCTAAGTTTGAAAAACTTGGACCGAATCTAAAAACTTAGGCCTGTCTTAAAAAAAAGTTTAATCCTGGCCTAGAAATCTTATGCCTAATTAAAAACTAAACTTTGACCTACCTTAGAGTTGAAGAACGGTGAACTGGACGCCTTAAAGCGTCCATCGGTAGTCCCCAAAGTGTTAAATCTTGCATAGCTTTGCATGACCTCACATATCTGTCCTAATAACATTGATTGACCTAATTAAATGAATAATCAAAATAATGAATAGATTATAAAGTAAATTGCTTTTCAATTTAGTTGAAAATTAAGATTTTCTTATGTTGTATCGTGTGGGGACTTAACTTACCTTCTGAGATACAGGACAATATGTACATAATGTATGTATATAGTGACCAACAATGACTGTCAATGCTCTCCCAACCCCGTATTGTGTTTTGAATAATTCTCAACCAGGATGTTTCAGGTGTCAATCTACATCCCTCCCTGTAGTACATTCTGTCGGTATGGCTCTCAGGAGCACTCACCATATTCTGGCATTATTGATGGCACGCCGAGCAATATTCAATTCACTACCATTCCTCACGTCGATACCCCTTGGATGGTTGAATGAGGAATGGGAGAATAGACGGAGAAGAGAGCGAGAGAGAGATCACCGGAATACCTGTGAGTTGAGCTCATTTTTCAATTTCTGTAATCGGATGCAGGTACATTTGTTGTTTGTATTTCTCTTCTCTTCTGCAAGACATGCTCTCCACCTACCCTTCGAACTTTGCCATCTATATATTTACTGTGTACATATACATAGATAGTCTCAGAGACGATGGCTAAGCAGGGTGAACTGTTGTTGTTGTTGGTGTGATGTTGTGTTGTTGGTATGAAGAAGACGAAAGGTGGGATGATTAAAGACTCTGGAATTTTATGAAATTATTCATAGCTCATTTGATTCTGCTTAGACCTTCGGGAAAAGGTGTCTCCGCACCGGTTGACGGGTGAATAGCACCACCTTATTCACCGTATGAGTAAACACAGGGTTAACAATGGATCAACCATATATCCAATACCCATATCGCTGTATTGTATGGGATACACATCTTTTGTGGGATCTGACACACGAGATGGGAATGCACACAGGGGCTAAAATTCTAACTCAGTGACTATGAAAGGGAATCAGGGTTGGTATTAAGGAAATACATACGTGAAGATGTTTGTGCATTTTCTCAATGCTTCGTTAATTTCTCCTATATCCACGTTGTTGGGATCTTATTAATACCCTTGTTCTCTCCCATAGAGCTAAGTTAACAAGATGCTTTTGTGAGCCTCTATTGAGTTTCATTATATGGGGGTTTGACTCACAAACTCCTACCTCACTCATGAGATACCTACTCAAGATTATTATATGACATGAAGCTCTATTTAATCTCAATGAGAGAGTTTCACAATTACCATGCACTTTTGTGATTATCTATTGATGTTAAAATTGAAATAAAATGATGAATATGCATTGATTTAACACTGAAAACAACAAACATGGTATAATTTGTTTAACCCTTAAAGGACTGCAAATTATTCTGTGATTAATTTGAGTATTAATAAAAAAATTTAGAAAAAATCGCTATTTTTGTATATTTTTTCGTTTTTTTTCTATAAGTTTTTTAAATAAATTTTTTGAATTATTCCTGAAGGAAGACATTTGCGTACCTGAGGAAGGAGAGATCAATCTTCGAAACGTCACATGGATTGAAATATAGAATGTCCTTAACTTAGCCAGAAATCTATTTAAATGGGTGTAACACGCTGGAAAAGTATTAAAAACTACTTGACATTTCTTTACAACCGTTTGACGTTTTTCTTCTAACGTTTGAAGTTAATTTTTAACGTTTTAAGTTTCTTAATTTATTTTAAAAAAAATGTTTCTAATTTTTTTTTGAATATAATTTTTAAATGTACGGGTAAGCTGACCAAGCTTACGAGAGCTGTGTTTCTTTCAGTGTACCAATTTTGTGAGAGCAAACTAGAACGCGAATTAGTTTAAATACGCTCAAAGTCGGGAAAAGTTGAAAAGTCATACCCTAAGAAACGTTTGGAAGGCCATATCTCGGGAACGGCTCCATAGATTTTCGAGTTTGAGCTATCGTTGGAAAGGTCCTAACCTCAACTATAATATATTAAAATATGAAGTAAATCGATAACAGCATTTTCGAAATATTCGAGTTCGAAATTTTCGAAAATTTTTATTTTGACTTTAGCACCTCTCGCGGTCATTTCTCGAACTTGCAATGTTCTAGACATTTGTAGGGCTTCACGAAACCTTTCATTTGCACTTGAGTTGATCAAAATCGGACTTGTAGAACCCGAGATATGACATGCCAACTTTGGAAAGCTATATCTCGAGAACGGAGACATAGATTTTCTTCATTTTTGGCATGGAGCTAGATAATATAGTCAGCTATAACATATCAAAAAATGAAGCAAATCGATAATGGCGTTTTCGAGATATTCATCGAAAACTCATCGAAAATTTTGTTTTTGATTTTTGGCCTCCTAGCGGTCACTTTTGAAACTTCGGATGTTCTAGAGAGTTGTAGGGCTTGTTGAGAGCTTTCATTTGAGCTTGAGTTGATCGAAATCGGTCAAGCCGTTTTCGAGTTATGGTCGATTTTCGATAAAAAATTGTGGCGGCCATATTGACTAAACGGCTTGACCGATTTTCAAAAATGAGGTATCGTTGGAAAGGTATTGATGGCCTCTACAACATATAAAAATTTCAGATTTTTATCTATTACAGGGGCTGAGATATAGGCAAAACAAAATTTTGAGGTTATTCAAAATGGCGGACGGAGGGGTGGGGGGTAAAATTTGACATCATAATCGGATGTCTTCCAGTCGATATTTAAACTTTGCCGTTTACCGCAAGTCTCTATCTATCACCGTTCTCTCGCAATTTAGCGATTGATTCCGGACGGCCGGACGGACGGACGGCCGGCCGGAAAAAAATTTTTTTGGCGCATACGTTTTTTGGAATGTAGGGACCCTAATTCGTGCTCATCCCAAGTTTGAGCCCGATCTGACGACTTTCGATTTTGCTCGGTACACAAAAGCTGTGTCTGAAAGAAACACAGCTAAAATAATTTTCCGGGTTTTCCGTCGGTTAAATGATGGTCCTCACCCAGAAAACCCACGTTTTCTAGAGCTTTAGACTTCATTCGGAGCTTTCTTCAGTGGCTACAGAGAGAAGAAAGGGTGAGAACCCTCATTTAACCGACGAAAAATCCGGTAAATTATTATTGTCTCTACACGTTGGAAAATCACTTTATAAATTTTAATATGAAAATAATTTGCTTTGACCTCTTAAGAAAATCCTGAACTTACTGGACTTTGAGAGGATGTTTAAACACCAAAACATCCTCCCTGGTTGCTTCCCTTACCCATATTCTGTGTTTCTCCTCACAAAAATGAATAAATAATAAATTTTTCATAAATATTCATTTATTGAGAAAAAAAAACTCAGCTATAAAAAAATTCCTTCGCATTTAATCCAACATATTTTGAGATCTCTCACACAAGTCCTTAAAGACACAAACCGCATCGCAACGGCTGCAGTATTACAAACACTCAACTGCCGAGGAGAATCTTATTTAATGCCAGACAAATGTCCTCTTAAATCTATTTTCATCTCGATTGGGTAAATAGAGTTCCCACTCAGCATAAATTTTCTAGCAAATTTCATTCCCGGGACAGTGTTAAAGTGCTTGCGGAGAGCAATGAAACACTCCCATTCAGCAGTTCAGCATGTTTCCAGTGTGAATAATAAATGCAATCCTTCGAATGTCGCTATTTCTTAATGCAAAACAATTCCATTGTGGCTCATTTTTTTCTGCTCATGTCACCTGGCAAAGGACACAGGTAAAAGGGTTTTGTATGGTATAGAGTCCCTTTGGGAGTTTGAGGTTTGCAATGCCATGGAAGACTAGGACAATTGGAGGATTTTTTCGTTGTTGTTGCTGCTGGTTTTTTTTTTCTTGCTGAGAGAAAGCGGCTTTGTGGGGGTGTGGCGGGAAAAGAAAAAGGGGTATACGAAATGGGAATTTGCAGCTGTCTGGGCAGGTAATGTGGTGTGATGGGTGCAGAGAAAAGGGATGAGGGCAGGTGGGATGTGCAGCAAGCAGACAATAGCATTTTACCTGTCCATTATCAATCTCGCAATAATTCCACAATTGTTACGAAAACGACCATGGCTCGCCAAACGAAAGGACCTTCATATTCTCCGCATAGAGCATTCACGAGCGTGAGGAGTGTTTTTGGGTGGTTACATCCCGCCTGATGGAGTGGAGTTCATTGATCGTGGAGAAATGTCTAAGTAATTCCTCCGCGCGATGAGTGTGTTTCCCTATGAAAAATATGAAGTTAAGTTATGTCTATGTCCTTGTCTGGGGATTTTCTCTCCACTCCTCCGCCCCGTGCGCTACTCCGCACGTCTGTCCCGCTTACTTTCCTCGGTGTGTAACTGCTGTGTGAGAAAAACGAGTGAAAATCAATTTTCCAACCATTCCTACTTGACAACTTTAGTTTTCTTCCACTCCTCTGTGCGAGAAGAAAACTTTTATATATAAAGGAGCCGTCTCGACTCTCGACTTTTCCTCCAGACGACAGACATAAACATTTTGGCATGCGAGTACGAAGAGCATTTTCCGGAGCTCATCTCTCTCGCTCGCGGTGTAACCTTGAAATTTACTTTTGGAGGTTAAATAAAATGACCTACCTTAAACTTAGATTGCTCACCAGCCAGACAAATCGATTACACTTATCGATCCGCCGCAGCTCATTTTTAGCTGTGATTCTTTCGAAGAAAAGAATAGCACAGCTTCTGTGTACCACCTAAAATGCAATGTTGTCCGATCGGGCTCAAACTTGGTATGAGCACGAATTAGGGTCCCCACATTCCAAAAAACGTATGCTCCAAAAAACTTTTCCGTCCGTCCGTCCGTCCGGCCGTCCGTCCGTCCGGATTACAACGCTAAATTACGAGAGAACGGTAATAGATAGAGACTTGCGGTCAACGGCAAAGTTCATATATCAGATGGAAGAAATCCGATTATGAGGTCAAATCCACCCCCCCTCCTCTCCGTCCACCATTTTGGACAACCCCCAAATTTTGTTTTCGCTATATCTCAGCCCCTGTAATAGCTGAAAATCTGAAATTTTGATATGTTGTAGGGGCCATCAAGAGCTTTCCAACGATACCTCATTTTCGAAAATCGGTCAAGCCGTTTAGTCAATATGGCCGCCACAATTTTTTATCGAAAATCGACCATAACTCGAAAACGGCTTGACCGATTTTAATCAACCCAGGCTCAAATGAAAGCTCTCAACAAACCCTACAACCCCTCGGAACATCTGAAGTTTCAAAAGTGACCGCAAGGGGCGCTAAAATCAAAAACAAAATTTTCGATTAGTTTTCGATGAATATCTCGAAAACTAAATCATAAATTTTGATTAAATTTTAGTATGTTATAGCTGAGGTCAAGACCTTTCCAAGGATAGGTCATTTAAGAAAATCTATCGAGCCGTTTTGGAGATATAGCCCTCTAAAGTTAGTATTAAATATCTCGGGTTCTACTAGTCCGATTTTGATCAACTCAAGTGCAAATGAAAGGTTTCGTAAAACCCTACAAATGTCTAGAACATTGCAACTTCGAGAAATGACCGCAAGATGCCCTAAAATCAAAAACAAAATTTTCGAAAATTTTAAACTCGAATTTTTCAAAAACTAGATCATAAATTTTGATTAAATTTTAGTATGTTATAGTTGAGGTTTAGACCTTTCCAACGATAGGTCATTCAAGAAAATCTATCGAGCCGTTTCGGAGATATAGCGTTCTAAAGTTAGCATATAATATTTTGGGCTCTACTAATCCGATTTTGAGCAGATCTTTATTATGTGAGGTTTTGTAAATGAATGTTGAAATTTTAAATTCATATAAGTGTATGAAAAAAAGGTGAATATATAGGTATTGTGCGCCCCGCGAAGCGGGGCGTCTTATATATACATATATAAGTATATAAATACATAAAAATATAAAGTAGGATTGAAAACTTTTGGCGCCCCGCGAAGCGGGGCGCTTTATATATACATATAAACCATATAAATGTAAATGCAAAAGTAAAATATAACGGTAAAATATATATAGCAGTATAGTATAGATTACTAAGAAAAGGGAATGTACATGGTAAGTTTCACTTACGGGCTGTGATTCTTCCTTCAGAGGCCAAGTAAAGTATATGTAAATGCAAAGTTTAATAGATAGCTGCAGAGTATGGATTATTAAGAAAAGGGAATGTACTGGTAAGTTTCACTTACGGGCTGTGATTCTTCCTTCAGAGGTCAGTCCAAGTATAATATTTGATGAAGATTGAGGTGAAATGTGGCAGAAAATTCAAATGTGTCATAAATTGGGGGTGCAAACTCTGGGGAAGGATGACTCGCGCCAGGAATCACAGCCAATGCGCGAGTTAGCCTTCCCCAGAGTTTGCCACCCCCAATTTATGACACATTTGAATTTTCTGCCACATTTCACCTCAATCTTCATCAAATATAATACTTGGACTGACCTCTGAAGGAAGAATCACAGCCCGTAAGTGAAACTTACCAGTACATTCCCTTTTCTTAATAATCCATACTCTGCAGCTATCTATTAAACTTTGCATTTACATATACTTTACTTGGCCTCTGAAGGAAGAATCACAGCCCGTAAGTGAAACTTACCATGTACATTCCCTTTTCTTAGTAATCTATACTATACTGCTATATATATTTTACCGTTATATTTTACTTTTGCATTTACATTTATATGGTTTATATGTATATATATTTTTCTTTTCCCCTCACACTCAGTCCCAAATCACAATGATAAAGAACCCGGTGTGTGGAAAAAAGTCATGTGTTGTGGCGCGAGGAACCATACCCAAGAGTCAAGGGGGAACATTCCTCATAATGATGTACAAAGAAATTCTTATTCTTCAAATTCTTTTGATAAGTCGGCTAATAAGTTAATTGAAAATTGTAAAAAAAACAGAATTTATGCTATTATGCTAAGTCTGGTTAGTTTAGTTCTCAAGTCAAGCCTGAGTTCTTTAAGATCGGGCCTTTTCAACGATGTTTAAAAATGTACCTGGTCGTCTTAACGCAACAAAAATCGAAAAAAATCATTCAAAAATGCATTTAGCTTTGCTTAAGCTTGTTTTTAATTTAATACTTTAAAAGCTTCACCTTAAAAACTTAAGTCTGACCTACAAACTTTATCTTAACCAAAACCTTAGGTCAGCATAAAAATATTAGGCCGAGATTTAAAAAAAAAACGTAGGCTTAGGTTAAAAAACCTAAGTTGTTATTAAGGGGGGTCTCTTGGGAAATCTGTTAGAATTTACACATTTTTAATGTTGTCATTTTCTTGGGGTTTTCCTTAAACTTGGATGTCCGATTATGGTTACATTTGTAGCGTAGTTATTGAAGTGTAAGAAAATCACTTTTCGCCATTTTAGGTGCGACGCCATCTTGTGGTTTTCCGACTTTTCCGCAGAACTGCCCTAAAACACAAAGGTAGGTTTTTCTCAGGATCTACTGGATGGATTTTGATGGGGTAAAAAGCAAATGAAAGAGGACATACCCGTGCAGATTTTGATGTACCAGAATTTTAAATTTTCATTCTGGGACTGAGAAAAGTGGAAAAACGTCAAAAATATCTGAAAAAAGTCACATTTTTCTACTTTTCTCAGCCCCAGAAAGGAAATTCAAAATTCCGCTACATCAAAATCTGCATTGGTATTTCCTCGTTCATTTGCTTTTGACCCCATCAAAATCTATCCAGTAGATCCTGAGAAAAACCTACCTTTGTGTTTTGAGGAAAATCTCAAGATGGCGTCGCATCTAAGATGGCGGAAAGTGATTTTCTTACTCTTTAATGATAAGTCTTTAAATGTCACCAACACTTGAAAACCGAGTTTAAGAAAAACTCCAAGAAAAATTAAAATATTTAATTTCACCAGCTCTCAAAAGAGACCCCCCTTAAAGGTACTTAGGCCTAGGTTAAAACTTTCAGACAGCTTGAAAAACTAAAGTCTAAACACGGTCTACCTAGTCCTTTACAAATGGCTAAATGCGAATTTCCATTCGATGCTCTTCGTATCGCTTATCAGGGACGGACGCACGCCATGCACATGAAATTTTTCTTAAATTTCTTGTTTTTCTTTATTTTTTATCTCTTTACAATTATTATTGTAAAAGAATTTGACCCCCTAAGTCAAAAATTTTTATTTATATAAATAAACGATGTATAGGACTAGGTAATAGCTAGACCGTGGTCTAACATAAAAAATTATCATAGCTTGGAAAATCATGACCCGATTTAAGAAAACTAAAGCCTAACTTCTTTCTTATCATGAAAATATAAATTTTTAAAAATAAAAAAAGAAAATTTGTAATGGAGATCTAGCTGTAAAAATCGTCTAACGTTTAGAGACAGCTCAAAATCTGACATTTCCGAACCAGATAGAACTTAGAAATACAGATCAATTTTTTAGGAAATTTTCTGCCCTTTCTCAGACAACCTTTCTCTACATTCGTATGGAAATATGAAATTTTGTGTTTTTCCTTAACCCGTTTCTGATCTCTTTAGCTCCAATCCTCCCTAAAAATTTTTATAAAAGTACACCCAATCAAGGAAAATTGCTCCACCTTGACTGGAAAGTTCATTCCACTTTTCATGCTAAACACCTTTCGGTTGGATTTAGATTGACGCCCGATTTAGTCGATATGACGAAATTCTGCCACTCATCGACCTCTTCCCACCCACGAAAAGTTCCTCGACGGGGATGCTTAAACAGCGCGTCGAATAAACACTTCCCACTTATCAATGAATTTTCGTTGTTGATTCAGCAATTTATATTGAAGATGGAAAAATAAACTCATAAACACGGCACTGTCATGAGACTCGTAATCTCCAATGCGATAAGAACACCATGTTGGGTTTTTTTTTCTCAAGAAATTTTCACCGCAATCGAGGTAAATACGGAATCAAATAGATAAATCACTCAATGTCAGAGAATTTTCTAAACTCAAAGAAAATGTAATCAAAGTTCTTGAGGAAATTTACAAAAAAAAAGTATCGGAGTGAAAGTTGGTGAGAGTTGACATGGATTATTTTGTTGCACTTGAGTAGGAAAATTTACCACAAAATGTAACATGATAGGCTTTAAGAGCTTTCGCTTGTGAAAAGCTTTTGAATTACATTTTATGTGTCAAGTATTGTGTATAAGTAGCAATTGTGGGAATTCTTAGAGCTTCTTGAAGTAGTGTTTAGGCCCGGAAATAGATAGTTGAAATGTAAATAATATAATTTTCATTTAATTTTAACTTTTTTTTTTCATTTGAATTACAAAATAAAACTGATAAATTGCAGCTTTTTAATATGAGTGGGTGTGGAAAACTTTCCACCCACTTGAGACCACCTGAGTACTTCCACTTTCACCATCAACCCCTAAAAATAAACAAATAAAAAATTGCATCCATATTTTCTGAATTTCCGCTCTAAAAAAAAAAAACAACTGAAACAATGAAATAAAAGCGGAAGGACTAAAAGTAACCTGCGGGGGTGGTGTAAAAGTTCATTTTCATTTCCAAATCCACGCTTGCATGGAAAAAAAAAGCTACCACAATTTTTCCAGCACGATGGCACAAAGTCGAAAAGCGATGAACTGATTAGGTGTATGTTTTTACCCGGAGTTTCCTTCGTACATATATGCGAAAAAGGGTCGGCATCCAACTATAAATCCTCGGGGGCAATTGATTCCCCAAGAATGGAATTTTATTTCAATTTATTCCCCCAACGACTGTATTTCCATTTTGGCCCAATACAAGTGGAAAGCGTCATGGGAAATTTCGGAAAGTTCGTGTCAAGCTTACAAGCCTCATAAAATATCCTGCTTCGAGCCATGCACACAATGCTCGGTCGCTTCTTTTACTGTGGTGGGGTTTTGCCATACCACCCTTCCCCAACACACAATCCACCACGCTGCAGCCTTTGGATTTCCCAAAGAGAGAGAGAGCGAGAGTTTCACCCACCCTCCCTCCCCCAAACACACAGAAAATCGCTTGGATTTTTTTTATCTGCGACCAACCCTGCTTGGTTGGAAAAGCTCCGTTTTCCAGTTAAATTTATTTGTGTGACTCGGGCAATTTCCAGGAAAATCGCTTTGGTGAGCCCGAGGATTTCGCGCCGCTGCATCTGTACAGCTGGCAAATTGAGTGACGAAGTGTACGGTGGATGGCAATTGCCATGAATACCCGTGTGGATTGGAAAATACTTTTTGCATTGGTGAAGGTTCAAAATGCACGATAATTATAACACAAACAACATGAAAAAGTGGCAACACTGATAAAAAGCAGCGCACTGATAATACGCGAGACGCGACTTGAATGGAATTTTGTGGACGGGATGTTTTTCGCGACTTTCCACACGGAAAATCTCTCGTGCATTCGTGCACACACACACCTGTTTATTGCGAAAAAGTCTGCCTTTTATTTTGGGGAAAGGAAACTTGAACAGTGCAGTGGGGCTTATCGGTCAAATCGCCAAATGTTGCGGAGATGTCTGAGGCTGATAAGGTGGAAATAATGTCGATAACTCACGGGGGAAAATTAAAGAGTTTAAGAAAGTGAGTGTGAATTTTTTTTAATAGGGGAACGTGGCCCAATTGCGACCCCCTAAATTCTGTTTCAGAAGGATTGAAAAAAGTCATATTAAAATGAATTAAATCTATCCAAGTTTGGTACCATTGGAAAGGTCATTTAAAAGGCTAACTTAGTTCTATAGTTGCAAATATTCTAACTCTTACCTGTTCTGAGTAATAATCGAATTAAAAAAAGTTGCTAAAATTGCACTTTTTCACCACGGTGTTCTAATTACGACCCCCGAGTGTTCTAATTGCGACCCCCTTTTTTGCCGTAATTTGTGGGTTTTTCATTAGTAGATCACTTTTATCACTACTATAAATAGGAAAAACGCCATGAATTACACGGAAAAACCGGAAAATCAAGAATTTATTTTCAATTTTCCCCACATTTGTTTTTACATTTCGCCCTTGAGGTGACTACACACACACACTTTCACACACACCGACAATTGCGCACTCACTGACGTAATTCGCAGAAAATCCACGAAAATTCTTCTGAGGAATGCGTAAATTACACTAACTGCACTCCCCTTTGGCTTTAGGAACATTTTCACGGCGAAAAAACTTGCAAGAAACGTAAAAAATATTGATTTTCCCGAAATCAAAACACAGCGCGGTCTGTGTGAGAAAGACACTTCCACACCACTACACGCATGCGCGACTGCTTTACCGTGGTGAATGGTGGAAATAGACGGTCCGAATTGGAACATTTTGGGGGTCGCAATTAGAACATTTTGCATGTATTACATTTTCACTTAATTACTTAAAATACCTAAAATCTTTCAAAAAATTGTAAATCAAGTAATAAACTAGACCCTCTAAGGTACAGAAACGCGGCATAATATGAGACATAATAGTGGGAAAAAAAACTCATATCAACTTAGTTTCTAAAATCAGGAAATGTCGGCCAAGTGCTGAAAATGAATTTTGATTTTTAATTCGTCCTGTTGTGTACCAAATTAATTTATTTTAGGCGCTAACATTACTTTACTATAATATTTTCATAATGTAGTGAAACTAATTTTATAATATTTCGTCATTTACGAGAAAAAGGGGAGGTCGCAATTGGGCGGCGGTCGCAATTGGGCCACGTTCCCCTACATAAAATTCTTTGGGAAACAGTAGAATAGCAAAAAGTTATATTTTGGGGGCTTGAACCCTTAAAGTTTCTATAGGATTGAAGTCTGGCAAACATCTCAGACAACACACTTCCATAATTAGGCAAGAGGGATGCAGAAAACACACTTAAAGTTCAAGAGAGATCAAAAATTTCCAGGCTAAATAATAAAAACTTATTAAGAGATTTTCAAATTTTTAAAATACAGACAAACATTATGAAAAAGAACAGTCTATCGTAAGAAAATAAATGTCAAACGTTCACAAAAAAAAAAGTTAAAGATTGAGCAAGAAATGTCAAAAATCAGAGTAAACGTTTTGAAACTAATAAAACATTTTGCTTAACACTATTGTATGTATAAAAATGATCCAAAAAAAGTTTTTGGCCAAAATTTCTTTTGAATATATTAATAAAACAAATTTGGAAAATTAGAATTATCTAAAAAAAATTAATATATTTTCCCACCATTCTACAGTGAAAAGACAAAATAAATATTTAATTTAAATTCAAGAAAAAAAGTCTAATTAATTATTCGTGAATGAGTTTAGCGTAAAACTTTTTTAGCTGTGATTCTTTCGAAGAAAAGAATAGCACAGCTTCTGTGTACCACCTAAAATGCAAAGTCGTCAGATCGGGCTCAAACTCGGGATGAGCACGAATTAGGGTCCCCACATTCCAAAAAACGTATGTCAAAAAAAAATTCTTCCGGCCGTCCGGCCGTCCGGCCGGCCGGCCGGCTGGCCGGCTGGCCGGCCGGCCGGAGTTTGACGCTTAATTACAAGAGAACGGTAATAGATAGAGACATGCGGTCAACGGCAAAGTTAGTATATCGGCCTGATGTCGTCTGATGGTGAAGTCAAATCCACCCCCCCTCCCCTCCGTCCGCCATTCGCTATATCTCCGGTGCTATTATAGCTAAAAATCTGAAATTTTTATATGTTGTAGGGGACATCAATACCTTTCCAACGATACCTCATTTTCGAAAATCGGTCGAGCCGTTTAGTCAATATGGCCGTGACAATTTTTCATCGAAAATCGACCATAACTCGAAAACGTCTTGACCGATTTTGATCAATCTGGGCTCAAATGAAAGCTCTCAACAAACCCTACAACTCTTTAGAACATCCGAAGTTTCAAAAGTGACCGCTAGGGGGCCAAAAATCAAAAACAAAATTTTCGATGAGTTTTCGGTGAATATCTTGAAAACTACACTATGCATTTTCTTCAAATTTTCATATGTTATAGCTGACTATATTATCTATCACCATGCCAAAAATGAAGAAAATCTATGTCGCCGTTCTCGAGATATAGCCTTCCAAAGTTAGCATGTCATATCTCGGGTTCTACAAGTCCGATTTTAATCAACTCAAGCGCAAATAAAAGATTTCGTGAAGCCCTACAAATGTCTAGAACATTGCAATTTCGAGAAATGACCGCAAGAGGCGCTAAAGTCAATATTTTGCACATCCAAAATTTTTAAGTTTAAATATCTCAAAAACTGCACTATGCATTTCGTTAAAATTTGAGTATGTTATAGCTGAGGTCAAGACCTTTCCAACAATAGGTCATTTAAGAAAATCTATGGAGCCATTCAGGAGATATAAGGGTTTTAATTTTTTATTTAATTAATACGATAACTCTTTGGCGCCCCGCGAAGCGGGGCGCCTTATATATAAGGTATATAAATATGTAAAGTAAAATATAACGGTAAAATATAAATATATATTGTTGTATGTTTAATTAGTACGGTAACTATTTGGCGCCCCGCGAAGCGGGGCGCCTTATATAAAGGTATATAAATATAAATGTAAATGCAAAGTAAAATATAACGGTAAAATATATATATATATATATAGCTGCAAAGTATAGATTAAGCAGAAAAGGGAATGTACATGGTAAGTTTCACTTACGGGCTGTGATTCTTCCTTCAGAGGCCAAGTTAAATATAATGCAAAGTTTAATAGATAGCTACATGGTACAGATTAATCAGAAAAGGGAATGTACTGGTAAGTTTCACTTACGGGCTGTGATTCTTTCTTCAGAGGTCAGTCTAAGTGTGATATTTGATATAAGTTTGGTGGTGCAAACTCTGGGGAAGGATGACTCGCGCCACGAATCACAGCCAATGCGCGAGTTAGCCTTCCCCCAGAGTTTGCACCACCAAACTTATATCAAATATCACACTTAGACTGACCTCTGAAGAAAGAATCACAGCCCGTAAGTGAAACTTACCAGTACATTCCCTTTTCTGATTAATCTGTACCATGTAGCTATCTATTAAACTTTGCAGTGGTATTTAACGCAGAGTACTCCTCTGAAGGAAGAATCACAGCCCGTAAGTGAAACTTACCATGTACATTCCCTTTTCTGCTTAATCTATACTTTGCAGCTATATATATATATATATATTTTACCGTTATATTTTACTTTGCATTTACATTTATATTTATATACCTTTATATAAGGCGCCCCGCTTCGCGGGGCGCCAAATAGTTACCGTACTAATTAAACATACAACAATATATATTTATATTTTACCGTTATATTTTACTTTACATATTTATATACCTTATATTTTTTCAATGAAAGCGCAATTTCTGGTGAGTTTATCATCTCATTAATTATTTTCAAGGCAAAGAAAGCAAAAGGTGGATGAAATGTGAATGGGTGAGAATTTTTTCTTTCAACTGTCGCCAATGAATAATTCACGTGTTTGAACTGAAATGAGCACCTTGGTGCGGAAAATTCGCTGAAAGTTTCATCAAAATATGGGGTATCGGTGGGTACGAATTAACCTTACCAGGATCACCTACAAATTATCTGTAATAATTTTCCGAGGAAGTCGATTTTGATGACTGTGAGACCATATAATGTGGAATTGAAAGCCAACAATTTTTACATCTTGATCCACCCCATGGGTACAACCTGGGTGCTGCTTTTTCCCCACCCCCTCGTCTCTTGCGCTTATTCTACCCCTCAACCCTTGACGGTGTAGTCTTTACCGAACTAAAGGTATAAAAATTTCATTGGATCGTCAAACAAAATACTTTACGGTCCCGTGATGCCTGTCTCGAAATTTTTTATGAGTCTCCGTTGTGATTATGGGAAAGCCACCGACCCAGGGGCGAGTCCGCCTTGCTACGGGGGTGAAAAGCTCTCTCGCCTCTATAGAATCTTCAGATCTATTTTTAATGGGGTAAACACACCCACACACATCCTCGACAGCGCTGCGGTATTATCCGGAATAGCTATGGTGGGTGCATTAATTCAAAATTTAATTTCATTTTCACATTCTTGGATGAATCCACGGCTGCCACCCACCCCTCCCTACCACAAACTTCCCTGGCTATCTCAGCATTTTCTCACAGCACCCGAGAATTTTTCCTTCAAGTTGTTATGTGTGTGAGCGATGAACAGGGATATGCGGTGGAACACGGGATTTAATAGACAAGACACTCAGCCATTCTTCTTCCCAGTTTTCTCATCAAGCTCACCACTCCAAAAAAAATGAAGGCCCACCCCTTGGGGCAGACCAGGGCAGCACTGGAGGGTTGGAAGTTAGGGGTGGCACATTGAGTGAATTGAGAGAGAGTGAGCATTTTGCCAGACGACCAAACATCGCTTCAATTCCCCGTCTAAAACCGCCATATGTCGAGGCTATAATTTTTAATGGTGCAAACTCATGTTCCAATAGTTTTATGCTCACTGCATACTTTCACATACGAGCCCCATCATCGGCGTCATTCTGGTGAGGGTGGTGTGTGCCCTGAGGATTTTATTGCTGACATTTTAATAGTTGGACCCCGTCTCGCATGTAGGGCGCATTCCCGTGTGCTTGCATTTACAGCATTTCAGGGCCCCCAAGTGGATATGGGTTATTGCGATGAGCACTAACACCCCCTGCATCCACCCATTCGTCGCACCAACCACACAGTTTTGTGCTGCGAAATTAGGATTCGTTTCAAATTGAATGAAACTTTTACGATGGACTTCACACTCTAAAGAAAACATGGAAATTGACTACTTCGGAGGGTAAATATGTTGGATATTTCGGTGGGGCATTTAATGGTTGCAGTTATGTACATTTTAAAGTCAATAATGTTTGAAGGATATTTCCATGTTTAGGTAGGTCATCATCAGAGATCAATATTGAGGACTTCCAGAGGTCATAAGAGGTTCTAGGGCTCTGTAAAATTATTTAAAAAAAAACTGCGAGCGAAGGTTAATCTAAGAAATTTCATTAGATCGGATTTTTGGTAAAATATTTCGGTTTATAAACTTTGTGTTGAACTTGGCGTAAGACAGTTTTCTTTGCTTTTCCGGTCGTCGCCAAGGGTAGATAATTTCGTCCAAAACAAAGACGTCTTTCCTAAAGCTTTGAACCCTTATCCGGGCCTTCCTCAGTGGCTAGAATTGGGTGAATATCTTTATTTAATAAAATGCATTTAAAAACAATTTTATAACATTAACATTGGGCCTTATTCAGCGACCAAGAAACCCTTGAAACCCTTGCCTTGGAAGGCCCTTATAAGGGTTGAAAGCTTTGGGAAATACGTCTATCTTTTGGACGAAATTTTCTAACCTTGGCGACGGCCGGAAAAGCAAAAAAAAATTCGGTTAATATTTAAAAAAAAAATAAAGACGGACGCGTCGAATTATTTAAGCTCATTTTTAGGGTGTCAATCCAGATATAACTTCAAAATAATTTCTAGAAAGGTCAGTTCTCATAAACTGATCAAGATCAATCAAAATTGTAAAAATTTCACTTTAGAATTTCGAAAACTCTTCCCTTAACCGACTACATAATATTTTGTGCTTAATATTCTACAAAATAGACAAATCAGGTTGGATGAATCAATCAAAATGACTAAACTCCTTCTTCGTGAAGGCAGAAAATTAAATTAATTCAACTTTCTCAACTTTGAAAGTATCAATATTTAAAAACTAATGCTTCGTGACGTGAAATTTAAACTTTTGTCAAGGAGTGCAAACATGGAAATTGCAAAACTTTTCATTTTAACATATCATCCCCACTTCTATCGCTTTTGCAAATTTTATTCCCCCTCCTTGATACAAAACTCTTTTTACCTCTTCAAATATCCTGCAAAATGCATATATTCTCCACATCCCAAATCCACCATGTATGTGTGTTTGAGATGGAAAGGAGTTCAGTAGGAAAAAAAAGAACTCTTATCTCACCATAACAAGGAGCCATTATTCTTTCCAACCTCCCCCATCAGCAACAACAAAAAAGGAAGAATGCATTGGGGGAAAAGTGTTGACGACAAAGAACTGTTGAATTTGTCGAACGAGGACAATTTCTCAGGCATGCAAGAAAGTTAAATTTAATTTCTGTCGCTCCACGATTTTTATCGAATTTCAAAATGGGTACGGGGTGGGCGATTGGAAAAGTTATTGTATTATGGATATCGCAATGGTGAGTGACATGTTGGGAAATCGTGTTGAAAACTAAACCACTTTGGGCACATTTCATGCTATACTTGGTTCTATATGCAAAAACTTTCACCATTACCCCCGGTGAGAGCGGGGGAATCAATTATTTAGTCTCTCTGTTTTTGGCGGTGGTTTGGGGGTTGGTTTATGCTCATAGGTTTATGAATGAAAAAATAGTTTTGATGGTGTTTTGTGTACAACTCTCTTTGTAAATGAGCGAAATATTTTAGTGGGTACAGATGGGGATTTGTCAAGTATGGGTGGGTTGATGCTTGATGTATTGGAAAATGAATTATCTCATGGTGCTTTCTAATTGGAACTATATGTGCATTTCTCTTACCAATTAGAGGGTGTTACACTCATTACTAAAGCACACCCTTTTAGCTTACCTTCCTCTGCATCGTGTTTGGGGAAATTGCATTGGATGCACTGAGAGAAAAAGCTCAACCAACATACTTTCTAATGCTTCTCTACATTACTTCTTAATGAGAAGTTCTTTACGATTATTTGGAAAAATTACCAATAATAACGTTTTATTCCCTTAAAAATCAAAATATGTCTTAAACTTTCTTAAATGTAGCTCTAACCCAGTTGTTTTCTCATAGATTTTGTTTTTAAACTTACCTTTTCGAATATTAAAACAGCTGAATAAAATTTATATCGCCAATTCCTTTTTTTAACCCTACAAACGCCATGATGGGTAAGTCATTGACCCATAGAGCTAGATTTTCATTGATTTTCAAGGCTTAGCCGAGATACAATCCTTTTCGGCTGCGTTTCGCCCAACTTCAGCTCAGTATATTTCAATAGTAAAAATCACAATTTTAAGCGGTGATATAGCTTATTGACTTAAAAATTACTTTTCCTAACTATTCAGACAAAGCATAAGATATTATGTAATAAAACATTCTTTCGAAAGCCTTAAAATATCTTTTTCAAAAAATAATTTTTTATTGTAAAATTTACTAAAAACTTCTCATAGTTTTGTAAAAATCAATAAAACTTTACTTTGTGAAAAATCCTAGGGGTCTGTCACTTACCCCTCATGCTCGCCAGTGTTTCAAACACGGCATACGACAGGTTAATATTGAAGAATTTTACAAAAGAAACATCAAATGCGTAGAAAAGCCCATTTATTTAGAAGAAACATTAATGCAATTTAAAAATATATTACGGAAATAAAACGAAGCAAAAGCAATTTTCACTGAAATTCTTTGAAACTCCGCAATTGATGGAGCTGCTAAACAAACCATAAAGTTCCCATAAAGCGTGTAGATACTTTAAAATTTAATAAAGTAAAATCCTTAATTTCTTAAAATCAACGACAGAAACCGGGAAAAACTTCCTCATCTCCTGCTGTGACATCCTTCTGCACTTTGCGAGTTCCATTAAGTCTTTTTAGCAGATTAACTTTAAGTCGTCATACATACAATAATTTTGTGAGCAAGTGCTTTTCGCTCAGTGAATCCCTTTTCGAAAAGTTTCATCAACTCACCTCCAGGAGATGCATTTGGATTTTGCATGTGGGGTTCTTTGAATGTGGGTAAAGCCCCACTACTGTGTGCCATGGGTTTATGTTCCACGTCAACATTTGGAAGCCACCCCTGTACCTTCCCACCTCCCCGCAACACTTTCAAAAGTGTACGGGGGTAGCGAGAAACTGAATTATATTTCTCATTCCATATGAATCCATCTCAAAGTTGAAACACAAATGTTTGCACTTTGCACAGGCAAATGATGCTGTCGCTTTTGGAATTCATCCAGGATCCTCTCCACTTATTATTGTATGTCACTTCCTAGGCGACACAAGGTGAGGCGAGAGGGAAGGGGATGAGGGAAGGCAAAATCCTCGGTTGAGAAACTCCGGGTCCCAGGGAAAACTTTTCCACCAACTGGATGCATTTAATTAGTGAAAAATTTCACCTTCATTCAGGACACTTTACCATAAAGTTTTTGTATATATGTAGAGAATTTATACCTCTTACTCTGTGGCCTCCATCATACCACCCCCACCCACCTTTCCATCGCTTCGCAGCCCATTTCATCATATTTATACAAAATTCACCTGATTTCGTGGCTATAACATACCCTTGAGATTTTCTGCACACCTCTGCGTCCAATCGATGCGACACGCACGCAAAATCCTCGATAAAGTGCATTTCTGCATGAAATCTAATGAGAACCTCGGGTTCGTTCTCTTTTTTTTTTCTTCTTGGCTAAAGCACCTCACTATGGCTGCAATGACGCCACACTGAGGGACAAAATTCCCATCAATGAATTCCTTTCTCGTACCACATTCAATCACATCGTGGAATAGACTCCGCGGGATGCAGCATTCGAGAGAAATTAATTATCTTGCATTAGACGTTAATTGCGCAAATTGATTTCCTCCTAAGAGATGATTTTTTTTTGCTCAATAAAGGTTTGATTCTGTGGAAAATATTTTCTTTTCTAACTTTCAACATGAAAATTGAAAGGAATTGTTTTTTTTTAACATAATAAAAACCTCATCGGAAATAGTTGGAGGGAGTCTTTAATTTTTTACTCCACCTGTCAGGAAAGGGATCCTTACAGGTGATACAGTAGCTACTAAATTAACCAGCTTGTTCTATTGAAGCCCTTCCTTTTGTCTCTTCACCTTCAAATATCCCTCTTTGATTGATCCTGAAATGGGCCTTTCTTGGAAAGAAGGGTTATAGCAAGTGAAGAGCTGAAATTCTTATCAAACCTGATTAATCCCTGTTTACTTTAACAGCATAAATAGTTTTCGTTTTTCGAAAAAATTGAATGGGTTCAATTAACCCGGATTTGCCTAGGAAATTTAGAAGTTTTCGTTAAGTCTGATTTCAAAATTTTCTAGGCAAATTCGAGTTGAACCCATTAAATTTTTTCTAAAACCGAAAACTATTTATGCTCATAAAGTAAACTTTAAGAGTAATGAGAGAGTAAAACTTTCTAGAAAATATAATTTTTAACCACAATTTTTTTTTCTTACAAAAATTCTAAAACTTTTTTTTAATTTGATTTTATTTGAAAAAAAAAAACAAACCATCAGATTTTTCTAACTACGGTACGAGCAAATCCAGGTTAAAGAAAGATTCTTAGAATTTCTCACGAAATTTTAAAAATGTATTGGTTAAAAATTGTTTTTTTTTAAGTGATGAACAATCGTTAAAAAAATCTTTAAAGAAAGAAAAAAAGTCAAAAAGAATTTTTATATATTAAACATAGGGGTAGATTCTGTTAAAAATCCTCTCTTTTCTTTTAAAAAACTGAGAAGTTATTGTAAGATTTTGACAGATGGGTGTTTTTAAATCGTTCTATTGTCGTTCTAGAAAAGAAAAACAAAGAATTTGTTGTTCAAGAACATGTCAGAAAGATTTTTGAAGAACCTGGAAAAGTAATTTTCCTTCAAAAATTCGATTAAAAATAGAAATAAAATGTCAAAATCCTATAATATTTTTACCAGAATACCAAAAATCTTATTACTGACGAATTGTAAGGAAAGAAAAGAAAAGATTTATAACAGAATGTATCTCATTAATAGGTTTCTAAAATATATCCGGATATATCGGCCATACAAACCATGTTTGAGAATGCAATTAATGCGCCTGAATTAGAGAACAGTGCATTGCTGTGTGGTGGTGTGTGTTGGATTGTTGAGCAAATAGGCTGGTTCCCACATCCAACAATCCAATTCAAATGGTGATGGTCAAGTCAAAGGACACAAGTACGGTGCTGCAGGTGCCTAAGGATGCCTTCGAGGACCCTCTTATGGAATGCACACCCTTTGACTGATCATTTACGGATCAATACACACAGAGGCTGGGATATCCATTTGAATTCGTATATCCCACATTGATTTGCCAGGAGGGATGTTTCCGGTGCAAGGGAGTGAGTGCTCCGACAACACCCCCCAATTTCAAATTGCTAGGGAATTTGCATATTTATACCGCCATTCGGAGTTCTCGACGACGGAATTGGGGTGTTCTCATGGCGAAGAAGTCTCGGAGAAAATTGAACACCAAACTCTCACAGACTCTTTTTTTTGCACCCTCTGCACTATCATCGTCTTCTCACATCTATGACTTTCATGGGAATTCTCTTGAACTTTTTTACACACTGTTCTTTGGGAAATAAAACAAATTTCCCTCCCTTGGAATTCTTTTTTTTTTCTTCTCTTTATTCCTGTGAAAAGTCAATCATAACGCGTCCAGTTATAAGAGTTGGTGTCCCACAACGTGTAGAAGTTTTATTATGCGTTGTAATACTATTTGTGAGCAGAATTAGTGGACAAAATTGATTTTTTGTAAAATTCGGCAATTTGATGGATAAAAATGGTCATATCTTTGGTTCTATAAGACCTACAGAAATTTCTTGACTAGTTTTGGAAAGGTCTTAAAACAGGCTATAAATTGAGATAAATTTCAATAATTTTCAAGGTCACCTTCAGAACACAAAATGGCGACTTTTTGTTTTACAAAAACATTTTTTGGCATTTTTCGTCTTGAAGGAATCGTTTTAGAAGTTTATGATGTTTTAGAAAGTTGTAGAGTTTTGCAAAACCTTTAATTTGATACTAAGATGAGCAAAATCGGTCAAGCGGTTTAAGAGATATAGCTCTTAGAACTTTTCAAATTCAAGAATTTTTCAAATGGCTATATTTTCTAAACGGCGACATAGATTTTCTTCATTTTCGGACTGGTGCAAGATTATTAGTCCTACTACAACATATCAAAATTTAAAGGAAATCGATAATGGGGATTCGGAGATATTGCCCCTTAAAGTTAGGCAATTTTTGTTTTTGATTTTAGTGCCTCTTGCGGATGCTTTTGGAACTTGGAATGTTATAGACAGTTGTAGGGCTTCTTGAAACCTTTCATTTGATACCAAGATGGTCAAAATCGGTCAAGCCGTTCTCGAGATATATCGAAAAAACACTTTTTGCTTAAGGCCGCCATATTTGCTAAACCGCTTAACCGATTTTCAAGTATGAATTATTGATGAAAATGTTTCACTGAGCTCTACAACATACTAAAATTTCACACCTCTAGCTATAAAGGAAGTGGTAGACGGTATTTCAAAATGGCGGATGGCGGCCATCTTGGATTTTGAAAATGCGAAAAAATGAAATTTTACACCCACATTTCTATAGAAAACTTCAAACCCGAAGTCTCTATCTGTTACCGTTCTCGAGCTATAAGGCAAAATATATCGCACCGGCCGGCAGGCCGGCAGGCCGGCAGGACGGCAGGCCGGCCGGATCAAAAATTTTCCACCACCAGTTTTGGAATGTGGGTTGTCTGAAACGTGCTCATACCAAGTTTAAGCCCGATCTGAGGTGGTCGGAAAATCCGACGATTACAATACTTGGTGTTGGCCACGAAGTGGAACACCAACTAATTCACTATTCCTCCTCATGGTGTGCGCTCATACAAATAAAATGCTTAAAACTCTCCTGGCAGACCGATTCATCGTTCCTCCCTCCCGTCGTGGCAGGAGGGAATATCCGGCGAGAATTGTTCTCCGAATTGGGAATTTGCATGAGAATGAGACAAATCATCCATACTTAATGGAGAACTTTTAGCCTGCGGAGTCCCCAGCACAGTTGCCAGCATAGAGATCAATTGGTCATATTTTTTCGATGAATTGCCTCTTCGGGCAACTGGGGGTGGTTTATTCGGGGCTGAGGGTGGGAGGGCGGGGAGATAAAATATGGATATGGTGACGTGTTTTTTGGGAGTGCAATTTTGTGTTCTACACTCCTATTAACCCAATTTTTCTCCGCATCGTCATCTCCCGAAGGCAATTCCGGGCTTATCCTTTGGGAATGTCCCCGCACACATGGATGAGGTGCGTGAGGGGTGTGCAAGATGTTTTTTTGGGGGGAGAGGGAGTGGGGAAAGATAAAAAGCTCCACGGGGAGAAAGTAAAGTCCCAAAAAGCTTGACCACTTACCAATAATTCCCTCAAGTGTAACGGCCAATGTGAATGGGAACTATATGTAGGTATTGAAGAGATGAAATTTTATGAGAATTGATTGGATATGCCCTTTGACCATATATAGCATGGAAGGGCATTCATTGAATGAATATGTTTCAAAAAATAATTAAAATTTTCCTTCAAAAAAATTAAGAGAAAGAAGAGAAAACCTCAAAGAATTTCCTTGCTATGTATAGAATTCTCCATTAAAGTCTTTTACTATCGAATATTTTATCTTTAATCTAAGAAGATTGGCAACTCCACCCTTCGCACAGCAAGTGAAAGAAAATAAGTAGGACAGATCGCAGCGTGATTAGAAGGAATTTTCTCTTTGGAGCGTGTGTGGGTGTGAAGGGCGGAAAACAGATTCGTTTTTCCGGTTAAATTATTGTTTTGTCGTTTGAAGGAAATGTCACTCCATTTTGTGACTTTTATCACCTTTTTTTCCCCGATTTTTTTTTCGAGAGGGTGGCCCTGCAGACACACCGAGCAATGCAAAATCACACGCAAAGTGCGAATCACATTGAATTCCGGAATGTTAAAGAAAATTTTTATTTATTGCGGTCTTTATCGGTACCTTCGACTTGGACTCTATCGGACTTCCGGTAGCCCACCCACGGTGCTATATGCGGAGGCCTTCCACGCGCTTACACCTCCTGCCCTTTTCAATTTCCGCCACTTTGCACATGAGTTTATTTATGTACAAACAGCATATTATGTACAATTTAACACGATTGAGCGCACTTCTTCGATGGGCGCGCGCTTTTCTTGGCCTCTTTCGTACCATGCGGCGTATGTCATGCAAAAGTGCTCAATTGGTGTACACACATTGCAACATTTCCCCATTCATATTGATTTATTTTCAATGCCATGAGATCGTTGGCAGTGCGCGCGAATACTTTGCAAAATGCAACAGTGTTGTTGCATTGGAAATGATAAGACAACAAACTACTGTGTGCGTTTTTCAATCATTTATCGCTTCTCGAATTAATTACTCAACTCCCCAGTACTGCAAACGAATGTGCTGCATTTTTCTTCCCTCCCAAACACACCCATGCGGATTTTCCTCGTCGTAATTGAATTCAGTGTTTACACAACAGATTAAGTGGAAATCGCTGCAGAGATTTTTTTTTATTTAATTTTTGCTTTTTCTTCATTCTAAAAAAACATTTACTTGGGCTCCCCTCTCAATGGAAAAAATGACTTTGTTGCAATCTTGCAATCCAAATGCAAAAGATCAATCAATGGGGAAAGGCAGAGAGAGAGACTTTCATCGCGATTGTGGGATCACTTCCAGAGCGCGACACATTGTAATCTTATCAGTTTTTGTAAAGCTTAGGCGAAAACATTGGTGCTTTGCACTTGGGGGGACCCTCTCCAGAAAATCCACTTGGCAGAGGTCAAGACTATCGCATCCAGCAATCTCGTGGAAGCACAATCAGCAATTCAATATTTGCTGTAAAGCGCACAGGGAGATTGCATGAGAAATGTGCAGCGCAAATATTTGGGGAATTCACGTGATTTTTACATGAAGTATACGCGACACAGGAGTTCGTGTGGGGCAGCTCTTTACACACAAATTCCCCCGCACCCACCCCACATCGTCCAATTGGAATGAATTAATTAGTGACGAGAGGAATTTTTGTTAATGAATCAAAAATTTACCCCCAACTGTAGGTATGTTTGTTTGTATATTTTGGAAGGGTTTTCATTTTGTGACTTTTTCCCGGGAAATATTTTGTAGCCCTTTTTGGGTGAAAAATTGAAAAATAGAAAAGTCAATTTGATTCGTAACCAAATGTTTTGGTAAAGAAAGTTATTTTTTATTTTGGTTCAGTAAGTGTGAGTAAAGAGAGTACAAGAGGAATTTATCTGGAGAATATTTGAAAATTTATGCCGAACATTTTTTTAGAAACCGAATATTTTGCAAATGAATTTACAAAAAGATATTAAACTTAACAGAAATTAATAAGATAATCGAGTATTCTTAATACAGTCATACCCCGCATAATCAAGTCGAGGTTATACTCTTCTCACCCATTAATTATGCGGGGTATGACTGTATTTTGAGAGTTTATAAGAAAAAAAGTTCTAATCAGAACATTTCTGTAATAAGCTCTCAAATTTCAGTCAAAGAATCTTCTGTTTAAGGAATTATTTTAAATTAAAATTCGTTAAAATTAAAATAAAAGAAATATCTGCAATATCCCATAGAACATGCAGTGTACGTGTATTCTAATTGAGCGACATTACCTTGGCAAAGTTCCATTTTATTTGTTTTATCAATTCAAGTGTGTTTTGTTGCTATTTAGAGATTGCTTCTAAATTCCAATGTTTACCATGAAATAGCTTATAACTGACAACACCCCCTCTTTTATTTACACATAGAATATTCTCAGAATAATACCTCACTTAGCCAAAAGAAGTTCTCCAAACAAAAAAAGAATTTTCCCGAAAAAAATATCATCATAGAATTTTCTTAGGAAATGTCCATTCTTCGTGGAATTTTCCTCGAAATTCTTTGCAATTGAAACTCGTGTTTTTCTACGCCACACAGTCAATGTTTTATTTTTCCTATATCCAATTTTTCTTGCGGTGCGGTGTTGGAAGTAAATATTCAACGAACTGGCTCAAAAGTCGTGATTCATGCTCGAGGGCAATTATTTGAAATTAGTTCAAGGTAGAGAATTCAATATAAGAAAATATAATTCCTGAAGATTCCCATGGAAATGTGCATGATAATCAATATGAAATTTTCATGAACTCCACCGTACATTTTTTTCACTGAATTTCGTACAACATGGTGGCTAAACTTTTCCGCATAAGCCCAGCTTGGGAATTTTCCAATGAAATATTCCCCAACTTCTTCTTAATGCTAATTGAATTTACGCGAAATTGCCACCACGCAAATTTTCCAAGAGATTTTTCTCTCTTTTCCCGCACAAAACATGCCAGACGTGCGAATTATCTGAACATCTGAAAGGGGTCTCCTCTCCGCACATCGCATATTTCTCTTTCTCTCCACTCCTTGCAGACAAGTCAGAATTATTGTGTTGTGTATCCCATATAAAATATTGCACAAACAGAAAAAAAGGCATCTTCCGGTGTGGAATTATGAACACACCGTGGAGCAAAAATAAAAATAGAAAATTTGCTACTTGCTATATTATTTTCACTTCCACCCGTCTCAATGTCTCACACCGGGGCGAACCTTGAACTTTCAAGAAGTTGCAATTATTATTTGTGTATAATATAAATATCAAAATGCGCAATTCGTCGATGTTTATCGCAATTTCCCCGCTGTTTTTATTATTATTGATATTGCAAACATTGTCACCCGTAAGATAGTGACAAAAGTGCCTTTTTATGAATATACAAAAACTGCTCACTCTGGCATCATATACATGAATGCTCAGCTGCGGGAAAATTTGCGCTGACAATGCAAATATCCAATGGCATGATTATTCTGTGAACTGCAAAAATGGGTTAAATTGCGTCCTATGGTGCTGAATTTTACCCCATAGACAAGCCTCAATAGGCATTATTGCCTCGTGATCGACAAACTTGCCAAAGGGGCGGGCAATTTGCAAAAAATGCCACAGACTGCGAATTTTCCTAAATTTTCTTTTTTTTTTTCAGAAAAAAAAATTCTTTTTTTTAATAAATAATGTAACTGACTAAAAATCGTGGACTGGGTTATTATAAAAATCTGGTAAAACTCCAAAATGACAAAAATTGAGGACAGACAAAGTCTAGGGAAGAAATTGCTTGCACAACTGATTCACAGCCGTTGTTCGAATAATTCTACGCTAGACTTTACCTGGGCACGAATTCTCCTAGAGTGAAAAACTCCCGTGATAAACTCCTGAAGGCTTTAGGGCTTTAAAAGAAATGTGAAAACCGGGAAAATCTTACGGGAGTTTATCACGAATGCATTATTTTTCTTAGAGGATCAAGTTCACGTAAAGTTTTCCTCATTTTTTTTTTCTCTGTAAAAAGCCTTAAGGAGTTTATCACGAGAGTTTTTCACTCCTAGAGAATACAGCCCTTGCTCTTGTTTTTGTAAAATTTTATTTTTTAGATTTTTTGCCAGTTTTTTACAAATTTTTCCACAAATCATTTTTTTTCTAGTAAGAATAATAGAATTGTAGCCCTGTAAGTGATTTTTGCTATTGCCGTGTATTACTATTAAGAAAGGACTAAATCCATCCGGAAGTGTTAGCCTAGTTTAGTTAGGAATTTTTTTATATAATGAAAAGTTTTAAGAAAATATTAATAAAAATTCCAGCAACTTATGAAAGCCGCCAAAAGCTTTGTCCATAATTGAAAGATTACGTTTGGGCTATTAAAAGGTATTATTAAGATATTATTAAAAGGTTTCTCAAGCGTCGTAAAATTGAAAGGAAAATTCAGAAAAGCGCTTTTCCAATTATTCAGCGTCAAAAGATGTCTCAAACCAGAATTATAATGCCAAAATTCTAAAGTGACTTCACAATGATTCTGGATTAATTATAATCTTCCAACACTGGAATGAGCGGAAAAGCTATTTTTCGAATTTTCATATTTTTTACGTTTGCTGAATAATATCATATAATATACATAGTAAAATAAATATTTTATATTATTTATAATATTTTAGGAAAAATGATAAAATAATGGGTTAGCCCAACTTTTCTTTTTAGATTTGGCGATTTTCTTTACAATTTTCCTGGTTTTTTCAAGAAAATTGTCTAACGTTTCGACCACTCAAAAGGTCTTTCTTCAGAACCATCAAATTTTAATTTAGATTATGTTGTAATAAATACAAAGAAAATCCACAAAAACATTTATATTTATAAAACAAATTGACAGAAAGAATGAATTTTCTGGGAATTTCCCGCCCCTTATTGTCGCGATAATCCCGAATTTTTTTCCGCCGTGTATCTCTATAAGTGGTGCTTTTCGGAAAATGAGCACAATTTATTTATTGTTGAGTTTTGCGCTATTCTCGCATGTTGGGAAGAGGACAAAGTGCAAGGAGGGAGAGCATTTTTAGGTGCAAAACGACGTATGGGCAAAAGGAAGTTTAAATGTTGCTCATGAAAGAGACTTTTATTTATTTACACGAGCGATTCGCGCACACACTGGATTTTTAGAGACGCCCCAAGTCCATGCTTCGCCATTTGGCGTCTATATGCAAATTTCTTTAAATATTTATACAGCATAAACCATGACCTGCCGCAACAAGCGACAAGGTCGCTTCTGACACACCAATTCACAATTTCTTTGCAATTTATATTTTTTTCGAGAGAAAAAAAAAGACCCAACCATATGAACAAATACACACACATACAGCGCAAATAAAAAGTGTCACACACCATTATTATCTCATACGGAAAGACGGCTATGTATATGCATATGACCAGCACCACCGTTGTGTGAACAATTCGCGATATATAATTCATTTCTTGATGGCGTGAATACTGGTAGAAATTAATCATTAAATGCTTATAAATAATATTTTAATATCTTCCTTTGAAAGTACTAAATTATAGTTATTTTATGCACTTTAGGAGTTTATTTATCTTGATCTAGTTTATGTATTTTTGGGCTTATTTTTTTTTTGAAAATTTTAGAGGAAAAATGAAAATGCTTTTAGATTTTTCAGAATATTTTATAATCCCTTAAAAAATACGTTAAATCTGGAGAGAGCCTCAAAAATGAATAAACTCCTTTTCTGTGCTTTATTTATAACCATTTATACAAACAAATATGCATTAAAAGACATTAAATTATACGAAAGTTAACGCCAATTCTTATCACAGACATAATATACCCACTTATATATATTTTCTGTGTTGACTCTCACAGCAGACGAGACTTTCAGTAACTATAATAATTAATGCGATAAACACAGGAATTTTTCCTCATTTTATGGACTTTTCCACAAAAGGGGTTTGCACGCGGTGAGCTTTGCAAACTTCACGGGAACTATACAGTGTAGTTGCAATGGAATGAAAATTACTTTGGGAAACCCTCCAATGCTGGTTCCAGAAAGTCTAGCGTGATCAGTGGAAAAATTTTTCCCATAATTTTCTCAGCATGTAATTTCCATTTGTGATGAATTTATAAAAAAAAAACGAAGCTCTAAATTGGCTGTTTGATTTCCGAATAATTTAAAAATTATAAAAAAGCTCAACGTTGGAATTCTCTTATCAGGTTAATCTCACTAAATACCATGAGAACGTGGAAAAGCTCCAGAGTGAAAAGTGATGTCACTAATTTGTAGATTGAAAGCTCAATTTGAGCTAAACTCTGGGAAAATTTCAAATCAAAATAAAATGGATGAGAATATTTGTATTTTTCGGAGAAATTCAATTCAGTTTAATTTTTAGAGAAGAAAATAAGTTTGTATCAAATTATTTTAGAAAAATATTTAGGGAATACTGAGGATGAGTTAGTTAGCTTCAAAAAATGGAATATGTTTGAAAATTCGCAATTTTATCAAGTTTAAAATTAAATTAAAAACTAGAATTAAAACTTATTTATTTAGGGAAGAAATCACGATATTAAAGCTTTTAGAATTCTTCTCTTGTGACTAGTACGACGTAGCGGAGTTATGTGACTCCTTCTTCAGGTCTGCAATTTTATTATGGACAGTTTTGAAAATTTAAGGTTAATTGAATGTAAATCAAACTATTTGAAAAAAAAATAAGAAAAAATCTTTGAGATATTTTAATAAAAATTTTTCATTTTAATTGGAAATTTTTAACTTTTCTTCTACAAGTCTAAAGAAATTATTTTATCCAAAACTTGGATCCAATAAGTAAGATCATCCAGGTTAAAAATTTTAAGTTTTTCTTATTTTCTAGTGGAGCATCAGTTGTATGTTGATTTAAATAAAAGACTGGTTAATTAACTTTTATAGAACTTTGAATAAACATTTTGCAAAGTTTCTAAATGTTTTTTTTAGCACAATTTTCCACCATCCCCGTTTAAATTGAAATTCAAACCCATATGCAAATTTTTCCAGGAAAATTTTTCATTTAAATTAAGAAAAGCCACATATTGCAATTTGATTCATTTTTTAACGAGAAACTCATTAGCATTTTTGACACAGCTCATGGTGAAGTTTTTTTTTCCATCCATAGAATTTCTCTGACCTCAAAAAACTTTCATTCGCAAATGGGGAGAAAAATAAATTCTTGCAATTGCTAATTTAGTGGTTTTTTTTGTTCTTTTTCTCTCTCTTTGTGTCTGTCTGGAAGTGAAAATATATATTTTCTCTCATAAAAGCCACAACTTTTGCATTGTTTGCATTCACTAAAGTCATATCTTGTGACATTTTGCAAATTAATTATTGTTATGCGGGGAGAATATTCTTTTCTTATTTTTTCTGTTCTTTTTTGTTGTTGTGCCATGGCGCGAGGTCGATTGAGATGGCGATGGCGATGAGAAGGTGATAAAAATCGTGCCAGACGATGAGAGCTGAAACAATAAGGCTTCTGTTTGTCAGACTCATTATCAATGATATGCGATTGGCGTTGGGAGTAAAATTGAAAGTTAAATATGAAGGTGCTTCGATGTCTTTCGCCTCTGTGCAAATAGTTTCAATGCAATTTTTTCCATCTTTGCTTTTTGGGAAATTTTCTTTCACTGTTAAAATTTTATTTGCAATAAGAAAATTTGAGGAAAAAGCAAAAAATTTCTCGAACAGATCTCAAAGGGGGAAATATATCAATAGATGAGAATATCAATCATTTAGTTGAATACACATTAATTAAATTAAATTATCAATCATCAAGTTTGCATAACAGAGACTCATGTGGAATTTTTTTCTTCTTCCCATTCTCATACAAAATGATATTCTGGTTCAATTAAAATTAATTCAATGAAAATATTTGCAGCGTGTAAATATTTTTTCCTCATGCATTCAATAGCTCAGAGAGCATTTTTTTTTAGCTCAGAACATTTATTCTACACTGATGTGAACGAAAAAAAAACTTTGCGAAAAACTCTCTCCATCTCTAATTTTTTTCTCTCCTCTCTCTCTGTATGCGAAGAATTATCCATCAATTACTTCATGTTTAATGGATACGATGTTGGAATTTGAGCTATTTTGTATTATATTCCTCCAGCAATTTATGCACACAATTCGATGCGAAATCCGCGCTCTTTTGCGAATTATATCGACGGGAATTTTGCACGTTTTTAGCGCGTTACCTTGACTCGACGGGTCCGTGTAGGAAAGTTGCCAAGAACAGAATATATTTTGAAATAAATATATTGAATAGCACGGTGATAGTAAAATCCAGAAATACTTCATCTGATGCACAAAAATTGCTGAAACGCATGAAAAGCAGTGGAAATCTAACATGATTCGCTGTATGTTGGAAATTTTATTAAATTATAGTTGAGGAGTGTTTAAGAATTAGATCATTTAAATGCAATTTTATCTATTTCTAAATGATTAGTATTAATTATTTTGAAAATTTTTGGAATTTTCTCCGGTGAGCGTCGGGTAGAATTCGATTCAGCAATTAAAACATTTGAATTGCCAGAGCTTTCGACACTCTGCGTGTCATCCTCAGTGGCTATTAGAGGAATAGTTTTTATTTAGTTCATGTTTTTGATGCTTTAGGATAAATCCTTCCGATTGCGTCAGCCAAGGGACGGTAGGTCAACCCAAACACATCCTTTCAATTTAGTTCACAATAAATTTTGAAAAATACAAAAACAAAGAAATTTTTCTTACTCAAATAACTTCTGAATTAAAAAAAGAAAAAAAATTCTTTGTTTTTGTATTTTTCAAAATTTATTGTGAACTAAATAAAGACTATTCCTCTAATAGCCACTGAGGATGACACGCAGAGTGTCGAAAGCTCTGGCAATTCAAATGTTTTAATTGCTGAATCGAATTCTACCCGACGCTCTCCGGAGAAAATTCCAAAAATTTTCAAAATAATTCATTCTTTCACGTCGGTTTACCACAATACCGATTAGTATTAAAATTATTTTTCAAATGAAAAAGAAAATTCTTTTCAAATGAAAAAGAAAAACTGTAAAAATGATTCAAAAAGAAAATCTTTTAGCCCAAAGAATCCAATCAATTGCATTATCAAGTCCCCCTTGCCAATAGTGTGCGAGTTTGATGAGTATAACAGATGATTCCAATGTAAATTACTTTAAAAGTCATAGGGAAATTTTGCGAAAATCATTTGAGAATTTTAAGTAGAGCAGCTTTGGCACTTTTATCCGTGTTTAATTAAACTTTATGCATACTCACCTCTCTCGCCTGACCCTCCCCGTGACCGCGTCATCCGTACGTCCCCGGCATTGGGTCGTTGTCATTAATAAAATTCTCTATTGCATGAGCAAACAAGCGAGTTGGCGGTTTTTTACCGCCACCCCCTCACAGCACTTTTCCTACATAACCAACCCTCCCCTCGTCCCGCAAACTCATGCAGAATCATCGCGCATTCATTGGACACAGAGAGAACCGAGGAGAAAGACCCAGGATGTCTGTCTGCCAGGGGGGAGAAAATGGGAGCAAAAGAACCACACCAACCATGCCACCCCGTGGAAAGCAAACAGACTATACATATCTCCAACTTCTCAACGTGAAAATCACGTCGTCGCCCGAGATATTCCTTCTTCTGGCGAAGCAGAAAATATACTCTTTTCGATTTGCAAAATATGATTTATGGCGATGAACTTTTAACTTGGTCCCACGTCTCATTTTCCAGCTCCATTTCCATTTCTTATCAAATTCTCTTGCGCCACCACGATCTGAAACACAAACCCGGCGGGGGGATGTTTTGCTCATTCGCAACCCACATAGGGCAATGGATATAAAGTGTGTTGTAGAGAGGAAAAAAAAACGTAAAAATAAAAAAAACCATCAAAACACCACAAACACCGGCGAATGATTCAAACAGAGCGCATCTTGAGCCAGACTAGACGGGGGACGGGGAAAGCTCTGCACTTGGGGGAGCTTTCTGCTTCGGCATCTAGATGATTTTTCATTCCCCGTGAATGCTTTTCACATCGTCTACGGGTAGAGGAATATATATAAAAAAACACTGATCCGAAACATCTTCCGATGAGCCACATAAAATCCTCATAAATACGGGAAAGATTGTGCATCTTGCACTCGTTTTACAAAAGCTACACACGGCTATAACTGAGGCTATAACACCTTTTTCCTCTCGCTTTTCCACATTTCCCCGAGGGTGCATGTAGGTGAGAATTTATGAGGATTTTATCATTAAAAATGATTAACGAACTAAAGCTCTCTGTCTAAAGTATCCCATACAACAGAGAAATAAATAAACTATTTTCATTGTTTAAAGATTTTCTTATTCTCTATTCGCTCAGAGAGGCTTGCGCTGAAAGCTATTCAACTTGATATAAGTTTTTAGTGATTCTTATAGAGAAGATCGAAAAAGAAGACTTGCAAAATTTAAGAAATTAAGACGGAAATATTTTCTCAAAACGTCACTGGAAAGCTCAAGGGCGTAGCCAAATATCTATTCTAGGGAATGTTTTTAGATTTTTTAAAATATAATTTAAAATTGAAAAAATGAATTAAAGAGTTTTTATCAGTGTAATTTTATTGCTAAGATTACTGAAACGATTATTAATTTCAAATTAGAAGTTTTCGTGTGCTCTCTACTTCCGTTTGATACCTTTTTCTTCCAACTATTGTTTATTTCTCAATAATTTTTTGTTTTATATTTTAATTTTAAAAATTAGTCTTTTTAAGATTTTCTGTTTATTCTATCGCTTGACGTTTATTTTTAACGTTTAACTTGTCTTAAGATTACAAAGCCCTTTTGACGTTCTTTTTGTAACGTTTATCATTTTTTTTCTGTCAACATTTGACTTAACCAAAGAATAAAAATCTTTTTTAAATTCGTTTTTTCAAAGAGCTTTTATTATTTGACGTTTCTTTTTTTTTTTTTTTACATTTTAAGGTTTTTATTCATTTGAAAGTGGGCCTGGGGTGCAGTGGATAGAGCGCTTGAGTGCGCATCCAAAGGTCGCCGGTTCGAATACAGAACCCGGCAACGCGCCCCATCCGCCAACGTGCAATTAGATCACGTTGACCGGTTGGATCAGGAGATTGATACACTCCTATCCGTAAAATGGCCCACACGTGGTAGTATCTAGCAAGGCCGCCCACTACTTCTCCGCAAGGAGAACAACAACATAGTATAGGGCGGCCGGCCCTGTCCCTATATGGGATGTAGCGCCAAAATATTTTTTTTTTATTCATTTGAAAAAAAAAAAATTTTCGCATGTTCTAATGTCTCGGAAGCCGAGAAAAAAAATTGAGGTAATAAAAAATCACAAGAAAAATTTTACATAGAAAAATAGAAGTTTCTCGAAGAATATTACCAGGTAAAATATGTAAAAAACATTAAATAAAATAGTGAAATTAAAAAAAAAAAAACAATCAATAAAATTCTAATAAACATAAGACGAAGATTTTTATTAATTTTCCCTTCTTTAAAAAAAAAGAAGAATCCCTTTGCGCTACTTTTTCTTCCTCAAATATCGTGCCTGATGAGAATCTTTTGCGTCGCTTGTCATCACCGGGTGGGTGCATGAAAAGTTGAGAAGCGTGTGTCGTAGGTCAGGAATGGCATTTGTCATAATAATATTCTTGCCATGGAGTCGAAAACTCCTGCGAGACAATTTGTATAAAATTACCTCTTGACACGACACTTTTCATTGCTTGCGCTACCTCAGCTATTATTGTTTATTTTATAATATTAAGCAGACACTCACGGGGAAATTGAACTTTTATTATTGCGCCACAAAACTATTATGGTCCCCGTGGAGTATTTCATGTGCGGGAATGGCACGTTTGTCGGGATTATTGAAATCATACACTCAGCCGTGGAATGACAAAAAATATTATATAAAAATAAGAAAGATTGAGTCAGTTTTTTACGGCCGTTGGAAGGGGTTTGAGTGTCTCGAATATTGTATTTTCTTGAGAAAAAAATTAAGGCCGCGATGCAGCATTGGGCACAAATCATCACGATATCACTTGAGCGAAAATTCTCTCTAGCAATTATCAAATTTACAGAGCAATTACGGAGAATTTTTGTCCTCACGGACCAATTATTCAATTATTGTGTGTAATAAACATGCACAGGAGGGAGATGACTTCTCTTTACATTTTATATTATAAAGCGAGTTTCTACTATATACTACATAGCTCCGAAAAGAGAGACCACAATCTCATGTCATTCTTTTGATTTTTCTGTTCCACTCCATGAGAATTGTCCAAAAAATTCACCTGTGAGTGACATTAATCACCACCGAGGGACACGCTGGAGGTGAAATTTACCTTTATTACCTGTAATTGCCCCGCTATGAGGAAGTCTTCAAAAAGTACGCGACAGGAAATTTCACAGGAATTTCTCAACAGAAATATTTGGGGGACATTTTAATGCGCAAACAAAAAAAAAACCTTTTCTTCATCTTAATTAATAAAATTAATTCTTCAAAAATTAAATGTAGAAAAGAATATAAAAATGGAATCTAAAAAAAAGTTTTGGGATATTTTAAACTTTTAGTTTTAAAGGATTTGTGAAATGGTTGCACTTTCGATAAAACATTCCAAGAACCATAAAATTCTTTTATAGAGTTTTATAAGTAATAAAATTAATCTTTAGTCTGTGGGAAAACTTGCTTTAAGAATCCAGAATTCCAATTTAGGTCAAGACTGTATAAATAAAACTTTTTTTTACGAGAGAATTGAATTTATTTATAGGTAGGTAGTCGACTTCTTACGGAGAAAAAAAATCAATTTTCTTGTAAATTCAGTGAATTTTTTGGGTTGGAAAATCTATTTTTTTAAATCGTTAAGAGTCGGCATTATTCAAAAAAAAATTTTTTACGCGAGGTGTAATCAGAATAGTTAGAAAGTATTACCCGGCTGGACTATTAGAAGATTCTTTGCAATTCTCAGAACATTTTTTTTTAAATTCTCTTTCTTAATTCAGTTTCAAACAGTTGTAAAACAAAGTCTGTGATATTTGGCAGCTGGGTAATTTTTACGATGTATAAAAGGAATTAAAGCCGTCCAGTAATATAAAATGTGTTAATTTAGCGGATTTCTTTAAGAAAATAAATAATAAAGCATAAAACTTTCACTCAAGAAACGCATTATTCGAAATTTTAGATTTAAATATTAAAATAAGCTTCGTAATGAATAAATTAACCCCTACCTTGACTCACATACATATATACAAATTGAATTTATAAAGCTCCAAATTCTATGTAGCGATACTCTTGTACATAAAAAGCTTATTCATAATTCAACTTGCTCAAACTCAACAATCTTGTTGCACGATGTAATTTATAAAGTACTTTATGGGCATTTTATTTTGGAGGAGATGCTTCAATCGTTGTGAAAGAATTCAAAACTTCCCAACTGAGGCGCAATATAACCCACAGAGTGTCATCCCTGAAGTGTCAGAATATGGTTGAGAAAATATTTCCAGACACACCAAGCGAAGCTGGAAAAGTTCACAGGCGAAGACGATGAAAAAGTTTGCCCCTCGTCTGTGCAGATATAGAGTTTCGGTGGTAATAAAGTTGAAGATGGAATTGGGGTGGTGGGAGTTAGGGGGGGAGAAGGAAGAGGAATTTCTCTATGGTGGAGGATGCTGTAAAAACAGACGGGTGGTTTGTGAGATACTAAAAGAAAAATTAACTGGTAAACTAGTTTAGTGGAAGAACTTCCATTGTCTGTTTATTTAAAATTAAATAGAGGGTGTATGTTTGCTGTTTTTTCTTCTTCTTTTGCTCCAAAACTTACCCATAGAACGATGCTCTAACGTCTTGTGCAAAAGATGTGTGTTGGTTGGGGGTGGTTTGGTTATATTGTATGGTTTCTTTAGCTTAGGGGGTGGTATGGAAGCTCAAGGTACAACACGGGGGGTGGCAGGCAGGGGATGGGATGAGGGAAGATCAATTGGAAGTGTCCCCAGCAGAAGGCGAGAAAAAGTAACACACGAGTAGCTTCTAATTGAATTTCCTTTTGCCTTCGGTGGTCAATTACAGGATAATTTTCTTTTGTGTGTGCAAAGGACAAAAATACAAAACTTTCCACTCTTCGGCACTGCGGCAGGGGGTGGTGGCAATGACGTAGTATTTTTCATGAATTTCTCATTAGCAACACACCATCGCAAATTCCACAATAAAGTATAAATTTATCTCTTCGCAGTGATATTTTCCATCACGACACTTTTTTTTCCCACTTCTTCATACTCTCGCGCGTACAGGCAGCATAGAAAAGCGAAACCTTGAATTTCATTTCCCGATTCTTGCTTTTATTATTTTTGCTGTGGTGTTATTTATCTTGAATTATGGCTCAACAAGTATTTCATATTTATCGTGCGGCTGGTGGAGACTATTAAGCATTTATGAATATATCAAGCATCCAAAAAAGGCTCTCGACATCACACAGCAGATCGACGAGAAGTGATCATTCACTGAAAATAATAATTCTTTTTTCTCGCGATTACAGTGTGATTCATAATGGACGATTTATGAGCTACTCAAGAGGATCACATTATTGCCCAAATGCGTTAGTATTTTATTGATCTTTTGTTGCAAATTGACAAAGACGACAAAGTAAGATTCAGGCTCTCATGTCAAGTGATCCGAGTGATCCTCGCACGATCGCCAATAAAAACCAGGAAGAGATCTCCATACAGCACTTGTACAAAGCAAATCAAAGAAAAAAAATCACCCATCAATTGCCTCACCCTGTGGCGTAGCAATTTTAATCGATGATTGATAATCTTAAGAGTAAGAGGGGCATGGCTCTAAATTACAACCGAAGAACAGGCTCTTTACGAAACATTTTCATCATCAGTCAGCACTTGGTGTCGTATGGATACCAAATAAGGAAACTCGTTGTTCGAAAAGACATGAAAATCTTGCGCCAAAGACCGTTAATGTGATGGAAAATAAGAAACACGATGCTTTTTTTTCTCTCTCTCCTCCATCTTTTCATCTCCTCAGTGATATTTGACTTTTTTTTTCTTTGCTTCTCACCAGAAATCTCTTTTTGGAATTGAGACACGAATTCTAAAGAGTGGTATATATAATTGTATGTACTTTTTGTCAGGCGCGGCTTTTTTGGGCAAAACATCGTGCATGGCACAAAAAAGAGCAACAATAAACAAAGTGGGTGATTTGCATAAGCCACGCGCCACAAATGCGGCCTCTGACAGAGATCAATCAGAAGGAGAATTGGTCAATTTAACGGATTTGCTGTGGAGGCAACACATGAGGTGTTTTGAACATGGACCACTGCCGAAGGTGTTGAAGGATGTGTTAAATTTTTTCACGGATTTGCAGTATTGTGACAGTTGTCAAATGAATGTCTGTCAAATAAAGCTGTCAAAATGCAAGAAATTAATGTTAAAGATGAACTAATAACACAGTATTAATTAATTATTTTAACCGTAAAAGATTTCATTTGTAATAAAAGTATTTAATTGACAGCTGTCATTCTTTATTTTAAATTTGATCTGTCAAAAAAATACTGTCAAAGAGGAGCTGTCAAAATTAAAGAAACGTCAAAAATGATAATCACACTTTAAATTTTAACTGTTAAAAATTTCAGATTTCAAGGATATATCAGTTTTTTTTTAAATCCAACTGTCAAACAGAAGCTGTCAGTTGAGAGTTGTCAAAAGAAAAATATAAATTGACAGCCAACAAATCTACACACAAAATGTCAATCAACAACTGTCATTTAAGTACTATGCCAACTAATTTCAATTTAAAATCCAACTGTCAAAATGAAGCTGTCAATTGAGAGTTGTCAAAAAAAAAGTTGTCAAAAGAAAAATATAAATTGACAGCCAATAAATCTACACACAAAATGTCAATCAACAACTGTCATTTAGGTACTACGCCAACTAAGAATTGTCAAATAGGTACTGTCAACAATATTCGAAAAAGCGAGTGGAACTCAATGTATTTTATAATCTTCTCTTCACTTAATAAACTTTGAATTTTGTAACTGATCATAAATTCAAATATATTGTAAATGACAAACAACAACATTTTGTAAAATTTACCATTTCAGCATCTTCAGTGTTGTGCGGCAGCATTTAAATGTGAAGGCACGTAAAACAATCCACCCACGCTGTTTTCATCAGCATTCACTGCTAATTACCCACCAAAATTGGGTGTGTGAAAAGTTTTTGATGAAGCACCCATTTGAATATCTCCACCAGTCGTCAATTTATATCGATTGTGCGTGAAAGATTCATAACATTGTGCCTTATGCAAATGCGTGCCACTTGGGAATAAGCTGGTATGGAGACAGACGGCTCTTGGAGTGCGACACACAAGATGAATCCACCTACGCAACCAAAAACACGCTGAATAGGATACCACCACCGTCCAGGTCTCGAGAGAGAGATATTGCCAACAAATCGCTTTGGCTGCCACTTTGCCATTTATTGTCCACCCGGTTCGCCCACCAATTAGTTGCAAATGGATGGGAAATCTAATCGTGTTTCACTTTTCTGCACATTGTTCAACCCCAGACACTGAACGTGTTTATCGGCTTTTGGGCCAATTTATTCGTGGCACAGCCCGATGATATCGTGGCTAATATAATTATTTAATCAATTTAATAGGTGAAGTGTATATACGGCTCTCGCACGGTGAAATTCTACTGTCAACTCTTTTGCCGCGTCCCAAGATTGAGATGACATAATCGTGAGTGGAATATTGTGGCGATTAAGGTACTGATTCCGATGCGAAGATAAATCTCCTATGAGAAATCTCAGAAACAAGCATTAGGTGGATACAAGATGTCTCAGACACACGTCTGTTTTGTTTGCAAGTATTTAGGAATAACGTCTGATTTTTGAAAAATTTTAACGACTTTGAAAATCATTTAATTTTTGGCTTAATTTTATCTAAAATATCTTAATCTATTCTTAAGTATTTTAAACTGTTCAAACTTGAAGTCTGATTAAATTATTTTTGACATTTCTTGGAGTTTGACAATTTTTGCTCTTGACACTTCTTAGTTGACAATTGTTAATTGACAGCTGTCAAAAAGTAATCTTTTACGTATTTAACATTTAAAATTTTAAAACAGATAAAAATACTTAATGTGTTTTGTTGTGATTTAGCTGTAAACTGTAAAATAATAAATTAAAAAAAAAATAAATCGAAACGTTGCTGGAATACAAAATTAGGCATTTCAATAAATTAAATGTTTTTTTTTTATGTTTCATAAAAAAAAACAATTTAAAAATAAATTGATAATTTTAAAACTAACAGTGAGGTGTTAACAGGTCCTATAATTTATGAGAGAAGCATAGACAACATAGCTTTGCCTTAACAACAACAAAAACATTGTGTCTTGAGCACCTTGCTCTAAGGAATTCATATCGAAAGAAAGATATCAAAGTCACGAGAGATGCTAATTCGATGACTTGTGCCACAAATCTCTCTACTTTTCAAAATCTTCAACACCCAAAGAAACAATATCTACGTGTTCTTCATGTTAGTCTGCCACAAACGAGGAATTCCTCTGACAGTCCATTTTCAGTGATTCTTTGCTCCTCACAAGGCGTGCTTGCAATTCCATTTCCTCCAGAAGAAATCGATTTTGCCCCGATATCTATGAGATTCTATTTTTTTTCATTCGTTCATCCTCTTGCCCCCCAAAAACGTGAGAAGGAATGAGCTCGAAAATGTTGTGCACGTTATGAAAAACTTTCATGTCGTCTCTCAGAAACTCACATGAATTTATGGAATTTATTCACAGAGAATATTTAAGCGGTGAAAGTTTCTATTTCGTCTACGCTTTCCTTCGCGGAGCTTTTTCTCATCCCGTTGCAAAAGCTTCGCCCCCTGTCGCGGGTTTATTGTTAACACGACATGATGGTTTTTCGGGGGAGTTGCAATATTAATTTTATGCACACTCCGAGACGATTTTATATTGGATTTTTTACCCAAAAAAAGGGATGAAAAGATTGATTGGAAAATACATAAAAGGAATAAAGGTTTGCTTATGGCATTCTCAGACAACGCACGGTGGATCAGAATTGTATGTAGGTATTTTATTACACGACAAATTTTATTTTATTTTCTTTGCTAAATAAATATTACAAAACTCGTATTATTTCTTGAGAGTCTGTAGGCGGTGTCTAATTGAAATAATTTTAATACTTCATTAATAGTTTTCGGCGTGAAGTGAATATAACATATTTTTATGCTCTATCTTAGAGCTAAATAACACAACTATTTTAATTAAAAAAAAGAAAAAGCAGAGTAGGTCAAGAAAATTTTATAGATTTTAAACAAGTTTTTGAATAATTTCCCTAAATAAATAAAAAGATAATTAAAAAGTGAATCAAGCTCTTACAGATTTTACGATTAACGTAAACAGACAACTTTGAAAAAAATCGTTAATTATTAAAATTAAGTATGTGCAACACCTGAATACATTTAATGAGGTTAATAGCTAGAACTGCAGTTTTAATTGCATTAAAGATCGGTTAAAATAGGTCAAGAAGTTTTAAGTGCTTTAAATTAAGGTTTAATGAAATCTAACTGTATTTTTTAAAATGTTATTAATAGGGGAACGTGGCCCAATTGCGACCCCCTAAATTCTGTTTCAGAAGGATTGAAAAAAGTCATATTAAAATGAATTAAATCTTTCCAAGTTTGGTACCATTGGAAAGGTCATTTAAAAGGCTAACTTAGTTCTATATATGCAAATATTCTAACTCTTACCTGTTCTGAGTAATAATCGAATTAAAAAAAGTTGCTAAAATTGCACTTTTTCACCACGGTGTTCTAATTGCGACCCCCTTTTTTTGCCGTAATTTGTGGGTTTTTCATTAGTAGATCACTTTTATCACTACTATAAATAGGAAAAACGCCATGAATTACACGGAAAAGCCGGAAAATCAAGAATTTATTTTCAATTTTCCCCACATTTGTTTTTACATTTCGCCCTTGAGGTGACTACACACACACACTTTCACACACACCGACAATTGCGCACTCACTGACGTAATTCGCAGAAAATCCACGAAAATTCTTCTGAGGAATGCGTAAATTACACTAACTGCATTCCCCTTTGGCTTTAGGAACATTTTCACGGCGAAAAAACTTTCAAGAAACGTGAAAAAATATTGATTTTCCTGAAATCAAAACACAGCGCGGTCTGTGTGAGAAAGACACTTCCACACCACTACACGCATGCGCGACAGCTTTACCGTGGTGAATGGTGGAAATAGACGGTCCGAATTGGAACATTTTGGGGGTCGCAATTAGAACATTTTGCATGTATTACATTTTCACTTAATTACTTAAAATACCTAAAATCTTTCAAAAAATTGTAAATCAAGTAATAAACTAGACCCTCTAAGCTACAGAAACGCGGCATAATATGAGACATAATAGTGTGAAAAAAACTCATATCAACTTAGTTTCTAAAATCAGAAAATGTCGACCAAGTGCTGAAAATGAATTTTGATTTTTAATTTGCCCTGTTGTGTACCAAATTAATTTATTTTAGGCGCTAACATTATCTTACTATAATATCTTCATATTGTAGTGAAACTAATTTTATAATATTTCGTCATTTACGAGAAAAAGGGGAGGTCGCAATTGGGCGGTGGTCCGAATTGGGCCACGTTCCCCTACATACAGAACCACTGGACACTTCAATGAGCTTACTAAAAGTTTTTATTCTCTCAAATCGGATGTGTAAAAAAATACCCGGCTGGCAAACATTCAATAATTTGCAAAGATTTCTATTTTTAAGAGATTAGGAAAATTGTTCGGTGCTGATCAGTGCACAAAAAACTAAAAATAAAAAGGTTTTGCAGAGAGAACTTAAAGATATTCTAAACATAGTTCCAGCGAACGTGCAAAACCAAAAAAAAAAAGATTCGTAAAATTTGAAAAAAAAAATTAGCTCTGCAGAAGACATTAAGAAACCATAAAATTTGTTACCTCCGTTGAATCTAAATTGTAACAAATATTAAAAAATTTTTTAATAATAAGAAATAGTTTAGACTGTGATCCAGCCGGGTGATCTTTTATGCCATCATTGTCTTTTTGTTACACGTTGAGTAAAAAAATGTATTTTAAAAAAATTCTTAACATTTTCAATTTAAAATTTGAATTTCAAACACTTTTTCCTTTTTAAGAAATTAGATTTTTTAAAAATTAACAAATTTTAACAAATAAAAGTCTTCGATAATCGTACATAGTACGTATTGCTACACTAAACAATGTTCTTTTACCAACGCAATGAAAACAAACTCAAGGCGAACTTGGGTTAAATTACACCTTCGTTAATTTCCTTATGAACGAAATATGAAAAATAATGAATCTTGGGGTTCATAAAGTTTTTTTTTAAACTCATAATGATATTTCTTTCCATTCTCCATGTATTAATAATAACAATGTTTTTCTTGCTCATAAACCTTTCGCGCATAATGGCCCCATTCTTCGGTACGGCCCCAACACCACAAATTAGAAGAACTTCCAAAACTTCTGAAGGTGTCAGAGGCACGTGGACTTTTTTGCTTTGCCTCCGCGCTCTTTGAAATGGGTTCAGGTGAGATAAAGGAAGGTACTAACAGCAAAAAAAATGAGAAAAGAGTTGAGAGTTTGGAAGTATTTGATTAATTTATTGATCATCCAGCCGCCAAAAGAAGTCCCGCAAATGAGATATCGCGACTGATGCGTATACGTGCGCCTGTACAAATGCCCTCGGGGATCATAAATAAAGTGCTTGAGAGAAATTAAAAGAAAAAAAAAACTCGATGCCAGATTTGCATAACATCATCATTATGAGGATGGCAATATGGACGACCGATGTAGCGTGCTGTTGATACATTTTTTTTCGTTCTTGTTCTATGTAGTCAACCATGCGAGGGTGTGAATGCGAAAATCTCGAGTGTGTGACGCCATAGAGCCTAATCTGGAAAGGGGGTGGGTGGGGCACGGTGGGAGGGTGAAAAGAAAGGCGAGGAGACACCCTAAAATTGGGTTACGTAAATTAGGTAATAAATCTCTAATAGATCGTTAAGATTCTCGGAGATTTGGCGAAATTGAATGGCGGCAGGGCGTCGAGAGGGGCGGATCACAAAGTCCGGACTTTTTTCCTTCGTTCCTTTTTTTTTCAGCTTTCCGGAAAACGTGCGTGGTAGCGTGAATTATGGTGGCAGTTATTGCCGTGGGTCACACAGTATGAGAAGATGCGCGGCTCTCAATTCAAACCCAAACGCAGGGGTGACACTTTACTCGGGGGATGAAGCAATCTTCAGAGGATTTTCCTGATGAGTCTCCTCCATCCCCAGAAGGAGGATTTTTACAGAATTCCTTTAATGACACCGAATGAGGCATAATTTCGTGATGTTCTCTCTCAATAATGGTGGCCTTTTCTTCCTTCATTGTTGAATATTCAAAAGGAATAACAATGAAGCATTTAGCCAAGCTAAGGCGTAATCCTAGTTATTACGCCTCAATAGTGAAGTACTCTTCTTTCTAATTAAAAAACGAAATTATCGTGAAAACCTCAAACTCAATGAAAAGTTTATCAATCACCATCAACATTGAATTTTTATTTATATTCTTAAATTTTTTCTTCTTTCAATCGAAAGTAGAACAAAAGAACCTTTATTGTTCTGTGTGAAGGAAAGAAAAAATGAGAAAGAATCCGAGGGACAATCAAGAAGATTTTTTTTTATTCCCATTGCAACGGCCTCCACTTTGCCATCCAAAGCGGAGCTCATTGGGAGTCACCAAAAAAGGCTGCCAAATGGCATATTGTGTTGCATTTTGCAATGCAAAACTTCCAATGCGGCAAATAATCCCCTCGAGTGTCACAAACAAGGAGAAGAATAGCAAAAGTGCATTGAATGGTCCAAATGGGGGGAACAGAGAATTTATGTTTCCCATATTCTCAATTTATTCCCCACGTTTCATGCGGGGATTCGTCGGTATGTGTGCAAAAGAACAAGAAAAAAAAATTCCGTATATGAAGAGAAAAATATGATTTTCTTTTTATGCACAGCTTATTAGCTATATCTTCCTCCCAGAATTTTTTTCTTTACTTCTTCTCCTTTGTAAGTTTCTCCAAGGATTCACCTTTTATATCTTTGACTGGTTTTTGTCCATTCTGTCCATTTCTATGGTACAACGGAGTGAGTCTTTTATATTCCAGAAATGGTGTTCAGTGCACCATAAAATTCACAGTCGAAGGAGAAAAATCTTTCTTTTCGCATAAGGATTCCATTCTGGGTGAGAGAAAATGCAGAGATGATCGCAGAGGGACCGTCAATTTTCCACCATCGACATTTCCATTTGGATTTTCAGTGGATTTTCTTTTACTCCACTCCCCCCCTCACGACGTTCCTCTGCCCACCACTAAATACAGCTTATAATGCAAAATACATAAGAGTCAATTCCTTCGAGGGAAATTCAGTTACCTACACTCAGAGGAATTTTCTGGACGAAGGAAAATTTTGTTTCTTCGATGAAAATTATGAGAATGAAAGAAATTTAAATGAAGGGTTTGTGCTAATAAATGCGCCAAATAATAGTACAAGTTGACAAATCATGGTTAACCCTTTCGGGTCTGCAATAAATCTAGCGAGTTGATTAAACTAATAATAATATTTATGGGTTCCTTTGAGCTTAAATGAGACATTTTTGGCAAAAAATCTAAACTCAAAAATTTACGGGTTTTCGTCCTTCCTGATCCTATGAGTACTTGGGGATGTCCAGTTGTGGTCATAAAATGATCAGGGATTGTAAATAGGGGAAACTGGGGTAATTCGGTGAATTTTTGGGAGATAATTTTTCCTGAGTTCCATGGAAATATTTGAGATTTCCCATGAGAACTATCTTATAGGAAATTTTCCGGGCTACAACTTTGTCTCAGACGATTTTTCTCTATCTCAATGGGAAAATGCTTTTTCAGGCCATTTTCCAAACCCTTCCAAATTTGCATGTTCCAAAAATCCTGGGGTAAAACGGTTAATTGCGTTTTATGTTCGCTAATCTTAATTTAATGAAATTATTTTAGTAAGGCACTATAATATCTATTAAGAATGAGAGATTTCTGTACCAATTAAAACTTTTTTTAATAAAAAAAAATACAAAAAATTAAAAAAACGTTAAATTTAAGAAATTACTTTTTTATTTTTTTAGTTTATAATAATTGGTAATAGTAAGTGATTAAACATCCCAAATTGTATATAATTAATAGTTATATAAATTAAGGGAAATTATTTTTTCAAAAATTTAAAAAGTTATTTTAAAAAAACACCAAATTCACCATTTTGCCCCAAGCGGTACTTTTTACTATCAGTGTTTTTCGGGAAAACTCGGAAAATTTTTTCGGAAAATTCAGATTAGATTCGTGTTTAGCAATAGTTACTCTGTCTAAAAATGCATTTGGATCAAAAATATTGCAGAGAATTTCGCCAAAACTGAATTTGTAGTTGAATGGTCAGAGTAACTTTGAGGTTCGAAAAATTTGTTTTTCAAATAAAAGCCAAAATATTGGATCAATTATTATGAAACTTTCTAAGCTTAGGCAGGGGTATGAAGTGCAACTACTAACAAAATTAGACAGAATAGCTCCCACTGCTTCTTGAGTTATTAAATTTTATTTTTTTTTCAAATTCACCATTTTACCCCAGTTACCCCTACATAGTCTTGTTTAATTTGGACTCAAAAAACATAAAATAACTATACAAAATGGAACATTTTCAAAATCGAGCCATTGGGTCAGCGTATGACCCAATGAACCTTAAAAGGTTAAATAATAATTTTAATATATTTTTTTTTTTCATTAAAATTAGCATCCCTTGAAATATAGGAAAGAGTAAAAGCTTGGCAGAATTTTATGCTTTGTACATTCTTTTTACTTTTCGCTCAATTGGCTGTGAAAAGAAATAGACATGCTCACCTATTTGATTATACCTTTATATTGCTCATAAAAGAAAATTTTCCTAAGGTAATTTTTCATTTTCCCCCCACATATCCTTCATTTTGTACATTTTCAAATGAAATGAGAAATATTATTGAATTTTGAATGATATTTTGTCTGAGTGCATATGACACTACAGTTGAGAGACTGTTTTATTTCTGTCTCTCTCCTCGATGGTCTTTTCCTCATATTTCACTTGCTGAAGAAGATGGAGAGAAAAAAAGGAAGCCCAGGGAGTTTGCACATGAAGATGAAGAAGAAAAAAAAAGAAGGGAATGAGACACGGGAGATAAAACTCATGCGACAGCCAAAGAAATTCAGTTTGCGGAGGAAATGGCAGAATTCATCCACCTCGGGGGAGACGAAAGGCAAAAAGTCTCTCTCTGTACCAGCAATGGGTACAAGGGGGGTGAAGGGGGGGTCCCTAAGAAATGGCAAGAAATTCTGCATATAAAATCCCCTCGTGAGACGACAAGAATTATAGAGCGAATGTAAATTTATTTAATATTTCTTGTCGATGACAAAGCTGATTTGAATCTGTTTGGAAATTGATCCGAAAGCGTCAAGCCATTGCCTTGACGGGAGATTGTGGTGGCAGTTTGTCGTCTCTTAACATACTCCAAAGAAGTTGCATCGACATGGGCACAAAAAAGAGGGTCAAAAGCACCAAGTAAAACTCCTCTCAGCGGACTTGTGAGAGCTATATGTACATTATATTGGTGGAGTCAGCAAGAAAACAGCCAAGATTCAAGCTGCAAAACTGTGTGAGATAAAAGGAGATGAAATATCCCCGCGAGTGAGGAGAATTATAAAATGCTATTTTCTAAAAACACATAAATTTTGTCCAATCGAAAATAAATAGTCATGAGATATAAATCTCCGTGTAGAAATAATATTCATGAATGTCTGTTTTCAATCACAAAAAAGATCACAAGAGCTCCCGGTTTCATTTCCACAGCTATCCCACCAACTATTAATTCAATTTTCCTGCATTTTGCCTTCTCTGCACCTTCCATTGAGTCCCAATCGGTGGGGATTTGCATTTCGAATTTTTTTTTCACTTCATTTTCCCTCATTTCAAATCCACAAAAAGAGCCTTCATCAGTACGCTGGTTTTGCCCTGAAGATTTAGTCCCACACTGGTACTCTGCGTTGGTAATCAAGTGAAGGGATTTTCTTGAAACTAGATCCACCTCTGAATCACCTGATTTTACCTCTTCTCGCGCCAATTTTTCCACACAGTGTGACTTTAGCTCCTTCCCAAAAAAAAACCCCGAAAGCACTCCAATTTTCTCTCCAAAATGAATTTCATCCGAAAAGGATTTTCCATCCTCTTCAAATTGTCAATTTAATTAGCAAATTGACTTTCGGGACGACAGCCCCAATTTGCAGGGATTTTTTTTTATTCAAATTAAATTCATTTTAATTGAAATAATTCATTGACTTCATTAAGGTTCTATCTCAATACGATTAAGCTCTTGATTGAGCTTCAGTTTCCATGCCAATTTATTTTGTTATCTATACTTTAACTATTTGAGAATTCCAATTTATGATTCTCTGAAAAACTTCTGCCAACTTCTTCTGAATAAAAAAATGATTGGAGTTTTTTTTATTTATTTTTAGTGAAGTTTTTCGTTTTCAATTTTGGGTGAAATTTACTATAAAGATAATCTTAAAATCTCTTAAGAAAGGCTTAAGTTTTCTTGAGATTTCTTATGTCAGGCTGAATCGTGGTAAAAACAATATTTTTCTATGATTTTTCTAGGTCATCTTCTAGCTTAGAAATTTATAAAAAATCATCGAAAAATATGCATTTATCCCTATTTAGTCTGACTTTAAAAATCTTAAGTTTCGTTTAGAAAAACGTAAAAAAATCTTAAAAGTTTTTCTCGAGAAAATTCGTGAAAAGAAATCTTAAGACTGTCTGGCTAGTGAATCGTACTCTTTGTCTAGTTTTTAATTTTTGATAGCATTAAAATAAATGTTTTTCTTCGAATAAAAAAAAACTTTTATTGTTTTAATTATTATTTTCTTTTTTATATAGGAATTCAAGAAGAGCAACAGAAGCTTAGCAAATTGATTTCTAAAAGAAAACGTCAAATCAATTTTTATTAGCTAAACCAGAAATGATAAATAGAAAGCTAAACCAAAAAATTTCCAAAAAAATTTTAAAAATCTAAAAATTCAAAATTTATTTTCAGATTTCTATTGACCTAAATATATCATTGCTAACGCACTAAAATGAATCCAGAATTACGAAAATTTGCTATCTTTCCCCCAATATATATTCAATTTTGATAGGCGAATAATCCCAATATATAGGCGATATTCATCCCATAAATATGTATAATCGCTGTGTCTGTGCTATAGAATTGTGATGGTGCACAATTGTAGACTAATAAAAGCCACAAATCTCACAGCATAATCAGTAAGACATCGCATTGAATGCAAAATACTCGCCAATAATATTTAATCCATACAGCATGAATTGGTAGTACAAAAATCAGAAAATGGCGCCGAGAACAGACGTGTGTGGCGAGTGCGGGAGAGAATTTTTGGATAGAAAGGGCAAGAACTTGAAATTTATTTCCTGTGCTAAGTGCAAAAGGTGCTTTCATCCACACTGTGTTCGAGTAGATCCGAAAATCGCGAAAGATGCCCCGTCTGGTAGCCAATGGACTTGTGTAAAGTGCAAAAGAAGTAGCATCAGTGGCATAAGTGGTGGACAACCTTCAATTAACAGAAGGTCAAAATCTACCACAGAATCCCCCAGAATGCACATGGTCCAGGAACTATCAGGGATCACCGAAAAACTATCGGGGATGAAAACTGCGGCTATACAGATGGGTGATAAGATCGCCGATGCGGAAATTTTCGCTGAGAAAATCGACTACCTTGTTAAAGAAGTTGAAGGCATCTCACAAATGTTAAGTGATTACGAACAAAAAATCTCCCAATTAACGGAGTCACATATGGAGGTGCTCAGTGAAAATGCAAAATTACGTTCGGATGTTAAATCAATGAAAATAGCTTTCGAGCTGGAAAAACAGAAAAGTGTTCAAGACGACATAATTGTATGTGGTCTCCCAAAAGATCATGATGTGGATGGCAAAGATGTTCTCAACAAGTTGTGCAAAAAACTCAATGTAAATCAGAGTGATTTTCGGGATGCTGATTGCGTGAAAGTGAAAGTGACAAAAATTGAGAATAAGGCTGTGACTGAGCAGCAACTTTTTATCTCATCAGCCCCCGATCTTTGTGCTGCAATTGAAATGAAATGCCGTGAGAGTAGGAAAAAGGGAGAGACTCTATATGCCTCAGATCTGCATGAAGCTGGTGATAATAAACCAGTCTACATTAACACGCATCTCACTGGATATTTTCAACTTTTATTTAAAAAGGCGCGCGACATGAGGAGAAGTGGCTTATTGAAGTTTGTGTGGGCAAGGGGAGGGAAAGTATTTGTGAGGAAAGAGGAAAAGGGGAAGATCATGGTTATCAAACACCAGGATGATCTTGAACATTATAAGTGATGATATCAATACTTCCCTCACCCACCCACCCACAATTAAAAGTGATGTCCACATAAATGAAATTGTGCTCAGTGAAAGATCTTTGAAGTTTTTATATATGAATGCAAGAAGTTTAAGAAATAAAACAGATGAACTAGAAACTATTATATCCGCACTAAAGGTCGATTTGGATTTTATTGTGATCACTGAAACGTGGGTCAAAGATGGTGAAGAAAAGTACATAAATATAAAAAACTTTGTCTTTGAAAATGTACCCAGAAAAACACGCAATGGTGGCGGCTGTGCTATTTTTGTTAATAAAAATTGCAGCTATTCTGTTAAATCAACATTCAGTGATGATAAACATAATTCTCTCTTGATTGAACTGACTGTAAAAAAATGTGCAATAAACATATTAGCAATTTATCGGCCCCCGGGCTATTCCAAAGAGTGTCTCGATGTTTTCAATACAATTCTCTCAGAGGAGCTTCACAAATGCAAAAATAAAAGTACTATAGTGATTGGTGATTTTAACATTGATTTAAACTCATTTGTGCCCCAAGTGAAAACCTGTGCCATGGAACTTATTAACAACATGAAATCAATGGACTTTGCTGTATGCAATCAGAATTCTATCACAAGGCTGGACTCTGGCTCTTTGATTGACCATATGTACACAAATATATTAGATGCACGGATCTCTGTGAATTATGTAAATTTGGACTTATCCGATCACGTAATAATGGTTGGTGAATTGGTGACACAAAAGCTCCTCGAGTCTCGTAGTGTGTCTCAGGAAAATGTGATAAAGTCTTATGTGACAAACTATGTTAATGTTTTGGTGGATATAAAGAACTCTGGTGTAGATACACATGGTCTTACGGTTGATGAAAAAGTGGAAAGTTTAATCAAGTGCATGCAAAAAACAATAGAGAAAAATACCCAAATAAAAATTACAAAATTAAATAATAAAACTCATAAGTGGATGGACTCAAAAATGAAAAATCTATTAATTCGTAAAAATCTATGGTACAAAAAACTCTTAAAAGACAAAACTAACTCACAGATAAAAAATGAATATAAATATTGGCGTCAGCAGTTCAATAAATATGTGTTTGAGTGCAAGGACAAGTATTTTTCACAAAAGTTTAATAATGCAAAGAATGATGCTAGGAATACGTGGAAAACGATCAATGAAATGGTATATGGAACAACAATTCGTAAGAAAACCAATAACACTATATTTAATTGCCTGAGTGAAAGTGAGTTAAAGACCAAGTTAAATGACATTAACCAATTTTTCGCTAGGGTTGGACTTGATTTAATCTCTGTGTATAGGGATGTACCATTGGACCTAAGAATTGTGTGCCGTGAAACTCTTGTGTTTGAGCCAGTGACAATTGCAGAGGTTGCCTTTATAGTTAAAAGACTGAAGAATACGAGCTCAAGAGGAGTTGATGGACTTTGTACAGAGCATTTTAAGCTCTGCTCTGAATATTTGTGTGCCCCAATTGCTGAACTGATCAACATGAGCTTTAGAGAGGGAAGATTTCCCGACCTGCTGAAGATTGCAAGAATAACCCCCATATACAAGTCGGGTGAGAAAAGCAATTTGTCGAACTACCGCCCCATTAGTGTCCTACCAACCCTTGCTAAAATCTTTGAGGCAGCAGCTGTGGAACGCATCGTCAGTTTTGTCGAGCGGAATAGGATTCTTTCCCCTAGTCAGTACGGCTTCCGCCCTCGCTCGTCGACGTCATCGGCACTATTTGATGTGGTTGATACCATCCAAATGGCGAGAGATATGAACAAGCCAGCCTTGGCGATCTTTATAGATTTAAAAAAGGCTTTTGATGCAGTAGAGCATACAATACTAGTCCACAAACTCTCACGCTACGGCTTCTTGGGAGCTACTAGGGACTGGATATCTGATTACCTCACGAATCGTCGGCAGGTTGTTGCTCATGGTGGTAGAGACTCCGATGTTGTGGCGTGTGGTGCAGGGGTGCCACAGGGCAGCTGCCTCGGCCCTATTTTATTTGTGCTGTTTATCAATGATGTCGATGAGATTGGATTGGAGGGTAAACTGTTCATCTATGCCGACGACATATGCCTAGTTTATGATGGGGAGAGCCTGGGAGACATGCGCGATGCCGCTGAGAGGGATCTGACAAAGGTCGGTCTTTGGGCCGAACGTAGCAAGGTCACAATTAATGCATCAAAGACAAAGCTCATGGTGTTTGGTGGCGGAGGGGAAGATGTGAGTCTTTTCCTTGGGAGCACTCGGTTGGAATGCGTGTCCGAGTTTCGCTACCTGGGCGTCATCCTGGATGATGCCCTCAGCTTTGGCCCGCATGTGGACTACCTCGTCGAGAAATTGTCGTCCCTTACAGGGGCGATGAGACGTTCATCCAGCCACTCGTCTTCCAAGGGAGTCCGACTTTTAGTGTACAATGGCCTATTTGAATCACTGATGCGCTACGGAGTGTTGGTGTGGAGTTGTGCGAAGAAAGAACTTGTGAAAAAAGTGCAAATAGCCCAAAATAAATTTCTTAGAGTGATTCTAAAACTTGATAGTCGATGCAGGACCAGTACTATATACCAGAATAGTGAAGTTGCAAAAATTGTAAATACGGCACAAGCCGAAAAAGTCCATCATATTTATAAAATTGTACATAGCAGAATTCATTCAAATTTTAAAATCCCAAGAAAGCCAACATACAATATTACTAGACAAAAAAAGACACTAAAAAATATTAAGCCAAGGACAAGCAAGTTTGGTATCCACGGTGTTAGACACTCGTCAATTAAACTATATAACTACTTCATGAGTAAAAATCCAAATATTAATGAAGATAATTTTAAAAGCATGCTCAGGACCTTTACAATGAAAGAAACCTTTATGGAATGATTTGTGAATTTTCCCTCTCGCGTCTAGATTTTTTCTCTGCTATGCTCGCATTTGTCAACCTTTGTTATTTTCTGTTCATATTTTGTATTATATTCAGTGTATAGTCTCACATTTTGTAATTTTATTACTTGGGGCATCAATAAATTGATTATTATTATTATTATTATATTGGAAAGAATAATTAGAATTTTCTCGTTAAGCTTTTAAAGCGATAAACCGAAGGAAGAGAATTCTCTCTGCGGTGGCTATTTGCACTTTCTGTGGGGGTTCCCAGAGGCGATTAATTGAACTGAAAGAGGCGCCTCACGAAATGATAATTTTCATCCGCCTCTGTGAAATTATTGTTTTCCAATTTGGGTGAAATTCACATACAAATGACTCAATTTGCTAATTGGGGAGATATAATGAAATTATACCAATAGAGCCGGAGTCTCTGTGTGTGCTGAAAAGGCAAATTAGAAGTTTTTTTTTGTTGCTGCTTTCACAGCTCCTTTTTTGGGTACTTAAGAGCAGACAAATAAGTAACTGCTTGAGAATTTTGCACGGTTCTAAGAAAACATTTATATTTGATAAGAAAAATAAAGAAGTCATTTATTTCAGAAGTTATCATTTATTCAAATGACTTAACGTCTTATTCTTTCATTTATAGAAATTCTTTGAAAATCATAAATTAATTGGTTTAATTTTTGCCTATTAATTTATCTCCTAAATAAATTATTCTTCAAAAAATATCTGAATAAATAAAAATTAATATAGAAATGCCCTTTAAACCCTCTTACAATCGTAATTTTACCAAAGAATCGACTAAAATATAAAATTACATTAAAACTAATGCAGAAAATAAATCGCTTTTGAGTGAAAATAATTCATAAAATACCTGAAGAAATTTGAAGAAATTTTCATAGCTCATTCCAAAGACAATAAATTTAGAAAACGTGTCTCCCATCATCATCAGAAGACATTTCTTCGGTAATTTCGGGCACTAAACTGCTGCTTTTATATGTCCACTCACATCACAAAAAAAAAGTGTCAGAAGCATGTGAAAAGAATGTCCCATCAGAACATAAAAAATGCGACAACTTTTGAGGAAAAAAGAAGATGAAAAAAATCAACAAGAAGTAATTTGATTATCATTACGAACATTGTTCATTCTCAAGTTTTTTTTTTGACAAATTCCCACACATCAATCTGAAAGGCTCACTTGTGTGTCATTTATGAGGCTCAAAGTAAATTTGTCAGTAAATTGCTTCGCATACACCACGATAATGCGCCATCCTTACTTATGGGCTTCCCCCCAAAAACAATTTTACTCATATTAATTGTTCATAAATTACAACCAAACAATTCATTCCGCAATATTAATGGAAACTGATATACAATGATGGGGACATATAAATTGGATTTGTTTCTACAAAATGCTTTTTTATAGAGGCAAAGAGATGGTTTCTTTGGGGAGTCATTGTGGCGTCAATCAACAAGTCATTCTCTACGGATTTTTTTGTGTTATTGCTTTGGAGCTCTCTCTGCTCACCTTCTTGCCACAAAATTGACTATCACTCACTGTTTTGCGTCCGCCTCCACACAGCTGAGGCACTCCACTGTTTCAATCAAAAATTGCCTAAATGTGTCAGGTGGAATAACACAAAATTCTTCTGACTGATGGCTTGTGAAATCCTCAATTTAACGGGGGAGCTATGACCTTTTGAATGAAAGAAATTTTTCTCTTTATTTCACTGAGAGGAATTTTTCTTTCATAAAAATCATATTCTTCACACTAGGGGGTGAAATATGTAACGGAAATATTATTTAAATCTGACAATTTTTATTTAATTGTCAATTCTGTAATTTTTTGAATTAACTGTCAAATAGCAAACTGTCAAAAGATATCTGTTTCAAATTTAAAATAAACTTTCTAAGGAAATGCTTTAAAATTCTTTCTCTCAAAAACAAATTAGGGGAGACCGGGGCTAACAAAGTCACTTAAGGGTTTGGAAAAAGCCAAAATATCATATTTCCTAGCTAGATAGAACAAAATGATCTGAGAAAGAGTTATAGAGCAGTAAATTTCCTATAGAAATGAGCTATACATTTCGCTTTATCTATTTGGGAAATGTGATATTTTGAGCTTTTTCTAAACCCTTAAGTGACTTTTTTAACCCCGCTCTCCCCTATATATTTTATTTATTTTAGAGTCTCAGTTTTAAAGTCTTTTCAAGTCCATAAAAATTCCCAGAAGAATCATTTTTCTCGTCAATGTTGAAAGGAGCCCATGCGCTTGATATGGGCGAAGTACCTAATTGAAGGAAACGCAGAAAACAATTTTAACCTACCCAGTCTTGTAGGAAATCAAAAAAGGATAAAGAATCGCCAAAAATATTCACCATTTTCCACTGGGGTCACAGAGAAAAAAGACAATAAAGTTTTGTAAAAATTCAAAAAAATTGGCCGCCATTCGCCATTTTGTTCATTTCAATGCATGAATCATATGTTTCAATGCTTCGTCAATATGAGCTTGTCGATGAGATTGACATTTCATTTTTTTTTGGAAGAAAATAAAAAAATTGCGTATTTTTTTAATTTAATTATCGTGGTAAATGTGTTTTACGTGTTGTTCAAGAGTGATTTTTATATTTTTGAATACCTGAAGGATGAATTCCCGCACAGCTTGTGACCGTCTCAGCGAGCACATCTCTCGTTACCACACAAAGCAATCCAAAAACATTGGTCGTGGATCGTCTTGAAGATGGATTTTTCACGAATTAAGAGATCCTCTGCGCTGGAATCCTTTGCGTTTCACACCACCACGACGGACAAGACGATGGATTGCTGGTTTTGTGATTCCCTGTATGTTGTCACGCAAAACCTTACGATGTTTCTTGGCACCACCTTTCCCAAACCTTTTCCACGACCAATGATGTGCTCGCTGAGACGGTCACAAGCTGTGAGGGAATTCATCCTTCAGGTATTAAGATATAAAAATCACTCTTGAACAACACGTAAAACACATTTACCACGATAATTAAACTAAAAAATACGCAATTTTTTTTATTTTTTCCAAAAAAAAAATGAATGAAATGTCAAACTCTCATAGACAAGCTCATGACGAAGCATTGAAACATATGCTTCATGCATTGAAATGAACAAAATGGCGAATGGCGGCTAATTTTTTTGAATTTTTACAAAACTTTATTGCCTTTTTTCGTTGTGACCCCAGTTGAAAATGGTGAATATTTTTGGCGATTCTTTATCCTTTTTTGATTCCCTACAAGACTGGGTGGGTTAAAATTGTTTTCTGCGTTTCCTTCAATTAGGTACTTCGCCCATATCAAGCGCATGGGCTCCTTTAATACCTCCTTGAGTGCACTCATTGAGAATTCTCCACGAAAAAGCTTCGTGGGGTCTTTGCACAGAGAACGGCAGCCAAAAAGCTCCTAAAAGTCCTTCCTTTTCAGCACAAACTTTCCTTCGTGTTTGAATGAAAAATTCATTGAATTGCCACCCCCCAATTAAAGTGACATTTTTCACCAGCACAAATTACTATGTGATCATAAATTCCCTTTTGGCAGCAAAATGTGCAATTTGGCCGTGGACTTCCCTCGCACACACACAAAAGGAGGATATTCGCGAATAACCCCCCTTCCGTCTGTCGTCACACCAACGCTCTCTCCGCAGGAGGGTTGGTTGTGCAGCAATTATGGGGCTCCTGTTGCATCTTGCGCGCGCCTTCATGCCGCCCCCGTGCTTCTTTTTCTCATACGCGAAGGGCAAAACACCGCGCGCGTCTCGCAATCAATAAAACTGACGCTGATTTAGACGCTAATGGTATGGGTTGAGGGAGGGGTGGGGGTGCCATGCCCTTCTGGCGTCCAAGCACTAATTAATTATTTAATTATCATTTTTATTGCCCCCCGTGCCCGCAACTGCGATAAATATTGGCGCTATTCAGTGCAAATACAAAACGCCCCTGTGTGCAATATATAGGGCGGGATTTTTGTAGTATATGTGCATTGCAATTTTGTTGCAATGGCACAAATTTTCCAATTTATTTCTCTGTTTCAGGTGGTAAATTAATTAGAGAGCATCGACAGCATGTACTGCGGGCGGTGGGGTCGGGGGGAATACATTTGAAAATATAGTATATATTTAATACAATTCTCTCTGGGCATCACAATTTTTTTCTCGATTTGTATGCCATACTAATTGCATTTGTAGAAATACTTTTCAACGTTGTCACTCAATCAAAGGGGGTATGGTGCTATGCAGGAAAAGAATGTCAAGAGAAAATGATCATGACATTTTTTCCTGACATTTTTTTGTCATTCCCTCTCACTTCCACTAATGTATTTCTGTATCTTTCGTCTTTCTCTGACGCATGCTTCCGACATTTTCATCATTCTTTTCTGTGCACTCAACATGTTTTTCATTTCGTATTTTCTCAGTATTTGGGGATATTTTTCCATGAAAAAGTGAAAATGGGCTTTGCTGAAGTGTTCTCAGTGCCAGGAAAACCGTGAAAAGTGGAAATTTATGGTCATTTAGCGGCCAAATATGTGAAAATGCGCGAAGTGAAAAATCAAAACATTCTTTCCCTGACCAATTTTTACGGGATATTTTTCTGTATTTTCACGACACAAATCACTTCCTGCAGGTTTTTCGGACCTGCCCACAGGTCATCTGCAACATGGAAGGTCTGTGTGGGGTCAGGGAAATGCTTCCTGGGTGGTGGAATCCCACCTGAACGCGGAAAAAACTTTGTCCGGGAGTGAATGTTTGCTGTAGAAACTGCACAGTTTTCACTTATTTGACCGATAAATACCCACGATTTTCCACTTTTCACACTTTCACATACACTAAGAACACTTCCACAAGTCGCTTTTCACTTTTCCCGAAATAAAATATCACAATTTACAGAGAAAATTGCAGAAAACTAACAAATACGTTGACTTCACAAGAGCTGGAAAAAGAATGACAGAAAAAACATGTTCCTGCGACATTCTTTTTCAAGCTCTTGCGTAGTCAACACGTTTCTTAGTTTTCGTCTATTTTCTCTGTAAATTGTGATATTTTAGCTCGGGAAAAGTGAAAAGCGACTTGTGGAAGTGTTCTAAGTGCCTGTGAAAATGTGAAAAGTGGAAAATCGTGGGTATTTATCGGCCAAATAAGTGAAAACAGTGAAGTTCGACAGCAAAACATTCACTCCCGGACAAAGTTTTTTCCGCGTTCAGGTGGGATTCCACCACCCAGAAAGCATTTCCCTGCCCCCCACACAGACCTTCCGTGTTGCAGATGACCTGTGGGAAAGTCTAAAAAACCTGCAGGAAGTGATTTGTGTCGTGAAAATACAGAAAAATATCCCGTAAAAATTGGTCAGGGAAAGAATGTTTTGATTTTTCACTTCGCGCATTTTCACATATTTGGCCGCTAAATGACCATAAATTTCCACTTTTCACGGTTTTCCTGGCACTGAGAACACTTCAGCAAAGCCCATTTTCACTTTTTCATGGAAAAATATCCCCAAATACTGAGAAAATACGAAATGAAAAACATGTTGAGTGCACAGAAAAGAATGATGAAAATGTCGGAAGCATGCGTCAGAGAAAGACGAAAGATACAGAAATACATTAGTGGAAGTGAGAGGGAATGACAAAAAAATGTCAGGAAAAAATGTCATGATCATTTTCTCTTGACATTCTTTTCCTGCATAGCACCAGTATTCATTTTGCCATTTGATGTTCATTAAATGTAACTTTGTGATATTTTTTTGTGGGGAATTTTTTAAAATTAATTTTAATATTTGTTTTAAGTAATTAGTTTTATCCTGAAATTTAATCAAATGAAGAAAATCGTTTTTTAATTTTGCTTTTTTTTATTTTTACCAAAACAACGAAAAGCTTCAAATTACCATCAAAGGGTTAATTAGACTAAATCTTTAAAATTCAGAAGTTAATTTAATAGAACAAAACTCGGTTAAACAGAATTTCTCAAGTGGAACGAAAAATTATTTTGTGTTCAGTGTTGAGGTGATTTATTCATCTATTAAACAAAAAAATTCAATGAAATTTTTTAAATAAAGAATTACAATAAAAGCTCTAAAATAAAAAATAAATAAAAATATTTATCTTGCTTCACCTTCTGTTTAAGGCAATATTTATGACACGATCTGACGTTTATGCGTTGTAATTTGATTTTTAAAAAATATTTATGACATTCAATCGAAATAATGAAGAATTCGATTTTAATTGACTTCTTAAGAAAATAATTAAATCACATAGAACAAATATTCCGAATAATTAATATTGTTTATAGTAAAACTACACAAAAGATGTCTATTTCAGTTAATTATAAAATTAAATTGAATATTTTGCTGAATCTCCAATTATTCCGAATAATTTCTATATAATCCGAAAATTCAAATGTGTTTGTTTTATTTAAATAAAACTCTTATTGGTTTATGTTTTCCTTTGTATTTTTTTATTCTCTATAAAATCCAAATATGTAGAAAACCTAACATTTTCCCAAATAATTTACAATTATTCGAAATAATTTGTCTAAAATCCGAATATTAAAATATTTCAACTCAAATAATCACCTCATGCTTTATTTTGTCTTTCACTTTATTTTACTTTCGCTAAAACGTAAAAACAGTAGTTAAAGAAGATCAAATATTTTGCCGAATATTTATAATTATTCCGAATAATTTCTATAGAATCCGAATATTTAAATATTATTTTTTTACTCAAATAATAACCATTTGGTTTTCATTTTCTCTTATATTTTTACACGAATTTATAAAAAAAAGTTTTTAATAAAAAATGTATTTCAATATTAAATTGAAATGCCCCTTCACCGCCTCAATTCAATTCATTCAATTGAGCTCATTTGACAAGATTTCCATTGCGTGTCAATATTTTCCAGGCAAATGGCTCCATTTGTATGCAATGTCTCCACCATGGTGAGTTTGAAATACTGGTGTGGCTATACATATAATTATTAATTACGTGATGAGTGAAAAACAGGAGAGTTTGACCCAAAAATCACGTAAATTGTTGTCATCTCGCGCCACACAAAGTACCCACAATCAATGTTTTGTGTCTTTTATTTGTTTTTTTTTATTTATTTTTTTCAGTGCAAAGAGCAATTGGAAGGAGACGCGCCTGGGTAATGACTCTCAAATTGCCCGCCTTCGACATTAGCCGTAGTTTATTCAGGTCTTTTCGATGAGCGCGAAGAAACGTACCAATTTTCTCTGTGTAATCAATTTTATTGTCATGCATTAATGTTGTCATTAGTTTTAACAAAATTATTATGTATAAAAGTACAAAACGTCCCGACTCTTGCTTGGTCACACACAATTCCTGTGTAATGAATTATCAAATTTTTACGTTTGTCCCCGGCTCAGCGTTTTATGGTTTCGAATATTGTAGCGATATTAAAGCCCAAATGTACACTGTAATTGCATGTAATTACTTGGAGCTTGGGTGGAGAGAGGTTGGTGATGGTATTTTGGGTTTGGGTTGAAACGTATTGTGTCTCGTAGGAGGGTTTATGCTCTGTGACGCTGCATGAGACACCCAGCCACAGCACTATATGAGTGTTGATATTCAGAAAGCATTCACCAGACAAGTCCGCAGCACTTTGACTCTCCACGTCTGGGGCTTTCGGAGATTTTGAGGGAGTTTCCTTGAATTCTAGGGATTTTTGGGGAGATCCTTTTGGATGATTCTGCAGTTAAATTGAATACAAATGTGGGTCTGGGAAATACTTAAATGGCCACGGGGATTATATGTCTGAGGTTTAAATTTGATTTATGTAGAAAGTTGATTTTTTAGTGTCAAATTTAAACTAAAAACATTTTTAAACAAGTTATTAAATCATTTTTCTTAAAGAGAATAAAGGAGTTTAGTCACTGTTGTAAGAGAATTTTGTTGAAGAATAAAAAAGATTCAGCAATATATTGCTAAAACAAATTCCATTTTCCCTGAAAATCAGCTTGGAGAAGCCCGAAAAAAAAATTCAAAAATGCAGTAAATGAAGTCATTTTTGTGTTTTTTTTTAACCCTTTCGCGTCCAACGAAAAACATTCAAACATGTGTTCTTTTATTACGATATTTATTCTATGAATGCTCCCAGAGGACTTTCCCAGTCAGAAAGTCTTCGTTGGCCTCTTTTGCGAGAATTTGATGCTTTTCTAAATTGAAAAAAAAAAACAATTAAATTCATAAATAATTGAAAAAAAAAAGTTTCACGTTTGGGTCAGCGTATGTCCCATATGTGGCGTATGACCCAAAAAAACGCGAAAGGGTTAATCGCTAATGATTTTTACATATAATTTTTATGCATTATGAATGAAAACAGATATAAATCACAAAAGTGACGTCATTTATCGCATTTTTTAGGTGAAATTTGTCGACTTTTCTTAGCTTATCCCTGTTGAAATTGGGAATTTGTTTTTTAAAGGTTATTTGAGCTTTTTTCCTCCACAAGATTAATCGTATCCTGATTCTTCTTTCGAACAAGAAATTTTCCTTTACAACAGTGAATAAACTCCTTTTGAATGATACATAATTTCCACAAATAAATGAAATTAGACAAGTAGCATGCAATTATTCATGGAAATAAGTTTAGATCGTGATAGAACACAAAATGGGGGTGAAAGTAGGATAATTTTGTGGGACAAAGTATGTGTAGTTGGAGAAAATTTCCACCCTGAGGGGGTGGCTAAATCAATGCAGAGTGTTGCAATTCACGTTGCATGGTGTATTGAATTGAATTTTCTCACATTTCTCCATATCTCGTCTATTCTATCATCTACAAGTGGATTTTAATACATGGTGATCAAGTTTAATCTATCCACCATCTCGTGGTAAGTGCAAGAAGGTGAGGCACAGGGGGAGGAGGCACTCGTCCAAATGAAAAGCACCGGAGGAAATTAATTATTTAATTATTTGCAGATTGAATACACTTTTCACGAGAGTGTGCTGCGGTATCCCATATAACCCGCATTGCCTGCCAAACTCCACATCTCAGAGCTTCTCCCTCTCTCTTCACTCACTGTAGCAAAACTATTGATAAATACACTTTCGCGTCGTCGTCGTATCCCAATGGATATTAATTATATTGAGACGCTGTATGTTTATTTATCCGTGCGATCGACTTCCCCAATTGTGTTTATTTGCACATGCGGAGCAAAATGGTTTTGCGATGCCGAGGGATGTGGGGCGCACCGTAATCATCATCATTGGCTGCGTCGCCTCCCGCATACCGCGCCAAGATGCTGCCGATTGTATGGTGGAAGAGACACGCCATCGAATTGGATAAAATAAATACAGTTATACAGTGATCTATTTCCACGAGACTCCACACGCAATGCATCGGACCAAATTGCCTTTTCACTCCATGCCATTTGCAGCATACACATAGCATCATTTGGCCAAGACAATCATCGGATTCAATAGTGCCCCCAACCATATTTTCCCGTTCATCAGACGCGCGATCGACGTCGAGATGAGGAAGAGCCACGCTTAGGCACGTGAGATTACCCACACTGAGGAGTCTTCATGCTGAATACTGGAAATTTATTTCTTATAAAATTGAAGAGATCGTGCACAGAACATTGAGAGGCTTTGTATTTGAGAGGAGCTGATCTACAGTAGGGCATCATCAATAAAGTAATTTCAACGATATTCCAAAGAATTTGAGAAAAAAATGATTTTTCTTGTGAAAAATTTATTTATCTTGTAAAAAAAATATTTATCTTAAGAAAAATCTTCGGAAGAATCCCAGATCTTACGGTTTTTTCTAATCTGTCTTTTTTTTTTTTGATTTCGTGGGGTGAATAAAATCAATTTTATTTAATCAGAGATTTGATTAATATTTTATTTTCAGAGCATATTCATTACACTTTAATTATCTTTCTCTAATGTTTGGTGTTGGGCGGAAATCACTACACAGTCGGGCTTACAATTTTAAGTCGGTATTAAGGTTTTAAGTTACTTTTTTTAAAGTCTGACTTAAAATAAAATGAACTAAAAAAAAACAAAATTAAATAAAAAAAAACTTTAAATTTTTAAGTCGGGCTTGGATTTTCCTGAGTTGTCCTGGAAAATATGTAAGATTTTGTGATTAAAAAACTTAAATTTGATTAAAAATAAATCTTAAATTGCATTGAATAAAATGCAAGAAATTTATGAAAGTTAAGTCTCGGACTTCATTATAATATTTTTATTTTATTTTATTTTATTTTATTTTATTTTATTTTATTTTATTTTATTTTATTTTATTTTATTTTATTTTATTTTATTTTATTTTATTTTATTTTATTTTATTTTATTTTATTTTATTTTATTTTATTTTATTTTATTTTATTTTATTTTATTTTATTTTATTTTATTTTATTCTATTTTATTTTATTTTATTTTATTTTATTTTATTTTATTTTATTTTATTTTATTTTATTTTCTTTTATATTTTTTAGTATTTTAAGTCAAACTTTTAAAAACTGACTTAAAATTTTAAGCCCGATTGAATTGTGAATTAGGTCCGTTATCTTTCAATTATGACTTACGGATTCTTTCGAAAAATAATATACCAACTAATTATTTAAATACATTTTTTTTGACATATATGTATGTATATTTTCTTACGTTTGACGAGACTTTGAAAGTTTTACGTTTTTTTCAACATTTGACATTAGTTTAACGTTTGAATTTATTCTAACATTCGAGGATTATTTTTAGCTGTGTTTCTTTCAGACACAGCTTTTGTGTACCGAGCAAAATCGAAAGTCGTCAGATCGGGCTCAAACTTGGGATGAGCACGAATTAGGGTCCCCACATTCCAAAAAACGTATGCGCCAAAAAAATTTTTTGTCCGGCCGGCCGTCCGCCGTGGTTCAACCTTAAATTGCAAGAGAACGGTAATAGATAGAGACTTGCGGTAAACGGCAAAGTTTAAAAGTCGACTGGAAGACGTCCGATTATGACGTCAAATTTTACCCCCCACCCCCCCGTCCGCCATTTTGAATAACCTCAAAATTTTGTTTTCGCTATATCTCAGCCCCTGTAATAGCTAAAAATCTGAAATTTTGATATGTTGTAGGGGACATCAAGAGCTTTCCAACGATACCTCATTTTCGAAAATCGGTCAAGCCGTTTAGTCAATATGGCCGCCAAAATTTTTTTTCGAAAATCGACCATAACTCGAAAACGGCTTGACCGATTTCGATCAACCCAGGCTCAAATGAAAGCTCTCAACAAACCCTACAACTCTCTAGAACATCCGAAGTTTCAAAAGTGACCGCTAGGGGGCCAAAAATCAAAAACAAAATTTTCGATTAGTTTTCGATGAATATCTCGAAAACGACGACATAAATTTTTTTCATTTTTTGATATGTTGTAGCCGACCATATTATCTAGCTTCATGCCAAAAATGAAGAAAATCTATGGATCCGTTCTCGAGATATAGCCTTCCAAATTTGGCATGTCATATCTCGGGTTCTACAAGTCCGATTTTGATCAACTCAAGCGCAAATGAAAGGTTTCGTGAAACCCTACAAATGTCTAGAACATTGCAACTTCGAGAAATGACCGCAAGAGGCGCTAAAGTCAAAAACAAAGTTTTCGAAAATTTCGAACTCGAATTTTTCGAAAATGGCGACATAATTTTTTTTCATTTTTCAATATGTTATAGCTGACTTCAAGACCTTTCAAACAAAAAAAAATTATGAAAATCTATGGACCCGTTCTCGAGATATGGCCTTCCAAACATTTCTTAGGGTATGACTTTTCAACTTTTCCCGACTTTGCGCGTATTTAAATTAAGTTACGCTCTATTTTGCTCTCACAAAATTGGTACACTGAAAGAAACACAGCTCTCGTAAGCTTGGTCAGCTTACCAGTACATTTAAAATATTTGTCATACCTTTTTTAAAGTTTAACGTTTTCCTTTTAAATGTTCGATTTTTTTTTACAATTTCTGCTATTTCTCTTGAATTTTACGCTATTTTTGCTACTTTAATACAAAACTTTGCTAAATATGAAATTGTTAATCATCCCTCTGTGGTTGGGTGACTTTTCACATTTCTCATTTTGTGATTAAAAACAAACAAAACTTCCTAAATTCAATTATGTCTCAAAATACGTCAATATTGCTGCTTTATGTGGAATGCAAAATTTCAAGTGAAAATACGATTTTCAGCAATTTAACTGCCAAATTTTATTTGTTTCCCTTTTAGCAATAGAGGGGGTATGAGGTTGTTCTCATATACAGTGTGTCATCACTTTTCTCCTAAGTTTGTCTCGTATCATTCCTATATACGACAATGAGCTATATATGGGGTGTGTATGAGCCCACCATGCAATAATGTAGAAGTTTATTTTGGAAACATTTCACCACCAAAAGCACAATATAATTAAAACACTGCTTAAATGGAGAGACATTCTCTCCTTCATCCACCCCCAATTCGGGGTATGTGCGGTGAGAAAAAACAACATACAAGACGATGTCTCGCAATATTCATGATTATGCATTCATTCCTTATACACCAAAACTCCCTGGCAGCACTGCGAAAGTGCCGGAGACGCTAAATCACAATTGTGCTTTTGGGGAAACTCCTTCAATCTCCCCCCGCTCACCACGTCTTACCCCCTTGCGCGTGGGTGGAAGTATAGAACCTGCCAAAATGTTCCTTGTAAGCATTTCGGCTGTGGAATGAAACTCAAGAAACTCCAACATGTAAAATATTTTTCCTCCACATGACCCCCCGCAATATTCCACGGGATCATTGGGCGATGTTTTTGAGGGGGGTGAAAAGAAAGTGGATGTGTGTTGTTTTTGCACACTAGAGTGAATCTCAAAATATACATAGTTTCAAGCTCAATGCGACTTTAATGGAAGTTCCTCCCGAGGATGTCTATAAAACTTTTAGCCATACATGAATTTTCACCCATGTTCTATGCAAAGGAAAAATATATATTGTTAGCGAATTACTTCTGCACATTTCTCGTGCATCGCTGCCAATGACTTGTTCCACGCAAAACTTTCCTCCTTTTTCGGTGGGGGTGAGGGGTGGGTGGAAAACTTCCCTTGTGCAGAGATTGGAGAAATTTTCGCAAAATATGGAAACTATATCTTCAAATAATTTGACATGGGAGTTTGGAAAAGTAAATTTTCCGCAGCACTTCACGATAAGATTCAAAAGATAAATTTTTGGGTAAAATTTTGATGGAAATTTTATATTTGAAAAAGTAATATATTCGGTGAATTTGATGGGGAGGGTGTAGGTGATGAAATAGGGGGATGATTAATGTGTGCAGGAGGAAAAGTTAGTAAATTGTTTAAGTTTCTTGATTTTCCATGTACAATAAAAAAGTCAATGTTTAAGTTAAAAAATTTAAAAAATTTATCGCGTCTTGTCGGAATTTCTTGGTCTTTCTGTTTATATTTTAGAATATCAAATATGGTAAAGAATCTTTTTATAAATAATCGGAATATTTCTTTTCTTAATCTAATCATTCAATTAATTTACTTAATTAATTATTAATTATTAATTAATTATCTGTTAATGATCAATAATTAATATTAAATCATGCTAAATTATTCATCACTAAACCACTTCCTCCAAATCTCATTATAAAATTAGTTTAATATGCACACAGGCATTCCGTTTTGTAGTCTAAGCCTTCCTGTGTATGACCCAATGCCGTAGAATCTTACCAGATTATGCTGAGCAACTCTGGGTGGATAAACCAACCCCCCCCCCCCTCCAAGGCTCCCAATTTCTTGGTGATGAAGCGTGAAACGACTTGAGCCAATGGCCTGCAACATAATCTGCATAAAGTCTGGCCGTCGATATTTGAGACAGCCGCCGATGAATCGCAAAATTCCCACCCCCCGTGCCATTGGGGGTGGTGCACCAGTCTGTAAATTATATATAAAGTCTTGTCTAGCTAAAGAGCTGCGCCGGGAAATTTTCAACATTATTTTCCATTAATGATTTTTACAAAAAAAAATAAACTATATAAATATAAATGTAAATGCAAAGTAAAATATAACGGTAAATTTAAATCCCTTGGCGCCCCGCGAAGCGGGGCGCTTTATATCTAAAGTATATAAATATAAATGTAAATGCAAAGTAAAATATAACGGTAAAATATATATAGCAGCATAGTATAGATTAAGCAGAAAAGGGAAATATATATAGCAGCATAGTATAGATTAAGCAGAAAAGGGAATGTACATGGTAAGTTTCACTTACGGGCTGTGATTCTTCCTTCAGAGGCCAAGTTAAATATATGTAAATGCAAAGTCTAATGGATAGCTGCAGAGTATGGATTAATAAGAAAAGGGAATGTACTGGTAAGTTTCACTTACGGGCTGTGATTCTTCCTTCAGAGGTCAGTCTAAGTGTGATATTTGATGAAGATTTGGTGGTGCAAACTCTGGGGGAAGGCTAACTCGCGCAGTGGCTGTGATTCGTGGCGCGAGTCATCCTTCCCCAGAGTTTGCACCACCAAATCTTCATCAAATATCACACTTAGACTGACCTCTGAAGGAAGAATCACAGCCCGTAAGTGAAACTTACCAGTACATTCCCTTTTCTTATTAATCCATACTCTGCAGCTATCCATTAGACTTTGCATTTACATATATTTAACTTGGCCTCTGAAGGAAGAATCACAGCCCGTAAGTGAAACTTACCATGTACATTCCCTTTTCTGCTTAATCTATACTATGCTGCTATATATATTTCCCTTTTCTGCTTAATCTATACTATGCTGCTATATATATTTTACCGTTATATTTTACTTTGCATTTACATTTATATTTATATACTTTAGATATAAAGCGCCCCGCTTCGCGGGGCGCCAAGGGATTTAAATTTACCGTTATATTTTACTTTGCATTTACATTTATATTTATATAGTTTATATGCTTTATATATAAAGCGCCCCGCTTCGCGGGGCGCAGGATGCCTTATATATTCCACTATTTATTCATACACTTATATGTAATTTAAAATCTCAACATTCATTTACAAAACCTCACATAATAAAGATGTGCTCTAAATCGGATTAGTAGAGTCCAAAATATTATATGCTAACTTTGGAACGCTATATCTCCAAAACGGCTCGATAGATTTTCTTGAGTGACCTATCGTTGGAAAGGTCTTGACATAAGCTACAACATATTAAAATTTAATCAAAATTTATGATCTAGTTTTTAAAAAATTCGTGTTTGAAATATTCGAAAATTTTGGTTTTTATTTTAGAGCCTCTTGCGGTTATTTCTCGAAGTTGCAATGTTCTAGACATTTGAAGGGTTTTACGAAACCTTTCATTTGCACTTGAGTTGATCAAAATCGGACCAGCAGAACTCGAGATATTTAATGCTAACTTTGGAAGACTATATCTCAAGAACGGCGACATAGATTTTCTTCATTTTTGGCATGAAGCTAGATAATATGGTCAGCTATAACATATTAAAATTTCATCAAAATCTATCGTACAGTTTTCGAGATATTCATCGAAAACTCATCGAAAATTTTGTTTTTGATTTTTGGCCCTCTAGCGGTCACTTTTGAAACTTCGGATGTTCTAGATAGTTGTAGGGTCTGTTGAGAGCTTTCATTTGAGCCTAAGTTGATCAAGATCGGTCAAGCCGTTCTCGAGTTATAGCCGATTTTCGATAAAAAATTGTAGCGGCCATATTGACTAAACGGCTTGACCGATTTTCGAAAATGAGATATCGTTGGAAATGCCTGGAGAGAGTGAAGCGCCTCTCTTTAAAACCGTACCAAAAAACAGAGCTCATATGCAGATACATAATCCCACACTATTTGTACCAGCTCACGGTTGTAACTCCATCAATGACCGTTCTACGACACATAGACAAAGATATTAGAGTGGCAATTAAAGAAATACTCCACTTACCGGGATCGGTGTGCAACGGTCTGCTGTATTGCCGCAATAGAGACGGTGGCCTGGCGGTCCCCAAATTTGAGACACTAGTAGTCTCAACCGCTATAAAGTCTGGCCTAAGATACTTCGAATCCGAGGACCCGGTCATAAAACACCTCGCACCAGTATCAAGCCTAAACAGCAGACTAAAACAGCTTGCACTAGCTGCAAGACTGCCGTGGCCAATCGAGTCCTCTCAAACAATCGCGGATTATAAATCGCGAGAGGAGAAGAAAACCATAGAAGAGTGGAAGTCGAGTGTGGCGCAGGGAAGAGCAGTGGATGCCTTCCTGGATTCCCGCGAAGGGAACCAGTGGTTATGTCGTCCACAAATGCTGAAACCGTGCCGTTACATTTCGGCACTAAGGGCGCGTACAAACACACTTTCAACAAAAGTCACAACAAAAAAATACGTCGCCCATACCGATGTAATGTGCAGGAAGTGCAAAGTCCTGCCAGAGACTCTTGGCCACATAATGGGTCAGTGTACCCACAACAAATCCACTAGGATCCATCGCCACAATAAAATCCTCGACGTCGTCATAGAGGAGGTGGCGAAGAAGGATCCCGGGGCTGTACTTTCAAAGGAACCATCTGTCTCCCTCCCTGAAGGCGGTTATCTTAAACCCGACCTGATTGTAAAGAATCGGGAAGGGGTCCTCGTGGTCGATGTTACCGTCCGCCACGAGGATATGGATGGCCTCGCCGAGGGGTTTAGAGATAAGATGGTGAAATACACGCCCCTTCTTCCCATTGCCCAGGAGCAATTTAATGCTCCCTCAGGGCTAGTGTTGCCCATTGTAGTGGGCACACGGGGTGCACTCCCCAAGGAGACCATCGAAGGCTTAAAACGGCTGAAAATTTACACAAAAAAGCTGGCCATTCGACTCTCCATGATCGCGCTTCGTAGATCCATTGAAATCTACCACCAATTCATGGACTACGATGGGCGATCAGAGCCGGACGATCATTAGATCTCTAGGCTACCTCTGTACCTGCCATGCAACATTTATCGTTCGTCAACTGTGTTTCTACAATGTGGAACGTCACTAAGTGTTAATTGTATACCCTGACTTTTGAAGGGTACTTTTAACTATTTATTTGTGACGTCCTATTTATTACTATTTTAGCATTTTAAAACCGTGACCAATTGACAATAACGAGCTGTGATACCCCATCTGTGATATCACCTGTGATAATTATCTGTGATAATTAAATAGTAGCATGGTAGGCCGAAGACGCGACCTTGGAGGACACAGAAAAAGGCCCCTATCAGGTGGTAAGGGTAAGGCAAAGAGATATGTGTGGGGAAACTAAAAGACACACATATGGGGTAACAAACAAAGCCTACCCTAAAAGACATCGGCAACCGGGCCGCAAGAAACCGGCAAGTCCAGACCAGTGCCATTGCCTGGTCTGCAGTAAATCTTGATGGCCCCAATAACATACCAAAATTTCAGACCTCTAGCTATAATAGGGGCTGAGATATAGTGAAAACAAAATTTGGGGGTTATTCAAAATGGCGGATGCGGGGATGGGGGGTTGGATTTGACTTCATAATCAGATGTCTTCCACCCGATATATGAACTTTGCCGTTGACCGCAACTCTCTATCTATTACCGTTCTCTTGCAATTAAGCGTTATACTACGGACGGACGGACGGCCGGCCGGACGGACGGACGGACGGAAACATTTTTTGGAGCATACGTTTTTTGGAATGTGGGGACCCTAATTCGTGCTCATACCAAGTTTGAGCCCGATCGGACAACATTGCATTTTAGGTGGTACACAGAAGCTGTGCTATTCTTTTCTTCGAAAGAATCACAGCTAAAATCGAAAGCTCTTGTGATTGAACTTTTATGGAAATTTCGTATAAATTTCTTAAAGTTGCCTAATTTACTAAAAAGGATTAGAAGCTTTCCCAGAAGACTCTGAGATTCTCAGCCCTGCAGGCCGGATATTCCAAATTTGTGACTTTGTAAACTAAATATCAACAAGTTTTCATCGGTGGCCGCTTGAATTATTTCAGCGCAGCTACCTAATCCATGAAGGGACTGGGCAGGAATGAGCTTAATATGGTTGATCAGGTGAGCGAGAGAGAGCCCGAGATTTCCCATAGAGTGTACCAGTCATGAAATTCATTAATCCACCTGCCAACCCCCTCCCTTGTGGCACTTCCTGCACACACCATCGCGCAGTACAGGCCACTTATCACGGGGGTACATGGAGCTGGGTATTTCGAGGTGCAACACCAACTCTCTTCGATTCAAAAGCTCACCACGGATGGAGAGACAGCAACAGAGGAAAAGGTCAACGTGCTCCTATCGATTTTCATTCCCACCACACACACGTATCGCCCCGGCACACACCCCTCCTGTATAAATCATAACTCTGTCTCACAGAAAATTCCCTTCCTATCCCCCCGCCTGGAAAATTCACAAAACACCCAGGGTGGCAGGTGAGGTGAAGAAGAAAAAAATAATACAACGCCGAGCATTCACACTGTGCGGCCCCCCCTTTGCCGCCGGCAACGAAAAATCATCGTCAATTTTCCCACACCATGGGTGCCATACACACAACGGCGGAGTGTTTAATGTACCCGCGCCCCGGGTTAGCCCCGGCTGAGGTGCGAGTACCGATGAGGATGTATTAAAAAGCAATAAATCACGATTTCCGCCACTTTTGCATATATATATACCCCCACCCAGAGCCGAAATACGCGGCAGTATAGCCCCAAAATTCAATTGGCTCCCAACTACGTGAGCTTTTTAGCGCCATGCGTGTGTGCTTTCGCGCTCCGTGAGCTATTTATAGGCACAGCAAGCATTCCAAAAAGCTTCATACACACACAAACCCCCTTGGGGGGCTAATTTCCACGCATTCACGTCGCGCCCAAGGCAAACACGTGGATTTTACAAGGAAGATGACGAAGAATCCACACCGCAACGGAAGTTATGGCAGAAATTCTCAGTGCATGCTGATGAATTGTGAAGGGAATGGGAAATCCAAATGAAAGGGTGCTAAGTAATATGTAATAAAGGGGAGCAATTCTTACACGTTTAAGGATTTTTTTTGCTGTTAGGATTTATTTGGAGTTTTGGGGAAAGTTTTTAATTATCCAATTTAATTGATTGAACTGATTTGAATGGAAAATCTTACAAGAGATTTCGTTCAACGAGATCTTGAACACACTAAAAATATCTTTAATTAATTACTTCAAAGCAACAATTTCCAAGGGGTGTTTATCCGGCGAATATTTGGAACATTTTAGCGAATCAACCGAATCTGGACGAATAATCAGATTGTTGAAAAATAAACTGAATCTTGACAAAGACTTCGAATCTTCTTAAAGTAAAATCAGAATTTTGACGAATATTCCGAAACTTCTAAACGAATAATTCAAATATTCTTAACAAATAATCCGAATCTTGACGAATAATTCTAATCTCGACGAATAATCCAAACTTTGACGAATAGTCTGAATCTTCTTGACGAATAATTCGAATATTCTTAACAAATAATCCGAATCTTGACGAATAATTCGAAGATTTTCGTTCAGATAAACACCCCTTGTCAATTCCAAATTATTTTTCTTGTTTTTATCTACTAGGAAAAAAATAGTTGCACATCAAATGATCAGCTTTGTAGTAATGAGAAACTATTTGAGAATGGAGCTACTGACGATAAGTCGATGCCACTTCCTACACAAAGAGCATTTTTATAAAGCATTTGTCACAACAATACCCCGTCCATAAACATTAAAGAACAAAACACGCTGATTGCGCATTTTGTGGGTATTTTTTTTTCTTAATCTAAAAAGTGTAATTCAAGGATAAATTTATTCCTTTTATCAATATTCTTGCGAATTGCAGTTCAACAACTCCCGCCGAGACGAATTAAGCACCATTTGCCGACTATTAAGTATGCAGTTCTACACTGTAATTATGGGAATTTATACAGTCGTAAATGTTAATATGGATATCTAAATCATAATGCATAAAATTCTCGTTAAAAGAAATAAATTTTATACCGCCAAAGTGGATTTTTTTTCATTCATTTTGCACTTTAATACCAAATGAATGTGTTAAAAGGAAGTGCTGGTGGATTACTCATTTGTGATTTTTTTCAGCTTTTTTTTTCTACTTTTGTGTGATGGAGCTATAAATTGACTTTATATCATTGTTGGTAATGAAATCATTACCTACATATAGCTAATGAGCGGCTGAAACCTGCAACAAAAATATCATATTGATTCGTTTTATTAATTTATCGTTTATCGAGAAAGTTTAACCCTGTCGCGTCAATGGGTTATACGCCGATCCGTACATGGAAAATATTTTCCTGAATATAAATTAATGAAATTATTTTTTAAAGAAGAAAATACGTTAAATTTTTGTACAATATGCTAAGGACAGGACCAAGGAAGACGTTTTTACCAAGAAATGTTCTCAGAGCATCCACAGAATAAATATATTGAAACAAAAAACGAATGTTTCATTCGGTTAACCCTTTTGTGCCCATGTGAAACACAGAAACATTGATGAAACATTTTTTTATTCTTTTATTATTTTATTCTTTAGACTCTCAGGGAATATTTCTTGTCAAAACGTTTTTTTTATAACTTGTATGAAAATTTAACAAAATTTTTATCTAAATTTAACCTTAGAAAATTTTATTATTTTTTTTATTTTGGCAAATTTATTGTTTTATATCTTTTTTGATAAATTTGCTAGCATTTCTGCTGGCTTCTTTTGCTATTTCTTATTCTTTGTTGATCCTCTTCCAGATTAACTACTTCTCAATTTCTCCTCGAATGAGAAAGTTTTTCATTCAACAATGAATAAACTCCTTTTGTAATTTTGGTTAATTTTTTTTTCAAGCTGAAAATAATAAATAATAAGCCCAAATAACGACTGAAAATCCGCCTTTTCAATTTTTCTTAAGTAGTTTTCGGTCGATTTCTTTATCCTTTTGTATATCCCTAAAGAATTTTAATTAAATAATCCATAAAAAGGAATAATTAAATTTACAAAATATTCGATTCTTAGATGAAATAAGGAACAAACAAAAAAATTCCTTTTCTCTTGACGAAGAAAATCGTCGTGTAATTTATCTCTATTTTTGGGAAGTTCGGTGCTATGAGGAAGAAAATAAATTTCCTTGTCCAGCGTGTTATGATGTGACAAACACACAAAACACTTTTGTGCCACAATTCTCGATTGTCCACTTTGTGCTGTCGTCTTTTGTTACAGTGTCCAGCAGCACAGGGTGTCTTTTGATGCCGAGAGGGAGGCCTCGCACTGCCCAACTCATGAGGCGAATGTTATTACATTGGGACGAACATCATAAGGCGTCGTTCGCAGTGTCTGCTGCCTGACAGACGCCTCGAATGGGGATATAGAAAAGAGTATACTATGCTATGTATGAATGTTCATCCCTCTCTCTTTGGCAGAGCGGGGGCAGTATGGGGTGAATCCTAAACTCTCCCCCATTTTACCCGCCAGTGATTCGCCAAATTCGACAAGTATATGTTTACATATTCTCAAACACATTCATCCGTCCAAACATTGCGGATGAGATGGGGACGGAGCAACAAGAACGCACTCCAAAATGCCATCGAGGGTATTGACAGAGCCATCAATGGCAAAACTGAACTATGTATAGACATAATGGGGTGTCTGGGTTGGTTTATCATCACCCTCTCCACTCCCAAATCCCACCCCCCCCCCACATGTACACATTTGAAGGAAATTCTGCTCACAGTTCCAAACCGAATATTCCATTATTAATAAGCAATTGACATCCTGGACGCTCCACTAGGGGCAGCATGACAATTGTCTGTGGCCCCGGGAGTGTCTCACGGGCCAGCCACTTGTGGTTAGAGTCCATTTTCCCCATTCTGCATGTGAACTCTCTCCCCCGCAACACAACAACTCTCAATTGGTGTCCATCAAAATCCACCCCACACCCACTCCCCCACCTTCCACCCACTCACCCCCATATGGCTGCAAATGAACGGAAAGTGTTGAGTTGTGGAAAATATTTCTTCCGTTTGTTTGACTTTCGAGCAATTATCACGAAAATCAATCTCTTTAGTTGCCACCCCCACCGGAATTGTTCATTCCCATGATTTTGTGCTTTTCAATAATAAATCGCTTTTCCAGAGAGGGGTGGAGTGGAGAGTCCCTTTGCTTTTCCGGGTGGGGTTGTACTCAAAGGGAACACAAAATAAGGACACCTTGACAGGCCATTCAGCATTCCCTTTTTGCTTTGAGCATTGTATAGATATGTTCACACATGTATATAATATGAACTGGCTACTGATTCTATATAGTCTTAAAGTTAAGGACTTAGAAGATCCCTCTTCGTAAGACGTCCAAAACTTGTGTAATTAAATTTATTTCTCACATTTTTTTAAACACTAAAACTTTTCAAAGAAAAAACTTTACAATATTTGCAACTTTAGCATGCTCTACATAGTAAGAAGAATAAAGTTGTCTTACAAAATTCTTAAGATTTCATCACAATTCCATGCAAAAAGAGCTTCATTCAATCTTCTCTGTTAGATTAAAAACATTCAAAGTGCAAAAGAGTCACAAAATTATTCCCTTTTCAGGGGAACTTCTCAATTAAATCCTTCATCGAGTACTTTTCATTTTCTCACACAAAGTTCATCAAATTTCCTTGCACTCGGAAGGGGAGGGGAAGGTGAGGGAGAAAAAGTGAAGCGGGAAGGAGAGCCCGGAGTGTCTTAATTAAAAAAGATCGTGGAGATAATCATGGATTAGATTATGCTCACTTTAATGGGCGATTTATGCAAATTTTCCGATTTATTTGCTTCCAAATGAGATTTTATATACAGGCCCAAATAGCATTATGGCCTTTTTGCATAATTACACAGTATCAGATTGATCTGTTGGGTCATTTCGTAAAATATTCCACACACACACACACACTTTTCCGCAACTAATTGCCTTTGAATCACGACATTTTCCCAAATATGGAATAATATTTTGCGGGTTTTTACTTTATTTTAATATTCCAACATGGGCTAGATTTTCGTTGTGGAAACTCCATTTGAGATGAATATCGCATTTGCATCAGAAGGAAGTTGGCGGGCCGGTGGGAGGGGCATTTTCTCCAAAATAAATTGCAAAATGTGCAAAATTTCATTTAATTTTGAAAATCCCACAAATGTACACCATTCTGGTGGAATTCACAGCGTCCGGCTGTCTGTGGAGTTGGTAACCAAACCAAAAGCCAGAAATTGTAACAGAAAACCCCCGGAATATGGAGCGCCTCACTCATGAAAAATTCAACAAATACATAAAATTCTGTTTTCCATGCGGACACAAGTTTTTCAATTAAATAACTCCCTCCACCCCCACCTAGCTCCGTTTGCCAAGATCCGTGGGGGTGGAGTGCAATTTACTTACACTCGTCCACCCCATCCCCACATAGCGAAGCTCTAGGAAGCGCCCCTTTTTCATTCTAACATTTCACAAGGGAAGGCGAAAAAAAAAGAAAGAAAGAGGAAATTTAAACGTGAATTAATGAATAACAACGAAAGCGGAAGTGATGAATTGTACAAATTTATAATATTCCTCCGAATAAAAAAAAGCTCGCGTGATGCTACACCCCTTTCCTCGTGTTTTAGTTAGTTTGTGAATTTTCTACAAGGAACAAAGTTGATCCGGCTAGGAAAGCCAAATTTGATAGATTTTAATTTTTTTTAAATAAAAGCTTTAAGATTTAATTCTTATTGATTTTTTTCCAAAGTTTAAAGCAGAGAAGTTTTAGAATTTTTTAATGGAGTATTTATTTGTAGAATTTTTAAACGTTGGCTCATGTCTAATTGGGACTCAAATTATATAAAATCCAAACTCAAATGTCTTTCTGAGACTCAAAAAAACCTGACTTGCACTAAACTTTAAATTCTATGCATTATATTTCCCTTAATTTTTAGTGAAAAAAATTGATTCAAGAATTTTGTTCGTGTTAAACTATAGGGGAACGTGGCCCAATTCCGACCTCCAAAAGTCCGCGAAGAATGAAAAAATTGTATAAAATAAAAAGCAATATCCTTAAATTTGGTATCATTTTAAAGCCCAAATAATGCTCTTTTTACTCCCATAACTTACTACATTAAAAGTTTTATCGGTTTTAAGTAACAGCGGATTAAAAAAAGGTCGATGGAGGTCAGAACTGGGCCACGTTCCCCTGTGCAATATCTTATATTTTTTGGAGTATATCTCCTTGCTGCTGCTTTAGGTATTTTGTGGTTCAGATTAAGTAAAAACTACATGCAAATTAGTCAAAAATTTCGTTCAAATAAGTTATTTTTGAGTCCTAAAAAGACATTTGAGTCCAAATAAGACATTTTTGAGTGTCAATAAGACAAATTTGCGTCAACATTCGATTTAATATTTTATCATATTTATCGTGTTTTTTTTTTAATCTCTAATCTATAATCTAGAATTAAATCAACTCTTTCTTGTCTTTCTTCAAAAATGTTTTATTATTTTGCTAATTTAGAAAAAAAAGTCCAGAAAACTTACTTTCCGTAAGATGATCCACAAAAAAAAACTCGTGCCTGTAATTACTTATTTACCTCTCTTTTCCTTTTAAGTTGAACGAATATTATTTTCAATTGTTGTAACTGTGAAACACCCTATAGTTTCTTCCGGAAAATCTACAAATTTCCCTTTGCAGCCATCAGGAGGGGGAAATTGAGTCAATTTCACGGGTCATTTCGGTGCAAATTCAACGAAAGAAGAAAATGCTCCATTTCTCTAAATTCATTTGCATCTCTTTAATACTTATGAGTATCTGCGAAAGCTTCTTTGCCAGAGCATCTTCAACTCTATCGTGCAATATGTATACAAAACAGAGAATTAAATACATTTTTTTTTGAAAAGAAAACAAGGAAAGCAAAAGCAATTTTAAAAAGGAAAATTCTCTGGAATTTTCCAGTTTATTTTATTTATTTATCTTTTTTTGTAAAGAACCACGGGCAGTAGTTCAAATTCCATGAAAATAAATAAATTATCATAGTAAATCGAACTTGTTGCTCCGGGAGAGAGAAAACTCTCGAGGTTGTTGTGTGTATGTGTGTGGAATTCTTCCGGGGCTTCCGTGGGTGGTAAGTTACAAGAACTTCCCAAATGGGGTGAGCGTGGAAAAAGTTATTGATGGAATTCTGGCTATAATAATCAACATTTTCATGTTGTCATGGGATGTGGTGATGAAGGAGGGGGGCGAGACATGGAGGGACTCTTTGATGATTGTGTCAGACACGGGGGTGACGCAGAGGATGCCGTCGTCTAGAGAAATGTGGCGCCAAAAATGTGCCGCCGCGCCACAAATTCCCATCCATAGACACACAATCAAAATATCTGGAGCACTATAGGGAGGATGCTATGTATGGAGACACATATTGAAGGGAAATGGGGTGTGTATGTGGCCTCAAATGAACAATTCGCTCCATGCCAATGGAACTTGTGTGTGCCCTACTGAAGAAGCCAGCCCCCCTTCTCCGCTTGATGCACCCAAACACATCCTGCAAAAACCCATATTCAACGTCCCTCCGCCTCTTCTATGCTGGAATGCCGCCGTACGCATGAGAAAGTTAAACGGTCGTGGTGGAGAAAATCATCTGGATTGTATTCAAAATGATACCCGTTTGACTTATCAAATATTCTGGACACTTGCATGCTTCACACGTTGAAAAGTGGGGAACCGCGACGTCTCGCCGCCAATTGTTTCCATCGACTTTTATTTGATTTAGCCGCAACGCCGCGCGTTTGATAGAATTTTCAAAATACTCCGCTCAATAGTTTTTCAGAGAACATTCCCAGCATTGCAATCAACTTGCATCATTATAAATTCATTCTGTTGAAAAATTTACCATTTTCCCCGTATATGAGGACACATAAACATACTTTACATTTCCATCTTTTATTCAGTGATAATACTGGAAAAGTGGTGCAAATTACTGTATTGATTAAAGACTATGGATTGTGGTGAGATAGTTAAAGGTTTGAACTGAAAAAATAAATATTAATCCAATTAAGGATCTATAGAGAAAATTCCTAATTACGGATTATATGCTAAAAGAAATCAATTTTAAGGATAATTATTAAAAAGTAAACGCAAAAAAATATTTTTTTGCTGGTTCTTTGAGACACCTTTCTATAAAATCGTTTAAATGTTTTTTTTTTAATTTTTAAACTTAAACGAAGATTTATTTTTATTTTTTTTAAATATTTTTGTTTCCAACGTCAATTTAAAGAATTAAATCATCATTTAATTAAATTTTAAAAATTAAACAAAAATTATTCAGAGAGCTATCATTTATGTACAACGTAATAACGATTTTATAGATAAGATTGCCTTAGAGAAGCAGTCATGAATAGATTATATTTTCGAATTTTTGTTTTCAAGATTTTCTTCTTTTGACTTTTGTGAAATTGACTAATAAGTCAGGCTTAGTCCGTTTTATAAGTCGTCAGATTTAAGCTTTTCATGCTAAGCTTTATTTTTTTTAAGTCGGCCTAATTTTTTTAAAGTCAGGTTTTTAATATGTATTCAGTTCAAATTTTGATTGACAGAAACCTTAAAAGCACGACCCTAAAAAGTTTAGCTAAAAAATAACTTTGATCTACCTTGAAGATCATAGGTCTAGCCTGAAACGTAAAGCCTAATTTAAGAAAACTTAAGCCTAGTCCAGCGTAACCTAAAAAATTAAGGCCTTGTTTAAATTACTTAAGCAAGACAAAAGAAATTAAAGTCTAACTTAAAAAAAAACTTAGGTTTAGAATGAAAAAACTAAAACTTGATTAAGGAAAACTTTAATCTGACCTTAAATAAAAAACTTATTTATCTATAATTTTTCTAACTCTGTCAGTGGGAGTCAATCCAATCTGCAAAAATCATTACTGGTTGAAAGAATATGTTTATATGAAGTGTGAAATTGGAACTCCTCTTTCACTGGCTGCTGTGCCACTGTAGCCAGCCAGGACTCATGGGCACTGAGGGAAGGAAGATAACAAAAAAAATCCCCCACACGAGGGTGAATTTGGTGTATTCTGGGTTTCCCAATGCAATTTCCACGATTCGATTTTTCCAATTTCCCGTCGCCACGGGTGGAGTCCTTGGGCTTCAATGCCAAAGGGCGGGTGTCTCTGACCGACAATATAACGAGTTCGTACGTGATCCTGGGTGCAATTATTGATTCAATCCGGGGGCGTCTCTCGACACTCCACAAAGTTCATCATTTTGCACGTTGGTGGCTAACCAGAAACCGCAGAAAATGGCACACAGAAACCCTGGAAGATTCCTGACCACATCACTTGGGGATGAGATGAGATGGGGGTGATGCAGGGGGGTGTATGTGGTGTAGATTGACATTTTTGGGGCAGCAGGAGATTGAGATGCCGCATCAATTCATCGTAAGAGACATCCTCTCTGCGCACCCTCCAGCATGTCCATCAGCAATCTCACCTAAAGTGTTCAAAAGGGTAATGTTTGCCATATATATTAAACCACCCCCGCATTGCACTCTATGTAGGGGCAACTATAGAGAGGATATGCCCCTCCATAGAAATTCGTGTTTTCTTTCATTCCACCATTCCATCACAAGCATTGATGCATGCCGTGAACTTGAAAAAAAAAAATAAATAAATTCACCAAGAGACAAAACAAGGCGCCCGTCGACGAGCATGTGAGGTGTGCACAAAAAGGTAAACAAAACAAGAGGAGAAACAAACCGAAATGAATAAAAAAAAAATGTTGAAAGACAATATTATATGTCCGTCTCGGAGCCATAGCACACCTCATATGTAAATAATTTCTTTCTCGGAATTGTTTTGGGGACATGCAGTGCATGAGGAAGGCGTTCCAGACACATCGAGACGTTTTTGCGCGCTGCAGCGCATTGTCAAACCCGTAGATTTGCCAAAAGAGATATGCGATTGCATAAGAGACATAATATATTTTATATGGTCCTCCCCCCATATTACAGCCCAAACATGGATTATGCTGACGGAGATGTCAATAAGTGTCTAGCAATAAATTTTACATAATATGTCGTTGACGATGAAAGACCGTTTATGTGAAAATGCAATTTGATTTGTTGATTTTGTTATGTTTGGCTTTAATAGTAGATATATCGAGACTTTGTGAGTACAAAAAAAGGTTTAATGGTCTAAAAAAATAGATTAAGACAATGTTTAAGGATCATGTTAGAGGATGATTTATTTCTACATGACGCAATGGAGACGCCTGGTATGATATGGCGTCTCCACTGTTATCTAGGAGTTTTTCATGCAGCGGAAATACAAAACTGCTTAAAGAAAAAAAAATCAGGGAAAATTTTCCCTATGTAATATAATTTATTTTTTCATAAAACAAAAATCCTTCTTCATCACAAACTACACGAAATCTGGCTTAATCAATTTCTTAAGCAAAACTTAGTTTTTTTCTTTTTTTCTGCCCAGCTTAAACCGTAAAACTTAAACACCAAAAAGGAAGTTTAGTTTACTTGGGATTAGCCGACTTAGCCTATAGAATGAGGTTTTGTTTAAAAACTAAAGCCAGATTAAAAAAAACCTAGCCTTAGTCTAAGAAATCTGGAACTAATTGAAATACTTGGATCTAGTTTAAAAAATTCAAACCTAATTTAAAAAAGAACTTGGGCCTAGCATAAAAGGTTTTAGCCTAGCTTCAAAAACAAAAGTTTAGTTTAAAAAACTTAAGCCTAATTTTAAAAACTTCGACCTAGTTATAAAAAACTTTAGCCTAGTTTAATAAGTGCAGGCCTAGCTTTAGAAACTTAGGCCTAAGCCTTATGAACTTAGGCCTAACTTAATAAATAAAAGCCTGGTTTAGGAAAAATTATGCCTGACCCTAAAAAACTTAAGCTAGACTTAGCTCTAAATGAAAAAAAAAATGTAAAAAATTCCACAGAGAAAGTATTTATTGGACATACAAACTTCATCAACCATCAACTCATGCTATATATTCGTGCTCTGGGAAAGACGCCATATGTATATAAGAAAATCTCCGTGACATTTTTCGCTCTGGGTGTTTGTGGAATATTTTTCCCAAAAATAGTGAAATTCGTTTGATTTTTACGATGCGACGAAGACCTTTAGTGGAGTCCAAGACGCAATCATTTGCGATAGAAGAGAAATTTACAACTTTTTGATGGTGCAGCCATTGAAATGTCTCTTCTCTCGTGGATATTTACAGCTGCTGCCTTTTCTTCCAGTCAACAAATCACCACCCACGATCACTCGCCGCCGTATGCTGGCTGTTTTCGGACAAACAACAGAGACTTTCGGGGCGCGCGATTGTAATAGAGAGAAGACCTCATTTTGTGTGACGTCCTCATAAAAGTCGCTGAAGCATGCCACACAGAATATTTCCTGGTTGAGGCCAAGACAGCGCGAGAAGCTACCACGGAGTATTTTTCTTTTCTTGTTTTATTTTTTTTTACATACCCAAGAACGGTCTTGTGTGGCCAAAACAATTGAAGTTCATAGCGAGTCATAAATTAGACGGTGACTCTGAGGGGTTATTTGGGTTATTTACACGGTCAACTTGTGATAAATATTATTGTTATTCCTAACTTGTGTTATTATGGGTTATTAAAATGAAATTTACTGGATTATTTCTTTCGGCATCGCATCTTTGCTTTTTAGGGTCCCGACATCTATATACATATATGAGAGGAATTCCGGAAACGCGCATGATGTGATTTTTGGTGAGGGAGGGCGGTTGAAAAAAAAGGTACATTGCGCGCTTATGGACTTCACCTTGTGCATACGCAATGAGTCTTGGCGCGTCTCTACGTCCCTGCGGCTAATGCCACACATCGTGGCGGAAATTGATTGTATGGTCTCATCAAAATGTCATTTTAATTAATTTATTTACACGTCCACGGTAGATCCAGCCCGCGAGCTCGCACATTTCGTGTTTGAAACCTCCAAAGAGCTTATACCGCTGAGTCAAAAGCGCGCAGGGGTTTAGTCGCTTCAGGGCATGATGTTGCATAAATTTGCATTTTCCAACCATCCCCGCCCCTCCTGCTCCATCCCTTCCAACCCATCGTGCCATTACAAAACCATACCATCCACCCCATTGGCACACAGGAATAAATTTGTCACAGGACAACCAGGAAATAAGGGCGAACCAGGAGAACGTCGCAAAATAATTAATGCCAATGTCTTTTAAAATGCGGCCACAACACTTTTCACAAATGTTAGTCATCATCAAAGGAAAATCATCATTTGATACACGATATTTTTGCAATAGCATGGCCAATAATTTATTGATGGAAATTGAATCACAGACAAGGGTGGAAACCGGATGGATGAAAAATGAAACGAGGGTGGTCTTTATTGATTATTTTATGAGTGGCATTATTTCTTTTTCAACTCACTTTCACCCCCCTCCCCCCCGCACATTTATGCACCACTATCCCCACGAGGAGTGTCCATTCCACTTGGGGGATCTTATGCTAAAAGCCACATGAATTACGATTATGTGCTGTACTCACAGGGACGACCACCCTTGGTTAAAGGGCGTCACATTTACAATTTACACATTTCATCGCATTTATCCATTTCCAGGAGGATTTATTTTGCCACTGAACCACATTTTCAAGGGAAATTCGTCGAAAATCTAAATGGGAAAGGTGGTTGAGCTTACTTTTTGTTGAATATTTATAAATTTTGTTCTTGAATTAAATGGATTAAAGTTTTAAATATTTAAAATATTTTAGAGTGATTTTGATGGAAATTTAATGAAAATTTTAAGTAAGTAAACCACAAGTCTACAAAAATTGAATAAAATTGTTCGAAAACCTTTATTTAATCAAATTGAAAATCTCACAACTCCTTTCCAAAGAATATCAAGTTTAACCCTTTAAGGTCCACGCCTAAACTGCTGGGCCGATATTGGAAATTTAGTTATTTTCCTACACATTGGACCTAATTATACAGATTTAAGTCGAAAAAAATTTTTCCGGCTTACGGATTTTATATGAGCTGTCAAAAATTCCGTATTTTGTATCCCTACCTGCCGTTTGGAAAAGCCTTTTTGGAAAATTGGTTCGACTTTCAAGGTGCCTATAAAACAATTTTTCTTGTTATTTATTCTATTTATTTGTTATTACCTATTATTATTTATTTATTATTTATTTATTATTCATTTATTATTTATTTATTGTTTATTTTTTATTTATTTTTTATTTTTTTTATTTTTTATTTATTTATTTATTTTTTATTTATTATATATTTATTTATTTATTTATTCTATTATAAGATTCAAGTCGAATTAGACTAGGTATCGCAAAATTATAAAATAGAAAAAATGCTGATTTTCAAAGTGCTGAAAATCGAGCTATTTTTCTGAAGTTTGATGCAAAAAATCGACTATAAAGGAATTAATTTGACGAATCAAAAAATGTCTTGAAACGTTGATCCTTTAGCTTTATATTGATTGAGAAAGCATACAAAAATATAAACTAGAAGTATCTCTAAGAAATCGTTTTCGTTTTGGGTCGGGGTATGACCCAAAAAACGTTAAAGCCGTTAAAGAGTTAAACTCACAAAATAAAAAAAATTCTACAGTAATTTTATAACTAAAAAATACATAAATAAAAGGATCGTAGAAAACTTCTATATAAAAAATAAAAATTGTGGAAATAATACCGGAAAATTGCCAAATAAAAGTCTTTGGAATAAAAACTCATTTAAAAAAAAGCTATTTGTGAAAATTTGAAAACCAAATTGGAATTAATAAAATAAATTTTCTTTTTCTTTCTTAAGCAAAATAGATTATTGTTTTTCCTATTTGGAATGTTATGCAATTCGGGCTTTCAAATTGACCTAAATATTCAAAAATTTAATCTTCATGGTGTGAATGTGATGCCAATTCAATTGGACGGGTTGTTTATGTGAATGATGTCCATAACTTGGCTGTTTTGGTGCTGAAAATGTTGATTATATTTAAGAGCTTATGAATTGTAATGTAAATAGTTGGGTATATGTTCACATCGATTCTCAATGCTTGCCATTGTGATGTACGCCACTTGGGGAATTATCACGATGCCAAATGGGTAAAAGTGGAAGAATGTCTGCGGGGAGATGGTGAAATTGTGGGTAACAGCTGAACAAACAAGATTCCAATTTTATTGAGTGTCTCTCCCTCATGGGTAACACAAATCAATCAATTAATTCCACAACGCGCCAAAGAACCTCTAACTTATATGAAACTCCTCACACTGTGTGTATGACCCTAAAGAAACTCCGCTGAGTGTCTCCTCGTGCATAGTCTATTTAATTCTCTCTCTTTTTGCCCAAAATGTAGGTCTTCTTTTGCCGAAAAAAAATTGTCTTCTACAATGGTGCACTTTTCGGTGCTTTTCAGTGGTGGGGGTGGAGAGGAGAACACCTCGGGCGCACATAGTAGCGAGATTTTGGAAACATGATTAAAGTTGGGTAACTTCCAACATAAATTCACCGCCACTATCGCTATCCTGGAGCTTTCGAGAAGACAAAACGGTAGAGAAAAGCTTTAACTTTTCATCCGCCTGCGGGTGGCACATCACTATATGAACTTCTTGCACCATATAGAAGACTTTGTCGTCGTTCGCGGAGAGATTCAGCATGACGGCATAAAAACTGCAGGGCAAAGACAAACTTTCATATGTCTCATGTCGATTTCCGTTAGACAACTTAATTTTCAACCTCCCACAGTGAAAATTCATGCACCAGATTTTCATCATGAACTGACTACTGAAAAGTGTTTTATTTTATGCTTCTTTTCAGTGATTTATTTTGTTGCATACAATGTAGGCAGATGAGATGTAAATAAAACTAAAATAATTTGCCTAAATATTCGCTCAAAAATTCTAAATTTTCTATGTTTCCTTACGATTTTCTTAGAAGATACTTCATGATTTTTTCTAACGTTTGATATTTCTTTTTAGACTCTTGATGTTCTCTTACGTTCCACGTTTTTTTTACTAACGTTTGAAATTAAAAAAAAAATATTTGACAGTTTTTAATCAAACATTTTTTAATATTTCTTGAAGTTTCTTTTAAAATCTTAAATTTTAAAATTTTGTCATATTTTTAACAAACGCCTAATAATTTTATAACGTTAGAAGTGTCCATTCTAAATTTTCTGGCTTTCTTTTCAACATTAAAATAATTTCATTTGACCACTAAAGAAAAGCCTGAAGTTTTTAAATTTTTTGGAGGCATTTAGACTCCTCAATTTTCTCCCTGGCTACGTCTCTCTCATCTTAGTTGCAGCGGTTATACATTTTAGCCCATAAAATGTTTTATTTTAATTTTTTAACTCTTGGAGGATTTTGCTGGCCAAAGTGGCCAATTCGATTTTTTCAATCGCCCCAGAATTAAAATCTATTTAAAATTTAACATTTCGTGATAAACTTTTCTTTTGATAGAAAATGATGGTTGTTTAATGATTAAACAGGTAAATGATTATATTTAAGTTTCTCGCCAATTCCCCATTGTTCCCAATTCCCACACCCGCTCCAAAATTTCCCGGCGCAAGCCACTCCCAAATATTTAGCTGATTAAGCATAAGAAGAAAATGTATATAAGTAAATTGCGAATCAATAAAATTTCAGAATACATTCTGAATCGTGCTGTGTTAGATGTATAAGCAGAATAAAACCTGTTGTATATTAATTGTCATGAAAACTTTGTTAAAACACTGTTTTTAAAAGAAATTTTTGTAATGTAAAAACACACTCAAAGAATGATGAATAAATACTACTACTACTACTACTACTACTATATCCGCAGGTGAGAAAAAAGAATTGTTTCTATTCATGTAGGGATTTCCTTGGGCGGCCAGAAAGAGCGCCCGAGTTTCCCTGCCATCATCCAGTGCTATCTGCGGCGCCTTGCGCTACTGGGTACTGGCATTCCTCTCTATGAAATTCATTTCTGTTCATTTTCTATGAAATTCATCTCTGTTCAATTGGTCCTATCGCCCGTGTTTAAAACTAGCGACAAAATAATTAGTATGCCAACTTTTGGCACAAAAAAAAATTTTACTACAGTCCACTGCTCTAAAAATTGGGTGGTTTGGGGGGAACAATAGAAACCTTAAGCCATATGAGAGGAAAACAAATATAAAACTTTTTAAAGGCTTATTTTCTGGGAGAATTTTAAGATAAATTTCTGGGAGAATTCTAACAGGGTGGTGTAGGGGAATAGAACAAATCCTCAACCATAAAGAATTTCTGGGAGAAATTTAAGATAAAGTTCTGGGAGAAAATCTCTAAAAGTGGTGTGGGGGGAAAATAATTAAACCTCTACCATAAAATTTTAGAATTTCTGGGAAAGATTTAGAATAAATCTTTGGGAGAAAATTCTGCACAGGGTGGTGTGGGGGAAAAATTAAGAATCATATCCTCAACCATCAATAAATTTTTTTTTGGAATTTCTGGGAAATATTTAGAATAAATATTTGGGAGAAGATTCTGAACAGGGTGGTGTGGGGGAAAGAACATTAAAACCTCTACCATCAAAAAATTTTTTTATTTTTCTGGGAGAAATTTGCAAGAAATTTCTGGGAGAAGAATTCTAGTAGATGAGAAAATTTTAAGAAATCTGGGAGAAAAGGTTCAACCAGTTTTGTTTTGTTTAATTGACAAAAAAGCAAGTTTTTTGCGCGATTCAAGTTACGTTTGACTCATTGTGCCTATCGTTATTTCAGACAAAATCATTTTGATCGAGAAAAACCCGGAATAATAACGCATAAAAAAAAGTAAGAATTTGACTCACCCGCACTGCAAATAATCTGTAAAATTAAAATGAGGGTGCATTTAAGTAAAGGTTTATTTTTTTGTATGATTAGTGGGAAGGGTTAACCCTAAAACTCATCCGGAGAGAGTGCCGCCAGGTCCGCTTTTCCGTCCGAACTCCCCTCCGCCGCCGCCTCCGAGAGCGCCGCCAACCCCGGAACTGCTTTTAGAGGAGTTCTTGGAGAGGAATCCAGAGGCAGGGCCGAGACCGCTGACCATTGAAGAATATAAGGCGCGGCAGCCAAAACCCAAACGCAAGCGTAGGGCGCGTGGAGGGCGCAAAGTCCAGGAGAGAAAGCAGCGACGCCTGAAGTGGCAAATTGCGCAGCAATTTCTCAAGGCGGAAGCCACAGCCGCCGCTGCTGCAGCAGCAGTTGCAGCCGCTGCATTCCGTTGCATTCCTCTCTATGAAATTCATCTCTGTTCATTTTCTATGAAATTCATCTCTGTTCAATGGTCAAACTTTTGAGGTTAGATTATTATTAGTTTATTTTAATTAGGCGCTTTTTTGAATATCACGCCGTATAAATTACAGAGTTCTTTTACAAAATATAGTTCATTTTACAAAAAAAAAATTAAGATAGAAAAAAAAGGAAATATTTCGCATCACTCTGCGTTTAACAACAAACGCAAGAGGAGAAAAAATTCTAATTCACATATTTTCATCAGAAGCGCTTGATATCTCAATATCAGGCGGTTCTGGCTCATCAGGATCGTCCGGTTCAGGGGAAATCATCATTTCCCGAGAGCATGATGGGTAATCAGGAGCAAGTGCGTGAAATCCACGGAAGGTTGCCAATGGATTTAAAATCTGGTTAGCTGAGAGAGTTGAGTTTTGAGTTTGGATTTTAAGATATTTTTGAGTTTGATTGGGTTGAGATTCAGCAGATTTTTCAATGTCGATCTTAGAAAGTCTCTCGTCTTCCTTGACTTTTTGAATTGTTCTCTTCATTTCCTTTTGGGTGATTTTTGGTGTAATGGTTTTACTTCTCGTTGACACTCTTGATAGAAGTTTGCTGTCTGGCTTGATGGACTTTGTAGTAGTGTTTGACTTAACCACATCGGCAAAAGAAGTTTGACCCTGTTGATTTTGGCGCGAAGTAGATGGTGCAGAAATAGGTAGCGCAGGTGCTCTTCCTCTCCTCTTGACGAATTCTTCTTTGGCCATTTTATAGGGTATCCTAAGAGACACCCTAATGGCGTTGATTTCTCTCTCCTCCAGGTATCTCGGGCATATTTTGCTCGAACTTGGATGATCACCTTGACAATTTACGCATCGTGGGGGTAGGCATGGGCCATAAAGATGGGCGGCTTGTCCACAAAAGCTACAAGTTGGCTTATTCTTGCTGGAGTTACAGCGTTTCCTGGTATGTCCCAATTTTTGGCAAATTGCACAGCGAAAAGGTGCAGGGATGAAAAGCTCTGTCTTGACATGGATAAATCCAACTTTTATTTCTGCAGGTATGATTGGCGAGTTGAACGTGATAACATGTGTTGCTGTATCTATCCATTTATTCTCTACTCTCCTCTTTAGCCTCTGTACACCGATAACATCATAGTGCTTTCGCAGTCCCTCAATTATTCTCTCAATTTTGAGATGCATTATCTCTGGGCATCGAATTATCGCATGGCTCTGGTTAAGAACACCATTCTCGGAAACGGTAATCGGACATTTACTGTTGCCAAAACTTGTAATGGATTTCAACTTAGCAATTTGTTCTGCATTTTTTGTCTGCACCAATATGTCTCCGCTGGTCAAACGAGTCGTCTTATTGAAACCTTCTTTGCAGATTTGATCAAGCCCATCCTCAATATCGAAGACGTCCAGCTTTCTGAATTCTTCTCCACCAATAACATAGTATTTCTCAACATCTGAGGGATGAGTAAAGTACGCATGTTTGAGGGCTTTAAAATTCTTTTTTGATGTCATCTCCACAGGCGGCATTTCTCCTCGGTGTAAGACAGTATATAGATCAAAAGGATTGGGGGGACCAGGTCCCCCCGATTGTTCTCCCATCACTTCTTTTCACTAACTATGAACTTTGAACTTAACTTATTAATTTATCAAAAAAAAAAAGGGGGAAAAAACTTTTCAAAAATGAATTTAAATTATTCAAAAGCTCTGTGTCTCTTTTCACGTCCGATCGCTATGAGAGTTTGCACAGTACTGATTTGAGGTTAGAAACTTCGATCCTCCAAGTGTTAACCCTTTAACGTCCAACGTGAAACATAAAAACATTGAAACATGCGCACTTTTATCGCGATTTTTATTCTATGAATTTTTTTAGAGGACTTTTCTCACTCAGAACGTCTTCTTTGACCCCTTATGCGTGAATTTGATGCATTTCTAACATGGAAAAACAATTACATTCTTAAATAATTGAAAAAAAAATAAAATGTTTCACATTTGGGTCAGCGTATGACCCAAAAAACGTTAAAGGGTTAACATCCCTTTGCCTAAGATAAACATTTTGAATTTATAGAAAAAATATTGTTAATTAAATCATATTTGTTACGATTCTCTTCTTCAACACTTTATAGAATTTTTACAATTTATTCTCTCATACAAATTGAGTAATTATTATTTTCTTAGAAATAAAATCTTCAACATAAATTATCCATTTTACATACCATTGAGTTCATTTTACAAACAGAGACTTTTTAATCAAATTCCTTTCATTCCATAAATAAGCTTTCAATAGCAAATTTAAGCAATTCCACTGGAAAATCACGCGAATCTAATCGCACTTCAATGTTCCCAATACCCCATCTTAATCTTCCAAGACACACTGTATGTGCGCATGGAAATAAAAAAAGTCACATTGAATTGCTCATTAAATGTCGTGCGAAAAGCAAATGTGGTTGCGCAACAGCTAAAATGAGGCAATTTATTGTAAATCAATTATTCCCATGTGATTAACTTTACATTGTCTCCGAGGCGATGGATTTTTTCCTGCCGGCGCAAAGCTGCGTGCGCAGTGAGAGGGCTTTTATGTTGCCATCTGGATTAATCACATAAGCGGATTTATGGTGGATTTGTTGCTGCCAAAATGTGTCAGTGCTGCTAAATGAATGTCAACAGAGATTACGCGCGTCTTGGGCACTCTTCCGCAATTTTTCGCGGGTCATTTGGGCAAAAGATAGAGAAGGAGGGATTGGGGGGAAAGAATAGGGAAGAGGAGGTACGTCTCCACACACCAGAAGCGAGGTCTTGTGCTCTTTGAGGATAAATTGTGGCATTGACAGCGCTCCATTGGCAATTTTAGTTGCGCCATTGGGTCGGGCGAAATGATGCGAAATGCACCATAATTTCATGCCGTATCAGTGTACTGTTTTGGGGGGGTTTGGTAGAGGGAGGGGAGGGGCTAGGGGGGAAAAGGTCAAAATTGTATGTGCAGCGGGAACTAAATTGACCAGCAATTCGTATAATGTGAATGATCTTTTGTATGCATATAGGAAAACGCGCGCGCTGTTTGGTGTCCCAGCATCGACAAACATCGATGCCATCCTCCAATACACTCCGCACACAAATATTGATTGTGGCCATTTGGTTTTTGTACCATCGTCCTGGGGGATGGGGTGTTAATGCGGCGGCTGTCTCCCCCCTCAATCCCCACCCCCATCGACCATCCGTGTGGTCATACAGACAATCATTTCAATTCCAAAATGGAACCAATTCCATTTAATTCAGCACAATGAGGTCACGCGAGATGCACTGAAATCATTGCGTTGCGGGGCGTTTTGACAATCAATGACAAAAATACTCCACCCATGCCACTCACCCCTGGCTCATTTGATGGGAAAACTCCGACATGTTGCAATTATGACTTTATTTCGCCCAACAGTTTCATCATACATCGTGTCACCCCAGAATTATTCTCTTCTACAATATTCAACAAGAATTGGCAGTTAAATTATATACATAGGTAGTCATACTGTACGTATCAAGTGAGAATATTTAATGAATTGAATTGTACATAACTATTGGGGGTTGGAAGTACAATACATAATAAAATCTTAGTGGTACGAAATTGGATGATACCCCCCTATTTACTTTTCTATTGCATAATAAATCATCATTTATTTTTAATTTGTTTGCTATATTGCAGAAAATATTCAAAGAAGAAAATAGGGAATAGTGGGGTGAGTTTGTAGAATGGCGGTATTTTAAAAACTCTAAAAACATTTTTTGAGACAGAAAAAGATCTAAGAAAATATTGTAATATTAAGAAAAGTTCTTTTTCTTTAATGGACAAAGCTAAAGGGGTAACTGGGGTAAAATGGTGAACGTGAAAAAAAAATTAAAATTAATATCTCAAAAGTAGTCGCTACTAATATGTCTAATTTTGTCAGTAGTTGCACTTCATACCCCTGCCTAAGCCTAGAAAGTTTCATAATAATTGATCCAATATTTTGGCTTTTATTTGAAAAACAAATTTTTCGAACCTCAATGTTACTCTGACCTCTCAACTACAAATTAAGTTTTGCCGAAATTCTCTGCAGTTTTTTTTATCCAAATGCATTTTTAGACAGAGTAGCTATTGCTAAACACAAATCTAATCTGAATTTTCCAAAAAATTTCCGAGTTTTCCCGTAGAACACTGATAGTAAAAAATACCGCTTGGGGCAAAATGGTGAATTTAGTATTTTATTAAAATAACTTTTTAAATTTTAGAAAAAAAAATTTCCTAATCACCATGGCTATTACTTACAATTTATAATATTTGATCACTCAGTATTACCAATTTTTATAAACTAAAAAAATAAAAAAGGCAATTTCTTAAATTTATCGTTATTTTTATTTTTTGTATTTTTTTTATTAAAAGAAGTTTTAATTGATACACAAATCTCTCATTCTCAGTAGGTATTATAGTGCCTTGCTAAAATAATTTCATTAAATTAAGATTTGCGAACAAAAAATGCAATTACCATTTTACCCCAGGTTCCCCTACTGTATAAACAATTTATTTTGCAAATACAGTCACCTTGGGGATAAACAATTAACTTAAAATGTACTAATTTAATCTAAATAAATTTTAATTTTTAATCTAGAAAAATCCTATAAGATAGTCAATATGGGAAAACTCAAATATTTTCATAGAACTCAGGAAAAATTATCTCCCAAAAATTTACCATTTTATCCCAGGTTCCCCTACATTTAAAAATTAAAACAAAATTAAAATTAATTAACAATTCGAATAAAATAATAAAAAAAATACCAATGTTAATATTACTATGACAAAATTTAAAATTAATTTTTTTTTAATTATTTTTTTTTGTGTTTCTTTTTTTTATTGTCCAAGAACTTTTTTTTATTATTAATTCATATTTTATCTTAACATGCTTTCCTCTCATCATTCTCTCCAAACATGATATACCTAGTGGGAAAAACATTCAAGAGAGAATAATTTTCAAAAGCTTCCGCATTGTTCTATTTTTTTTTCTCCAAAAGTTTGTCAATTATTAAAACTCTTTAAAAAAAACAACAAAAAAAACTCTCACTTAAAAATCACATTTTGTGCAACTGCTATGTGATAAAATCTCACGGAAAAGTGAGTGTTTTTGAACACAATATTTTGCACATGAAAACATACAGATACATTATCAGCTGGGTGAGGGAGGGAGGTAAGGGAAGGGGGTGGGTGCTATGTATGTATGAAAAAAAAACACTGCATTGTGAGAGGATTTTTTTGGTCACTGCATAAAATAAATTTCTGTGAATCTCAAAATTACGCTGAAGTTGAAACAAGCACCAAGCATTTTACATTTTTGCTTCCAATATTTTTTTTCGGGAGCAGCATAGTCGTTTTTTTTTGTGGTAGTATGTTTTTGGGGTGCATACTACATACATATACATATGTAGGTATACTGTGTGAAAGATATATAGCACATGAGGGTTGGTGCTCTGAGGGAGGTCGAGTATATAGGAAAAAAAATCAGTGTATTCAGCAAGAAATTGTATTGTTCGTTTTAATGAAATCAATTGTGAAAGCTCGTGAAAGCACGTGAAAGCTGTTTCGTTTCATTTGGCATGAAAAAGTTTTAATTAAATGCCTGAAATCGAAACGATGTGATGCATTATTTGGCAAATATACACTCCCTCTATGTTCGCATGGTGTGCTGATGCGATGGGGATAGGCGGAGGTGGGATGATTTTGTGAATATTTCAGGAGGCACGGGGGGCGGCTTCCAGGATTCCACACTGCTGCCGGGGGTTGGCATGCAAAGTAATCCTTCGTTATAATTTTGACAACTTGTCAAATGAAACACACACGAAATCCCATTCGGGTTGTTTGACTATACCCAGGCAGCACCCACCCCTACTCCCCTCAGCCCCCTACAACCCCCATCCTCAGCACGGCTAGGATTCCACACAGATACAAACACACTGAGGGATCCATCCCAAAGACAAATTTCATGGTTTGAGAGGGAGAGTCCACCCACCCACAGGAAGGGCTACGGTGTGTGTGGTTTAATGTTTTAAATGCAGGAGGGAAAGTATCACGTTTATGGACTTGCGACGGTCTCGGTAAAAGCTCGCATTGTCCAGACAATGGACGCACAATGAGTATCCCTGTCCAAATTCCCATATTCATGCAACGAAATTTAATCCATTCAATTAATTTTATGCTCCCAGCAAAATTCCCAAATCCAGGGAACAACTGTATGGTGCACAAATATTGACTGTTGTACCATGCAGAGCGGAATTTTCACAGATTTTCCACAGCATGGGCATTGTGCAGATGGGGGGAACAGCAGTGGGTAGTTACAAGGGATACCGCATTTGACACACACTTCGACAATTATTTGAGAATTTTCCAATGCCCATTGAAAGCTTTTGGGGGAGGGCGATGTAGTCTCCTTCCCCCAGATCGTGTGAACGGTTACAGAAAATTTGGGTCTGATTAAGCCTGATACGCAAATGCGACACAAATAGGAAGAAAGCATGAAAATAAATAAAAAGGGGCGGCTAAGTAGGTGAATTCATTTACCCATCTTTCTCGCAGGAAATTCATGCGATATTTTATCTGCGAATATTTTGATTTTTTCGTAAATCATCGGAATATTTGGCAGAGAATACGAATATTTCCTTTAGTAAAAATTCCTCTTTACTATAAAAACCGAATAAATTTTTCGATATTTCAGTACGTTTTAGGCTTGAATTTACTATATTTTGGTCGTTAATTAAGTACTTTTCAGACTTGAATTAATTACTTTTTTTAAGCCTTTTCTTCTTTATCTAAACCTGCTTAGGACGAATAACTTTTTCAGTTGAATTCAGTACTTATTAAGCTGTTTAAAACATTTAGGCTTGAATACAGCCCATTTTTTTATGGCTTGAGTTTAGTTATTCTTTAAGATTTTTCTTCTTTTCAATCTAAGCCTTTTTAGAACTAAAATCCAAATAACTTTTTCAACTAGAATTTATTACTTTTCAGCCTTTAGCTCCTAATTAGCCCAGATTTGCCCAGGAATTTCTTTTTCTTGAAATTTGCGGAAAGTCAGAATTAAGAAAATTGTCTAAAAAATTCATTTCTTAACCGGAATTCATAAAATTTTGCGTTAAAAGCTTTAAAATTCTTCCTTTAACTGATTCCATTCGACTTGATGTCATATTAATTGACTGAAAGTCAACTAAAAAAAGTCCCAAGCATACTGAATTTAGTTCAATGCCAGTAAATCTGGGTTAAAATATTTATTTTATAATTTTAGGATGTGGAATTTTTAAAAAAAATCCTAAACATGAAAAGTTTGTAAACACGTTAAAAATTCAAACTAAGAAATTTCTGATTTTCTCAAAGAAAAAAGAAAAATCTAGGAAATAAAAATTAAAATTAAAAACCAATACTTTGAAATGTTGAGAGAATATTAAATTTCTTCAAAGAAAACTCTTCAGACATTTTAAACCAATTTCAAAGGGTAGGTCAGTTCTATATATAAATTTTGCGAGAATTCCTCCCTTAAGCATCGGATATTGCAAAACTATCGTACAGTGCAACATTGTGTCATTTCATTAAAATGAACTCAATTTATTTTGAAATTTATATTTCGTTTTAACCGCCTTTGGCATTCGTGAGAGCTCTTATGGGGAAATAGCAATGCATTCATTTTTGCAACATACCACCCCACGTCGCATTTGGCTAAGGCAGAAAAGGGTTTGGGAAAAAAGAGGGGTGGCACAATCACAATTTTCCGGGGTCAAAGCGCAGCTATGTGTGTGTGTGTGCGGGAGGGAGGTGAAACCGTTGATTGCAGCTTTCATTTCATATACTCGCTGAAGCGGCTCTTTCGCCGAGTTGAGCTTTTGGGGCTTTTGCGGGTCAAATTCAAACTCTGGAGGAAATGAATTTTTGACCACTCACAGTATGAACTCTGGACACAGCTCACATAGTTTCCATTCGCAAATATTGACTCACTGACTTAATTGCCAGGGGTTTTAGCGTTTCACTGGCACACCCCCACACCCCCGTTCGTCCTCGCATCAATTTTTTGCAACATTTTATCTCACAAATGAATCCCCGGGACAGAAAGCCAAACTTTTTCCACGATGGGCGGTGAGATAAAGCGAATGATGAACATTTATTGAGGCAATCGCAATATTTTTCCCGCACATAGAGGGGTTATTTATTCCACCATGCACGCATTAATTTAACATAACGAAATTGTTCAAAAAGTTAGCAATCAATGAGGAGGGGGGATGAAATATAAAATGAAAATTAGGATAATTTTCCCCATTTCCTTTTGAAATATGTATGCAATTTGGGGTGGTTAGGAAAAGCTTAAAAACCTCCCCCGCAAATCAAATAAAACTAAACAACATATCACAGGAAAATTCATACATAGCTTGGAGAGAAAGATCATCAGCTTAATCCTTGTGTGTGCATGTTTAATTTAATAAATTCCCTTCAGATTTCCTCCCAAGCAACACACCGCACATCAATCCAGCAAGAAGATCTGCAATTAGTGGAAAATATTTGCACATTTCATCAAAAAGAGGGGAGATACATTTGTATACTGCAAATGTGTACAAAGAGTTTCCATTGAAACTTCCACAAATATAATACGCGCGACATGGAAAATCCTTTGATGGTGGGGTGTGGAGTTAGAATTCCACTTCTGTCAAATCCAACAACCCTCCAAAAAGAGAGCCGTGCGCGTGGCTTTTGACGGGGGATTTGATTTTGAAATTATTGTGTGTCAATTTGAGGTAAATACGCGCCTGGCAAAATTGCAACATGGGGCGATCAAAGAAACACAACATTTCCCCAAACCCTTGAAACTTGTTGCAATTTTTTTTCAGCAGGGGGTCTATGTTGCAGAAATTGGATGGCTGTTCATGAAATCAGTAGAAGTATTTGTGAAAAAAAAAATTTGTTGACGGTTTCTACACATGAAAGGAAAGCTCGTTAGCGGAAAATGCGTCAATGTACATAGAGGAGAAGACGCTACAAAAATTTGATTAAAATTCTGATTTGAGTTTAATTTTTTTTTGAAAGATTCTGGGCTGATTTTTTTCGTTATCAAGATAAATTGATTATGAATAAAGAAAAATTAACTAAGGGTTGAAAAGATCTAAACAAGAGAATTATTTTCTAGATATTTTTGATGCTCTATCACTAAAAAAGAAGTGATTTTAAACCAGAAAAGATACTATTGTACCCTAAATTATCATAGAGAGGTCTAAACATCCACAATTCGAGCTCAAATTAGAATTTTTAATTCACTTTATTTTAATTTAGATTTTAAATAGAATTTTAATTTGAGCAGCAGCAGCTTAAAATATTTTCCACATGATTAGGATCAGCATAGATTTTTTGCTGCCCAGAAACGAATAATTTACATTTTTTTTTCAATTTTATTAAACATAATTCAGCAAGTTAAAAAAAAAGCAAAGCGTCGCTCGCTACATTTGCACCTCAATGCTGAAATACATTTTATGCTATATTTTTTTTATTACACTATTCTAAATATGTTCTAATTATCGACACTCAAACAGATTTTTCATTTTTTCTACGAATTTTCTAAAGCTTAAAATTACTTAGAAGCTTTTTGCTCAATGACTTACTTTACAATTTAAGAAAATTTACGTAGATTTAAAGTCATTTTCATTTAGATATAGCAAGGATATAGCGTGTACGATTGTTTAAATATCGAAATGCAGCTACGATTGACTAATGCTTCCACCCTAGAGAGCAATGATGTGGGGCGTGTACGGCGATGTGTTGATTCATTGTGAATTTGTGTATTTTGATGTCCGTCTACGAGCAATATTTACACAAATATTTGTCCATTTTGATGTACGCTCTGGTAAATATTAATGTCAGCAGGAAGTAAAGGTGACTTCCATTCACCAAAACTTCCATTTGGGGGTGGGTGATGTGTGTGGCCTCTTTTCGATTGGGGTTTTTGTGGGAAGGTGTGTGGGGGTTTGGGGTGGCATTGCGGTTGGAGGAGGAATTATGCCTTGCGGTCATCAGGAGGTCTTCCGCACCGGGAACACAAGTCGTGGTGATTTTCCAGGATCCGCCCAAGCGAGTATTTTAGGGACTCCGCACAACACACAGACCACACCAGCGGACCGGTGAGTTCAGTACTGGTGCCACAGTAGCACCCATAATTCTAATATAGTCTGACAGTTTGTGAAATGAAAACCATAATCGTGGGGGATATTAGAGGCCGATGTATATAACGACTGTTTCATTATTTGATTTATTTCTCATTTAAGTACGTGTACAAGGGAGCAAGCCCCCCGCCTGCACCCCTCTGCACCCCTCATTGAACGGAGCAGATGTACTGAATGTATAGGATGTGTGTAGTCAACCGCCCCCCTTAATATCGCCTTTGCTACATATATACGCATTGGCGGTATGAGGGCCTTTGGGCCCTATAGATGTAACGCAAATTCGATTCGACCGGCTCAGAGGGTAATATTTTGATTATGGGTTGTATTTGCTAAAAGGGTTTTCAGTTACATGAGCACAATATGTGTTAATCATTATATATAAATCTCATATGCAATATGCTTGGTGTTACATAATCAACACTGATTGCATTTTATATCCTCATTGCATTATTTAGCATCAACCCAAATGCCGATGCTTATGCTATGCTGTATGCCCTATCATTGAAACTTTGCTTAATTTATGAGATATCTATGCTATGTAGTCTGTCTTTTGGCATATAATCCCTATGTTATCTTATCAAACAAAAGCGGAGCTCTGCAAAGGGATTTTCCTTCCATTGATTAAGAATATGCATATTAGATTAAATTTCCTTTGAAACGTTCACACGCGGATGTTCAAAATATTCGTTAATACGTCGAATTATTCTCGATCAGAGGATTAGCCAAAAAAAATCTATCCAAAGGGGTATTTCTTTTGTGTTTAAACACCTTGATTTTTAAAATTTTCTACTTCAAAGTTCTGAAATTCCCTTTAATTACATTTAAAGCTCTCTTTCTTTCGAATCTAATTCATCACAATAAAATTAATTTGAATTTAAAAAATAAATAAATATAAATTCGTAAGAACATTAAATTTTCTTCGTGTTGGAGAAACTTTCTCATTTATGTTATTCCTTCTGAATTTTGATACTTTCTTTTTATCCCTTTTAGGAAAATCCTTTCCACATGCCCTATCTGTGCTGGCGCGGAGTTTACGAAAGGAAAATTCCTTAACGAAATTGCACAAGTTCATTTTGTGAGAAAATTTTTAAAGTCATGAAACTTTGCGTTACATTGCAGAGGATCCCCGTCCAAGTCAATGAAGGCAATTTTCGCGGAGCACAAGATGGAGACAATGCGAAGCCAAATACCCCGAATAGTTTTGCCATTGTCTGCATATTTCGCTTCTGCTGTGAGCATTTTCCAACTTGGGGCAAAATGTCTCTGGGATGGAAAAGTGTTTGAGCAATTGTCCCGAGAAGTTCGCCATGGCGATTGCATCTCGGTGTGTTCCCTTTGATCTTTGCAGCAGCATCGGTTCATTCGTCTCACAAACAGCATGGCTTTACTTGAGATAATTTTGATCGATAAGATTGACAATTACAGTGATTTACAAATCAAGTGCATTCAGTTCTGTTTACTCACACACCGTCTCATTTAGCATACCGCATCTTGCGCGCACATTGGGCTATGGCAGGAGGTGCGGTGTTGCGGGGGTTTAGCAGAAGAAATGACCTCCTCATTAATTTCAACTTTTATTGCCATAAATAAGTGTTTGTATGTACATTACATTACACATATATATTTCACTGCACAGCATAAGATAGTTTCTAATTGAAAACTAACGGGTAAAATTAATTGTATCGATAATTACCATTTCTGTTCTGGATATATCGAGGGTTGGAAAATATACTATACTAACTCATTTTTGTTGATTTTCAGGAGAGCGATTTGAAGTTTGAGATTTACATTGCTTCTTATGTAAATTTTTTTACAGTTTTCGCTGTAACTTTGTAAGGAACAAATATTCAAATTTGTCCTTTTGAGGGAAGATGAAGGACATCAAAAGCTATCGAAAAATGCGTTAAAAATATACTATACTAACTCGACTTAGTATAGTGTATTTTCCAACCCTCGATATCCATTATGCAAAAGTGAAAGGACATGGGCGCAGAGTGAGCCGTCTTGTATTATGTACAATACACCATACATACATACACGTCGTAGTGCAGTAGTGAGGTGTAATTAATAATTAATCATGGAGGTATCTCTGGGAACTATCGTGCCACGAGAACGATACGGCGTTCAAATGGAAATGTATACACACAGAATGGTCCCGATAGCCATTAAATTTCCTCAAACGGCAGCTAAATTGCTGTCCAAAGCGAAAATTATAAATTAAATCATTGTGATTATTGTCTACATTATTAATTAAGCCATTTTCTACACCACATGCACCATGCTATTTTACCTTTTCGCAATACACGTCTCTTTGATCTTCTATGAGTTCTATGGGTTTTTCAAAATGGGGGCTAGAGTAAATCACTTTTGCTTTATTATTTAAAAACGTTTGAAGAGGTTAAATATTTAAACCTATTCCCTTTATTCAGAATTAATACAGAAGGTAAGATCAATTATGGGATTAAATTACAGTCCCTCATTTTCCAATATTAGATGCTTTAGAAGCTTTTCCACGAAGGAGATATTACGTAAAAAAATTACAGTATCATAATTAAATTATTATTAAAAGGTGTTTATCTCAATTTTAAAATTTTTTTCACTAATTCACAGAATTTTTTGAAAAAAATAATTCTTGTTCGTATCAATTCTTCCCGCCAGAAATAAATTCTAGAGAATGATCTGAAGATTATTTTGATGTTCCAATTAAAACGTTTAATGCACTTTTTTTAAATTTATTTTTTTTTGTTTTATCGTTTTAACATTACTTTTAAAAAAGGTCGTTTTTAACGTTTAACATTTATTCACACGTTTGATGTTTCATTTCAATATTTAACATTTATTCTTTTTTTGACATTTGGCTTTATTTTTGTAATGTTTGACGTATTTGTTTTCTAAAGCTTTATTTTTTTTCAACGGTTTTCTTGGCTTTGACGTTTCTTTTACAACGTTTGACAATTTTTCGCATGTTTTATGTTTATTCTAAAGTCTAACAAGCGATATTTAGCACTTAATTTAACTTAATTCAGCATTTTATTTTTTATAATAGCTTTAAGACGTTTTCATTAAGATTCCAAGCTTAATTTTCACTAATTTACGTTTATTCTCTCTAACGTTAAAAGCACTGACTAAACTTCTAACAAAAAAAGACTATAAAAATTTTAAAAATCGAATAAAAAGCCCATAAAATGGGTTTGAGGGTTAAAAATAGCAAATTTTGATAAAAAAAATATTTAAAATGTGTAAAAATTCGATAAATTTTAGACCATTTGTAAATATTTCGCGTAATAAAATATTCTGATCAAAGTTCCTATGCTAATTCAAACGATTCTTCTTATTTTATGCTGTTCTATGTTAATTAAAAAAAAAAAATAACGTAAAACCGCAAAAAAATAAATTTTGAAGTAAATTCAAATAAATCTCCCAATAATTGAGAATTAATTCATTTTATTCACAAAAGATAATTTAATTCAATTTCAATACAAAAGATCTCTCAGCTAGGCTTATTTGAATATTAATTCATTTTTTTCATCTTCTCTCATTTTTTTCATTTCATCTGTAAATGCCAATTACCCGCCCCTTGGTTGTCCTTTTAGGGTATTGCAACACTATCAACACCACACGAGTCAATGGAAAGTCTTTTTGAAAGTCATGAGAACCGCCCCCAATGAAACCACTCGACATAATGGCACAAAAATTATTAATATACACACAAAAATTGATTCTCAGAATTTCTTAATTATCTGCTGCGGTTTTAAGTTTCTCATAATTGCCCGGTTAGCTCCACGATGAAGAAAAAAAAAATTGACGACTTCAGAGAGTGAAAAAGACCGCGGAGTGGGCAAAAAAAAGTGATTCTATTGTAGCGCAAACCAGATGGTGAGACATTGAAAATAAGTCTACGCGAGTCCGCGGGAAAGTTCAAGGATTTCGTCCAACATGTTTGCCAAAGAGTGTGATCTTTTTTGTTTTTGGTGACGAGTGTTAAATGATCCCTGAAGAGATTCATGGGTACACACAGTGGTGGTTCATCTCTCAAAATTCTAAGCATGTCCGGTCCGGAAGTTGCGGTGTGGGAGTCCGAAGAAGTCTCCACTGCCGGTGGAGCTGGAGTGACGTGATGTTTGCAGTTGGGTGGGAAAAGCGCACCGAGGGGGAAATTCATCGAAATCACTCGCTCGCCCTTGCGAACCAATTCGTCTTGCTCTCTCCATGTAATACACCATATATTTCATCTCAGAAATATTACATAATAATGGGAAGTGTAGCATTTTATGTAATGTGCTTGCACAGACGATATATGGCTCGGCGGTGTGGTGTATTTCATGAGAAAACTCATGTGTGTTTTCCTCCCTTTTTTCATCAAGCAAGCAAAAGGGATTCCGCCACATGCCACTCCATACACGCGGAAAGTGGATTTTCCCCTTCAAGGATGCTGGCAATGAAAAATCTTAAAGTTCTGCGTCAAGTGCAGCAGTTTTTACATGAAAATGCTCCCAACTTGACGCTCTCCTTACAAGCTTAATCCTATGTCCATAATGGCGTCGATAGCGTCATGTTAACCTAACCTCAAACAAACATAACCTCAAAAAAAAACCTCCTTGCGCGCCAAAACAAAAAATCCATTATAAAATTTCGCAATGGCATTCAATATTGAATGAAAAAATACTAAAAACAAAAATTTCCATAGTTAAATATTTTGGCAAAATTTTTTTGCTCGTACATTAAACATTGCGCAAGAAAGTGCCAATTGTTTGACGGCACGCGGCGTAAGAGCCATCTCATCATCGCACGATATATGGTAAATATTTGCGAATTACCGTGAGTCAGGTGAGAATAATACGAGAAAACTGGCCCCCATAGTCGATGATCACCGGTGCATCGTGCCCTGGTTTTTTTTTCTGTAAGCAAGGAGACAATTGCCTGTGAGTCAGGGATTCCTCGTGTTGGCGTGGTCTGAATACCAATAAAAATGGGAACAAAGTGGGAACATGTGCAGGTGGGATATCAATTTCTCACGACGAGGGTGGGAAAAGTGTTCATATGAAACATACATCATAGAAAGAGAATATTACAAGTTAATTTCCCGCATAAATATCCTTCTCACTGTCTCAAGTGGTTGTGTCCGTTGTACGTCATAGTTGATGACTCCTTGCGAAGACGGGGGCGATGTGAAATGCTTCCGATGCGTTTACCCTAATCGTTTGCAGTTGATGAAGGTTTGGTGCGTGGGGTGTATTTCCATATACGTGGCTGGTGGGACGGGGGGTCATCAAGTTGCATGCACATAGTCCCTCTTTGCCACATCAACCACTTGAATATTGAACCACATACACACCTGTGTGCATGACGCTAAGGGGTTCATCAGGTGGTTAGATTCAGTGACGTCCCTGCCAAGCTGCTATGGCATAGATTAATGGGCGGTACGAGATATTTGAAATCCAATGAATTTGAAATGTTACTGAAAATAAATCACAAATGGAGGTATTTTTCTCTGTGGGACAATTGTACATAATTTTTTACACCTTCTTTAAAGGTTTGTCCTTTAAAAAATGGCAGGAAACTTAAAAAAAATAGTTTAACACTGTTGGTTAAATGATTTTCTTTGAACTAATAGCATTTACTGATATTTTCTGTTTTTTACACAGTAATTAATTGTCGCGTAATTAATGTTTGGCATTTACCCGACTGACACAACTTTTAGACTGCTACAGCCGGATTAAATTACATCGTTGGCAATGAATATTTATACTTTGTGTAAAAAAATCAATTTCTATGTATCATTCTGGATCTTAATGTGTTAATCTCTATTATAATTTGAATTTTATTTTAAAGAACATTTTTTAAAAAATATTTTTATTACCTATCTTAATTTTTTGAATATTTTTAAAAGAATATTAAATAGTGGTTAAAGTAGTATTTTATGGCTCTTTATATCAAGTTTTCTGTTCTTGCTTTTCCTTGTTGTAAACTGTTTAATTATTATTTTTAAATAAACATAATTAATCCGAAATTAAATTGCAAATTTTTTTTATTTATAATATTTTTTTCTAAAGGACTAGAGTTAATTCAAGAAAATAAAATAAAATCAGATAACTTCCTTAATCAGATTTATAAAACCCACAAACATCTTTCTTTGAGGAAAATAATTTACTATTTTCACTAAATTAAGTAATTTAATTTTATATAGCCTACAGATTAAACTATTCACCCTTTATTATGATATTATAATTCCCCAAAAACATTGACTTTGAACTGCTAGTTGGCACCTTTTGGTTGCGATGCTGTTTTAATTAATCTGCATGATATTCCCGCAAATTGATTCCTCCACCAAAAATTGACGAAGAGAAATGAAAATTTGTGGTTGGGTCGGAAAAGTGCAGAAAATTAAATTAAAATGTCAGTAAGTGTTCAAAATTTGCATAGAATGATAAACCCCATTGGATTTTCTCATGCTGTCAGTGGGGGTCGGCGGGGGTGGCTACAAAGCTACGGAGCGAGTGAAGTGGATTCGATCCAGTCGGTTTTTGCATACGTAACTAACTACCCTTATAATTTTCCGCCCTTCGTCGCACCATGAGCAAGTTGTCTGAAGCAGGTGTCGGTGGTCTCAAATTAAATTGAAGGAATTAAAATGCAATTAAGAATAATGAATGAATTTGAATGCAATGAAATGTTTCAATAAATGTTCTCGTTGCCCCCACAACGTGCCATCGTCGTCTGTGATTTCGAATTTTAAACTACCCCCGTCTGCTGGGACAATGAGAAGGGGGGAGTGGGTGGTCTGAGGGGGTTGGAAGGTTTTGTGTGCAGCACTGCTGGGAAATTATGTGAAATTTGTAACCAACAATTTCACTGTGCACGCTTCTGGGTTTTCTCTCTCTCGACGTGGCTCTCGCCAAAATGGGAGGATGGGCCGCTAAAGGGGAGGAAGGTGGTTGGGTGGTTTGGTTGTAAGCAGAACCGGCGAGACGAAGGCACTTTCTGCACCCAAGAATGGAAAAAGGTGTGGCGGGTGTCTCGAGGACGACAGCATACACTGCTGTGGATGGTGAGGAAGTGAGACGACGAAGGTAAGACGAGGAGATATGAATCAGTGAAAATTGCTGCAAAGTTAATTTTCTTTTCAAACTATTCCCTTCCAGGAATTTTCATTCAAAGCCACTCTCTTCCAAGCGAGAACGTCACACTACACAACTCCGGAGGAAAATTGATGGGAATGTCGAACGTATTAGTCGGATATGAGTATCTAATTTTGGCGCCTCCGTACAGAATCGATACTATATGGAATCTTTATTGACAATCAAGATTTAATTGAGATACGATTTATACTTTATTCCAAATTTAGGTCACTCCTTGATTTTTTTCTCCGTTGTATTCTTTTCTCATTTTCTCACGAGATTTTCCATTTTCCAATTTCATTTAGAATCTGTCTCGTGTTTTGACAAAAAAAAAAACTCCAAGACACAATGAAAAGCTCGCAGTGCATGGTGGATTATCCAGCAAAGTCATTAATAACACTTCAAAATAAATCCCATTTCATTTTATTTTAAAGAGTTTTCTCTTATATTTTATGACAAGGAAAATTAAGAGCTTTTTTTATTCTACCAAAGCTGGAAAATTATATATTATCGTCAAAAAGCTTCCGGGTGAGCAAATGACTTTTCAAATGACAATTTCTCCAGCCCTAATCACCCGAATTTTATTGATTTATTAGTTTTACAAAGGTACACATTTTATCTTTTCAAAACTGATAAATTTTTAAAAATCGGTTAAACCGTTATTTTTTAGCGATCATTTTAATCAATCTATGCGAAATATCGATTTTCAATTCATCACAAAACTTTCATTTCAACCTCTTCTATATCCTCGGCTAGTGCACCGATTTTGACAAATAGACTATCGTTTGAAAGATAATTTAATTATCTTTCCAAATCTGGTAAATTTGTGAAAATCGATCAAGCGGTTCGGTTTTGGAGGCCATTTTAGTGAACCATTTACTTGACCGATTTGAAAAAAATAAACTTGGACTCAAATAGTAGCTATGTATGATCTAAGTTTTCATTTAAAGAAAATTAATAGATATTAATTAGATACTAATACCTTTATATAGATGTCCTTAAAAGCATCTTCTTTGGCACATTAATTAAAACATTTTAGCACATAAATGACTACAATCGTTTCAATAAACAACGAGCAAAATATATAACTATACATAGTACATACATATGCATGTAGGTATACATATATTTTTTCAATTGTTTCTCTCACTCTAACTAACTCAATGTTTTCTTTTTGTTCCCATCTGGGTTTATCCGCAAATTAATGCTTGAACGATGCATGAGTCGGCAAACAATCCTTTCGCTCTCTTCGCTAAATTAATCCATTTAGTCTGCCAATCGCTATTATTCTGCCCGCGAGCATACTGGTGAAAAAGTGAGCGAGCTCCCTGTGTTGTCACCTTTTGCCCCCATATGTGCGCTTCAGGCTTCTTCAGTTGGTGCACTTCACAAACTCAATTGGCACACTTTCACGATGCTCTCGCAAAAGGTTGACGCGTGAGTCCGCAATTGTCGTACGGGCATGCCTCTGCCATTGGGTCTTGAAGAAGTGGCATTTGTGAGGCAGATTTGCTGAGTGTTTGATTGGTAATCCAATGCTCGCGAGCGTCTTTACAATGTATCAGCATGCCAGATAGTAAAATTGTCATCGTTGCAGCACAGCATACAATATATATACTCAATCATTGGGTGCAAGCTTGTCATGCTTCCAGCTGCTGTGGATCGACATGAGTTCATTGCATATAGGCAAAAGAAGTACATGAGCAATGGGTGAAAAAAACACACGAAGGGAAGTTGAGGGGGGTGAGGGATTTATGTGAGCTTGCACGATGGGTATAGAGAGTAAATACAAGAGAGCCACATCATACTTTGATCATGTGGGCATGAATAACATGATGACTAGACAAATTTATTGATTGGGAATCGGTGTTCCACAGAAACCAACCACAAGCTAACTTTGCACAGCTAAATACCACCGGGAAGTTTACATATAGCCACAGAGCAGGGGGTGTATGACCGGGGGTTAAATAAAATAAAGGGAAATTTGCAAAATTTTTCAAATTTCTTTTCTTTATTTTTATTAAGAATCATTTTTCAGTTTCGATAACCTTTTTTGTAACTTTATCTGGTAAAATATTTTAAAGTAGTCTAGACACATACCTTAGAATCAGTTGACTGATTTTTTAGGTCTTAAACAGACTGAAAATCAACCTCTATAGTTGATGAGTTTTAAGCTATAAATCAGAGGCCGTATTGTGTAACTCTCCGAGTGCTGGGTGGCCCATAAGAACTGTAAGCCACCCAGCACTCGGATAGTTACATAACACGCTCTCAGAGTTTGTCAGCGGACGGTTACGAAAAAAAAATCAAATTTTTGATATAAAACAGTGATACCAACATAGTCAATTTGGGTGAAACAGTCAATTAGGTGTGGTGAATTCATCAAATTCACTACGCAACAAACTCACCATATATAGGGTGGTGTTGGCGCACTACCGCCAACAAAATGAAGCATGCGCCGCCTCGCGGAATTTCTGAGGGAGATATGGCAACCCTAATCGCGGAAAGTGATCCAAGTTCATGCTAATGTTTTTTTCTCTCTCTCATGATCACTTCCGCCGTGTTCTTAAAAAACAAACCCACGCGCAATTTTTCTTTTTCCCAAAAATATTTGATTAAAAATAAAACCCACGCGAATTTCTTGCTTATGCCCTTCGGGGAATATTCTTCTTAAACTAAATTGTTTGTCAGTGAAATACATTTTTGATTAGTAGTGAAAATTCTTGACTTTTCCTCGCGTTGGGTGTTTTCTTTCCGTGGCGAAAAGTTTTTTTTGGATCCTACGATCCGGATGGCTGGGAGGACCCATATGAATTACCCACGACTCTCTGACCGAATACTACCTCCAGGTAACTCAGACAGGTGGTCAAGATAAGATGGACCGTTTTTATGGTCTAAACCTATAAAAGCGGTCCATATTATCTTGACTAACCTATATACGGCACAAAGCAAAAAAGCCGTTTGATGACCAATGGCTGACACCATTCAAGGAAATCCTGACTCTTTCTGGTCATAAGGAAGCTGCGTGGCTCCTTGAGAGCATTGCTGGTTCCAGGTCCACCATAGCACGAAGAATCGACGAAAGCAATGTCTGGTTGGAAGACGATCTTCGGAGAATTATTGCAAAATTATCTTCTATCAGCATAGCGTGTGATGAATACTGTGACGTATCAAAGAGGAATCAGCTCCTAGTTTGTTAGAGCCACGACGCCGGATGGCATTAAAGAAAAATGCTAGATATGGTGGCCTTGGAAACGACAACCCAAAGGGCAAAATGTATATAACGCAGGCATGGAAGGCATTTTTGTACTTTATGCCAGCATCACGAAGTCAATGGCCATGACGCAAGATGTGATTTTACAGGAGTTTTGGTGGCGGTGGCACATTTCTGAAAGTTCCGGACACGATGATCGATGATATGGAACGACCTCTAAAATATAGGGAAAAAGAAAAACTCATAAAGTATGTTTCTTCCCAAATTTAATCGTAAATCTTTCATTTTTTCTTTCAACAATTTATAACCAAAATACACCTTTTTTATACATAAAAAAATGTGTCCGAGCTATGATGTTCTGTAATTTTTTATGAAAAGTTCGAATCTTAGATAATTATATCACCAAATTTAAAGAAATAATTATTTTTTTCGTCTCTTTTTAGCTTTCCCTGTTAAACCTTAAAATGTCCCTATACAAACTATAATTTTACAGCTTAATTTTATCAACACTTTTCATTTTTTTTCTTTGAGAAATCACAGGATTTTCCAGAATTCCTTGATAGAGAATACAAAAATTCTAGTTAAGCCAAGACACAGATTGAGTTATAACGGTAAAGTTTTAGACCTAATCAAGTCTGTAAAATAAAAATTGAAAGAATCATTGCTAAAAGAAAAAAATCTTAGCTATCAGGACTAATTACTACTGTACGAAAAGTTAAGTAATTTATTTTAAAGGGCTTTTAAAAGTATTCAAAATAATAAGAATTTTATAGTATATGCGTCTAGGATGCTATATAGAAGATTTCATTCATTTCTTCATACAAAATTAACAAGAATCAAAAAAATATTCTACAGAGTTCAACACTTTTCTTATTTTTTTTCAAATTAAATTGCAAAACGGAGAGTAAGAAGAAATAACTAGCTAGATCTCCTTGGTTGTCAGGTTAAGCACCCCCTACATATTCCATGTAACCCTTTGCCAAGGCAACACTCCAAATTAACAAGATTTTTGCATTGATACGGAATGAATGAGATTCAGCATGTAATTAAGGCAAGAATTAAACTACACGCCATAGTCAAGGGAAATCTTTATCCCTTTCTCCCCAAATGGAAAATTGTTCTTTTAAGAAGCAAGACCAATCGCTATATGTTATATGTATGTACTTTCTGCAAGGATATTTCTCAAGAAAATCCACCAATGTCTCCTCGCGCAAGACTTGCAATACATTTTGACAATTATTCAGCAACCACCACCCCCCGTTAACCAACTAAGGGGATGTGGGTGACAAATTAAATCCACATGAATCATGGGGGAGAAAATCTTCCGAGAAATCTGCTAGACTGGCTCTAAGCTAGAGTGGCGGGCCAAGTAATTGTGTGGCGAATATGAAGCGACATGGCGCTTTTGGATGCCCTCTCCCTCTTTGCGCGTCAATTTCAATGCACTTTGTTATGGCATTCAAATGCATTTTGCCCGAGACATTTTGAGCGCACGATGATAAATTGGTTTGCTTTTATCAAATCTAAAGAGGTGTCTCTCCCTTGGAGTGGCTTGTTTTTTATTTTGTCCGCATGAAGCATGTTTCCATAAGTAAATTCCATAGTTAATTATTCCCTCTCTCACAGAGGTGCCAATCAAAATCTCCGTGTGGCAGGCACTTTTTGCCATCATGTGGGCAAACAATAACTGTCGATTAGTAATCGTAAATCGATTATTTCTACTAATCACACACACACGAGATGCTAGGTATATATATGTACGTACATTATGTATGTACATATGTTGGGAAGACGAGCACACAGGAAGACTTTTTAGCAGTCCAACGATTGGAGTGTCCGGTACTTTTTTGCGCTTTTTTCTCAACAACAAATCAAATTTACGGTGATTCATGGATGATGCTCCTGAAAGAATAACAATACACAGGTGAAAGTTAGGAACATTTAATTGGAGTGATTTTAGTTGATTTATGTTATTGAATTATATATTCAATACACCAGGCGTCTCCACTGTAATACGTAATGTGAAATAAAGATAGGACAATGCGAGGTTACAGTGCCTGTAAAAAATCATATCCAACATGATCAGTATAGGTAGGTACCTATTATGTATTTAAGATTATGGAAAGATCCAGACGGAGACGTCTGGTACTTACCAAGAATTTAAAATCAATGGAAAACTTCTGCCTGGCATAACCAAAAAAATCGTAAAGCTCAATTTTCTCTCCTCTGTAATATTTAAATTCGATTTAATTAAGTTTTGATTAGATTTTTGGGGTAGATTCTAATAAAATAAGATAATGCTGTAATATTTTGACAGATGGGTGTTTTTAAATCGTTCTAATGTCATTTAAGAAAAGAAAAACAAAGAATTAGTTGTTAAAGAAAAAGGTCAGAAGGATTTCTGAAGACGCCGAGAAAATTAATTTTCTTTCAAAAATACGATTAAACAAAGAAATAAAATATCAAAATTCTATAAGATTTTTCCCAGAATACCAAAAATCTTATAACTGACGAATTGTAAGAAAAAGAAAAGAAAATATTTTCATCAGAATCTACCCCTTAATATTGAGAATAAATCTTTTTATTTTTTTTTTATTTTTTCAAATTATTTATGGATTTTTCTTTCCTCTCAATCTCAATAAAATATTACAATTTTTGACTCTTTTTTTTTCAGGAAAATCTCAAGAAAGTTCTTAGATTAATTTTTTTTTTGAGAATTCTTTTTTTATGTTTTAGTCAAGGTTTATGTATTTTAAATAGAATTTTTGCCTTTTTTTCAAGAAAATTTTAGGAGAATTTCAAGAAAATGTCACGAAAATTCATTTAATCTTATATTGAATTCTTTAAGAATATTTTTTATGTTTTACTTCACAAGGTTTCTGTATTTTTGACACACACTGTAGCACATGGTTCACCTTGTGTGCTAAGAAAGTGAGTATAATTCAATCTAAGAATTGATTCTCGAAGATGTGACCAAAATCTCTATGAGGGGATTCTCAAAGCAGAGCATCCTCCTCACAGATGAATAATGAATCCCCTACCTTTTATGACCCTATTTGTCACACTCACATCTCTCGCATTAAGAAATGGCACACACACTGCTTGTCTATCAATTGTGGTGTCCTTAGCGGTGCTCCCTCACATGGACCACGATGGACTCAGGGCAGGGGCAGGGTAGCGCAAGGCGGAGAGAAAAAGCATCACTAAGTGTGATTAATTGCCATATAGAGTCGATTGCTGTGAGATAATGGGTGTTGTGACGTTGGATTATCTATGCTCCCGTCTTGCGAGAATATTGGATGCAAGATTGGTCCATTCCCTGTGAGTGCGAGAGACTTTTCCATCGGCGCGGCTATATGTTGTATTTGAGGAAGTTGTGCGCAATCTCTCGCACTCGCACGATCAGTCCGGCAAATAGCGGGGAAAATCGCGCGACAATTAGAAACCGATAAGGTCACCCAGTTGCCTCTTAAATGTGATCTCTCATGTTGGTGCTTGACAGTGATATGCACGATTAATCGAGGAAATTGTCCAGTAATTATACATTATTTGCAATGGGGCAATAAAAGAGATTCATATCGATCTCCGAGTTGCGGAGTATTTTATTTGCGCCAACTCTTGCAGATCAACCTTAATGTTGGACATCATCTTGGCTTCTTTGGCACTACATTTTTTTTCTTCCTCTTTCTCGTTTCATGAGATGCACAAGAGAACCTCAACTGGAAATAATTTCAATGGCGCGCGATCTTTGGTGGTGATCTCGGCAATGACGGTTACCAAGTAATTTTCAATATTTTCCTTCTGGTGTGAGGGTCAAGGGATAGCGATCTCTTTGAAAAAATTTCCGTATGGTTGGAATAAATTAAATTGCACAAATGTTTACTTTTCTTTCACGATCGTATGATTTTTTTTTCCAACATACCGCATGATCATGATCATGATGAATTGCTAAGCGATCGCGGAGAAAAAAAATTACACACGGTGGGAAAAGAATTTGTACCGCAATTGCTAATTGATCGTAACGTAATCCTATGACATAATTTCGTGATCAGTCGCATAGTTTTTCCACGAAATATCACACTCACCGGTCATGATTTCAAGATCATAAAACTAAAAAACATACCAAAGTGCGATCCTCGCGGGGCATTTGTAGCATTATGTGTATGCAACATAACGTACAATCTCCACCCATATGATCACTCTGGATCTCTCATCTCTTGTATGTGAAAATTTCTCACACATCCCCCCACTGTGATCGCCTTTTTGCTTGTAGGAAGTGAGAAGTAAATTAATTAGAAGCATTTATGAGAACTAATTTCCGTGTGATATACAACATTTATTAATATTTAATTTATTGTAAGTTAAAACACTGAGGAGATTTTATAAAATATCGTGACTTGTTCTCTTGCGGCGTTCGCGGCTTTCGCTTGTAAGCCCAACAGCCATGTAATACATATTTTAGAGCTTGCATAAGATCACAAAGGAGAGGCTCGAGGGGTGCGAGGGATCTCCCTCCCCGGCAAGGTGAGAGTGAGATGCGATGTCTGTATGGACATAGCATGTTGACTCCGAACTCATGGCACCAGAAGATGGTATATGTATGAATTTATTTCTATTTGTGAATTGTCGGTAAATGAATTAATTTCGTGATAAATGTTCCTCCGCACAAGTGTCTCCCAGAATGTTTCCACGCTACAGACGTACAATTTATTGTCTCATGTGTACAATGCGAGGAACATACACGCCCCGGAGATGGTCTTCTTGTTGTAGAGAGCGCCATGTTAAGGGATACAAAATATGAACAAATTGCTCACGCCAAGATACAAGAAGAGAGAAAAGCTCAACAAAACTTTTCCGTCCCTCCTCCCCTACCCCTCACACCGCCCCTTTTTGCGGCACAGAGTGTGGGGGTGAGAATAAATTAGTTGATGTATCTGTGAGCTTTCCATTCTTGTTGCATTTTATTTTCATGTTCTCCGCACTTGTGTGTCAACACTCACAACCTGCGTCCAGCTCTAAAAGTTCCATCATCCCCTAAATTCCCCTGCCCAGAGGATGGACGACAGTACGGGCATTTTGCATGATTCCCACACATATGTATGTACACACCACTATGTGATTACACATAGTCCAAGGATAGTCAAGGGGTTGACAAATCCGATAAATGAGTTTTATTTGTAAAATTCAATAAATTTTTCAAAAAAAAATTTTAAAAAGAATTTTATTACAAAAAAAAAAGATTTTATGATCTGAAAAGGTAGTTTTAAAGGTAAGCAGTTAAGAGGTAAATTGTAGCGAAAAATGTAGGTATATTTAGAAAATATTCTCAAAATTTCAAACATTTAACGGAATTTAAATCAAAATTTCAAAATATTGAAATTTTGGTTGAAATTAAATTCAAAAAATATTATTTCAAATTTTAATGCATGCAGCAAAAGAAAAAAATAAGAGGAAAATGTTATTTTTTACTTACGAATATTCTCCAACCGGATTCTAAAGTCAAAGTTTCAAGACGTTGAATTTTTGATTGAATTAAAAATTTATTTTTCAAAAAAACATTTCAAAATTAATTTCAAAGTCAGGACAATTATGAAAATTGTTCAAATACTAAAAATACCAGAAATAGTTATTTCGAATACGAATATTTCAAAAATATTTGAAGGTAGCCAATATTTCTGAAATACTCAAATATTGCGAAAACATTTTAAAATTATGAAAATTTTTTTTTAATTTTTAAAATTTTCGAATTTGAAAAATTGTGCAAATACTCCAAAGAAACTATTTGAAATTTCAATTCAAAAGGAAAAAAAAATTTAATTTCTCAGGGAAGCAGTGAACGCTAAAACGAGAAAATTGTAGTGATGACGTCATGCTTTGCATTTTGGTCAAAATCTTTGTCAAGCTTTTCCATGTAATGCTAAAAGAAAATTAAAAACCTAAGTATGCTTTTCTAAAGCTTTCTCAGCCCTCTGCAACAGTGCTGTAGTCTAGATAATTTCTTCAATTGAGTGATTATTCCATAACGAAACGAATAATACGAATAAAACGAATAAACTTCTTTCCCAAGTTCTGAGCAATACCTTTAAATCTCAAAAAATCAATCATCTTATAGGAATTTTTCCATTTTTCAACTTAGCCTTAAGGAAAATGAAATTTCCTTAATTTTTATTATCTCATTATGGAATCTCCTGTTTAAATCTCTCCTTATTCCCATTACTTAGCAACCCCCTGTGCGTCAGACCATCACATTTGGTTTGTACACGAAAAGAAATCTGAAAATGGGAGTTTTGTCCACTTTAGTGGGCAGAAAGCTCAAATTTTCACTATGTGTATATATTTCACCCCCCTCCCAACGCCCCCGTATGAAAAGTAAGCAAGACTTTTGACGAGAATTTATTGCACTTTCAGTGGCATTGTGTGCTACTTTTGTGCATTTTGTGTGTTGTTTTCGCACAAAAAGGAGGAAGGTGAGGTGGCATGTTCACCGAGATAAATGACTCAATAGAATGAATATCCATTTTGGAGCACCGAATCATTCTGCATTAATATTTCAAAAAGCCTTTTTGCACATAAGACAAGGTTGACTTACGTGGCGTGAGTTCTGCGTGCAAAAGGAAATGCATTTTCTTGAGATTTTTCACCTTGATGTTGGATGAATTCACGAATATCTTGGACACGGAAGCTCTCAGGAGGTTTTCTTGTTTTGCGCGGAAGATTACTCACGCGGGAATGGTCTTCGCAGTCTGCTGGCAGAATGCACAAGTGCCGATGGTCAAGGTGACGACAAATTTACTGCACTGTACACAATGCTATTCTACACACAAATTCTCCATTCCCCAGACGCCCACAATAGATCGCGAGGAGATCTTCATGGTGTTTACAGACATTTTCTCTCAAGATTTATTTCACATCTCCGCGATACTCATCTGCGAAATTTCCTCAAACACGCGGGGGGTGCGCGAAAAAGAATAAAATTCATCATCTGCAAGCAATGAAGTCTCATGGCCGGCAGACGAGGAAGTTGCAATTTGCACACACAGAGAGCACAAATAATCGTCATTGCACTGTGTGTACGCCTCCCAGAAGATTGGGCCTGATGGAGGAATCTTACTTATTGCTCCACAGAACGCCGATTGCCCAGAGAGATCACCTTCTGGTCCAACGGTCACATCAATGGGGGGCGCGCGGTTGAGCGATCGACTGGCTTGGCGCCAAAACAAAGACGTGTGTGCGCGCTCCTTTTGATCCACTCAATTTACACACTCTTGTGCAACACTTGAGATTATCTCATCCTGCCCCGAAAAAACGTGGGAATTAATAGGGAGTAGGGGGGGGGCTTTTGGAAGATTTCCGCGAGCGCAAGATTCCGCCGCCACAATACAGAAGGTGGCCTATAAATAAAATCCATCCCCAGATGAGAACCAAATAATGCTGAAAGAGTCATAAATTCTGCATCGATTCGCCTGTTGATTATTGTATAGTCTGGCTCAGTATTTATGCTCCGCAACCATTTTCTAATTATAAAATGAATTGTGTTTAGAATTGTTCGCATGGGAAAGAAGTTTTTTTTTCTTTTACTTTGAGGAGAATGAAAGCAGGATGGTTGCACTTGTGTGACGTTAATTGATTAAAGCCTTGAAAATTTTGCAATGGTTTTTAGCATTTTCTTCTCTCGTTGAATTGATTGGAAATTATGAGTAAAAAGTAATTAGAAAAATCTCTAACAATTACCACATAATTCACAATTCATGCTTGATTTTATTTTCTTTTTCTGCGAAGAGATTTTTAGGATATTTTTTAGTCAAGGGGTGTTTATTTGAGTGATATTCGGATCTCTGGAAATATTCAGTTTATTAGTCAATATTCGGATGATTCGTCAAAAAATCAAAATATTTGTTTTCAGTCCTGAAATGTCCTAATTTGAGAAGCAGAACCTTAAAAATTATTTAATTTAAGTCCAAAAAAAGGTGTAATTCAAGCCAAGAAGTTGTAGATTTAAGCCTAAAAATGAGCAAATTTAAATCGCAAAATGACTAAATTTAATCAGGAAAACTAATTATTTGGCTTTCAGACACAGATTTACGAGCAAAAGGCTAAAAAATATTTTATTTAAATCCAAAAAGGATTAAATTCAAGCCTAAAAGTGGTAAATTCAAGCCTAAAAGTATTAAATTCAAACCTAAAAAGTACTAAATTCATTTTCGAATCATTCGATTTTTAGTAAAAGATGTTAATGTGAATGAAAATATTCATATATTTGGATGTATTCGGATTATTCGCCAAAAATTCCAAAATATTCGACAGATAAACACCCCTTGTTTTTATTAAAAAATGTGTGGGAGACCTTTGTTTTTAAATAAAATAGTTTGTTTCAAAATAATTATAATTTTGTGAAAAATATTAATTTTCTTGTAATGAATCTCTTCTTTTGTTGGTCCCGTTTCCAAAACTTCGAGGGCTGTAGTCTTGTGAAGAAAACTCATGGAAATCACTACAGGAATTTTCTAAAAAATAATTGTTTTCCTAACTATTTTCCAATTCATAAATTACCATGAAAATCTAATTAATATAATAATAATTCCATCAAATAAATTCTCTTCTTTAAAGACTTTAAAAAAATGAATAATAAATAAAATTCCTTCAGCAAGTGCCAAAGAAGTTCCCCTTCCATCGCTCTTTATTCCTTAATCGAATCTTTTCCGCGGAATTTCTTTTAATAACTCGTTAAACTGATCTATTATTTTTTGGCCATAATTCTCGCGCCATTCACAAAATAAGAAATTCCCCCACCCTCGGTGGAAAAACCCACCACCACCCCACGTTTTTGGGGGTTTTTATTGTTCAATGGAGGCACATCATTAAAACCATCAAAACCGCGTAGAGATTTTTTATGTTGTGTGCGCCTTTTGTTGTGCAAAGGGGAGGAAAATTTTCGTGCCAAAGAAATGCGAGGGACTCGCGGGCAAAAAGGGAACGATTTAGCATAAAAGAGGAGGATTATGGATGACAAAGTTAAGGTTTAATGCCATTATAGATAAATAATGTAATATGAGAAAATTATGTAACGTTAATTTTCCATGAAACACGTTATCACCATTTTACTCATTTAACGACACACTTTTCACTGTCATCACCACCCGCAGGGGGTTTCTTACACACCGGTACGGTTGGCATTATGTGGGCAAGAGGGGGTGCGGGCGGGGTGGATGCCCAATTTTCCACCAATTTTCCGTGTGGAGTGTAGAGCCCCGTGGACGTGGAAGTGCGAGAGTGCGCGCGACTTTAATTAAGTTTTGGGATGGAGAATCCAAAAATAATTGGACATTCACCCTTCACGTGCTGATCAAACAAATAAAATTTAGCGACGCTCCATGGGGGCTGCGGAGCACTCAGGGGGTGGTGCGGGTGTAATTTAGCAACCCTTCGGTGACTTGTTGAGAGCCCTTCAGATTGGCGCACACAAGAAGGTGTTGGCACCTCATAGCTTCCGTTTATAACGCGAAGAAAATGGGAAACATTTTCGTGTTTTGCTCCTTAACTTTTTTTTTCTTCATCCTTAATTAAAAAACTTCCCACTGTTCCACTCTTGGCACCCCCTAATGAGTGTGTTAAGTTCGTAAAATTATCTACAGGAAGCTGCGAGAGTTTTCTTCTTTTTTTTCATTCTCTTACACAACGTCAGAAAGGAGCTAACAGGGTGTCGCAATTAAACTGCACAACGGTGCACAAAGGTGTGAAAATTGTCGTCAATGGAATGTGAGTCATTCGTGATAAATTTGAGGTCAAACAAGCCCCTCTTATCTGCTTAATATTAACGTACATAAGGAGAGATATATAGCAAAGAAAGCATTTTTTTCCTATTTTAGCGATACATATAAATTTTCAGTGTAAATAACAAAAAATGTACTGGTAAGCTGACCAAGCTTACAAGAGCTGTGTTTCTTTCAGTGTACCAATTTTGTGAGAGCAAACTAAAACGCGAATTAATTTAAATACGTGCAAAGTCGGGAAAAGTTGAAAAGTCATACCCTAATAAATCTTTAGAAGACCATATCTCGAGAACGGATCCATAGATTTTCATAATTTTTTTTTTGTTTGAAAGGTCTTGAAGTCAGCTATAACATATCGAAAAATGAGAAAAATTTATGTCGCCATTTTCGAAAAATTCGAGTTCGAAATTTTCGAAAACTTTGTTTTTGAGTTTAGCGCCTCTTGCGGTCATTTCTCGAAGTTGCAATGTTCTAGGCATTTGTAGGGTTTCACGAAACCTTTCATTTGCGCTTGAGTTGATCAAAATCGGACTTGTAGAACCCGAGATATGACATGCCAACTTTGGAAGGCTATATCTCGAGAACGGATCCATAGATTTTCTTCATTTTTGGCATGGAGCTAGATAATATGGTCAGCTATAACATATCAAAAAATGAAAAAAAATTATGTCGCCGTTTTCGAGATATTCATCGAAAACTCATCGAAAATTTTGTTTTCGATTTTCGGCCCCCTAGCGGTCACTTTTGAAACTTCGTATGTTCTAGAGAGTTGTAGGGTTTGTTGAGAGCTTTCATTTGAGCCCGGGTTGATCGAAATCGGTCAAGCCGTTTTCGAGTTATGGTCGATTTTCGATGAAAAATTGTGGCGGCCATATTGACTAAACGGCTTGACCGATTTTCGAAAATGTGGTATCGTTGGAAAGGTATTGATGTCCCCTACAACATATAAAAATTTCAGATTTTTAGCTATTACAGGGGCTGAGATATAGCGAAAACAAAATTTTGAGGTTATTCAAAATGGCGGACGGAGGGGAGGGGGGTAAAATTTGACGTCATAATCGGATGTCTTCCAGTCGATATTTAAACTTTGCCGTTTACCGCAAGTCTCTATCTATCACCGTTCTCTCGCAATTTAGGGTTATACTCCGGCCGGCCGGAAAAAAAAATTTTTTGGCGCATACGTTTTTTGGAATGTGGGGACCCTAATTCGTGCTCATCCCAAGTTTGAGCCCGATCTGACGACTTTCGATTTTGCTCGGTACACAAAAGCTGTGTCTGAAAGAAACACAGCTAAAATTGCACTTCCCATAAAAATCAACTCCAACGGGAAAGTGGGGAGGCTCAATGCTATTGTTTTGCGGCATTTCAGCTACACACCGGCAGCCAGTATGTCACCTGCACACCTTCCCGATAAGGCAATTTGTGCACTTTGTGCCGATTATGTTGGTTTGGTCATTGAAAATGACCTAATGCGGAATAAATCAGCAATATATTCGAATCAAAGCCAGAGAATGCAATTAAATGTGACACCGTATATGGGGAGTTGTGGCGGGATTTGCAATGGGAAACACGATGCCGCATACCCCTCCGCACGTTTCACCCCCTCTTGAGCCCAAGAAAGTCGATCCGGTGAACAATTGAGCGAGTCAGAAGGTTGGAATTCACCTTCAAAGTGCTGCGGTTTTGAGTTTTCCGCACAAAACACGGGAGACATACTGGCGATTCTGCGGGAAAAGTGGCGATTGTACAAACGCGTGTGAAAAGGTCTAACAAGGAAATACACTCACCTGGTACGGGACCTTTGCATTTGGATTTATGCACAAAGTAGGTAAATGTCTCACACTAGAAAACTTTCTATTTCAAAAGAGCAATAAAAGCAATAAAATTGTAATGTAGAATGCACAGTGGGGTTCCGCAGAAGGAGCTAAATTGTACTACAGTTTGTTTCGTACAACGAAATCTTGTTAAATGTGTTAACGTAATTGATTTGCAGTTGAGAATTTAAAAGATTGAATGAAAAATCTATCGGAAATATTTATTATTGATTAAAAAGTACTAAATTTAAGCCCAAAAAGTACTAAATTCTGGTATAAAAAGTACTAAATTTAGTATTATTTTTTATATTTCAAGTTATTTGGTTACTAGTCATAAAGAGGCTTAGAATAAATAGAAAAGTTTTTTTTAAAAAGTTCATAATTCAAGCCTAAAAAGTTTTAAAATCAAATCTATAAAGTACTAAATTCATGTTTAGGAAGTACTAAAATTAAGCCTGAATAGTACTAATCTTAATCCAACAAAGTACTAAATTTAAGCGAAAAATGTTATTAGGTTTTAGCAAGGAATGTTTTTATGAAATAAATATTAGGATTTGCTAAAAGTCGATTGATTCATCAAAAATTCAAAATATATTCGGCATATAAACCGAATATTGTCGGAAGATAAACAAACGTTATTCTTTGCATTTTTGGGCAGATCTTTACAGACTATTCTTTGCTGATCCTAGAAGAAATTGGGAAGTCTCTTTTGTGATTTCTTATTCCTTTTTTTTATTCTTTACAAAATTAATCGTCTCCAGATTGTTTCCTCGAAGAAAGACTTTCTCATTCAAAAGTGAATAAACGCCTTTTTCTTAATTTTTTTTCAAACAATTCAATAAAGATTTATGGTATCAAATTAACATATAAATTGATCTTTTTAAAAAAGTTCTCAAATAAAAGAAAAAATCTTTGCAAAATAATATTCTTAACAAACAAATACAAGGTCTCAATAGCATATGGTCTGTGGGGTATGATCAATCACAAATAAGGCTAATAGTCCGTAGAATATAAATATATTTTCTAATCCTGATAAATTATTCAGAAATTATCTTACAGTGTGCGCAGATGTTTCTTAAAACTAATTGATCTCAATTGTATAGAGGAGCTCCTCTTAAACCAAATGCCATCGTATTTCAAGCAGCAAGTGATCATAAATTCCGTTTGAACATTAACGATCTGTCAATTTGACTTTCAAATCTAATAATGCTGCGCGCATTCTTCCACCATTAAAATCAATTGCATCAACATAAACTCTGCTGGTTTGAACTTTCAAAGCTCCCTCGCAATTTTCGCAACATTCACAGCTTTTTTCTTATCAGGATTGCATCGCGCGGGGACTTTTGCGCGGATCATGCAGTTTTGTTCGCCAAGGGAGTGCCAGAAGCCAAAAGAAAAGAAAAATCCGGGCGTTCCCCAAAGGTGCATCTGCTTGGGGGTTTTGCATGTGGAATGCAAAATCCGTGTCTCGAGGCGCGCAATCTCGCACGCGGAATCTGCACGGATGCTGGCTAGGGGGCAAAACCATGTGGGGACGCACCGTGCGATCGGCTTATTTATGAAGCATCGATTTGCAAATAGTCGTTCGCGGTGCGCACACATTTCGCAATTAGGCGGCTGAATTACGACCATCGGCGGCGGCCACTGCGGCAAAACGCGGGAACAGGTAATTATGTGACATGATGACGGTCGGGTTCTTGTCATCGTCGTCATCGTGCCAGCATTTCACGGTGGAGAACTCACAAATTCATTTAATGTCTCTCCACTGCGACTAATTCAATTAATGCAGCTCTATTGAAAACATCCAATAATTGCAAAGAGAGAGACCCATTTGACTTTCAATGGTGCACACACAAGACTTTTATTAGGTTGCTCCTCTAATGGGCTGTATTTGCTGGAGGTCCCCACCATTTGATGAGCGGGAGAGACGCCATTCAATCGAAAAGGTACGCGACGCTACATCACCCTTGAACATGTAGCAACCAAAGAAGTGAGATGAAGTTTAAAGATTGCGCGAAGCTGTGTGGAGAAAGATTTAATTTACAAAGTCTTTTCGTTTTAATTTAACTTTCATTAGAAGAAATAATTTAGCAGACAAAAGACCCTTATTTTAGAAAGTTTATTTTCTTTCAATTTTCTGATTGAAAAAAAAAAAGTTAAAATACCCATTTTAATAGAAAGGCTTTCGGCTCTTAAGAAATTTATTTGAATATCCATTTGAGGGAATTTTTGAATCATTTATGCTTATTATTGTGATGTCTTATGCTTCAGATATTGCTAAATAATAGAGGAATACAAGCATTATAACACCATTGTAAGCCATCTAGAATTAATGTTGACATAATTCAGAAATAAACAAAAAAATCATAATTTTACTACATAATTTCTTGTAATTATGTAGTGCAGTGGAGGCGCCTGGTGGCATACTTAATTTAATATTAACCTACTTAATAATTAAAATATTGCAGCTACTTTACATTAAAATATTAGTAGCATATGTATATTGATACTTTGAGCTGTCATTCTTTTTTTTTTTTAAGAGCTAAGGCATCCAACACAACCTGGCGCCTCCATCGATATAAATCGATATAATTTTGATAAAAAATTAAGATAATCGACTTTAGCTGCTTAAATATGATTTTGAATTAAAAGTTAAATAAAGAAAATGATCAAAAAATTATATAATAAAGTTATTTTCAGATGTTTTGTCCACTTAATCATTGAAATTATTTTAATTAAAAAATATTCAGATTCTAAAGAAAATTAATCCGCGAATTTTCATGATTTTTTATTCCTTTCCAGTTCAAGTAATTGGGGATTTTTAATATATTTATCAGCCGTAAGTCGATCAATTACTATCACTGATCACACCATCATTGGAAAGTCCCGCCTGCGAGTTCAGGGCAAAAGAAGATGAATGTAGGAAAAATGAGAAGAGATTGTTAGTCATGAAATCCCTCTTTTGTCATATTCTTTTCCATTTGTTCTTCAACATTTTCTTCAGCGTTTTGTATGTAAACGAAGGATGGGGCAGAGAATACATGGATGAAGTAAGTAAGAAAAAAAAGAGAAGCAATTTGACTTCTCATTTGAATGATCTGCGGTGAAATTATGGAGGCGCACAAAATGGGTGAAATAGCGTAAAAATAATACTCACGGTTCAGCATTATCGAATTCACCACAGTCGGATGATTGCGGGCGTGGTAGGTCAGTGTCTGACAGGCAATTCAATTCAATTATCTTTTCAGGCGCACATTACACCCAAAATGCCTCGCAGAGGCTCCACAGCCGGAGTTGCGGGCTCACGGGGCGGATCATGACTCTAATGCTGGGGGACAGGCTCCACTCTCTGCAACAATATGCACTCTATGGGTTTCTCACACATTGCTCTTTTTCGACACATTTCTCCACGAAACATTCATCAAAATCACATCAGGTGCCTCCGAGGCAGAGAAAGGTTTGTCTGTGAAGCAAATTTAAATGATTTCTGAATTTGATTTGCCTACAGAGCCATGGGTTTGGAGGAATATGTTGTAGTTGCTCATTCGTAGAATAGACTCGGTTTGATGGAGATTTTCTGCAACGTTTGGGATGGGTTTTCTATTTTCAATTTAAATTATGTATTAGGAACATTTTTGATTGATAGAAAGAATTAGTTCTCCAGCAAAAATCTTTCTTCCAACGAGGTCTTATTTAGAAATTAGAATAAGTAAAAAGAAATCAAATTTTAATTTTTTTTGTAACAGAATATAGTAGAGCTATAGCTTTAATGGATATTTTTTATAATTTAAATTAATTTGTTTTACCTATTTATTTTCAATTGTTTTTTTTTACTGTAACAGTGGAGGCGCCAGGTACTACCAGGTGTCTCCATTTCATTTTATATATAATTTTTAATTAAATCACGTCCGCTCCCTTTTGGAAAATGGAAAAGCTATCAATTTTCATTGAAATATTTTTCAAAGAGTATTTTAATTATTTTTTAAGAGTTTATTCATTTTTTAAGGGTTTTATCACAAAAAAAATTTCTGGCTATTATTAGAGCTTTTGAATAAAATTTAATCTATTCAAAGCTTTTTGTTAAAAATTGTTTAAAAAATCATTTTTATGTATCCAACTTAACACGAAAGTCAATCATAACGCGTCCAGTTATTAGAGTTGGTATACCACAACGCGGATGGGTCAGTCTATGCGTTGTAATTTAATTTGTGAGTAGTATTAGTAGGCAAGGTCGATTTTTTGTAAAATTTAGCAATTTGACAGATTAAAATGCTTATATCTTAAGTTCTAATAGACCTACAGAAATTTCTTGACTAGTTCTGGAAAGGTATTGAAATAAGCTATAATCTAACATATATTTCGATACATTTCAAGGTCACCTCCAGAACACAAAATGGCGGATTTTTGTTTCACCAAAACAGTATTTTGCACTTTTTGTCCTCAAGGAATGGTTCTAGAGGTTTCTGATGTTCCAGAAAGTTGTAGAGTTTTGTAAAACCTTCAATTTGATACTAAGATGAGCAAAATCGGTCAAGCCGTTCAAGAGATATGGCTCTTAGAACTTTTCAAATACAAGAATTTTTCAAATGGCCATATCTTCTAAACGGCGTCATAGATTTTCTTCATTTTCGGACTGGTGAAAGATATTGAGTCAGGCTACAACATATCAAAAATTCAAGGAAATCTATGATCGGAATTCGAAGATATTGCCCCTTAAAGTTAGGCAATTTTTGTTTTTGTTTTTAGCGCCTCTTGCGGATGTTTTTGAAACTTGAAATGTTCTAAACAGTTGTAGGGCTTCTCAATACCTTTCATTTGATACCAAGATGGTCAAAATCGGTCAAGCCGTTCTCGAGATATATCGAAAAAACACTTTTTGCTTTAGACCGCCATATTTGCTAAACGGCTTGACCGATTGTCAAGTATGAATTGTTGATGAAAATATCTCACTGAGCTCTACAACATAATAAAATTTCAGACCTCTAGCTATAAGGGAAGTGGTTGACGGTATTTCAAAATGGCGGACGGCGGCCATCTTGGATTTTGAAAATGCGAAAAAATGAAATTTTACACCCACATTTCTATAGAAAATTTCAAACCGGAAGTCTCTATCTGTTACTGTTCTCGAGTTATAAGGCAAAGTTTGGACCACCGGAAGGCCGGCCGGAAGGCCGGCCGGCAGGCCGGCCGGATCAAAAATTTTCCACCACCATTTTCGTAATGTGGGATGTCTAAAACGTGCTCATACCAAGTTTGAGCCCGATCTGAGGTGGTCGGTTTTTCAGACGATTACAATACTTGGTATGCCACGATTGTGGTATACCAACTAATAATGTTGATTTCTTATAATATAAATTGAAAGAATTGTTAAAATAATTTTTTAATTACATCAGAAATCAAATGATTGTAAAATAAAGCAACAATAATATGAAATATCTTCAAATAATTTTTTCTAAGTCCTTAGAATTTTCATTTTTCTTGAAAATTAATGTAAAAAAAATCATCAAATTTTAAATCCACGTGCAACATAATTCCTATGCCCTTATTAAGTTCGATGATTCAATTAAAAATTTAACAGTTTACAGGCAGATAACTTCACGTTAATTTTTGCTGCAAAAAAAAATGTGCGTGTATCGCCTCCACGTGCTTCAAAATCCGTGAGTGAACTATTTCTCCTTAACCTTTATTTTCTCACGCAGCATCATGCACAACGCGCAAGAATTAAATCAAGAGCATGAGATCAATGTCAAAAAAACTCAAAACACGACAGTCAGCATTTTCGCTCTCTTTAAGTTGCCGAAAAACTTCGAGAATGCTAATTTGCCTGAGCAATTATCGGTTAAAGTGTCTTAAATGCTTTTGCACGCCAATCGGTGCCAGGGAAGATGCAAGAAAAATCCACCACACTGACGTGCTTCGTCCATTTTCGTCCCACCATCACACACTTTTCATTGATGTAATTAAATTTCCGGAAATATTTCACTGTGCATTTTGGCAATTTTTCAAACCATCACAGCACCATCATTTCCGATACGAGGAGTGATCTCATTGCGCGCGCGAGAAGGGGTATTCAGAGAAGAAAATGACGGGGAAAAAATGCAGCAAACATTTTCTGCACATTACTCCGTAATTAGATGGAATTATTGCACAATTCAATTACAATTCGATTTTGTGGCTTTCCGAGAAACCCAATATACGCGCTGTCATCTCCATACAGTAGTACACGGGTGGATTTGCATTTTGCTGGGATTGATTGCCGCCTGAATTGCCTGATTATCTGCCGCAGCAGGACATACTCCCCAGAGTTTGATTGAAATGAAGGCAAAGGGGGAGGAGGAGGAGGAAAAAGTCAAATTATTTTCAATTGCATTTCAAAAAGTGCGCGCGCGAGAGGAAAGTGCTGTAATGAGTAAAAATACATGTGATCTCATACAATTACCTCAGCTGATGGATGGCCATTGCATAAGAGATCAGCTCAAAGCGTCCACACGTTGATTTGTGTGTACAATGCCCGCGAACTATGTGTTCCCTGATTGACTTGGGCGGTATATGTATGTACTGTACATAGCACAACCAAGTGGTCGTCTTATGTAGCGCAGGATGGTAAGAATATGCTGTAGTACAGGCGAAGCAAATGGACTCCCCTGTACCGTGACTTTTTCACTCTCATGTACAACATAGAGCGTTTGCCAACAAAATCCACTCTCGTGCTGAATTTGCTCGTATGGTGCTGTGCCAATATCGCCAATGGACTTGTTAGACAGTCTGACGCTGATAGATCTAATTCTATTCAATCAATAACACACCATAGAGTCACACTCTCGATGGATTTAGAATGGATTTGTACGAAGAAGCACACGCGCTCACTTTTTTCTCTTCTTCTTCTATATTTCATCTCTTAACACTTTTCTTCAAATGGCTGTGCCCATTTTTAGCAAATGGATACAATCCCTGGAGGTGAGGGAATTATAGTCATCTCTCTACCATCATAAATGCAATCACACTTTGATGGTAAATCTCCACAACAGAGAGAAAAAATTATCTCACATCACGATTCGCCTTCTTGGGGGCTTCCACTTTTGCACGTGAAATTGCTTCAGGCAATGCATTTGCCCTCGCGCGCCCCATTGCGATCCATCTATAAGTACCACTGTGTCGATGCTTTAGGATGGCAAAATACTCTTTGAAAGCAAAAATAAAAATATTCAAAGCAGAAAAAGCAAAGCAAAAAAATCAAAGCATAAACCTCGAGGGTCTCTCGCATTTACTGAGAATTATTTTAGATACCTACATACATATTTAAGTTATGTATATAATAAAACATAAAAGATAACTTGCAGAGAGAGATTGTGAAATTATTAATAAGAAATCACAATCAGACACGAACGAATAATTTAGAGTGAACTCTTTTAAATGATATTCGACATTTGCGAATTGATGTGGGAACTTTTTTTGATTTATGATCTTACACACAGAGTAATAAAAAGAAAAATTAGAGTTGAAGTTATCTAAGCATAAGTTAATTTTGATGGGTATATTCACATGGATTAACAATAACTGACGCTAATCGCAAATAATCCTTCAATTTTTGTTACGATAATTTAGTTTTGCTTAATTCCTTCATCAGGAATTTATTATACATATAGGTAAGAAATTTTTAGGAATAAGATGGAAAAATCATTTGAAAAAAAAACAGGGGAGTAGTCAAGGAGGATTTTTGGTGTTAAAAATTCCCCAAATAGATCAGGAAATTCAGATTTTTCTTTCAGAAGGTCAAGAGAAATTCTTTCAGACTAAAAGACAATTAAAATCTTTAAAAATAATCTTTTTTCCACAATCTTTTAAAACGATTTTTTAAAGATTGAAAAGTGTCAAAGACAAAGAAAAAAGTTTAAAGGACTTAATGCACTGGCCATGTAAAAACTTCCTCTATCGCAGAACAATTTTGAGTAATAACATCTTGTAAGGAATAAAAAATCATTGAAAAATCGAGGGAGAAACTATTCAATACCCACTGGGATCACAGGGAAAAAAATGTAAACAAAGATTGCCAAAAAAATCAAATAGGGGAAGACGGGGTAATTTGGCCACTTTGGCAAAGTCATTAATGGGAATATCTCAAGTATGGTAAATGCTAGAAAATCCATTTCTCCACAGTTTATACTCCCCATAGAGATAATCAATCGTACCAAGTTTGAGGAAAATCCGATCATTAGATTTTCTTTTATTTGATAAAAATCATTTTTTCACTTTTTCAAGTGCTTTTAGCATTTTGAATCTACGTCATTTTCGAAAAATTTTTAACACTTAAAAATTAACTTTTAAGCCATTAAGGGTCATTGATCCATCATAAACACGATAGTGACATCAATTTTCCGATATCGCAAACAGATTTTCCTGTGGAAATGGTTTTATCCGGAAAATTGGAGTGGGGTAATTTGGCCACTTGAGTTTTTCCGGCACATTTTCCGACGCACATTTAAGATATTCATTGTGGTTGTGCCTTTTAATGTTTTCTTACAGATTATAAGCAAAGTAGGATAAAAATTTTATCTAAAAAAAGAAATTTACGATAAATTGAAAAAAGGCCTTTTTTAGACTTTGCCCGTTTATGGTTCAGAAAATGTTAAAGTTTGAGGCTCTGTTAAATATTTTTATCTGGCAAATTACTGGAAATGAATCTTAGATAAATAACCTATCTTCCAAAAAAATAATCGAAAAAATAAAATTGTTTTATTGTTCAAACATTTTCATGTTTAATAATTTGTGCGCCAAAGTGTCCAAATTACCCGTGCTCGGGGTAATTTGGACACTAAGCTAAGGGTCCAGGAGAATGGAAAATTCACCCATTTCTCATCGAGATAGAGAAAAGTGTTATATGGGGAAATTGTAGGCCGGAAAATTTCCTACAAAATAGGGCTATTTGGTTTTCTTCATACTACCATACTTGCTTGATATATCCCTAAAACCGCCAAAGTGGCCAAATTACCCCGTCCTCCCCTATTGCGACGCCATTTGCAACTTTTGTAAATAATTTTCTGCGGAGGTTTTTTTTTTCTTTTTCAAATTTTTTTATTTTTATTTATTACAAGAAAATTGACAATTTTGTCAATTTTCTGGTAATAATGGTTTATTATTAATTTGAAAAAGAAAGAAACCTCCGCAGAAAAAATTTACAAAAATTGCAAATGGCGTTGTAATATTTGATTTTTTTTGGCAATCTTTGTTTACATTTTTCTATGTGATCCCAGTGGGTATTGGGGAGTTTCTCACTTGATTTTTCAATGATTTTTTATTCTCTACAAGATAGAATTAGTCAAAATTGTTCTGCGATAGAAGAAGTTTTTACATGGCCAGTGCATGAACTCCTTTAATTAATTATGTAATTAAATTTATTAAAAAACCCATAGAATAGATTTCTGGCTTCATGCCTGCTGAAACGTGTGTGAAATGCATTCTAAAAATTCAAAATTAAAAAAAAAATATGATAAAAATTCGAAAACTCTTCTCAAACCTCTCTGTGGTCAAAATCTTTTCTTAAAAAAATAAAGAATTCATTGTGCGAAACAGATTGGTGTAATGACAGATTGTAATTACAGTAAGAAAGAGTTTTTTTTACGAAATGAGGAAAACACTCCAAGAAGAAAAAAAAACCTCTGTAACAAGGAATAGAATTTGATTAATGACCCCGTGGTCAATTTGTTCGTTTTCTTTTCGCGCGACTCAGAGAATTTTCCCCGCGCGAAAGCACCGCCACATGGGAGAGCACGGAATTCATTTTCGCCATGAAATTTTCACCATATGCAGGCGACACCGAAAATAACCCACGCAGTGTGGGTAATAAATTAAAAGTATTTTACAGAAGGACAGCATTGCTCCTTGCTACGACGCGCGAGATGTGTCAAGTGTGGATCAAAAATGCGCAATGGTGGAATGCAATGACCACCAGTCATGACATGGGGACAAAGGCTATACGGCTTGGAGAGGAATGAGGCACGAGAGGTTGGGCTTGGAGGAGAACAAAGTGCCTACAAGGAAGGTGCACACGTGTTCCATGTCATCGTGGGGAATAATTGAGAATTAATTGTTCTATTTGGATTTTCTCTAATGCACCAAATGAATTGCACACGCCGCGCGTTGCCCAACATTCAAATTGCACTCTTGGGAAATGCAAGCTGCTCTGGGTGAGACACCGAGTTGTGTGCAAAAGTGCCCAATATTGCACAAGACAAGCACTCCAGCTTCAATTTTGCCTTCAAGTGCTTTGCAGGCCACACATACGAATTATTCTGCGTGCATATAGCACGGTTTTTGGATTTGAATGTCCAAACAAATGCGGGGACTTTTGCAATCAGAAGGGCCTTAGATATCAAATTAAATGCAACTCTGCTTGTGAAATCACCTTCTTACAATACTTGAGGATAGTTGTGGAACGACTAAAAGGAAAATTTTTAATTGAAATGAATTTTAAGGAGCTCTCCTTTCATTTATTTAAAAGAGTTTATTTTTTAGGGAAATTTTAATTCTTTTAAAGCAGAATTAATGTAAAATAAATCCTTCATATTAAAAAAAAATCTTTCAAACTCATTTAAGAAAGTTTTAACCCAAAATTCTTCTCAAAAAATCAATTTTCTCTTGACCTTCACAATTCTACAGCAAATTTATTTCCTTGTTTCTCTCGCATTTTCCTAAATTTCCCACTATTTTCACACTTCACAACATCCGAGCAAAAAAAAGAAAAGAAAATTCCAATAAAAACCTCAATTGCAATTCCTTTCTCAAGAAGCGTAAGTAATTTCCTGAATTTCACTTGAAATTTCTTTTTGGGGGTATTTTCTCTTTTGAGTTTTTAAGCGAAAAGAAGTTTCTTAAGAATTTTTCATGCGAATGCTTTCGTATTTTTCTGGCAGTTTTCCCATCCAATCTGTCTCTGTCTTCTTAGACAATTTTATTATTAGTCATGAGGCGGTAGATGCAAAGAAAATCCGACTGAAGGGAGTAACCAATAGAGATTTATCGTGATAAGCCAATATTTCCCATCTCCTCTCTTACACATAAAGTATATCGAGCCAAGAAATGTGGGAGATTTCTTGGAAGGAATTTTCAATTCTTGAATATTTTCTATTTTTCGGTGTTTTTCCACGGAAACCCCCGATTTTTTCTCTCCATTGGAAATTGCACGTGAAATTTCAAGAAAGAATTTTCTTTTATATAAATTTTCTCATTTTCTGAGAAATCCAAGAGATTCTCAAATGAATAGTGTTTGTCAGTGAGAAAGAAAATGCATCTCGGAAAATTTGTAGAATTTCGTGGATTTTCCCAACTGCACAGTATTATGTATGGGGAGTTGAGTGTCACTCACGACCAGCTGTGTGAGCTTCAAATGATTTAAAAACCTCACTAATTTATTTAATTTTATTTCCCCACACAAACAACTTTTATTCAGCTGCTGCAACAGAGTTGCCAAGTTATTCTTGTTTACTTTTCTAGATAAATTACCCATTGCATTTTCACGTGCATTTTATACGCAACATAATAAAATCAGGGAAAATCTCTTACTCATTTATTATGAGGAAATTTTGTCAATAAATCATTTTCAGTGACAAATTAAATGTTTAATTGGGCCTAATCCAAGAATTTATTTGCTAGAATAAAATCAAGACAATGAATTCAATGAATGATTAATTTTATGGTAAATTAAGAGATTCGGAGAAAATTTAAATGGGTGCGAATTTCCCGAATTTTCAATACATGGAATTTCAAAAATAAATTTAAGGGAAATTCTAATGAAATGTGCCGGAAAATTTACAGCGAAAAAACAGATATAATTAACAGATTAAAGTGTGTCTATGCTAAGAGATTAAAAAGTGTACTAATTTTTAGTACAGTAAAATATTTAGGAGTGCTGATAAATACGGTTGTTAAAATTCCTTTTATTCTTAATGAAATTCTTTTGAATTAGCTTGTCCTTGATTTTCTTTCATATTTAATAAAAAATGCTGCAATTTGATAGGTCTTAAAAATTAGTACTTCAAGAGCTATTAGCCAAAACACATTTTCCGTTATTTTTTTAAAAGAAAGTTTTCCAATTTTCTAACCATAACGAAGATCTTTAGTGACAATTTCTAGGGATATAAACACAGGTAAACGTGAAAATTCATTTCCAATTTCATTTCTTTGTTAAACTTAAATTAAACGTAAATGCGTCTTGACTAAAAAAAAATTAGTACAACAAAGATTATTTCCTAGAATGAAAAATCTAACCAATACGAATCTTTTCGTCTTACAAGATCTTGTAAGAAAGACATTGAAAATTAAAGATTTACTTCGGAATTGAGCTCAAAAATCAAATTTTCTCTGCAAAATAAAATCCTTAAACTATTCATGCGTGCATGAGCAACTCTAGTGTGTCAGTTACACTGGTTGTATTGCCTCACAAGCCGCAGTGGCAAAACACTAAAAGCGCACCGAGTATGTTTGTGAAGCAGAGAGCGCGATCTTTCAAATCTGCGCGCGCAACGCGGGGTATTTGGTGAGCAAAACCAGCTCAGCTGTTCGATCAAGGTCAGTTTGTTGCTACTGTACATAATGTTACACACAACATACGTCCAATTTATGTACTCGTCATGTGTGTGGTACATACATAATTAAATGCTGCAAAATGCGAACTACACGGACCCACAGGCGACCGGTGTGCGTGGAGAAGGCAGCAAAAAAACGACGATGAATTTAAACAGATTTTATTTATGGTCGATGCTGGCGCAGTCTGACGAGGAAATAAATATTAATTAATTTATTTATGTCGAACGAGAAAACAAGAAAGTGTTTTATCGCACTCATGCGTATGCTTTGGAGTCCACGGTAAGAACCAGTTTTCCGCGGAGTTCGCATGGCGTTCGCGATGGAGCAATTTCGAGGAGCTTGTTGATGTTGTTTTCAGGCTAAATAACATGAGATTGATTGGTAATACCTCTGCTGGTGTAGCTGCGACGAAAAAAAAACTTTTCGTGGGAAAATCATAAACAAGGAAATGAGAGTATTTTGTCTTCTACGTAATTCAGGGAAATAATTGAAAATTTCTTGGAAAACCCGTCACATTTTGCATTGCAAATTGCTATATTTGTAAATACAAACTCGTACTCTATGTGGGTGGGTGATTGTTGGTAAAAAACTTCCTCGTTTTATGTGGCAAACACACAGATTTATTTTAGATTAATAATGCTGATTTCAAATATGGAGAATGGCTAATTGGAAATTTACACTGGGGATACGCACTGTAGCCGAAATATTGGGAAATGTTTGCAATAGAAATGATTTTGTAACACATTTTTTCTAGTTCTACAATAATTTTTTTTTCAAAAATAGCTCTAAAGCTTTTTCTTTCCAAAATTGTTTTCCTTTACTAAAGTTGGAAATTAGAATTAGTTTAATTTTCTTTAAAGTCTCAAAGTTTACCATATAAGGAAGCTCCACAGGTTTTGGTTTAGTCTCCTGCTGGATCCTTAGGTTAGACCTAAAACAATCCTGTATTGGCTGTATTGCCTATATTCATATTTAAATATAAAATTTCCATTGAAAAACCAACGCGATTTTTGTTAATTTCTTTTAATACATCTGAACTACGATTAATAACTACGGAAAAAAATGATTTAAACTCTTAAGCTAATATTACTTTTGCCTGAAAAATTTTATTTCTTAACCCTTTCTGGTCCGCGACTAATCTAGCAGCGAGCTGATTAAACTAAAAATAAGTTTTATAGGTTCCTTTGAGCTCAAATAAGATTTTTAGTAAAAAGTCTGAACTCAAAAATTTTCGATTTTTTTGTCCTTCCTGATCCTGTGAGTTTTTGGGGATGTCCTTTTGTGATTATAAAATGATCAGGGATTGTAAAGACATGTTCTTGTACTAATTTGTACTCAATATTCAAAAAATTACTATACAAAACGAAACATTTTCTAAATCGAGCCTTTGGGTCAGCGTATGACCCAATGGACCTGAAAGGGTTAAATTCCGTTAACAAAAAAAAACAAATAAAATTTGAAAAACTAAATGATTGACTGGAGGTAATTATCCGAGAAAAAAATAAATTAAAATAAATCATGAATGAAATAATAATAATTAAAAGATAAATCCTAATATAAGACATACCTTTTTCTAAAGAAAGGCTGTTCTACGTGCCTCACGTGTATTGTACAAATTGCAAGCTTATTATGCAAATTGCTTGTTAAAATATTTCTATCTCTTCTATCTCAATTTGTGTCAGATATAATTCCTCAAAATCTCACACAGAAAATGAAAGAAAATTATTAAAATTCTTCTCAGTTTTCTGGACAATTTTCTCCAATTCACCAAAAAGCAATTAACCAGAAAAAGAAGCTTAAAGTTTGTGTGAAATCTGATAAACAGAAGAAGCGCATCCTCTTGACGCAATTTAGTTATATATAAACATATTTAGCCAAAACACGTGAAAGAAAATATTAATAGGCAAGTTATTATTCTTAGGGCTCAGTTCTTCGTCTTGAGACGCTCCATAAATTCCCACAAAAAAAACCATTATAACCTCCGTGTGTACGATAATCCCGGTAAGTTGAGGAAAAGCAATAGAAGAGAGCAGGAGCAGTTTTCTCGTGCAAGAGCCATGGTTAAATGGGCAATAAAGCTATAGTTGGGAGTTGCATATGTAAGGAGTGAGAGCGCAAAGAAATTTCATCGCGCATGGAAAAGATGTAGGAGACGAAAATTATGAATTGGTTAAGATAGTGGCAGCTAAATGATGATCTTTTATATAATATTCAGCAGCAATGGGGCCTGCCTCTTTGCTTCTTACCTCAGGTCGTCTCCTTAATATTTATTTTAAAACTTGCATACAGTCACGGGTGTGAAGAGTGAATTCCAACTGTGCCTCGAGATTTATGTTTATTATATCAACGAAAATACGATTTTAATATTCATATCACGTTTTAATTCGAAATGGCACTTCATACACATAAATTAAATCTTTCGCATACACTGTGGAATTGTACACATAAAGCGCATTGGGTGTCACAGTAAATTCATGAAATCTTATGCCCGCACCTCTTCTCTCGGCTCACCTCCACCATTTATACCGTCTTTACACTCAATTTTTCTTCTTGCCCCATTCATGTGGATATACCATTTTAAATTAATAATGTATTCATTACAGTTGGAAAGTGCTAGAGCAATTATTTTCTGCTCGCCTTCTCTCTTGGAGTTTGTCTTCCTTTTTCCACGGAATTACCTTCATCCAAAATCCAATGAGATTTTTTTCGCTCTCTCTCTCTCCATTCTAGGAAACCAAATAGCTTTTCTCGGAAAAGTACAAAATCTTCATGAAATATTGTGCAGTTCTCTGCAGAATTTTCCTCTCCAAAAAGCTCTCAATTTCCTCATGGTCCGTTAAGTTGTGTCAGAAATGAAAATTTTATGATTAGTTTTTGGTGTTAGTTTAATTCTCAAAAAGATAATGTTTTTTCCCCTTGTAGAAAATTATTAAATTTGTCTTTGCCACAGAGATTTTTCCGTGTAGAACGAGAAGAATTCTTCCTGATTCGTGTAGAAGCAAAACTCTATCAGAGTTGAGAGATGAAGTTTGTTTCTAGATGTTAGATTTTGTTTAAATATTTTTTGTTGATTTTGTTTTATATTTGGGGGGTTCTATTCAGCGATCAAGAAATCTTTGAAATTACAAGAATTTGTTCTTAAATTTCAACTATTTCAAGGATTTCTTGGTCGCTGAATACGACCCATTGGCTCGCATTTCTTCAAGCAAAAAGAAATCTACGTGAAAGTTCGTGAAGAGATTGAAATTAAAAACAAGGAAAAAAAATATTAAGAAATGCGGTTAGTAGAAATAATGAGCTAAAGAATTTGATCAAGAAGCAAAAGATTTTTAAAGAGGAGCAAGAAATTAGTGAGCTAAGGAGGTTTCTGGAGGATAAGCTCGAGTAAAAAACTAAGACAAAGAAGAAATTCGTACAAAGAATGATTATGAGAGACGGAACCATTTGACAGAATCAAAATAACAGTCCGGGTACTTATGTTAAACAACAAAGGAGAAATTAAAATGCATTGTTAAAAGACTAGGAATGTCAAAACCGTCTCGCAAAATGAAGCATATCAAAAATTTCATTGAGAAAACTCTCGGTAAAATTGCATAATGATGAAATACCAGTTCATTCAAAAGCAGGAAGACTTTGAGGGGCCAGACTACAATAAGTTACAAAAAACTGGTCCCTTTAAGTTTTCCTGCTACTGGATAATCCTCAAGTCTCAGCTGTCGAAGGCTAAGTGTCCTACTTTGCCTATGATAGAACCACTTGAAGAAACTAAGACTAATACTTCAATCCAAACAGAGACGATGGATATCCACTTGAACTATGAGTATTTAATCTTCTTCCTGTAATGACTGAACTTTCAGGAAGATCATATCAGCCTAAAGGATGGTAAACCTATCGCATAACCGGTAGGATATTCCCAAGACTCTTCAAATTGAAAAGGCGATCAAAAATCCTAGGCAAATAGATGCTATGTCAACCACATTTAGTCAGGATTCAGTAATGAATGTTCCAATAGCTCTTTTGGGTTGGCCAAGTTGGAAGCATCTGTACCATGCTAGGAGGGAATTATCCATAGAAAATAAGATCTTATCGTTTCCTTCAACAAAAAAAGGATAGATTAATGGCAAGTTGAATGGCAAAATGAAACTGAAGACAGACTGGCATTTTTTTACCGGAATTCTAGAAGAATTCCTAGTACAAAGGGTTAAAGAATTGTTGTTGGAAATCTTTTGGCCGCCCAAGTGTGGGGTGCGTGCGTGGGTGGACATGATAGGTTGTCCTTAAGCCAAAAATTAAAAGAAACTTTTTAAAAGATTCATGAACTATCTTGCTAGAAAAATGTAGGCTAAGGAGTTAAGGGTTTTTTTTAGTAGTAGAGCCCATACAGCTAGGGATTCCTAAAATCTTTAAGAAAGCATTCCTATGTTTACCTAATTGGGGTTTGTTTTCGGTTGTTTACCTTATTGTAATCCTAACCGAGATGAATAAATTAACCAAAATATTCTTCTATAAAAGAACAATATTGCTAGAAGAATATACATGACCGTAAGCCATAAGACTGAAGTCTAGTGGTCATCCTAGACTATAGTCTTTCTAATTTAGGTAGTAGAGAGGTAAAATATTTTTTAAATATTCCGAATTTCGCCTCAGTCCTTTCTTACAAAAAAATAATAATTCGTTTTTATCATAAAATCATAAATCTACATAAATAATCAACTCTGTGTCAGTTATTCCCATTCCGTGAGTTAATCTGACGCTATGTGTAGAAAGTTTTGGGTGTCTGTAACTATTTCGTGAGGAGCTTTTCGGTGTGAATTCTTTCCTGGATGTTTTTGCTGTGTCGTCGCACCAATGTCACGACTCCTGCAAACGTGTTCCCCATATATGGCTTTTTGTGTGTGCTTTCCCTGCCTTTGCCGAAAAACAATCCCACACCAAACACGGGAGGTTTTTGCGGAGGGAAAAGCACCCCCCTCCCCATGGGGGGTGGCCATTTAAAATTATTTACTGTAATGAAATGTTTACCGAGTTGTTTAAGAATGTCGAAAAGATCCTTATCATCTGGGTTAATTTAGCGTGCTTCGGGGGTGGTTTTCGCCCATGGACGTGAGCCGTGCGGGGTGTCTACCACGAAATGAGAATTTGTGCACATGGTGGGGTGGTATCTTCATCATTGGACCTCATATAGTACATTTTCTGGCAACACACGAGGAGACACTTTTTGTGGAAACTGTGAGGAGCTCACACCACCCACCCCCTACCCCACCACCCTTCGCTAGAACCCCGATGTGTTTGCTAATGTCATAGCCAAAATTGCTCCAGACTCATGGGAAGCTCATTCCGTTCACATGGGAGCGAGGGATTGTGGGGTGAGATGTGATTCTGGGTGGTGTTTTCCCAACATAGAATGGCTTTCAGGGTTGCCTTTCCACCACAGAAACTTTCACATATCCATGGGTGCTGAAAATCAACTCGTCAACTTTTAAACTGTGCACTAGGAATCACTCTGGCGCAAAACTTCAAAATGTATTCCACAAACATCATAAACATAAGCGCAATTTTCCACTCTTGCACACACATATAGTACAGAAAACTCCATGATAATTTTTACATTTTCCATGGCGGGAAAAATCTGCCTAAGTACGAGTGGAATCTCTATGTGTTTGTGCCCTTCTTTCGCACAACCCTGAAGGGAAAACTTTTTCATCCCCTCCCTCCCCCTGCCCCCGTACCATCCGGGAAAATCATCGCACTAAGTCGCTTAAGAGTGAAAAGTGTTTTAAGAACAAGAGAACTTTTCACACAAAAATTCTTTTTTCGCACTCTTTCGCACACCCTCGCTTCAGGGGGTGGTTGGGGGTGGATGATTATGCCCCGGGACCATTTTCAGTCTTTCACATCCCTTCGCCAAAATGATCCCGCGCGTTTGCCTTTTGTCTCCGACACTTTTGTGCATTTTCCCGTGGAAAATTCTGACATAAACAGACAACAGAAAGCACTATTATGGCAACTTTTGTGTTCTTCTTCTTCTGATGCTCCCCGAGACGATGGTTTTGCACTGTGCAGATTATAGAGAGCGAGAGATAGCATCCGAACTATGAGAGGATGAGGGGGTATCTTTTGAAAATTCAACACATTCACTCGATGGATCATTTACTTGCTCTGATGTTCCTTTGGGATTTTTTCCTTCTACTCTAAAAAGAGTTAAGCAAGAATATTATTTGGTGAAATGTAGTTTAGAGATAACTCAATTTTATTCCTCAGATTGATTCCTTATCTTACTTTTCTCGTAGTTTTGATGTGAATGAATTTTATAACATGTGATTGACATTTATAAAGACTCAGAATATGGTAGTTTTTTGTGAGAAAATTCATTCAAGTTTTTCATGGAAAATTAAAGGTTTTGCAAGAAAAATTATGATTTTGGTTTAAATTATTTTTTAAAGAGTCTAAATAACTATTAAACTATTTGCTAAAGATATTATCAAACATCTACTAATTTTCTAGTCAGAGTATAAGTATGTATCTATAATTATAGCACAAGAAAACACTTTTAATCCAAATCGATGTCATTTTCTCACTTATCTGAGTTTTTCCTGCAATTTCTAAATTTATCTTCAAAATCAAAATCAATTGTCTTAAAGAAAATAAAAATAAAATCAATAGAGGGCACACAACAATACAAACGATCACACAGTGCGTAAGGTTCTTGACCGCGATATAATCTACTAATGGCCAAAGAAGCCTGAAATTTTCCAAACAACCATAAAATATTGATATAAATGATTGCTTGGAGAACTTCGCAATTGCCATCGTGGCACAAAAAACGATGCCACGTGGAACAAAGGAAAGGTATGTAGGTATGTAGATAGAATGTAGGTATATAGCTACGCAATAGGGGGCAGTGTTGTGATACCTTATCGTTGTGAGTCACCACAAGTAAATAATTAAAAGGTAATTCTGCGGTAGGATTTATCGTTAAATATTTAATTATTAAAAACAATTAAAAGTTTCCCACACAATGAGACGTTTGAGGATATTTCGTGTCATTGCTGGAGCTTTTTTTTCTCTCTTGCTCGGAAAGGCCAGATGAGGGGGCAGATGTGAAAAGCTCTCTGTGCGCAAACCAGGAACTTCTGGGGGACATATACCCTCGATGGGGCGTTATTTGCGGGAAGGGCAATGAAAATACAACCCTCAGGGGAAATAAATAAAAATGTCTATGTTGCTTCTGCCACACAGTATATTTCACAATAATGTGGCCTCTTTTGTCACCCAGTTTCCGTGTTTTTATTAAAATTTCACATCACCCCAATTTCACATCGCACAACTGCGGGATTCGTGCTGCTTTGGGAAACCCGCTGAGCCTCCAGAAAAGTGCACGGATGAAATGATTCACGAATTTAAGAAAAAAGGAAAAAAGAAGGAACAAGAGTCATGAGCCATTTGAAATTAGCGGCTATTTTGGGAATAATTTGCGCAAAGATGCAACAAAGAGGCACTTTCTCAGGCGACAATTTTAGTGCGCAATTTAAGTGATTTATCGCTAATAAATTTGATTTAATTCTCCGGGTGATATTTTGAATGTTTGCCACTCAAAATCATGCAGCTCTTTCTTTCTGTATCATCTTAGAAATTCACGAGGAATTTCTCAATTACTTTATGGCATTAATTTGCCAAGTTTAGGGATTTTTTCATTTATAGTTAGAATGAATTTTTGACGTAAATAGATTTCATTTAAATTTATAATATTGAAGGGTTTAGAACTTAATTTTTTGCTGGTAGGGGAGACCGGGGCTAATAAAGTCACTTAAGGGTTTGGAAAAAGCCAAAAATATCATATTTCCTTGCTAGATAGAACAAAATGATCTGAGAAAGAGTTATAGAGCAGTAAATTTCCTAAAGAAATGAGCTATACATTTCGCTTTATTTGTTTGGGAAATATGATATTTTAAGCTTTTTCTAAACCCTTAACTAACTTTTTTAACCTCGGTCTCCCCTATAGGATAAATCCTTCTAATTGCGTCGGCCAAGGTACGGTAGGTCAACCCAAACGCATCCTTTCAATTTTAGGGCCACTAGAAGGTTTAAACTTTGGGAGTCTATTCTATGTCTTATAAAATATGTAACCAACCTATGGAATCTGTCTTAAAGAATAAAAATTCTTGAGATTTTGAATAATAAAAATTCTTTGAAAGTTTCCTCTCTCCTTATTCTGAACTAAGGAAGATAATTAAAATAAAATCTTTCGCAATAAATCATTTTATAAGTTAAATTTTGCTTTTATCAGCTTTTTGTGATTTAGTTTTATAAAATTCAGTCAAAAAATTATAATAAACTTCAAACTCCTTCTTTTCTTATAAGGTTAAATCAACAACAGAGATATTTAACAGGAGGAATAATCTAGAATTTGGCTCACGTGACAACATTTTAGTTTCATGAAAATGATTAACTGATATGAAAGTGAAACTATATGTAGCTAAATAGTTGAGTCTAAAAATTTAACGCTACTCTCTATAAATTGTTCGAATGCATGATAAAATTGAATTTTAATGGATCAAAAAATTAGAATTCGCAAAAATTGCCTGATTTTTGTAGTATTTAAACAACATTTTTCTCCAACTCTAAATAAACTTTTATTATTTCAGGCACATCATTCCGTTAAAGATGTTCATTGGAAGTACAACACTTATTTCGTTCTTTCTTGTCATTTTATTTGTGGGCTCTGTTTTTAATGAAGTAAGTGATTTTTTAAAAATATTTTTAAAGTGAACTTAGAGATTTTTTTTTTCTTATTTGTGACCGCTGAAAAGCTTTTGAACAATAGATTTAATAAAAAAAATTAAATAAAATTCACCAAGATGTATCATAAATGCGAGAAATGTCAGCAGCTATGGGTTAAGATCTTAAGTAGGTAAACTGATTAAATTGATCTACTTTATTTTTTTTAATATCCTTTCAGTCAATGTACGATGTGATACTAAAAAGGATTGATTGTATATCCCTGATTAAAGATAAACATAATATTTCCTGCGAAGTGAAACTTATCAATCGCACTACGAGTGTGCTTCAGGCAAGATTGACTCCTTCCGAAGATATGGCTGATATAGTTGGTGAAATTAAGTTGTTCAAAAAATATATAACCTACAGACAATTCCTCATCCAAAGCTCTCAAAGCCTCTGTACGTTTATTAAATGGAATAGATATCACCCTATCCTTAGTACGATGTGGAAAGAAGCTCACGATCGAAACATTTCGAACATGGCGGACGGGTGTCCTTTTCGTAAAGTAAGATATTCGATTTTTACATTAAACTTTTTCCAAATTATTCAATTTATTATTTTAATTCTATTTTTAGGGTGTAACTTACTACATTAAGGATTACATCATGGGCACATCTGACTTTCCTCCTGGAGTCCCATCAGGAATTTATCGCGGGGATTTCACAATTTCTGAAAGGATGGGTAGCAGAAAATTAGTAAAAGCTCAGGTTTACGGTGAATTGATTCGTAAACCAATGGCAGATATTCTATGGAATTAAAATGAGAAAAACTTTGGGTTGGTTAGGTGAATTAAATAATCTAAATTGTTAATTTTTAAGCATATAAAAATGAGGATTATAAGAAGGCTTCTTGAGACGTCACAAAAACCGAACTGCGTTAAAAAATTTAACGATTAATTATTATTTATTTTCATGATTGTCACAAAGGGTTAACATTAATATCATAAATTGGGATCTACATTATTACATCTTTTTGAATATTAACTTTTAATGAATGTTAAAATTTGTTTTTAATGGCATTACAATTTCGTTTTGTGATACGAATCAAATGTAAATTTCTATATTATGGTCTTCTAAATTCGAAATAGATTCATTCCTCATTGGTTTGATGATGTCCATACGAAGTAGATTTATTTTCTCTGATTTTTATTGTCGAATAGGGACGTTAATTGAAGGTATTTATTAAATATGAAGTTATTTGATTAAAAAAAATAAAGAACATAATTGATTGAAAAACTTTAAAAAATTTGTTTAAAACAATGTGCGAAGTTTTTAAGAATAATTAATCGCAAATATTTCTTGCGGTGTCGTGTGGATAACCTGGTTTAAAAAATTATTCTAAGATTAAGATTAATCTTGCCCCGATTGTTTCATTGAATGAGGATTTTTTTTAAAGAGACTAATTTCCTTCAAAATGAATAAATCTTTTTACTAGACACAGGAAAAATAATCAGATTTTCCAGGAGTTTTTCCTATACATCCATAATCTATATTTTCCTTAAAAAAATTATATAAATTCTCAATTCAATAATTTCCAAGTAATACATTAATTTTTCCCTTTGGGAAATCTCCTAAACTTCCCTAAATTTTCCTGAATGTTGTCACACGCGTGGATTATGGGGTTGAATATATTAAGTAACACCTTAAAGCTTAATTGACGTTTAATCAGTGTGCTTTAATTCAATATTGCTGCAATATATATTATTATCTCGTCATGCATGTAAAGTAATTATTTGCATTGCTAATATCTCCGGTGAGTCTGCAGCTCATGAGGTTTACCTCCACTCTGTAAAACTTTTCAAGGAGTTTACTCTACACGCTGATAAAGTTCCGAACATTTCCCATGTGGTAGGTCCCTCCTGGATGCACATCCATCATTTACTTGTAAAATATTTTTCTTTTTGTGGCATTGAGGGGTGGAGGGTTGTGTGAGATAATTTCAAGTGCTCTGGAAGATGCGTTTTACACACAATCTAAATTTTCTCGCTGTAATTATGTTTACTTGCATTCACCCGGGCTTTTCGCCCCCGCATGGAGCTCATGTTCGGTGAGCTGTGTGTTTAAATTGGGTTAATTCGCTGTTCCATGAGTTAGTGCTCTCTTGTTTCGTAACAGTTTCAAGTACTTTAGACTTTCTGGAAAAGATATACCCTGGGCGGTAGCTTCGTCGGTATGTAAGTACGTTGCAAGGGGTATGTGGGTGGTGGGAAAGAAAACCCACCAATGTTACATTTTAGCGTATACACAAGATAATTACAATACTGTAAATACGACTTGCGCTGAATGATGGTGAAAGAGCGAAGGGATGCAAGATATGTAGTCGTTTTCGGCGCGGGGGTGGGTTCTCTTTATGCTTTCGCTTCTCTTGCGAATAATTCTTCTTCGTTTTCAGGGTGGGTGCCAGCATTGATCTTCGACGGGTGGATTGCACGAGAGGAGGGTTGGGAGCTCTGTGAAATCATCTCCCAAATAGCGTACAAATTAATTGCATGTGGTGGAGACTCTGCATTTTCCACCACCATCACCGCAACTTTCAACCAACCTCGCCCCATACACCGCATTGCCCAATTTTAATCTCACTCTGATTGCGAATGGATTCCCGGATTGCACACTCGAAAAAAAATCCCCTGAAATGCCATCCTTTGTGCGGCACGGGGAGAGCAAAATGGGAAGTTGCTGGGTGAAAAAAAAATCACTCGCATATATTTGTTAATTTTGGTAATGGAAGAGTTTCTTGTTTCGCAATTCAATCTCTCTCTGGTGGAATTTTCATTTTGCGACCAAAGAACAAAAGCGAAGAGGACACAAAATTCATCTTCACAATTGACGCGGAGGCATCATACACCAAACAAATTATCTAAATTGCCTAACGGGCGTTTTTGGGGGGCCGGGGGTGGTTTTTATCACACAAATCCCCACCCCCTTCCCGGGGCTAAGCAAAAAGGAAGAAACAAGAAAAAAATCATTCCACTTTTGGTCAACTTCAATAAATCTTCGCGCGCCATGAAATCTCAAGACTTGTCTTCGCATTTTGATGAACGAACAAGACTTTTTCTGCCTGCTCTACCCCGGGTAAAAAAAAAAACTTTTCACCCACTCCCAGAGGCCGCAGTAATGCTGAAGCAACACATTTTCACCACGCAAATAAATTACGCTTTTGCGGAATATAGGGCTCCCATGGTTGTGAATTCACACACCCCCTTCGCACATTCCACCCACACCCCCTCCTCGCATCATCTATCAACATGTTTGGAAAATATGGGGTGACTTTTCTTCTGTGTTGGGCAATTTTTTAACCTCTTCCGTTTTTTTTTCTTAAGAAAAACTTTTGCCCGCGTGACGATTTAATCAATTTGATTTCATCGAAAATTATCATGCAGACAGAATCTTTGACTATGTGGGGGGTGGATTTTTTTTTGCTCTCCTCCCTTTTAAAACTTCCCCACCGAGGGGATGTATTCTGTAAAATTTGTAAGCAAACATTGTACGAAAGATGTGATGGGAGGAAAAAAGCTCCCGATGCTCCATTTCAGCACGACATTTCCCTTTCCCTATTGAATTCATTTTAATTTTCTATAATTTATAACATTTCTTTCATGTAAAATTTCATGGCTATTTCTCAAAGGAGTCTATTCATTTTCATCTAGAAAATCATTTAATTTCGAGCAGCAAAATTGGGATGAAAAGACATCGAAGAAGGTATTTTTATTTTTCTTTTTAGGCTTGAAATGTTTTCTTAATACGGGGGTGTGCCAGGTTAGAGCATTGATGTCTAAATACCCCTTAAGGGTCCAGGAAGTTCAGTCTTTTCTTTTGAGGTAAAAATAATTTTTTTTATGCTAAAAATTACTTTAAAATTTTTTAGAAGAGGAATTTTAATGAATTTTCCAATTCAATCACACAAACAAAATCTTTTAGTAGCCCATAAATTATTATTATTATTATTATTACGTTTATTCATTCCATTATCATTATTATTCCAATTATTCAAGGAAAGTCAAAGATTTTTTTATAAGTTTTCATAGAAAAAATTTTTTTGAAGTTTGTAAGAAAAATTGTTCATCGAAAAAATTTAAAAGCTTCTTAAAAAGCTTTTCTTGAATGTTTTTTTTTTCTACCCCAATCCAACAAATAAAAACGAATAGCTTCATTTCTCCGTTGAATTTATTATTTTAACCTAAATATTTGGTTAGCAAAAACAATGCCTTAAAAAGGAAAAATTATGCTTGTATTTGCAGAGAAAATTTTGAAGGTGAGCCGGAGACACCCGCAGGGGGCAATTTGAAAAGAAAGCCATATTGAGACAATATAGCTTTAGGCACTCAAGGGGTTTATTCTACAGCTCACTCCCCAATATAAAAAGCACTTCTATAAATTACATTCAAAATCCCTCTTTTGTAATTAAATTTCCCATCTTTCATACCTTTTTCATACACAAACTCTTGCGAATATCAATGTATACGCGCGCGAACCTTTTGCACAAAAAAAAGGCATCAGAAGCAATTTTATGATGAGACCCCCGAAAGGATTTATAATCATGAAATAAAACTCATTTACAAACTAATTTTCCAGCCCATAGACAATATTTTACAATATATTAAATAATGCTTCTTTGAGGGGTGTGGGAGGGAGTGTGGGGGTGGCTTTTCCCCTGGTTGTGTATAGAAACAAATTTTCCCTCCCTCGTTGGAGACCTTTAATTGAATTTTATGGCAGTCAACCTTTTTCACCGGGAGTTGGTACACAACACAATTCACAAGTTTCTCCACACTCCCCTACCCTGTGTAGTTTGGGGTCCCACGCACCAAAAATCTGATCCATATTCATTTTATCTCTTCACACTCACCGTTGAAGGTTTTTGTTTACAGTTGCTGTGTGGGGTTGGGGGTGCGTCTTTGAGGGGGTGGATTTCTGAGGGCGACCACTTCTGGGAGATTTCCATTCCATCGCATCCTCTCAATGGTAGCATAAATATTACATTTTAATACCCCTTGAAGCAGCAGCGTGTCGCCCCTTACCGAAAGGGTGCAAAAGGGTGTGTGAATGCCCAGAGAAAGCTCTATCGCAGGTGAATATCGTAAATTGTTTTCCCTTGTTTAAAAATTGAATACTCCTCCTAGGTGAGCCTCTCCACTTTGAGTACCATTGTGATCCGTTTGTTGGGGGTGGGAGGGGGTTGAAAAGGAGTATGGAGGGACCATTGGGTGCGATTTCATTTCCAGCGAATGGAAAAGTATGATTGCGAATGCATTTGAGATTCGTCTGGGTGGAAATTGAGGGTGTTTGGGAATTCATAAGATAAGTTATGGTGCCCGCTGTTGTGGGTCACTGGGAGGCGAGATTCCACATGAGAATGTTTTGCGGGTATGAGTTGGACTTACTGAAACATCATACTTGTGTGTTGAGGGCGGTGTAACATGAAACTAGAGACTACCTTTTGCCCACTTTTGCCTCACGAAAGCCTCAAGGTGGAATTCTTGCTGAGAAAATCAATTATATTGCAACAACTTATCACGTTAGGATGTTAAATAATACTAAAGTTTCCTAAATATTAGAACATTTTAATGAGAAGTTTGTTAAAATTTTTTTAGGCAAAAATTTAAGGGAATTTCTTAGTCTTGTTCTTATTCTTCGATCGATTTCTATTGAAGAATTGTGTTTAAGAATCAATAATTTAATATCAACAGGGACGTAGCCAGAAATCTATTCTAGAGAGTGTTTTAAGAATGTTTTTTTTTTTTAATTCAAAGAACGCTAAAAAATTGATTTAATTTGGCTCTTTTTGATTGGTTACTGTGCGTTCGCTCCAGAGAAGAAAAAGAAAAATTGAGAAAAGTCTAGCGAAAGTTTCCTGCCGATATAAAATGCCAAGAAATGCTAAGGAGATTGTTGACAAGGGTTTAAATCTTTGACAAACTAACCATTAAGGCGTGGTGAAACGCCGAAAGCTTTGGGAAAGATTCGTTTATTTTACACCCGGGCCCGTATTATGTAACTTTCCGAATGCTATGTGGCTGCGAAGAGCTCTTATGGGCCACATAGCACTCGGAAAGTTACATAATACGGGTCCCGCACGAAATTTATTGACGCCCCCGGAAGGAGAAAAATAAAAAAATATTTTGGCGCTACGTTCCATATAGGAACAGGGCCGGCCGCCCTATATGATGTTGTTGTTCTCCTTGCGGAGAAGTAGTGGGCGGCCTTGCTAGATACTACCACGTGTGGGCCATTTTACAGATAGGAGTGTATCAATCTCCTGATCCAACCGGTCCACGTGATCTAATTGCACGTTGGCGGATGGGGCGCGTTTGCCGGGTCCTGTATTCGAACCGGCGACCTTTGGATGCGCACTCAAGCGCTCTATCCACTGCACCCCAGGCCCACTAGAAGGAGAAAAATACTCCTACAAAAAACATTGCTAAAAAATTGCTTAAAAAAGAACTTCCTAATGGACAAGATTTAAGAAAATTAAAATTACTAATCCATTTGAATTTCAACAGTTTTTACTTCTAAATCAAGATATTTTGAGAAATGGTACCTAGAAATGAAGATTGACATTTCTTTTATAGTTTGGTCACTCCTTTTCTTTCTAACTTTTTTGCCACCAAAGCTATATTTAAACGATTTATGTTTTTTAACGATTTACGTTAGGCAAAATTTTTAACGATTATTTTCTAACAGGAGCTTTATTTTGGACGTTTTAAGTTTATTTTAATGTTTTTGTTCTAAAGTTTAAAGAACATTTTCTTACATTTGACAGTTATTCTGTTGCTTGCCTTTATGTAATGTTCGACGTTTCATTCACAAGGTTTGACGTTAATTTTTTAAGGTTTAACGTTTATTTTTAATGTTTTACATTTTTTATCATCTGAAATTTATTTTAACGTCTGGCAATTAATTTTCATCTGATGTAAGAGAAAAATTTCAACAAAAAAATCATTTTTCACATCAATTTTAATTTTCATCGTTTGGAAATCTTTTTTCTAAGATTCTTAATGTAATTTTAAGACTGAAAAAAATTCTTTTAACGTCTAAAGAGCGCCCTAAATTGCCTGATGTTTTAGAATAATCGAACACCTAAACATCCTCTCTGACTTCTTCAAAAAAAAACACCTGCAGTTTCCTTCTTCTTTTGTCTTATGCTTAATAAATTCATTCTCATCAAATTCTCCTAATTTCCGGACTTCCCCAAAATCCACGGAAGATTCTCTTCCGGGATCACTGTGGGTGAATGAAAGAATGATGAAAGGAAAAAAAAAACATCAATAGCCGCATTAATTAGAATTCCAATCAGTTGGTCTCACTTTAAAAAAAATTCCTAAAACTTTCTTGAGCAGCTCTCGAGGCATCAATTGGGTTGAAAATTGAATTGGACACAGAAGATGAATTTTGCTCCATATAAATCATCACACTGGGAGAGTTAATTGAGCTGTAATTGAGCTGTTCTTGTTCTCGAGAGTACTCAATAGTACGGGCGTTCATTTGCTATAAAATCATACGTTTTATAGAGAACTTTTTCTTCTTCTTCCTATGCCCCTTCAATATTCATATGAAACTTCATAAATATTATTCGCACGTAATTACGATAAAGTGAAGAATATAAATAAAAATACAATAGAGCAGTGTTTGAGATTTAATAAACGGTTTTTGTCTTGTTTATTTTTCATTATTGTTTCTTGACTTTTTTTTTGCTTTTTACTTCTCTCTCATTGCTCTTCGTCTTTGGCGTCCCAACGACTCTTGGTCCCGCGGACGGGCATCGTTTATTTGTTATTATTGCCAAGAGTGGAACAGTTGTTGCTTTTCATTTTCCAATACAAAATACACAAATCAAGGTTCAAGTTGACCCCGAGAGTTTTTGGTATTCCACTCGCATTAGCCGCACTACATGAGCCACAAGAGTGTCGGTTATGAATTTTTGATATGTAAATATTATTTTTCAATCAAAATGACTACAGAGAGTTATATTTCTCCACACTCTGGAGTTTTCATGACAGAAGTTTCTTACTCTCTTTTGGGGGAATTTTTTGATATTGGGAGTATGGAAAAGTCCATGAATACCTTTTGGGGATTTTCTTAGATACAGCATCAACAACAAAAAAATTAAACAAAATTCATGAGAAGAACTTCTCGCGGATGTAGCACGACGAAGAAAATGTATGCAAGGAATGATCTTCATGGCACTTTTCTTCTTTACTTTTGCACCACGCGGGAGAGTCGTGAGGAGGACATATATGGAAAAATCAACAATGAGCAATTGTCTCCGCGAGACGCCTCGAAATTGGACATTTTCGAGGAATAAATGCCATTAATTGATTTAGCCAATACACGTGAGAGCCATGGAACGTGATTAAACTCACAAATTAGTCATTAAAGCGTTTTTGCACTCTCAATAGAACACGAGTGAAAAGAGGAAGAACGCGTTGAATAGGTGCAATGCAAAATCTCCCATTTATGAAACTTCGTGAATCTATGCCCTTCGCCCGCACCCCGCGATAATAATGTCTCGCATATAGTCAAATCCACGTGTTTCAATTAATAATAAAAATGTGATACATTTGTTTGTGCCTGAAATGTGATATTTTCTCTATATACGGGCTGTGTTTTCTCTTTTGACTCTAAATAAACAAAACAATTCATACTGCGCGGGGGATGAGTCGTGGAAGAAATCAAGTGCTGAATAGGTCATTTCTCAATGGCATTGAGGTGATGGAGGTGATTTTGAATTTAATGATTATTCATTTATCATGATTCCATATAGAAAATGAATAAAAGATTATTCAGAGCATCTAAATCATGTTTTATTATTTTTTTAAAATGTTTTTCATATTTTTATTTAAAAAAGTGAATATTTATAAATGCATGGTTCAAGTATTAGTTATGACAGATGCCAAATTTATCTGTCAATATGCAAATGTCAAAGAATTCTGTTTGTCAAAAAAGTTTTTTTTAATTCTGTCAAACTGCAACTGTCAACATTTTATTGTCAAACTTCTGTCAATTATTTAACAGTCAAACAACTGTCAATATTTTATTGTCAAACTTCTGTCAATTATTTAACAGTCAAACTTCTATCAATTATTTAACAGTCAAACAACTGTCAATATTTTATTGTCAAATCACTGTCAATTATTTAACAGTCAAACTTCTGTCAATTATTTAACAGTCAAACAACTGTCAATAATTTATTGTCAAACTTCTGTCAATTATTTAACAGTCAAACTGCTGTCAATTATTTAACAGTCAAACAACTGTCAATATTTTATTGTCAAACTTCTGTCAATTATTTAACAGTCAAACTTCTATCAATTATTTAACAGTCAAACAACTGTCAATATTTTATTGTCAAACTTCTGTCAATTATTTAACAGTCAAACAACTGTCAATATTTTATTGTCAAACTTCTGTCAATTATTTAACAGTCAAACAACTGTCAATATTTTACAGTCAAACAACTGTCAATATTTTATTGTCAAATCACTGTGAATATTTTTAATTTTTACTCTGATATTTTGCATCAAATAACATTTTGTAAAAACATCTCTAAAAAATTTACTATGTCTCCAAAACAATTTTAAAAATTGCCATCATAAATTGCAATTTAATAATCCCCATTCTGAGCTTATATACACTAAGCCTTAGCTTTGATCCTTACAAGATTTCTTAGAATAATTGGTACTTTTTCCTCGGACTGAATTTTCTTTTGGAATTTTTCTTTTCATCTTTCCCTGTAAAGGCATGAAAAAAATCTTCACCACCGTCTTACTCATTTATTTCCTCTTCCCCGCATGAAGAAAAAAATGGGAAATCGTCGCGAAAATGAGCACGAAAAGCGAGTCAAAGAGGGCTTCATAAAGAAAAATGCTGAGACAGAAGAAATGAAAATTCGATTCACGTTGAGTCACGTAGAATTTGTGGTGTACGTTCTGAGGACTCTCTCGTCAGGTTTTTTTTTGTGCTTCTTGGTGAAAAATTTATTAATTTTTCAAGCGGAAAATCTCTCGAGCAGACCATTCCCTGGGATCTTTTTTTTCAGGCTCTTGCTCTCACAGAAGAGCTTTTTGGGTGGAAAATGTGTGCTATGTGTTACTCACTGTGGGGATTGGTTTGTCAAACGGATTTCCTCCCTTTTTTCCCGTTACGTGGGTGGGTGAGTAGGGGGTGTGTCGCCGGGCTGTGTTTTCTGTGCCATGGCGTGAAAAACTGTTCATCCGCATGTTGTTTGTGCCATCATGTTGCATATTTTATTTATTCACCAGTTATGAAATGATTCCATAATCCCCGGAAAATCCATGAAAAATTTAATAAGCTCACAGTGTGTTTTGTACAATATCGCTCTTGTTTCACATCCCACTACTATTCATCCACTCGCATCCTCCTCCTCCTCCCTCCCGAAAAAGCTCACACTGAGAGTGGCTCACAGGGATGCTTTTTCCATGCAGTGTATAGTCTCATCCACCATACATACATACTTTGCCTTCACGGATGAATGAGACGAGTACGGAGGTCTGGAGAAAATCTCGTGGGTGGATGGGTTTGTGAAGCCTTTAATGAGAAAAAAAAGCTAAGGAGAGCGCTAGTGCCACCCACCCACTCTTTTGCCATGTTAGTGAGTTGTTGGTATAAATTTCCGCGTTGTATGGCTCAGAGAATGTTCCTCTGTAATTTCCCCTGTGCGGCTATTGATAAATAAATTAGTATGTTCTGGGATTAAGGATTGCACACACATTTCAACTTCATCCTCTGCCAAGGTCCTCCTCCTGTATGAAGGATAAAATCCTACGAGAATTGGTGACTTACACGGAAAGCGGATAAGAATGAGAATGAATTTTCAACGGGAAAATCGCTAATTTATTTTCCGTTCTTCCATACGCGTGTAAGTACATAAGCTCTGATGAGGTATCTACTTATGTTGCGGTAAAAGGGTTTTTTTTTTATACTTTCTAAGTATATAAGATTTACAAGAAAGGGGTGACATGCCAGAATTAAAGTGAAATGAAAATTGGATTTAGGTTTAATTTATTTATTTTGCTAGGATATTAATTAGTTGGGGTTTTAGAGCTTTTTCTCTACTTTATGAGAAAGTGGTTAATTTCTTTAGACTTATTCAACATTTTCAGTTTCAGACCAACAAATATATATTTTTAGCAAAGTTACAAATGAATTGATTTTTTCTTGTTGCTAAGATGTTTAAGAACTATGAAAATTAGGTTAGAAAACTGTAGAAATTGTTGTAAGATTTTATTATAATTCTTATTTAATAAAAATAAAAAAAATTAAATTACAAATTTAAAAAAAAAGTTATTTCAATTATGAAACTTTTATTTATATCTGAATAGAAAAAATAATCCATATAATAAATTAAAAAAAATTAGTTTCTTTTAATGTTTTTATAAAAAAAAATATATTTCATTACATAATTCAACTTAATTTATCTTATTAATCCAGGTTTTAGTTATTTTTTTTAAATCAGGCCTAAGTTTTTCAAGCTATGCTGAAGTTTTTGAGACTAAGCTGAGTGTTTTTAGATTGACTTTATTTGCCTTAAGTCGAGCTTTAGTTTTTTATAACTAGGACTGAGTTTTTTAAGCCACCCCTGAGGTTTTTAGGCCAGACTTTTCAATCATTTAAAAATATATTTAGATCTGATTTAGCCAGATCTAATTGTCAGACCTTAAAGACCTGGCCATAACAAAACTAAACTTTGGTTTAAGAAAGTAAGGTTCTAGTGGTGAATTTTACCCTCTGTCAGAAATTTTTGCCATAACTAATAAAGAAAGTTTTCTTTCTGTAGAAAAGCTTCAAACATTCTCTAATATCTAGCCTAGAATTTCCATTTAAATTTTGTTTTATATCTTTAAAAAATAATAAAAGAAAAACATCAGAATTTTCCATATTTTCCTCTTCGTTTTAATTAATTCAAATAAACTCCTTTGGTCTCATAAAAAACAGTAAATTAGAAGCCCCTTGTCTTTCATATGATGTGCGTCACAAGTTCCCTGACTTGTACCTTTCCCGTGGGGGTGGAATTATGTTGAAAATTTCCGCGATAGCTTTTCATACACACACACACACAGCTGAGGGGTTGAAGGGAAGTCATTTTGAGGTGCTGAGGGGTTGACTAAAATGGTACCCCCCTTGGTGGAAAAACGTGCGGAGGTATCCCAAAGAGCTCACAGGGAAGAGATAATAATTTAGAAAACGTATTGTTTGGTGTTGCTCTCAACACATTACTCCCCTTTTTTTTCAAGCTTGAATTGAGTGAGTTTTTGGGTGATTTTACGTTACGGGAAATTTATATATTTTCCCCGGGCAAACATTTCCCTTTAAAATAAAAGAAGGGAATACTTTTACATTGAATCCAGCGCACTTTGGGTTTTGTTCGGTGTATTAGAAAGTATAAATTCGTTTCTTGTTAGCAAAAGTAAGATTAGGGTCGGATTTGCTATGCTTCTGGTCTTCAGTGAGTTCTTTGCTGTGTTTAGATTTGCAGTAAATATTGCTATCTAGGAAGAAGAGTTTCTATAGCGATATAAATTGCTTTTTAAGAGGTGTTTGCATCTATTTGATTGACAGCAAATAAATATTGCTCGTGAGGGGACACAGTACGGTGAGTCAGCATTTTAAATTTTTAATAAAATCCTCTTCAGCATAAATCGTAAATCAGTCAGAAATATCACTGATCAAATTAACTTTTACCACGCTCAAAATCTGCACAATGGAACTGTTATCGGGCTGGTCATGATAGACTAAGAGGCGACAAATAGCAAATGTATGTAATCTATATGGAAGTCATGGAAGTCTAGTCATAGGTAGCTAAGATACATATATAGCATGGTCTGCGTGGCTTATCACGCGGTGAAGTCTCCCCGTTTTTTTTTTCTTCTTTGCACTTTCCGGAAAATGCATAGAAAATGTACACAAGTGCCCGTACTTAAGTGCACGTGGATGATAAAATTAAAATTAAGCATAAACAGGCGATAGAGGCCAGACAAAATAGCAGTGAGTGTGATTTTTTTTCTCGCCTTGCATTAACAATAAATCACGTTCAATTGACGTCTTCTGCAGATGCGGAAGATGGTTTTGATGTTTTGTAAAGCATTGTTTGTGCGCAATTCACATTCGCCAACAGTGACACGATAAAAGTAACGAACGACAAAATGTGGTGGAAAAAAGGCGGCAAATGGTACTATAAATTATCTGCAAATTAGATAAAAGTTTGCTTTATAGTGTATGACTAATGGTAAATGATTAATAGAGGTAATATGTTTTGCAGAGCACAGTTCACGGTAAGAAAGAACAGTCCGTGGTGTGCGTAAGATCAACCATAAGACGCAATTTTGTTGAGAAATCACCTCATACGGCCACTTGGAAGCCCCCTGCACAGAACTCCCCCACAGAAAAAAAAAACCCACCGATACTCTTCGAAGGCGTCAAACAGTCTCGGAGTACGTGACAAACGCTCTGAGCAGTGATAAAAGTGTAATCATGGGAATTGTGCACCCGCTTCCACTATCGCCTATGTCCCACATCGTATGGCCATCATTGAGAGCACAGTGTCGGCTGCCTATCAGGCCAGAAATATCGCCGCAAGAGGAACTTTGTTCGAAAAGCGCTTATCACTCCCCGATTGTTTATTATTCTACAAGTTTTCACGATTAGACAAACTGACTTCAGCTCAAGTCTATCGGGCTTGCCCTCCCGCGCCACCACACTCTGGCAAACCACCAAGAAATACATTGACCACGTGGTGGCAGGTACCGGAGGGGAGGAAAATTCTCTTGATTATCTCAATTGCCACAGTCGCTCACATTTTCCTTCACTCTGCTGGCTCAATGATTTATTTATAAATCCTTCCCGAGAAATACAAAAAAAAGTAATCAGCTGCGGTTTTTCTTAACGTGAGAATTTCACAACAGAAAATTCTTTCTCTGAATTTTTTTTCGTAGCAGGGACGTAGGAAAAAATATCTGTAGGTTGTTTTTAGAAAAAAAAAATTATCTATTTGTGCAATTCAAATGATTAACGTTGTCTTTCTAATGTTTAATGATCCTAAAATGGTTTACCTTTTTTCTCAAACTTTGATGTTTGTTTTGTTCACTAATATTTGTTGTTTATTTTAACGATTTATGTTTATTTTCTAAGATTTGACGTTTCTTTTACAAAGTTTGACATTTAAAATTCTGTTTAAACGTTTTATTTTCTTTTTGTAACAAAAACGGTTGACGTTTATTATACCGTTTAAACATATCCGTTTTAGAGTTTGAAGATTCATTTTTACAATTTGATAAGAACGTCATCACGTTTGTCATAAGTAACAAATTAACACTCGGAGGACTTTACTGGTACTTGCTACCAATTGGAACCTTAAAATCGTCACAAAATAAAATCTATTGGACTTATCTCGATGAATTTAGCATCTATGTGTAGGGAATTTTAATTATTTTAAGATAGCAGAAAGAAAATCTCGAGAAAAGTCTTTTCTTTGGAAGATAATTGAGGTCAAAGTCAGAATCCAACGCGGAGGATCAAATTGGTAATAACTACCAGTCAAAATCCCATACATTTTAGCCATGGTTTTGAGGTTATGTTTCCCCATATTTCCCAAATGAAATGCTCTTGTTCATTTTTACTCGTTGAAAATCATTAATATGGACTAATTTTATTGCCGGAAGTGACTAAAAAGTTACTTGAAGAATCAAAGTTTGTGATGATTTAGGCGCAATAATAAATTATGTAAAGTTGTAGCTAAAAAAGTCGTTTGGATTGGCAATTTTGCATCGATTCGACGCAATTTTTTTTTAGTGACGATTTTCTCAATTAAATATTTAGTAATTAGTTACAGGAATGCTTGAAGGAGATTGAGAATTAATGAAACTTTCGATCCTCGTTCAATAAACTGATTAATAATTAATTATTGAGCATATTTTATCAGCTGGTAGTTATTACTAATTTGATCCTCCGCGTTGTGCCAAATGTTGGGTCCTCCAAGTGTTAAGGAAAAATGTTAATGTCATTTCTTTTCAATCCTTTCACATTTTTTTTACTCTTTAAAATCTTATTTTTTCGGTTTGTCATTATAATTTTTCTTAGACTGGAAATAATTCCTTTTGATTTGTATAAAAAAAACTTTAATTGTATGAACTTCACACAGCACCATTCATAGCTACTCTTCTGCTTCTTTAGCTATCAGAAATAAAATACATTTTCTTAGAAAATTTAGCAAAAGAATAAAAATTAATTCATTCATAAACTTTTTCCCTTTCTCACTAAACGGAAGGAAATAAGTGTCATATAACGACCGCAATTAGGGGTGAATTATGAATCAATATTGTCTAGTTGGTGAAGCCACAATGCAAGAACACGGCAATACAGAACTTCTACTTGGTCTAAAATGAAATTTTATTCTCTCAATTACTATCAAATTAAATACAGTTTAATTATTTCTAATTTCCCAAAATAATTTTCTCCTAATTTGTCTAATTTAATTTCCTTTAATTTTTTTTTATATTTCAAAAAATGGGCATTTAGTTCTTTTAATTTCAGCAGAAGGTCTTAGAAAAGTAGATAATTAATAAAAATAATTTCTATCTTATTAAATAGTTGCAGCACAATGTGGAAAATCACCTGTTATGCAATAAAATAATAACGTAGAATTTTGAGAAAAATATTTACTTTTCATAAAAAGAAAATTCTATTGGCGTAATAAACCATGAATGACGTTTAGTTACGTCGTGTCTCGTTAAATTTGCGTTATCGACGCTATCTTAATCACTTTGTTTAGCTAGACAGTTTATAGAGCAACTATAAAAGACATTTTTTATGTAGACGGTAAATAAACGTGCAGAACCATTCCAGCGCATTCCAGATTCATTGAAATTAAATTTATTTTCACACTGAAAAATATGTATTTGATAAATAGGGGAGAATGGCACAAATCTGACCTTTTAGAGTTTTTGAAAAGGTTCCTTTTTGACGAATATTTGAAAATAATTACAGATTAATGCTATTATTCTTAAAAAATTATTTAATTTTAACAATAAAAAAGTAAAAAGTAAAATTCGGTGAAAAATATAGGACTCAGGCCATCTTCCCCTATTTAATTTCCTTGAATATTTTATCACTTTGTTTTCACACCACATGTGAGTTATGCTAAGTGCTTCAATAATTTTGCAATCAATTAAATATGTTTCTTGATTTTCCAACATTTAAATCAATTTAATGGCATAAAAATAAAATCATTTAATTACTTTGGTACCCTTTGAACTCCTATAAAACGTATATAGTTTGTAGTTTTCCGTTGGTTCAGCTCAATGTTTGTTTTCATTTCATTCCGGATTTTCAAAGTCAATTTCCATGAAAATTTCCATAATGACCCCAACTTCTTCAATAGGCCACAATATCCTTCGGAGGTCCTTCCTGGTTCGACCAATTGAGAGGACAAAATGATAAATTGTTGAACTTGAAGGACTTACGCGTTGATACCCACTCTCCTGGGACGAACTTCCTTCTCCGTTGGCAACTTCAGCAGAGTGCGTGGATAAATCTATTGGTCCCACGGGGCTGGTTTGATGGCAAGGGTAGAATTTGCCGAAGAAAAGAGAGAGAGAGAGCGAGAAGTTTAGAAGAAGTGAACACACGAGGGTTGAAAAAGGGATGCGGGGAAAATCACATTGTGTGCCCATTCCATTGGAAAAATTTTCGACAACAGCGACGACACATTGGCGCATTATATAAAATCTCTATAAAGAAAAACCATTATCTCGACCATAATTCCATGATAATGCGCCACGCTAGTTTATAACAGGAAGACCCATGGCACTTTGGCGGGAATTGCGCCCGTCGTGGGGGTGGCTTTGAGTGCCTTTGCTAACTTAAACCCAATCTCAATTCACTGTCGCAAACATAATCGTATTTTTATAGTGCTTGTCTAACCCCTCAGCCAGGCATACACACACGAAAAAAAAACGAGCGCAAGGGGAAGCTATTTGGGAAGGTGGGTTACCGATAAATTGGGATTATTTTCATTTTATTTAAATTTCCGCTCCAGCATCTCCCCGTGTGTGTGCGCTCTGACGGAGATTTGTGGGGTTGATCGTAAAGCCACTGCGGAGGGTAGATTTTTTTCCTGGTTCTTTCGTTCTTCCCACAAATGCGAATTAGTCCGTGATCTCCGCATTGAATAACCCCCTTAAGCATCCACATGGTGCGTCTCAGTGAGCGCAGTCATGTCATGGATGAGGTTATTGAATTATCCACTGAAGCTTCTTCATCTCTTGCAAAAACACACCGCATCAGGGGGTCTACTGTTTAGCGGGGAATTTTTCATTTCAATTTACATTTGACTCGTTCAAATTTTATCACTCTTAAAAATAAATCTGTGAAAATATATTTAAAAAATCGACTGATTGTGTTCTTTTCCATAAATTTTTGTGTAAATGAAGATTTATCATACTTTGAAAAGAAAAATAATACCTAATAATAATAATTTATTTCTTCCATTAGTGTTTTTTGGGAGAAAAGAATAATATATATTTTATTTAATTTTGCATTAAGAATGAACTGAATCTTTTTTTAACTGAATTTTTTGTTGAAATAGGCTAAAAAGCAATAATAATTACAAAAAATACTCAATAGATGTCAGGTGATAGATATTAAATAAAAATAAACTTTTTGAAACTTAAAAAAAAGAAATATTTTGTGTTATTATGCTTCATTTTCTTTCGTTATTTTGACTAATTAGTTCAGCGATTTATTTATTTTGAGAGCGTAATTTTGTTTTTTTTTGACTAATTTATTCCACAATTCATCTATTATTTTAACAGATTAATTTTTAATCTTTTGAGTGATTTTTTATGCTCTATTCAATTTTATTAAAGATTAACTTTCGTCAAGACTTTCGTTCTTTGCATAGGTTTATTCTATGAATCATTTAATTTTACAAATAAACTTTCGTCCTTTTCATTGATTTATTCAATGAATTATTTATTTTTGAAAGATCAACTTTTATTTTTCACAGTTTTTTTTATTCAATCAGTTATTAATTTTTGATAGACTAACTTTCGTTCTTTTCACTGATTTATTCTACGAATAATTTATTATTATGTAGGTATGTGCTGAAATATTTTCCAAGGATATATTTTAATGAAAAAATCATCGTAATATTTATAGATTTAATATATAAATCTAATATTTTAGGTTTATATTTTTTATAGGTTAGATATTCTATTCTCAGTTAATCTAATATTATTATCTTAAAAACAATTCATAAATATTCGACAGGATATTTTATGAAAAATCGCAGAGAAGACTTTAACCATTTCTTTGCCTCTCATATCCTTAAAAATCCACTCCCTGATGATAAATAATTTTTTTTTATGGCTCCATCTAATCGTGACTCAGAAAAAGACTTTTTTTAACGTAGCCTTAAGTTAAAACTCGCGGCTACAATAGGTATTTTGTAGTACAGACAAGTTAAAAATTGAGTCACCATAAGGTAAAGGCGGAGTCTACATTAATTAAAAATTGAGTCAACATTAGTCAAAGTCTGAGTCTAAATAAGAAAAGAGTTGAGTCGCAAAAAAGGGAATTGAGTCTCAATTAGTCTTTTTCTGTGTCACAATAAGGTAAATTTGCGTCAACATTAGTTTTAACCATTTTTTTTTATTGCTTAGAACTAAAATCTAGATTAAATCAGTGTGTTGTGAGCCCCTCAACATGCACCCATTGAATTGAGACACATGAATTTTGCTGGGTTCTTTGCATCCTCGTGTCTCAAGAGATGATTTCTATGTAAATATTTTTATTACCATGGGTCTTCCACATATTTATCACGCTATAAGAGGAGCAGCTAAAACTCTTTCGTGCCATCCTCGAGAGAGTTGCAAGAGTGAAGTTGAGTAAACAAGAAGAAAAGGCTCCATATGCACAAATCCATCTCATTCCAGCTCTATGAGGAAAAATACTCCTTCATGCAATTGCGAACGTGATGTTCCGACATTTTTGTGTACAACCGTTTGAAAATTAAAGTGCGATAGATTGAGAATGAGGAAAGAAATTCAACGAACAAAAAAAACTGATTGTGTTTATTTTTCTTCATAAGTTTGTATTGTAAAAAACTGAAGATGAGCTTCTGTTTGTGTTTTTGAAAGGCATTTTGCAAAGAAAAAATCCACAAGCATGATATAGAATTACTTTGCAACTATAAACAAGCTGATAAGAGAAAAATTGTCGCACCGCAATTTCTTTCCAAAACAATTTTCCATTATTGCTGATGAATCATGATTATTTGGTGTGTGGAAAAAGTTTAAGGTTTTTTCTTTGCTACATCGTGATAATACAAACTACGCTGTAAATTCTAATGGCGAATTTTCCCCAAGTCTTTTACCGCGTCCCCACATGACCGCATACACACGATAGCAATCTCTATGAGGAAATGGAAAAATGATCATCTTTTTTTTTTAACCACTGTTCAGTATTTGCCCTCCCATATCGCGATTATACAATCAAAATCAAATAAATTAGACATGGAGAGAGAGGGAGAGAGGTTAAACTAAACACAGTCTTTGCTATTATTATTTATTCAACACTTTGTGCTAGATACGAGTTTGAAAAAAAGTGTCTCTATGCATGAATTTTATAGACACTTTTCCGCGAAGTGATCCAATAATAGCAACACACAAAAGTGCCTTTTAAACTGATAACATCCATCGCTTAATCGTGTGATTATTAATAGCGCATTTGCATTTTTTTCTGCCACCCTCCGGATATTAATAAAATTAATTTTCTTGCTAGACGCTGCAAATGGCAACATTTTAGTTGCGAAGCATCAAAAAGAAAACTCTTCGGGGGAACGGAAATTGAGAAAATCTCATTGAAGCGCAGTGCAATTGCACATTTTTTCCTCCCACAGAAACTTCTTGATGATGATTCATCTTCTTGCAATTTTTTTCGAGGTCCTCCAACCGAGGAGTGTCACATAACAGATAAATCATAGCGGGTGGAATTTCTTTTCATTTTGTACATTTCATTGCAGTCATTTCGTTGTCATTCATTTTCACAGAAACTTTCGCATTTAGAATCTTTTTGGATAAGTTCTTAGCTTTCTCGGAGCTTTCATCGAAGCAGAAGAAAATTAATAAAAATCTTACACGAATTTCCTAAGTTTTAGAAATAAATGATTATTGGTTAAAAAAAATTGACAAAATAAACATTTTTCTTTGCAAATTACCGTGACAATTTACAGAGCAGCATCATAGCAAATGTATTAAAATTTATTCTGACAAGGGGTGTTTATCTGAATTAAATTATTCGGAATATTTGCTAAAATTCGCATGATTCTCCAAAGAAATCAAAATTTTGGTTTTTCGTCTCAAAATGGCTCAGATTGAGGAGCAGGAGCATAAAATAAAAAATTAATTAAACCCTAAAAAGGACTAAAATCAAGACTAAATTCAAGGCAAAAGGTAGTAATTTCAACCCTCAAAAAGAATAAATTCTATTCGAAAAATTTTTATTTAGTTTGTAGTCCTAAAAAAAAAAGGCAGAGATTGAGGAATAAGAAGTTTAAACAACATATTAATTTAAGCCTGAAAAGGACTAAATTAAAGACTATATTTAGCAAATTCAACCCTTAAAGGGGCTAATTCTTTTTAATTTGTTTTCCATGTCGAGTTATTCGTTTTTTATCAAGGATGATTCACTTTAAAAACAAAAATATTCTGCAGATAAACGCCCCTCGAGCTCTGATTTGCCTATTATAAGTTTTTATTTAATGAATAATTACGGAAAAATCTTTTTCTTTAATTTTAGTTCATTATCTATGCAATAAACGTACGCAATATGTTACTTCTTAACATAACATTGCAAATAAGTCACAAAGGTAATTCATTTTCTCTCCTTTTGAGTTATAAATGAGCTCTCTTTAGGCCCCACAAAATAACCCAAAATATAGCCTAAATAATAAAAAAAAGAAATCAATTTTCTTCAAAGCTCTATTCTTGAGACATAAGGTCTCTTAACCCGGCGTGTATCAATGCGAAATGACTCACATGTGCAAATCCTTATTTGCTACCCCCCTTGTTGGGTGCAAATCAGACTGCTGGCGTCTTATCTTATTTGATGGACATAAAAGACTCCTGAGGGGCTACAAGTGGTGTAAAAAAGGAATCATTGCCGACAAATGCGACATGGCAGAAGACACCAATTGATGTGCAAACATAAAAGTAACGATGGATGCAAAATTCACGCGTGTCGAGCTATTAATTCACTTCTTGTGAGCTTGGCGACATTTCCTGGGCTCACTCTGGTGCTGTTGCTAAAGGTATGTTGTGTACATATGTAGTGTAATGTTGTATATAGTAAGGCGCCTTCCTCCCTGGGGTCATCAAATGATGTTCCCGAGGGCGCGCGTTCGAATGGGCGACATTTCTTGGATTCCATCCGCCTGTGAGGAATTGCATTTGCGAGATCATGGAGAGTAAATGCCACATGATGGCCATTATTGGTCATTTTGGTGCTGGCTCAGGGTATAATACGTATAGTCGTTAAATCTTATGTCATCGTAAACATGTAAGAAGTCACTCATAATGCTATATTTCATCGATTCCTCGCCTATATGTCCGGAATATTAGAGCTCTCAATATGTAACGCGCACACACATACAATTTCAACGACTTGCCATAAATATGGGCTTACTTGGGGAGGAGGAGGAGGAGGAGGTGAGGAGGGGTCAGGGTGTACTCGCAGAGAGAATCTTCCGAGCGGAGGATTTAAATTCCCCACAGAGAGATTCACGTGAAATTGATATGCTATTTGAGAGACATGAAGTGTGCAACCCATCGTTGCAATGCGAAACTCCAGCTGCTCAAAGATGGCAATATGTGCAAGAAAATTGAAGCATGATGATGATGTTAGAGAATCCTCGTATTGATTTTATATTGTTTTAATGGTACCCCAACGTACGCACTCCCGTCACAAATAAATTGATAACCTAATGATGTTCTCTGAGTCACTCTGCTTAGCATTCACACAGTGCTCCTCTCTCTCGATTTTCCCTATGCAGTTTACCATCACGCCATGTCATTGGTTGGGGTACAAGTTATGGTGGTGACATGCTTTATGGGATTACCCAGCGTTCTAGTGCATTCCCTTAGATGGCCTTAGCTGGCGCACACAAGCCCCGGCATAGTGAGAGAGAGGCAGCATATCCCCCTGCTTAGAACGATGTTTCGATCCAATGTTGGTCATCTAATGGCTTTTTGTTCCATGAGTGCCACCAATAAAGGTGAATTGAATGTCTCTGCAAGTTCTCCACCGCAGGCAGAATGCACTAAAATGATGAGGAGTGTGTTTTTAGTGTTAGACCAAAGGGAAATTAAGTCACATCCATTGAAATTGAACTATATTTAACCCCTAAATTCATCCCGCTGCAGGGGTAAAAGATATTAAAACGAATATTAAACAATGGATGAATCTACCACGGAGCTTAATTGCAATATTTGTTGATTTTTCATTTGGATTTTGCTCATTTTATTCTTCAGCAAATACTCCGAGATATTGATGAATTTGCAAGAATCATCTCGGCAATGCAAATCTTTGCATTTAAAGCATCAACTGCAAATTGAGATGAAATAGGCAAATAGACATGCAGCATGAATGGAGAGAATATGAATTAAAGAGGAACAGCATAAATGTTTTAAAATTTGCTGACTTCATCAGGAATCCCTCATGTGAGTCTTTCACGTCTTTCAAGGGAATTAAAAGGTGATTTTTTTGAAATTGAATGGAAAATGGCAAATTTCTTTTATATATATTTTTTTCTTTTTTTGTTCTAAATGTGTAAAATCTTTTTATGATTAATAATTTCTTTTATGCACTTAAAGATGTCTAAAAAACACTTAAAAATATCTTAAATGTACTCTCAAACCTAAAAACTTTTATCATTCATTCTTTCAAAAAGGAAAAAAAGCATAATAATGACATCATTGATCAGTTAATTTAATTGGATAATAAATATGGAGTTAATTTAGCAATTTCTTATTATTTTTCTGTCTCCTTACAAGACTTTGCGTTTGCAGATTGTTTCCTGAAATGAGAGACTATCCCATGCAACAGTGGCTACTCTTTTAAATTGAAACAAGAGAATATTTCTTGTATGACTTTTAGTTTACATAAGAAAATTTGTAAAAAGCTTTTAGAACTTTATTTGAAAGAGAAAAGAAAAGAATCTTCTGAACTTTTAATCAAGTCCTAAAAAGAATCATTTTAAAGACAAATAAATGTTGGCCCTTAATTGTACATAATGTTCTTTTTAGTTAAATTAAATCTGATTCAGGGGAAGATTCTGATAAAAATCTTTTATTTTCTTTCCAACAACTGAAAATTTGCTATAAAATTTTGACAGATGTATGTTTTTAAATTAATCTATTGTCGATCTAGATAAGAAAAAGGGAGAATTTGTTGTTCAGGAAAATAGTCAGAAAGATCTCTGAAGAGGCCTGGAAAAATAATTTTCCTTCAAAAATATGATTAAAAGTAGAAACAAAATGTAAAAATCCTGTAAGATTTTTCTCGGAATACCAAAAATCTTATAACTAACGAATTGTAAGAAAAGGAAAGATTTTTATCAGAATCTACCTCTTTGTAAGCTTTTAATTTTATAAAATCAGTGTATAGTCCCTTTATACTCAGGACATGTCTTAAATAAATTTAAAAAAACATAAAAATGATATTAAAGATCTTTTTTTTTTCTCAATTTCTTTGAAAATGATTCAAAATTAATTAAATACTAGCAATTATAGCACAAGCTCGCCATGTGCTCAAAAGCTTAAAAATAAATATGTACATATGAAGAAAAGCTTCCTTCTGCAGATATTAAATTTTTCCTCAACTTTGTGAAAAAAAAATAAAAAGTACAATCATCACGCGCAGAAATTAAGTAACTAAATTTTTAATTAAGATGAATAGCCCATTAAGTAGGGTTTGTATTGGAGTTCCTTTTTACAAATTTAATGAAAGACAAACAATCACGCTCATTTCACTTTGTACGCTACTTTCCTTGGGTGATTAATGACAAATTAGTGTGTCAGAGGTGCAATTTCGCGTGCAATTGGCGCGGACAGATGTGAAAGCCCAGTTGTAATGCCACAGAAAGGTGTGTCAGTAGTTCTCCGTAGTGTTGCGCGGTACTATGGGTGGATGACTCAGTACAGTTGGGGGTCTATACGTTGCCACAGTGAGAGAGAGAGAACAAAACGCGATATACTCCAAAGCAATTTGAATAAAAGTCAATAAATTATCAATTGTGTTGGAAACAAACAAATTACGTTTTGCTTCTTTTCAATGGGGAGGGCATTTCAAATGTTGCACACACGCCGAGGTGTTTGAAGGTGAAGAATGGGTTACGGGAAGGAATATTGTGCGCAACCGAACAATAAAAGAGAAAAAAGGTCTAGAGCAAAATCTAATTAAATTTAATGTATGAAAATATTCCAAGGTGGTGGGTATTTTATTTTAATTCCATCCAACCTGGATGCAAATGCCCCAAGTGCGCGATACGGTTGGATTAAAAAGTCAATGATAGCATTAGAAATTACTCAATTAACGAGTGCACGGAGAGAAGTTTCTTTTTTTTTCTCTTATTTTCATTTTATTAAGAATTATATACAAATGCACAATTTATAAGCACACCCCCTTGTCCGATAGAGGCAAGCTTGACGTGAAAGAATGCAATGCAGAGCGCGGGTGGGAGCTTTAAAGGGCGCGAGAGTGTATAACCCCCGTGCGCGCCTCAAAAGCTCCCAATGATGGGTGGAAATTCGTGCTTGCGCGAGTTGATGATAAAAATGAAGTCGGAAACTCTTTATAAATGTTTAAATAGCTTCCTCCAGTGGATTTTTTATGACGCTGTATTTTTCACAACCCCCCTGTTCCTTTACGTGTCTCGAAAAAGAAGCAAAAGCTCCCCCGTGGTGGTACCCCCGTTCTCATCCCAATTCAACTTTGTTAAGGGAACACCGCATACAGGTGAAAATGGACGATGTGGTGTGCTCAGAGAGGCGTACAAGATGATGAAGGTGGTGGACGTTGCATGCTAGTAAATCGCCTTCATGCAAAAGGTACATAAACACTATCAGCATAATTCAACAGCAAACAATTCCTTCGCAACACATTTTCTCCTGCCACCCCCTGGCCAAACATCGCCGCGCGCTGAGCTTCAATAAATAGGTACCTACCTAGTTTGAGCTTTGGAAAACCCCCGAAATGCAACAACCCACCCCCTTCTTCCTCAGCGAGGTAGAGCGAGGGGTGTGGACAAAAAGTGTCTTGGAAAAGTTATGGGCATTTGCAGAAATCGAGGAAATTTTTATTAATCCTCAACCGCTGCTTTGCACCCTCAAAAGAAACCTTTTTACGAGCTTCTAGCATGAATTTCAGGATTAATTTTCCACAGAATATGCATAAATCAGAAGGTGGATTTGAATTGTATCGCGCCACACGTATTGATTCGACGAAGGGCTGCACCGCAGAATTCCAGGAAAAACTCTTTTGGTTTTATTGACTTTCAGTGAGACAGAGAGAGTGAGTTATTTGGTGTAATTTTCAGCAAAATTGTTCCCTGTCACAACATCTAATCCTAAATCTCACAATTTGATTATTTTTCCCATTGAAATTCTTTAAAGTTTTTCCAGCTTTTCCTTCTTAAATTAAATAGAACTTTGTCTGAGCTTTCAAGCTTCCAAATAAAAAGGAAAAATTCTCAAAAATACTTGCCAATAGAAAGTTGATTATTTTGGCAATCCCCACAAGGCTCGCCAAGGGAATTGTCCGTCTAATTTGATATTCTCCCGGAAAATTTCAGGACAACACAAAAAATTGTCTTGTCTTGTTAAATGAGAGAAATCCTTAGATTATTTGGCAAGTTCCTTTGGGGATGTTCAACGGAATTTCTCTCGCATCAGCGCTTCCTGGATGTTCTTTTGGCCCGCACCATCGCGCGCGCAAAGTTTCGCAAACATGACCCCTTAGCTGAGAAAATCATAAATTATTCTCTTATAATACATACATATAGCCAAAAGAAGGAAATCGATTTGTTTTATTGGACGATTCATTCTATATACCCTCGAAAGTGGTAGTTAAAGTTAAAAAGAGAAAATTTTCATGAAAGCAGCAATAAAAGTAAAATAAACTTCCCCATGTCTCCTTCTGTCCCCCCGTGGGCCCTATATGTGCATTCCTTTCCCTCTATGCTGGGGTTTTTTGTTCGCTGCATTGAGGACGATGGGGGTGTTTATAGAATTATATGGCGGGGGCGTGCAAAAAACGTCGAAGCTTTGGACATTGAGTCAAAGTCTCCAAACATTGACTTGCATCGTGACACTTTCAATACTGTCCTTTTGCTTCATGCTCCAACCCACCCACGCATGTGGTCTCGTTGCCACTGATATTGCAATTGAATGAGAAATTGATTTATTTATTTAATTAAAATTAATTTAATTATTAATTTAATTAAATTTATGTTGGGACGACACTTTCCCGCCCAACAATACCAATTCATTTTTAACAGTGTATCATTCCAACTGTCATTCGGTACAGATAACCTCATACTTTTGCATACCTTGTTTTTCACCTCATGTTAGATCTCATTGAATTACAATAAAAATCTGAATTATCCTGTATCAAAGTGGTCCCATTTCATTTTCATCTTAACTGTGTGGCTCGCGAAGAGGCTGGGATAGCCTTTATTTAACCATTTCACCCTCAAACTATCAGGTGAGCCACAACAATTTATTTATTTTATTTTGTAGGTAATATTTAGTGAATTTTGAAGTTCAGTCTGGTTAGTAAAAAAAAGTTTTTTTTTTTTTCATTTTTTGACATTTCTTTTCTAACGTTGACACTTTTTCTCAAACTTTTGACGTTCTTTTTAACGTCTGACTTTTTTGCATTTCAATTTTTTTTAGAATAGAAAAGAATAGAATTACTTCATTAATGCCCAGTGAATTTAAAGATTTCTTATTGACCTTTTTTTATTTTTTTTTCTTACTAATGATTCTTTTATAACATTTTTAACATTTGTTTAAGGAAGGATTCTTTTCTTAAGTTTAACATTTATTAACCCTTGGAGGATTTTTCTGGCCAACGTGGCCAATTCGACATTTTGTAAATCGTCACAGAATGAAATCTCTTAAAAATATCGTGATAATTTCTACATGGTAGTTCCATTATTTCAATATCGTCGAAACAGAACTTGAAAAAATATTTTCTTTTAAGAGAAAATGAGGGTGAAACTTTTGAGGTTAGAAAGTGTTAATCATTAGAAAATCATTCTTTTAATGATTTTTAATTGAATTTCAGTCTGAAAAGAATTTCTTTTGTATTTCTCATAAAAATCTGAATTTTCAGTAACTTCAAGTTTTCAGTAAATCTACCTCACACACTACGTACCAATATGAGTGAATGTTTCGTATATGCCAACGCAAGACGGGGTAAAAAATTGTTAAAATTTATACCCGAAAATACTTTCTTTTTTAAACAATAATTTTCTTCTTGCCCACAATTGAATCCCATTTACTTGCAAACCAGCTGAGATTACCCTGCTGGTATATTTCTCACAGGAGGGTGTCCTTATGGCGTGGTGAAGTGAAAAAAGTTGGTCGTTTCTCGTGAAAAGCTTCTGAGACGATGGAACGATCTTGTGCAGATTTACCTCCCGCCTCTCGGTAAGCTCCTCTCGATTGTACCCGCCAGGACTTTGTTGTCTCCTTTCGCCCTGCAGCACACTGGCTGGGTGCTATTGTTGTGTGCACCGAGGTGAGGGCCGTGCGCCACAGCAAGAAGTTTGAGGTCAATGGATGCCAATATACAAAAGAGACGGTCATTGCGATGAAACCATCAATCAGAACTCTCCCATATTGATCGATTCGGCTGAAGACTCCCAGTCTGGCGCTCATGAGGCTCCGCAGACGGGGTGGTGGTGGCATAAAAATAGATATTTTCACTGTAGTATGAGTTGAGAGGTGGGGAGGAGAGTGTATGTACGTTATATGTTTAAATGAGAGCACCATGAAACATTCAACCCACGGAATATTGACTGATTGTCGACAAAGTGAGTTCAGCAGGTCGTCAATTGAGGTGTCTCTGTCTCTTGGTAAAAGTGCGACACATTACACCACAAAGTCTGCATGGAGTGACCGAAAGGAGTCTCTTATCCTCGCGACAACCTCAAAAGCTCTAATACCACCGTCTGGACGAATAAAACTTTCATCACGCACTAATTACTCTCTGCAAAGTTGTATGGAGAAGGTTTTACCCAACATTACAAACTTCTCTCAAATGATATAACATGAGATATTTAAGCTAAAGTGCACAAGGTTTCTGCCTGGGTTTCTGTGTGAAGGGAGAATTTTTAACACCAAAAGTCCCTGTATGAGATAATGTCTTGTTCTTGAACTCCATTCACAGGGTCTTGCAGGGGGATTTAAAGGAGGGTGACAATGATTGACAGGCTCTCCTTGGCAATCAATAACCAACAGTGCTTGATGAGGGAGAACCGTAGTCTTTGCAAGTACAGAATTACCCATATCAATGTTAGAGAAGGAGATTAAGAAGTTTTGCTTACATAATTCTTGGTGATAAGCTTTCAAATCAAGCTTTCAAATTACATATTCTTTGGGAAGAAAGCTCCTTTGCAGACTATGGGTGGAATTTTGCTAAATAGAAACCTTTTCAAGAAAGAATATGATGTATTCTTTCAGAAGCTTTTTTTGCCATATATAAAGCTCTATACATCGTGTTATATATAATTTTATTACCTATTCATAATTTATTAAAAATTTTTCTTAAATTTTTTAACGATAACTGTCTAAAAACTAACCTATGTTACGCTAAGTAAGTTTAATGAGTTAAACCAAGCTAAACAATCCTAAAAAAAGCTCTAATCAAGATTTTTTTAAGACAAATCAATACATATCCCTTTGTTTTGTCTCTTTAGCTTTTCCTTGACTTTCAGCAACTTTTATCAAATTTGGTCAACTTCTTCAGGAGTCAGAGAAAGGAGCATACTTTGGCGATAAAGGGGTTTCCTTTAATTCTCAAGGATATACCTCCATGAAAGTTTATGAAATAAAATTTGCCAACTCACAGCAGTTTCTCTGTGAGATATTTTCCCCTTCATTGTGCCCAGGGTCTCATTTTGCTAAAAGCCTCTCCCATGGACCCAAACACTAAATCAAGGGAGAAAGAACACGATGTGAACAACATATTGTTGAGACTAAAGCATCCTCCCTTTGAGGGTGGCAAAGGGATGGTGTTTCGGAGGAGACAAACGGAATGTCTTGATTGAAATACCCAGCGGGCTACAAACGATCCGGAAGTTGATTTCATGTTTAACGTCACTGCTGTACTGCTGCTTATATGGGGAGTTGGATTGATTTAACACAGAGACTCTTTCTCTCCCTCCTCCAGGAGATGGTCCTTCTTATACTACGTTGTCATCCAACCCTCGGCTACACCGATAAGACACAACCACCCCCCATCCGCACTTAAATTGTATATATGGTGTCCTCTAATCACCCTCCCCGAATGTTTTACCTCATTTACTTCCAGCAATAAACAACAGATCTCGAAATTTGCCCACCACACCCACCTCCAGCCATCGCCCCTATAGCCCGCTATCTCATACATTTGGCTTGTTACTTAAAGGCGAATAAGGTAGAAAATAAAAATGAACGCTTCGCCATTTGTTGATAAGGCACTTTAGCCATCCACTTTGTTTCATCGAGACCAACTCTCGGGCTCTATATGGGGTGTGAGGGAGGTTTATATACGCCAAGGGTAAAGACTTGGGCGGGTGTGTGGCTAACAGTGATGCTCTCATTCTTAGGGGGTTGGTGCGCAAAAGGGGGTGGTGTATTCCCTTTAACGGTGAAACAGCACGACGAAGTGTTCGGTGGCGATAGAAAAGGCAAGAAAGCGTATAAAATTTTATCGTTTCTAATAAAAATCTAATGCAATTTCTTCCACTCGTGAAATTCTCATCTTAGCTTTTCAAAGAAGGGTCTGACACGTTTAGCTGGAAAATTTTCAACAATCCCTGCAATTCAATTCACCGTCTATAAGCCAACGACTTGCACCTGTTTTCTCATTTCAAAACGAACAAACCTCAATATTGTTGTATCATTTTTGCCACCAAATAGACGCACTATTTTGTTCTTTTGGCACAACATTTGCTTCAGATTGGAGGTGGATTTGAGATTTCTTTTTTTCTAAAGAAAAAGGATTTTCATTGCGAAAAATTCTTCGTGAGAAGTATTCAAACTCAGTTTTTGTGTAATTTTGTCGTTTTTTTTTATTTAGAAAATGTTACTATGTTTTGCAGTAAAATGAGCCTAGTTTACTGCCATTGTTACTGAACTTATTGTATGTTTTTTTTAAATAATTAAGAATTAATTTTTTAATTTAATTTTTTTTTACTTTTTTAAGTCATTATTTTTACATTAAGGTTACTGATATTGCTTAACTATCGGTTACTGCACATTTTGGACTGTTATATTGAACATGTCTATTACGCAGTAAGATTACTGACTACAGTATTGAGCTGAATTGCTAGAATATTTTCAGATTTTTGTTACTGCCAAATTGATAATTTTTGTTGTTGATTTCACTGCTTACAACTGCTATAACGTACATACGTATGTACTGATTACTCCATACCTAATTCCTTTAACAATGTTTCTTTAACATTTCTATAATGTTATGGCCAATAAATTACTAAATCGTTATTTATTAATTCTTCTTCTTCTTCTTCTGCACTTTAAATTTGTACGGCTGTTGGATTCCTTCCGGATCCATATAGCCTATTTATTAATTATTGATTTAAAATAAATCAAAATTATTGAAAATTACTGCTAAATATTTTCTACTAATTACTGCATCAAAGAGCAAGTATAAAAATCCCTAGAATTTATAACTAGAAAAATAATTGCAAAATATTGGCAAAATTTCTTAAAAATAAATAGGGTAGCCTGAGGTAATAAAACTGAAAATTCCATATTTTTAAAGAAGAGCAAAGATTTACAGGTCATTTTTTTAAATCCGCTCTACAACTCTTTTTCATGCCACTCTGTTCTATCTCTCTGGAAAATAGAAATATTTTGAGCATTTCCTAAAACTTTAAATTAATTTTGTGCCCCACTCTCCCCTAAACTGAAAAATCCCTCATTAGTTCCCTCGTAAAGTGAAGGATAAAAGATATTTATCAGATAATCGTCTTAAGAACACAAACTATTGAAATTATTTCAAACCTAGAGCGTCACAGCTCTAGGCACGTCTCTAGATAAATTTTCTCACCTCTAGATGAGAGGTTCAAGCGAATTCTACACGTTTTGTGTTGGAGAGGAGTTCTCGCGCTGAAAAGAAGGTGATCTCAATGGGTACTTTTGCCTTCACTTTTAGCCACCCAAATAAGGTAAACCCAAATGGAACTAGCAGTACGTGATAAGTCACACTTCACAATGCAACAATTTGCTTTCGTTCTTGTTTCTATTGTTACGAATCGCGATAAATTCAAATGTCGCGCGGCACATGGGGGCCGAGTTTCTCTGCCGAGATTCTCGGCGGTCATCCCCATAACTAATCGACGGGCACGAATGGCCATCGGAAGCAGTCGTGAAGAGATCGCTCCACCAGCAGCTATAAAAGAAGGGCATCGAGCAGCAGCAAATGACTCTGGTCTACCAGCTCGCCCGAGCTGGTGGGAAAGGAGGCACGCGGCAGGAGAAATCCCTAAGTCCGTAACCTCCGAATGCCCTCTCGGAGCTGGTGGGAAAGGAGGCGTGCGGCAGGAGAAATCCCTAAGCCCGTAACTTCCGAATACCCGCCGGATATAGCTCCCCGACTGCGTGGCCAGAGTCACACCGAAGAGAGGCGCCACTTGCCACGGCGCGGTGATGGGCGGAGCCGAGCCGGAGCCGAGCGGAGACCGAGCGAAAGCCCATGGCGGGCGGAGCCGAGCCGGAGCCGAGCGGAGGCCGAGCGAAAGCCCTTATCTTGCTGAGGGAGAAGAGAAACTGCCATCCCCGAGTGGGACCCGAAGTCAACCGAGGAAGACGGGCTCAGCTCGCCGTCATAGCCGAGCGAGCCGCCCCCGAAGAGGAGCGCCAGGGACACGAGGCCGTCCCCGAGCGGGACCCGAAGACGAGCGGGAGCGCCAGGGAGAAGCAGCAGCCATCTCCGAGTGAGACACGAAGGAAGAAACCAACGCAGGGTCAGCGGAGGTGGCCGAAGAGCCACGAACCCCCTATGGGGCCTGTATTGAGAAAATAAATGCCTACAAGAGGAATTCCCTCTCTTTCATTGGGAATCAACATTGAGTCCTCTTGATCTGCCCCTATTCAGCCCCAGTCGTGGTCCGCCAGGGTGTCATTACGTTCGGGGAATGGGCAGTACCCGGTAAAATCGTAACAATGGCGCAGTCGGCAGGATTTCACACCCGATGGTGGCGACCCATACGACTCTGGGCAAAGCTGAAGCGAGTTATTCCGTGAGGCTACACCAAAAAGCCAATCCGAGAGACCGCTTCCCGACAACACTTCGCGTCTTCAAAGTAATGAGAGCTGCACGGGGACAACTCGCGAGACGACACGATGTCCACCGAGCCGTGCAGCAAGTTCATCAAGTCGCCATCTGCGAGGATTCGAGAGGTAGACTGCAGCTACCATCACAACGAATTTTGCATTCTTTTTGAGACGCATTTCCGCCAGGCATTCCGAGAGCAAGATGCATTCCGTGACCCTGGCCGAAATAGACAGTCCGAAGTTTGCCGATGAGCCACCTCAGGAAGATGCCGAGGAATATTTCGCTGTAAGTCGAGCAGCGCGCCATAAGACGCAAGAGCGCCATAAGTCGCCCTGGAACTCGCCATAAGCCGAACCAATATGGTGTGAGCACCCCATACTCCACCCTGTATCCAGAAGAAGCTCTACAGAGCACTACACCAACAATCATTCGTCCCGAAGTGGACGCGAGCAGCAATGCCGAGAAGAACCGAAGAAGATGAAGAAGTCATGCTGATCCCCCACAGTTTATCGCGAAGCTGAGCTCGTTCGGGCCGAACGAGTCTAAGGGGGGAGCAATGTTACGAATCGCGATAAATTCAAATGTCGCGCGGCACATGGGGGCCGAGTTTCTCTGCCGAGATTCTCGGCGGTCATCCCCATAACTAATCGACGGGCACGAATGGCCATCGGAAGCAGTCGTGAAGAGATCGCTCCACCAGCAGCTATAAAAGAAGGGCATCGAGCAGCAGCAAATGACTCTGGTCTACCAGCTCGCCCGAGCTGGTGGGAAAGGAGGCACGCGGCAGGAGAAATCCCTAAGTCCGTAACCTCCGAATGCCCTCTCGGAGCTGGTGGGAAAGGAGGCGTGCGGCAGGAGAAATCCCTAAGCCCGTAACTTCCGAATACCCGCCGGATATAGCTCCCCGACTGCGTGGCCAGAGTCACACCGAAGAGAGGCGCCACTTGCCACGGCGCGGTGATGGGCGGAGCCGAGCCGGAGCCGAGCGGAGACCGAGCGAAAGCCCATGGCGGGCGGAGCCGAGCCGGAGCCGAGCGGAGGCCGAGCGAAAGCCCTTATCTTGCTGAGGGAGAAGAGAAACTGCCATCCCCGAGTGGGACCCGAAGTCAACCGAGGAAGACGGGCTCAGCTCGCCGTCATAGCCGAGCGAGCCGCCCCCGAAGAGGAGCGCCAGGGACACGAGGCCGTCCCCGAGCGGGACCCGAAGACGAGCGGGAGCGCCAGGGAGAAGCAGCAGCCATCTCCGAGTGAGACACGAAGGAAGAAACCAACGCAGGGTCAGCGGAGGTGGCCGAAGAGCCACGAACCCCCTATGGGGCCTGTATTGAGAAAATAAATGCCTACAAGAGGAATTCCCTCTCTTTCATTGGGAATCAACATTGAGTCCTCTTGATCTGCCCCTATTCAGCCCCAGTCGTGGTCCGCCAGGGTGTCATTACGTTCGGGGAATGGGCAGTACCCGGTAAAATCGTAACACTATTGTACAATTTTCAATTTGCCGCAATTGACCAGTGTTTGGTGGACGCGTCGTATTGCGAAACACCTCATTTTGTGTTTATGACACAATTTTACAATATTCCCGCCACCTGAGCTGCGTACACACGGGGATCCCGGGGAGCATAATCATATAACCCAATAGGTATACCTTTGAGTGCAATTTGCTTTTCTGCACAGAATAGAGAATATTAACTCTACGATAATCCCCCCAAAGTGGGTGAAGAGAAGTTGCGTTTGGGAACATTTGCAATACTCTTATGCGCCTCATATGAATACAGAAATATTTTTTTGTGTGCTATAATTACGATACTTTTGCTACTGAAATGGAAATCCATATGAGTCATATCATGCGGAATCGCGCGCATAGCTCTCGCAAGTAATGATATTAATAAAATGCGGGGAGACAAAAGGACTCAAAGCGATATAACCAACTGAATGCAATCGCTTATAGTACAATATTATATGTATTTTTTAATGTCATCCGCCTCAGAAAGGCATAGGGTGAGGCAAAACGACTGTCGCGTCCACGGAAACAATGGGATAAAATGAATTTATTTTATCGATTTCTGCGCCTGATAAAAATAATAAAATGTTTTTAGTGACCACGCGAGATAATAGGAGAATATTGCAATGTGTTGTAATGCATAGCCAAAGTTGGGTGAACTCCATGCATATGTATACATACATATGTACATTTATGAGATATTGCGGATAATTGCGAAATTCAATTGATTATGAATTATTGCTGAACCATTGTTTTCATTCAATCTATTATGTGTGTTTTCGCAAAATTTATATTTATTTTTTCACTTCAATAAAAATAATATCATTTTCGTAATTCCGCACAATTGTTTTTACAACGAAGGAACATATTATTTATATGCGGAGAAGGAAATTAAGTAATTTTGTGGGGCTTATGTGATATTGAGTCAATTAAGTGCATTCAATTTAGAGGTGTTTGTCCTCTTTGAAACAGTCAGGTTCTTTTATTCAGAAGTATGTTGTTCTTTCAATAAATGCTGTTTAATGAATTGACAGATTTTAAAGAATCACTGACTGTTGGAAAGTTGGAAAGAAAATAAACGTAACATATTTAGAGACAGTCAAATTACTGAAGCTACAATTCCTTGACCAGAAACAATGCAAAGGCCTTCGGTAAAAATATTTTATCCGAAAAATTAGGAATATATTTTTTTCTCTACATTCATAATAATAATAATATTTTGGCGCTACATCCCATATAGGAACAGGGCCGGCCGCCCTATATGATGTTGTTGTTCTCCTTGCGGAGAAGTAGTGGGCGGCCTTGCTAGATACTACCACGTGTGGGCCATTTTACGGATAGGAGTGTATCAATCTCCTGATCCAACCGGTCCACGTGATCTAATTGCACGTTGGCGGATGGGGCGCGTTTGCCGGGTCCTGTATTCGAACCGGCGACCTTTGGATGCGCACTCAAGCGCTCTATCCACTGCACCCCAGGCCCACTCTCTACATTCATGCCCTTTCCAAATCTGCCAGGGTGATCAAAATCGGATGAGGGGTTAACTTTTAACAGACGATTGAAGAGAAAGAGGCATTTTCTGCCTGGATCTACTAAATTGATTACCAAAATTCAGCGCCTTTACCGATTTTGATCATCTTGGATTCTTTGGAAAGAGGAAGAATGTAGCTTTCAGAGTTTTTTTTTATTTGTGAAAATCAGTTGGCGAGAAAAAAAGTTAGAAGTGATTTTGTGAGGAGAACCAATTTTTTCTTTCAAAATTTTACCTTGCTGTTTGACCAAAAATAATGCAACATGAAATTTCCTTTTATTTATCGGCAATGTTTGTTAAAGGTATCAAAAATGACAATATTGTTTATTTTAATTCCAAAGAATGTCAGCACGTGGTCTACGGGTCAGCTCACCATAGATTTGTACTTTTAGATAAGCCTTGTTGTCCTTCGTGTTCAAGAATAAGAAATCAATGCGATAATTTCCAGATGGAATTGCAGGCGGTAGATCAGATGTTCTTAAAGTAAAGTTATTTATGTAGTACACTTTATCCTGAAATCGAATTCTTTTTTAAAATTTAATAATAGACTTAATATTAAAAAAATAAATTACTTTAACGTAAGGACATCCTTCCGCCATGTTGGTCATGTTTGGATTATGAGTTTGCTTCCAAAGCTCATCCAGAATTGGGTAATATTTATTCCGTTTTACGAATTCACAGAGGCTATCAGTAACGTGAAGAAGGAATTGCTTGTAGGTTATGTATTTCCTTAGTAATGTGATCGTAACCATTGAATCACTCACTTCATTGTTGAGGGAGAGGTTTGTAGATACAAATGTTATTGATCGATTAACCAGGTGAACTCCGCAAGAAATGTTAATGTAATTTTCAATTAGGGGTTTACATTCAATCCTCTTTAAAACTGCATTATACATTGTCTAAAGTAATTTTAAAAAAAAACATTTCTTTTAATCTTTTATATTTTAGAAAATTTAAGAAAATGAACTTACTTCACTTAAAATGAAACCAACGCTTAAAACGATAAGTAACACCGGAATAAATGATCTACTCTGAATGGACATCTTGGCAGTAATGATTAATGTATCTAGTTCATAGTAATACTTTACCCACATGATACCCAAAATACAATAAACACAGATTGAAAAGAAAATATATATTTTCATATTTATTCATATCATTAAAACAGATTTGTAATGGCCATTAAAAAACAATTTTTACATTCATTGAAAATTACAATTCAAAAGTAAGTAATTATGAAGTTTTTGTAAATTGAGTTATAATATTTGATCAAAATTTTTGATAAGTAATATTAATCCTTTTATTAACCCTTTTGCAGCTACTGAAGCATTCGTTGGCTTTAGCATAAATTTTTTTACAATCTTTTTAAATAGGTAAAAGATCTCAAAAATACGTTCTAATATCCTCTTTAATTGTAAAAGAGTCAAGAATTTAAATTTTTTGAAAAATTACATATCATGATTTTTATATGAAAATTAGGTTAGAGAAGAAATGTTAAATATGGTAGGTATTTAAGTGAAAATTGATACTGATTTTTTATTGGAAAACTTTGATGAAAACCAGCACCTAAACCTTTGGCTTAAGCCTCAGATTTGATTTCACACAACCCAATTCAACGATTTCTTTTTAAATTGTAACTTTTCAACTTGAAGCCTCAATTCCAGAGAATATCTGCCATCGGTTTACGAATTAACTCAGCATAAATTTGAACTTTAACTAAACTTCTACTTCCCTTTCTTTCTGAAACTAAAAAATCCCCGCGATAAAGTCCTGATGGGATTCCAGGTGGGAAGTCAGATGTGCCCATGACATAATCCTTAATGTAATACGTTACACCCTAAAATTGAATTAAAATATTAGATAAAATTAATTTTTTTTTTAAAATTGTTTTACTCGACGGAAAGGACAACCATCTGCCATGTTGGATATGTTGCGATCGTGTGCTTGATTCCACACTAAACTATAAATAGGGTAATATTTATCCCGTTTGATAAAATCACATAGGCTCCTAGTTGAGCGAACGAGGAATGGTCTGTAGGTTACAAATTTTTTATACAATGTAATCAAACCAATCATATCAACCAAGTCCTTTGATGAAGTTATGCTTGCCTGTACTTGGCTCGCTGTACGATTGATAAGTTTCACTTCGCAAGATATATTATATTCATTTTTAATCAAAGATATACAATCAATCCTCTTTATTATTGCGTCATACATTGGCTGAAATAAATAAAAATCAAAAAATAGGCCTGATCAGTTTAGACAGTACCTAAGATCTGACATACATATATGAAAGATCTGGGAGAATTTTTTCGATAGTATTTATTCAATCGATTTGCTTATTTCTTTTCCCAATTAAATACTCTATCCTGAGAAATGTTATTAATTTTTTTATTCAGTTAAAAAAAATTAAAAAAAGGAATTGAAACCAATATGTATGTACGTTTTGAATTTTTTTTTCAAAGAATTTCACATTTTAGAACATTATAAAAAATCTACAGGACGAATTTTGATCAAAATTTGTGGAAAACATCTTTGTAGAACAATGAAAATTTAGAAAATAAAAGCAGAATTGAATTAATTTTTTTAAAAAATAATTACGGGTTCCATCCATATTGATGGTTTCCTCGTGAATTAATTTTCTTATGAATTATAGAGAAAGTCTTTCGATTATTTTTTCAATTCATTAAAGAGTTTAAGAAAATCCAACAATTCCGACACTAATTCTAATTTACTTTAGAATACTCACGTGTACTTTTTTTCTATTTATTTACTTTTCTTAAATCAATTTTAAAATTTGTACTACCAATGAAACCTAAATTACTTTCAATTCTGCTAAATTATTAAATTTTTGGAAACAGAAATTTCCCGAAAGTCTTTCAGCAGTCATCAATGGTGAAAAAAGTGTTTAAATTTGCCTAAAAGAACCTTCAATTAAAAATACACTTACTTCATTTAATACAGAACCCACAAATAGAACAACAATTAAGAGCAAAGGAAGTGTTGTACGTTCAATAAACATTTTTAAGAGAATGATTGATATGGACGGAATGTAAATTTGCTTATGAGCAAGAGAAAAAAAAAGTTTTTAAAAAATGCGAAATTAGACAATTATGGCGAATTTTTTATTTGCTAAACCATTAAAATTCAATTTTAACGTGTATTCAAATTGTTCACAGAGAGTATTGTCGGAAAATTCGTGTTAGATTTGAGTTAAATTGTGACACTCCACCATTTAGCTACATGTACATGTACATAGTTTTACTTTCACGACTCAGTTAATCATTTTCATGAAACAAAAATGTATTCATGTGAGTGAAATTCTAATTTGAGTTTAATTTTTCTACAAATTATCTTCACGTGCTGTCGATTCAATCTTAAAGGTAAAAAGCATGAGGTTTCTTATAATCAATCTGATTCAATTAAAAAAAACTTTGTTTTTCTTATTTTTCCTGTCCTTCAAAGAGGATTTTCACGAATTTTCATAAAAATCCGTCAAACTGATATTTTTTCAATGAATCATATAACTATAGATAAGTCAGCCAAGGGACGGTAGGTCAACCTAAACGTATACTTTCAATTTTAGGGTCAAAGCTTTCGACGCATCTGTGCGTCTTCCTCAGTGGTCAATTGTGTCTTTGAAGGAAGGATTTATCCTATATCAACAAAATTATTAAATTCCATCAGGCTCCACTAGAGGATAGATAAGATAGGTACCTAAATAAAATTATTCAATATTTAAGAAAACATGTAGATTTCCCCGGCATTAACAGGTAGGGAAGACCGGGGTAAAAAGAGTCATTTTGGAATTTTCAAATGCTAATTTCTCCCAAGTTATAAATCGGAAAAATTAGGGTGGAAAGCCCTATACACCTACAATTTTTGACAGTAATTTGGAGGTTATGCGATCAGTACCTTAGGAGTTAAAAAAGAAAATAAATTTTTGGCCCATTTCCAAAACTTTTGCGTATTGAGAAAAACGCGTTTTCCGAACTTTTCCTTCAGCAATTTTACAATCTGATAATTTTTCTCACTAGCTGGGTTAGTGCAGAAAACGTTGCCAAGGTGTATTTTTCACTAACTTTTAATGATTTTTCTGTACAATTATTTGAATCAAAACATACCCCTTGGGGTAGATCGTGTCAACCCATGTAAATCATATGGGACTTCGAAATTTTCGACATATTTTCTAACCATTTGTTACAAAATAGCGTGATTGAGAAAATCACAAAATTCTCTGTTTTAGTGGATAGAAAAGTGAAATTCCTTGTTGCGGATCAAAAGGTGAGAAGTTTAGCTATCAACTATAATCAATCTCTCAGGTGGAAAATCCTTGGAAATGTCGGAAAATTCCACCGACTTTATTTACCCCGCTGGTGACTATATTTACCCGCCGAGTTTTAAAAAAAATCAGAAGCAAAAGGGTTAGGGAAAAGCTCGAAAACTCATATTTCCCGTGAAGATAGAGAAAAATGGTCTGAGACAAAGTTGTAGGCCAGGAAATTTCGTATGAAAATGACCTAAAGAGGAAATTTTCTTTGTCCTTGGGGAATCCTGCAGATAAGGATTTATGCAAATTGACTTTTTTTACCCCGGTCTCCCCAACCTACATTTTGGCTTTCTTGACACTGAAATAATTGTTAAGCAGCACTTGTTTTATCGTACAAAAAAACATAAATAAAAGATTAATTTGAAGTTTTGATTTAGAATTTCTTTAATAATATTAACTCTTTCGTGACAATTATTAAACGTTTAAATATGTATGTGAGCTTTCTTAACGATTTAAAATGTTTTATGATATTTCAAATACATAGAATTTGACTTATGTAATTCACATAAACAATCCTATTTTCCCGACCCGATATTTTCTTTTACAAAGGTTGGAACAAAAATTCTCTCACCTCAATTCCAGAGTATATCTGCCATAGGTCTACGAATCAACTCACCGTAAAGTTGAAGTTTTAGGAAATTCCTACTATCTTTTCGTTCTGAAATTAGGAAATCCATCCGATAATGTCCTGACGGAACTCCAGGTGGGAAATCCGATGTATCCATTACATAATCTTTAATGTAATATGTTACCCCCTGAAATGGAATTAGTATTCTAAAAAAAAACTTCACTGTAAAATAATTATAAAAGAAAGTATCTTACTTTGCGAAAAGGACAACCATCCGCTATGTTCGATAGATTACGATCATGTGCTTGTTTATACATATTAACAAATAAAGGGTAATATTTATTCTTTTTTAACAATTCACAGACACTGTCAGAGGAGTGCATGAGGAATTTTCTGTAGGTTGCATATCTTTTGTATAATGTCGCCACAGCAAATAAATCAACTATGTCATAAGAAAGAGTTACTGTGGCATAAAGAATAGTCGTTGTCCGATTGATAAGATGTACCCCACAAGACATATTATGTTCATTTTTAATCAGGGATATACAATCAAACCTTTTGACTACTCCTTCATACATTGACTAAAAGAAATTCAAAGAAAATAAAATAGTAAAAACATCCTGAGTTAGGAGCAAAAATCAGTTTTATTAGGTGTAAAAGAACTTTAAAAAGTACTTTCACCTACGTTTACCAAAATAGCTGCTAAGAAATGTTGTTTTAATTGATTTTCAAAAATTTGATAATTCTAGAAAGGTGAAATATGCACCTTTTTCCAAAACTGAGGGATTTTAGAAAATTCCTCAGTTTTAGGGAATTTAGAGGGAGATATAATCACTTGAAATTTGCCTTAAAACACCCAAAATCACTTTTACGGTCAATTCAAATTGATACAGCACTTACTTCATTTAATACAGAACCCACAAATAAAACGACAACCAAAAGTGAAAAAAGTGTTGTACTTCCAATGAACATCTTTAAAGGAATGCTTCTGAGCAAGAGGAAAATGTTGTTTACAAATGAAAAAAATCAGACATTTTTTGCAAATTATATTTTGTTAGACCATTAAAATTCAATTTTATCGTGCATTCAAATTATTTTAAAAAGAATACTGTCGCAAAATTATTGTTAGACGTGAGTTAAATCGTGGAAACTCAACAATTTAGCTAAATAGCTTCCCTTTCACAGCTCAGTTATTCATTTTTACGAGACTGAATTTTTTTCACGTATAACAAATTTAAATTTGAGTTTAAATCATCTGCTAATTATCTTCAAGTGCTGTCCATTCAAACTTATAGATAAACAAATTTAGATTCTAAATTTTTCTTTTTTTTAAGACGATTTTCATGAATTTTCATTACGAATCCAAAATGTTTATTAGACTTTTTTACAACAGTTTGGAATAAATATGAGTTATGAAACTCAGGGAACTGACAGGGAGATTATCAAGCCAATTTAAGACAATTTTTAAAATCGAAACAACTGAGCCGAGTTTGATTAAATTCAGTATGGTGGGAGATGGAGTAAATACGAGTTGCAAGCGCTATGTGGGATTCCGCCCCAATTCTTTCTTCATAGCGCCCCCACAAAAAATGATTTTTTCTCATTTTTTTTAACCTAAAAACCTTCCTTTCCCCCTAATATATGTGCCCTTATTATAGCTTCAAAAGGTATTTGCTCACACGTGATTGGGGGCTCGGGTTGACTAGTTGTTAAATAGTGAAATAAACAAAACACAAAAATATATTGCATGTTTTCAAATGAAATAAATTGGTCGGAAAAGCAAATCATTTTTCAAAAAAATATTTGCATTTCAATAAGGATTTCATTGTAGCACCATTACTTGGTTGCATAGTAAATACATATTTAGAGGGGGTTGGATTTTAAATTGATTGAAAATATTTTGCATGATGGTGCTCTTCACGAACCATACATAATTCTCATATATGAATTCCATTGCGAGAAAATTTTTCAATGAAATCCCTTTTCATGGAATATATCCAAATTGAGGATTCTGCTGCATACAATGGGGCGGGGTGGGGGAAAGGGGGAAACTAACCACCACCCTCTTCGCCACATGGGTAAAGAGCTATTTGGTGCAAAATTTCACGAGTGCCACACTTCAATAAATAAGGATGAGATTTTCCAATGATTCTGCATATTTAGGCAATATTTTCCCGATGGGCGGGGGGCGGGATGAAGGCATTGCAGTAGATTAGAAAAATGCATTGCACGAGGGTTTATATTCTCTCTCTTCGTGCATTTGTGTAACCCCAAAGCATATATAGCAAAAGCACATTTTCACCCCCTATATATAGCACTCGAGTTGGAATGGTTAGGAACTGGGAGGGATGCTCTGAATCATTGCCTAAGTGGAGGAGTTTGTGCTGAAAGAACACGGATGAAATCAAGATCCTTTTTTTTTTTGCGCTACAGCCCCCCCAACTTCCCATCTGCTCATGCCATCGTGAGACTGTTATCATTTCCATGTGAAAGCAGTTTGTATGCAAAAATTTGCTCCCATGCACAACAGACAACAATGTTGAGCACCGAAGGAAGCATAAGTGGCAAAAAGGGGGTGGATGGTGAAAAATCCGGAGAATTGCATCGCTGCTGGTGCATTGTTAGGGAGCAATATTTCCATCCCATTCCTTCCTTCCTTCCTTCCACACACACACACCCACCCACCCAACCATTGAGTACCACACTCCTGTGCAATGTACTGGCTTGTCCCCTCACACCCCCGCCATGCTGCAACCCTCAATGCTAACCCGTTGCTTCGTATACTTTACGAGTGCATAGACACGGTGTTGGGAAACATAATGCCTAAACAGGATGAAGAGCTTTTGGATGGATTTTTCACTAAAGTGCCTGAGAAGAATGCATTAAATATTCAACAACTATTGTTGAAAATGCAATGTTGATGCGGAGCTTTTGTTCCACGAATTGAGATTTAACCCAAAAATGAAAGGGAATTTATGCAATAGAGAAGATATAATATAAAGACGATGTGTTGCAAACTGATTCTAAGAAGCTTCACTGCATTTACATACAACCATTGTGAATTACATTTTAACTTATTTTTTTGCAATTTTCCTATTAAATATTTTGTATGGAAATTTTTATACACAATGTTGCTTTTTTTGTGTTGAATACAGAGCAGAGCTGAGAGAGAATTGAGGGGTTTAATTGGGCAAATGTAGGGTTTTTTATGCAATATTATTTTACTTTAATAAATAAGTAGGATCCACTAGAAGGTAATTCAACAATTTATTTGTGCAACTATTACTTTTCAAACTACTAAATTTTTCAAAAGGTGTTTATCTGGCGAATATTTTGGTTTTTTTTATCGAATCATACGAATTTCTCTGAAGATCTGAATATTTTACTTCAGAAGAAATGTTTTGTTAAAAACCGAACATCCCAAAACCGAAAAAAATCTAAAAACGACTTTAGGACTTTTCGACTTGAATTTGCTAATTTTTAACTTAAATTTACTATTTTTCGATTTGAATTTAGTCATCTTTTAAGACTTTAATTAATCTTATTTTCTTAAAGTTTTGTTCCTCAATCTGTGCTGTTTTAGGACTGAAAACTAAATATTTTCAGCTTTTATTTAGTCTTTTTTAGCGTAGAATTTACTACTTTTCGGCTTGATTTAATTCTTCTTATGCTTGTATTAAACAAACAGGCTTAGACTAATATTTATTTTTCTTTAGAGAATCATCCGAATATATTAGCGAATAATTCCAAAGATCCGAATAATTTCGTTTAGAGAAACCTCCATTGGAAGTTTCTTTCAGTAACAATTGACGATTATTTTCTATTTTATTTAGTTCAATTTCATTACTTTATTTTATTTTACACCGTTTAATTTCATTTATTTTCTAATAATGATGAATAGTCCTTAATGTACCAACCCAGCACTTCTAATAATATCCAAATAAAATCGGAATTTCCTCAATAAATTCTTGAAATAATATTCATAATTTTACAGATCAAAACAGAGCTTCTCTCAATAAAATTAATGTAAAGTTGGTAATGAAGTTAAAAATCTCATACGGAAGGATTTAATTTTGCTAATTAGGAAGGTAAAATTCAGTAAAATTAGAATAAAATTTATAATCCCTTGAGCAAGAGTCTCCCAGTTCATATAATAAAATATCCATAAATATAGAAAATTTAATGTAAAGAGGAGAGTTTTCATATTAAATTCACTTTTTTTGTCTAAATATTCTACCTCAGGGGTTATGCAAATTCAATAGCGCGACAGCATTTGAAATAAAACCACAAAAGTGCATCAAAACTCAACGGATGAAATAGAAATAAAAAAAAAATGAGAAATATATTCATTTTAAATTGAATTAAAGTGCAAAAAGGTAAATTAAATCAATTTGTAGTTGCACACACCGCTACGCCTGAGGGGCGGATCTGTTAGATTACAGAAATGAACTAATGGTGACGGTTAGTGCTCATAAATTAGACACGTTGGGGACTTTGATGTAGAGGGTCGTCTGTCGCTGAAGAAAAATCCCTCTTGCTATTTATTTTCAATTTATTATTGCAATTTACTGCGCCACACCATGAGCGCCGGAGACGATGGCAAACAAAACAGTCATCATTCACGAGATCCTTGAGCCACCACCCCCGCAACGTAGCCTGGCATTCATTCCTTGGGGCTGCATACCACCCACATAAGCATTGCATTGCGAAGGATGGGGAATTGCCGCCGTCCTGATGCACCATACACACCGTTTTGTTTGGATTGCACGAAGAGTGGTGCGGATGAGGAGTTTTTTGCTGCAGGACGCGCCATGGATTATTATGGTGGAGAAAAAAGTATATATGGAGGACATTGAAGCAAGGATTTTATTTTCGCATTTCATAACCACCCCCGCACCCACACACGTTTACATTCCCTCCATTGCATCATATCGAAATGTTGTACAAAATAATCTCGTGACTTTCTGGACACAGAAGGAGCAAAAAGAAAGTCAATCATAACGCGTCCAGTTATAAGAGTTGGTGTTCCACAACGTGTAGAAGTTTGTTTATGCGTTGTAATACTATTTGTGAGCAGAATTAGTAGACAAATTTAATTTTTTTTTGTAAAATTCGGCAATTTGTTGGAAAAAAAATGGTCATATCTTTGGTTCTATAAGACCTACAGAAATTTCTTGACTAGTTTTGGAGAGGTATTAAAACAGGCTATAAATTGACATAAATTTAAATAATTTTCAAGGTCATCTCCAGAAACAAATTGGCGGCTTTTTGTTTTACTAAAACAGTTTTTGGCATTTTTTGTCTCGAAGAAGTGGTTCTAGAGGGTTATAATGTTCTAGAAAGTTGTAGAGAATTGCAAAACCTTTAATTTTATACTAAGATGAGCAAAATCGGTCAAGCAGTTCAGGAGATATGATTCATAGAACTTTTCAAATTCAAGAATTTTTCAAATGGCTATATCTTCTAAACGGCGACATAGAATTTCTTCATTTTCGGACTGGTGAAAGATATTGAGTCAGGCTACAACATATCAAAATTTAAAGGAAAACGATAACAGATGTTCGGAGATATTGCCCTTTAAAGTTAGGCAATTTTTGTTTTTGAATTTAGCGCCTCTTGCGGATGTTTTTGAAACTTAATATGTTCTAGACAGTTGTAGAGCTTCGCAATACCTTTCGTTTGATACCAAGATGGTCAAAATCGGTCAAGCCGTTCTCGAGTTATATCGAAAAAACACTTTTTGCTTTAGGCCGCCATATTTGCTAAACGGCTTGACCGATTTTCAAGTATGAATTATCGATGAAAACGTCTCACTGAGCTCTACAACATACTAAAATTTCAGACCTCTAGCTATAAGGGAAGTGGTTGACAGTAGTTCAAAATGGCGGACGACGGCCATCTTGGATTTCGAAAATGCGAAAAAATGAAATTTTACATCCACATTTCTATAGAAAACTTCAAACCGGAAGTCTCTATCTGTTACCGTTCTCGAGCTATAAGACAAAGTTTGGGCGACCGGCCGGCCGGCAGGCCGGTCGGATCAAAAATTTTCCACCACCATTTTTGGAATGTGGGAAGTCTAAAACGTGCTCATACCAAGTTTGAGCCCGATCTGAGGTGGTCGGTTTTTCCAACGATTACAATACTTGGTGTTGGCCACGAAGTGGAACACCAACTAATATAAATACGAGTAGAAAAAAATCACACAGGGTGACCCTCTTGTGTGGAAATGCATCAGCAATTTCTATGTGCCTGGAGTGTGTGTAAGAGGCCCCTCTCGTTTTATGCATAAAATGTCTCTCTCCTTCCCCGAAAAGAAGTGGCACTCTGGTGAAGTAGGGAACTCCCTCCCCCCAATGCTGATCTCGTGCAATAAAACATTTCACCGAGAGACGATCATAAAAGTTATGCTTCTGATAGAGTAGGTGGATTACTCGGTGCTCCCATCTTGCACAACATTCAGCTGAGATTGCTATCGCATTACAAACATACTTTTTTTCTTCTTCTTACTTTTGCCTCCTCAAATTGGTGGGTGGGTACTCCAAAGTGAAATCACATATTTTCCCACTATATGGGTGTCTATAAATGCAAATCTCAGCCATACTCTCTCCACCATCTCCAGCAAAAGGTGAGGGATTTTCTCGCAATTTTCTCTCTCTTTCATTCTGTCTCACCTTACATAGATAGATAGCACGACAGTATTTTCAAAAAGCATTTATAGAGCTTATCTGAAAGTTAGAGGAAAATTCTCCGAGTTGTGTGCATCACAGGAAAGTTGCGCACAGTAATTAGAAACTCTCTGTAAATTCCAACTAATCGCAAATCTCTCAACTATTTCACTACATCCAGAGAAGAGAACATTCAGATCATTAGCTTAAGAATTCACACCCACCCTTAATTGGTAAATATTTAATTTTTTTATTGAGTTTGTTTTATTAACCATAAGCAATTATCTGGCGCCGACGTCTTCACCTGTCTGTGCCTATTGAAATAATAAATTATGTATTATTGGATGATTTTATGATTATTATTATTTGTTTACCCGTTGAGTTATTTAATTGTTTTATTTTATCTTTTAATGGAAACTTTGTATTTTATTTCAATACAATTTAACCCTCCGTATACTGTGAGGGGTAGGTGACCGACCCCAGAGCTATATTTTGATTAATTGAGGCTTAGTTATTAGAGGTATAGAACCAAGTTTCTGGGTTCCTTGGTTATCTGAGAAGGTTGTGTAAAAATTTGAGGTCAATCCGATCACCAGAAAAAAAGTTATTAACAAAAATGTAAGAAGAGGGAATTCAAATATTGGTGTAACGGTCAAATTTATTCCATTCTCTTCGCTTTGTCTCTTTCTAGAAGATTCTAACCTCAAAAAACCATTGCAAAAATCATTAAAAAAAAAATTCATTAAAAATTTATTTTTGTGTTCTAAAATGGTCAAAATCTATAGGGTCGCTCACCTACCCCAATAGTAATGCGCGTAAGTGTTTTGGTCACAGTATACGGAAGGTTAAAAAAAATCCACAAAACAACTCAGAACCGATAATTCTAGGTACGTAATCAGGGAGGATGTTTTCTTGTCTAAAGACCCACTAAAAGTTTAGGCTTTTCAGGCTTTTTCATTAGAGAATAAATAATAATTTTAATGCTATGAACTGCATAAAAATAGGGAAAAAATTTAAGAAATAAGCATTCAAAAGAAATGTTAAAAGTTGGAAAAAACTCTCGTTTAACTATTGAAACGTCAAACGTTTAAAAAGGATTGTCAAACTAGTGAATGAAAATGTCAAACGTTTAAGTTATGAATTTAAAAAAAAAATTAAAGAGATATTCAAAATTTTATTAGAAAAGTGGCAAATGTTAAGAAAATTAACATCGAGAAATGTTAAACGTATCTAAAGAAATGTCAAGCTATTTTTAAATAATTTTACGTTTTTTCATTTAAAGAATTAAATAAGCTTAGCAAAAAAAAAAACAATTAGGAATCCGAAATGGGAATAAAAAGAAAATTAATAGAAAAAAAGAATATTACCAGTGAAATTCACTGGAAGTATTGGCGAGCTAAGTTATAAAATATTGTTTGTACATGATCGAAAAAAACTCAATAAATACCTGTTTATTTTATCTTAATTTAAAGAAAAATTCAAAACACATCCTTTAATATATTTCTGACGACGCTCCTGGGATTTTATCGAGGGCTGCATTGTAAAACCGGCTAAGTCGGTATGAGCTCCGAACCGACTTAGCCGGTTTTACAATGCAGCCCTCGTTATGTATCTTGTCGCCGCAAAAAGGTTGGAAAATAGTCTTTGATCTTATTTATATTATTTTTTTAAAGACTTATTGAGATATTTTCGAAAATTAACAGAAATTATTGAAAAAAATTTTTCCAATATTGGAGTATTTAGATTATCTGCAAATAAATCTATTGAATAAATCCAAAAAATATTAACAAAAAAAATAAATTGACGAAATCCATTTAACTAAATTCTTTTACATCATAAAAGTAGCATAAAAATCACACAGCATAATCCTAAATTAAGCTAAACATAAACATGAAATTGCTATTTTCCAGCTTTGTACATTTTTTTTTGCTGAAAATTCAGCTTCAACCCAAAAAAAACCCCAAATTGACCAGGGAAAGCCTCTTTTTCCTATTGACTCAAAAAATGAAATGGAATTTTCCGAGGAAGTGGCGGAAATCTAATTTTCTGCGAGTCAACCTTCACTAATTTTCACTTCTTGTGTACTTCGGGGTGAGCCCTCCCCGTGTATTTCAATTTGTACATAACTTTTTTTCCCCAATTTCCCGCCGATTGCAATTCAATTAACGCACCTAAAGCACCTTTTCCTCCGCCACGTGGGTTCTGTGGATATTGTACAGAAAAAAAAGCGAAGGGTGAGAATTTTCACGGAAAATTGCGGTTGATGGAAAAGGAGCAGAGAGAGAGGTGAGTTGGAGAAAAAAAACGGAGGTGGAAAATATTAATCAAATTCAATTTGGGGGTAAACAATTGAATGGCAAACATTTCTCCATAATTAGCTGGAGTGGAAAAATCAACAACGACAGCGCACTGGGGTTGCTTGATGGCCTCTTTTGCACTCTCCAGTTCTCCACACACCCGAACCCCGAATGGACGGAAATGAACATCAGCGAAATGATTTATGATTTCTGTGCTCTTGATTTTTTCCCAGTGATAGAGATGGCGCACAAACTACGGCGAACAGGGGGTGGTGGGAGATTTAGCGGCAAAGAGAGGGGATTTACTGCCATTTTACATGTAATTATTTAATGGCAATTTCTCCAGCAAGGCCCTACCGCAGCATTTATCGCGCGCCATGCTGAAGAATGGCTTTTTGCCGTGAAACTTTTGAGTGTTTGTTGTTTTTCCATGGGTGCTTGTTGCTCTCTCGCCTTGTTGCGTTTTTTGCTTCCCCTCCCCCCCCCCTGATCCCCTCGTGTACCCCCTGCTGCTGTGACTCCCCCAACCACCCCCCTCATTCTGCGATTCCGCGATACACCTTCGCTCATACAAAAAACATTCAACATAAGAAGTTGAATCCCAAAAAGCGTTGGAAATGCGCGCTGCGCGAGATAAGCGTGTTCCGTTTTATTTTCCAACAACACGCGGACGACTTAATGAGCTGATATCAAGTCTCGGAGTCATTAAGGTTTTGGGTTCTGTCCGAAGGAGCAAATACAATAAAAAAAACTAAAGTGAAAATAATTTAATACGGCGGGTCCCGTGGAATTGGACTTTCGTGCTTATGGGATATTTTGGTATTTGCGCACATTTTAATCCACACCGTGAAGAGGTGAAAACTGCTGTTTCAATATGCGCCAAACATAATTGAAAGTCGTTCGCAAATTACTTCTTTTTTCTTTTACTTTATTTTTTTTATAAGACGGTTAGTTTGTGGGTTTTAAGGATATTTTTTTCAATATTTTTGATTGTTGAATTGAATTTGGATTAAGTATAAATCAAAGGGTAGATTCTGATAAAAATCTTGTCTTTTCTTTTCTTACAATTCGTCATTTATAAGATTTTTGATATTTTGGGAAATATCTTATAAAATTTTGATATTTTATTTCTTTCTTTAATCGAATTTTTGAAAGAAAATTGCTTTTCCATGGCCTCTTCAAAGGAGCTTTTTATAATTTTTTATAATTTATTAATTTGGGGAATATTCTGATAAAAATCTTTTCTTTTCATTTCTGACAACTTAAAAGTTTGTTGTAAGATTTTGACAGATGGAACTTTGAAATAGTTTTGTTGATGTTTTATAAAATAAAAACAAAGAATTTATAAAAGAACAGCAAATCTTTTCATTTTTGACAACTTAAAAGTTTGTTGTAAGATTTTGACAGATGGAACTTTGAAATAGTTTTGTTGATGTTTTATAAAAGAAAAATAAAGGATTTATAAAAGAACAGCAAATTCTTTGTTTTTCTTTTATAAAACATCAACAAAACTATTTCAAAGTTCCATCTGTCAAAATCTTACAACAAACTTTTAAGTTGTCAGAAATGAAAAGAAAAGATTTTTATCAGAATATTCCCCAAATTAATAAATTAAAAAAAAAATTCTTTGAAATTCAAAAATAAAATAATTTCTGCAAAGTCAATCGACATAATCTTTAAAGTCGTAAAATGGTTTCAAATAAACCTACCGCAGATGAACAACTAAACATTTTATGAATCTCTCTTTTAAATAATGAAAATTAAATGTTTCAATTAGTTGGGGATCTTGGGCTTATGAAAATCAAGTCATTAAGTTTGTGTGTTCATTTTTATTTTCAAATGTTAATTTTCAAACAGTTTAATTAGTCCCATTTGGTGCTTAAAGCCCCCTACCTCCAATGGAGATAATATTAGTTAGTAACATAAACCCCGCATGCATAAAAGCTGAATTGTGTGCTCATTTAGTTAAACGTCGCATCCCAAGTGTGGCCATTTAGAGGAATAAAAGTCCGCAATAAGCAAGTTCTTAAAAGTGCATTCAAAATCATCGGATTTCAATTAAAAGAAAATTCAACTTGCTGCATCTTGCGGTGTGGCAATAAAAGCAACATCGCGCAGGTACTTCTTCTGAGTCAGTCTAATCCCCGGATAGTCAATCGATCCGTGTAAGTGGCGTGATTTCAACACTGAATATTGAAATTTAATTGAGAAACAATAATAAGCATTTTGATGGCGTCACGTCTATTACCGGGGCAGCACTCCCATGAGCAGGTGGTTCGCTGTCGACGTCAGTGTACGGCTATCCTCACCTGATTGAGTACCGGGAGTGGTGAGGAAGTTGGTGACCGCATAAAAGATGCAGCAAAAATGTACTGGTAAGCTGACCAAGCTTACGGGAGCTGTGTTTCTTTCAGTGTACCAATTTTGTGAGAGCAAACTAGAACGCGAATTAATTTAAATACGCGCAAAGTCGGGAAAAGTTGAAAAGTCATACCCTAAGAAATGTTTGGAAGGCCATATCTCGAGAACGGATCCATAGATTTTCATAATTTTTTTTTGTTTTAAAGGTCTCGAAGTCAGCTATAACATATCGAAAAATGAAAAAAATTTATGTCGCCATTTTCGAAAAATTCGAGTTCGAAATTTTCGAAAACTTTGTTTTTGACTTTAGCGCCTCTTGCGGTCATTTCTCGAAGTTGCAATGTTCTAGACATTTGTAGGGTTTCTCGAAACCTTTCATTTGCGCTTGAGTTGATCAAGATCGGACTTGTAGAACCCGAGATATGACATGCCAACTTTGGAAGGCTATATCTCGAGAACGGCGACATAGATTTTCTTCATTTTTGGCATGGAGCTAGATAATATAGTCAGCTATAACATATCAAAAAATGAAGCAAATCGATAATGGCGTTTTCGAGATATTCATCGAAAACTCATCGAAAATTTTGTTTTTGATTTTTGGCCCCCTAGCGGCCACTTTTGAAACTTCGGATGTTCTAGAGAGTTGTAGGGTTTGTTGAGATCTTTCTTTTGACCCCGGGTTGATCAAAATCGGTCAAGCCGTTTTCGAGTTATGGTCGATTTTCGATGAAAAATTGTGGCGGCCATATTGACTAAACGGCTTGACCGATTTTCGAAAATGAGGTATCGTTGGAAAGCTTTTGATGGTCCCTACAACATATCAAAATTTCAGCCCTCTAGCTATAATAGGGGCTGAGATATTGCAAAAACAAAATTTTGAGGTTATTCAAAATGGCGGACGGGGGGGTGGGGGGGTGGATTTGACCTCATAATCGGATTTCTTCAGGTCGATATTTAAACTTTGCCGTTTACCGCAAGTCTCTATCTATCACCGTTCTCTTGCAATTTAAGTTTATAATCCGGACGGACGGACGGACGGCCGGACGGCCGGACGGCCGGACGGCCGGAAAAAATCTTATTTTTGGCGCATACGTTTTTTGGAATGTGGGGATCCTAATTCGTGCTCATCCCAAGTTTGAGCCCGATCTGACGACTTTCGATTTTGCTCGGTACACAAAAGCTGTGTCTGAAAGAAACACAGCTAAAAAAACTGGAGAGGATGGCGAAACGGTCAGGAAAAGCACTCGGGGAGAGAAGAGAAGAAGAAGAAGGCAAGGCAAAAAAAAGTGAGTCATATTGGGCGATTTGGCATCGATTGGGTGATTACATGGGCACCAAAGTGTTTAGAGGAGTCATGTGGAAGTCATTGACACCATCATCCATCCTCATCAACATCATCGTGTATAGCTCAATCATCATTTGAAGACAGTGACTGAAGACATTGAGGCGAACTTGCACAAGTTTTCGGCGCCACGCACAACTTCAATTAATAATCGAACAGGGAGAGAAAAGAGCCAAAGAGATTTTTGTATGGGCAACTTGGCTAATGACTTCATCATGTCAGAGAGTGTGTAATTATTTTGATGTAAATATATAAATAATTCCCTATAATGGATATTCCCAAGCACAATCCGATACGTGGCTGAGTTGAAGCCAGCAGTGAAATGAGGAAGGTGAGCTTGATGGAAAAAAAGACAAGAAGGTACATGCTGAATTACACACCTCATTCACTTCATGTTTTTCTCTCCCTCGCCCAATTTTTGCTTATTTTGTTGTTGTTGTTGTTTCTTCCATGCTCTCATTTTGGGACGAGGTCATACAAAAGTATTATATATAGCTCGAAATATGTATGAATGTTCCAATTAAAAAAAATTGTTGAATTGAATTTGTTGAAAGTAAAATTATCATGAAATCTCGTCGATAGATTGAAGCATTTAGCAGCATAGAGGAGTTTTTATTAATTAAAATTTATGACAAGTAGCAATTTTTAATACATTAACGACGAATAAAACATAAATTTTTCATTGTTTTGTGGTCTACCCTAAATTTTTGCCACACCTTAAAGTTTTACAAGATTCCACTACAATATTTATTTTTTGAAATTAATTTTCCTTAGGGGAGACCGGGGAAAAATCACAAAATGGTTCGAGAAAAATTTCAAAATTCAACAAAAAAAAAAAATAAATATAAAACTTTCATCCAGTAGTTAAACAATTCATTGAGTCAATAAATGCTCAATAATGATTCAATCAATCAGATTGATCAATTATTGCCCGTGAATTGATCAAACTCAGGCTGTCTGATTAACCAATAATTGACCCTCAAACGGTCCTATATTGACCTAATCCTGTAAACGAATTAATTGAGCCAATTAATGCTCAATTATTATTGAGTCAATCAGATTAATCAAATATTGATCAATAATTTGTAAATCATTTCAGTCAATCAATTGATTGATTAATTATTGACCAAGGTCTAATCAATATCAGGTGAAATCTGATTAATCAAAAACCAGCCCTCTATACGAATTTATATTGACTCAATATTGGCACCATCAATATTGACTCAATTTTTACAAAAAAAAATTAAAATTATTTAATCTTTATGTAGAGCCTGAAGATGGTAATATAAGTTACCGAAATGTTGCGCACCTAGCGATAAAATATCGTGCATTTTACTTCTGACTGCTGATTCGACAAACAAAAACCATACAAATCCACAACATAATTGTTTTGATCATAAATTGATCCACTATTGAAAAAATATTGTTTTTAAAAACTTCATTAATCGGTTGTTCAATTTTTGCCCAATTATTGATCAATTAAACAATTCATGCTGAAGGATTGGTCAATCACACATTATTGTCAGCTTTTAGTCATTTTTCTTTAAGTTAATGTCTTTCTTTTTTCTAATACAATTTATTAGAAGCAAAACCTTCGTATACACTCTTTTCAGGACCAATATGAGGGAGAGCGTAGTGTGCTGAATTGAACATTTTTTTTAAATTTAATTAATGCTCAATTTTTGCTCAATCTCTTCTCAATCGTCTTAATCTGTTTCCATATGCAGCACTGATTTTTAAAGATTGATAAATTAATTGTCTATCAATCAGATTGATCAATAATTGACCATCTATGTGGACTTACATTGACTCAATATTAAGCTCAATGATTGCTCAATTTTGTGTCAAAATTTTGTTTTCTGGATAGATTTTTTTAACCCTTGTGTGACTTTTTACCCCACTCTCTGCTTAAAAATTATTTTTAAAGTCATTCTATTGCACGTTGATGCAGCTCAATATTTTTACATTTCATCCAACAAGAACAAAAAAAATCGAATAATAATTTTTCTCCCACAATAACAATGCTAACAGCATAGTTAAATCATTATGCGAGAGAATAGAATACGCTCTTAGAATGCAGCTGACATTTCATACAATTTCCATTACCTCGAGGTTTCTTTTTTGTGGTGATTTTTCTTTAAGATGCAACACCACGTTTGGCGTAATGGGATGGATTGTGGTGCAAATGAGTCCCTTTTTAGTGTGGCAAAAGAAGAAAACACTGGTACAGAAGCCAAAAGACATTCCAGCAGCACAGCAATTGCTGAGTGTGTGGGTAATTAAATTGAGAAATGACATCCCAGTGAATAATCGCTGTGTGACTTCTGTCGGAGCCCTCGCACACAGCCCCGAGATGACGATCATAAATTCTCCTTCCTTCACGCCTTATGCGAACCTCCTTCTTCTTCTCCATGCTGACTCACAATGCCAGTGGAGGGAATCCGAAAAAGAGTTGCGGTGGAATTGCAACAGCAGGGGATCCTCCAAAGTGCATCATTGCAGATGCAAAAGGAATATTGCTTTGCTGCGGGTGATTGCACATGCCATTGGTCACGATCATGAATCACCTCAACATGCCGCACAATGCTCTTCTTTTCTCTTTTCTTTTTTTTTGCTCTCACATCCACTCCGACCCTCCATCAACAACTCGCCTCTTTGGGGGCACTTTATTTGATTCCCGCCCCAAGTGTGTTGCCTCTCCACGCTGAGATTCATATGGCAAAGAAGTGGCATGCGAGTACTTTTCTTCGCGCAAAATGTGCGCGCATTTTCTTCTTCCCGATTTGTGCGTGATTTATTGATGTTTGCATTGATGAGTTTAGAGTGAGAGCAAAGGAGGAATCTTAATTGCTCAAGAGGCTACTGGTGGTGCGCGTAGACGTCTTGGTTTCAAGATGCGCGTTCAATGATGGTCATTGCTAGTAGCAAAGTGATAGATTACGCGGAGGGAAAAACACTATAAAATTAACGGCTCAGCAAAAGCAACAAGATTCTTCTTCATAAATGTCACTTTGGGCTGAGCTTAAGCCTCATTGGATTAGATTGGGTCATTTACGAGCTACTTGAGGTTAATGTTTAATTTCTTAGAGTTGGATGACACTGAACTTGGCTTTGCAGAGTCCAGAAAGTTTCTATTTGACGTTGAAAAAGGTCACAAATACTCAAATTTTTAATGAAACACAAGTTTGCATTTTAAATGCAATTTTTGGTGCAGTGGATAGTGCATACGTCTTTGAAGCATGAAGTTTTAGGTTCGAGTCTAGTTCTTAACAATTTTTTTTCTCACTAAATATAAGATTAGGGACTCTCCAATATTTTTTAAAAGCCAAAAATTCAATAAATTCATAAAAATTTAGATAAAATAATCCAATTAATGATATATGTATTTAGGTAAGAATTAATTCTTGTGTGGTAGCCTTTTAACTTTTTTTAAATAAAATTCTTTTCTTCTCATTTCTGTCTCAACCAAATTGACATCAATTAACACACTTCAGTTCTTTTAGCAATTAATTTGCATAATCCCATTTCAAAAGAACGCAAATCAGATCAAATTTCAACCTCATTTTGATTGAACACATCATGAATGCCACAAGAAAATCTCCACCTTCCAGCTAAATTATGTTTCAATGCTTTTTTTTGGCCTCAAATCAGCAGCAAAATTTTATTGTAGGAGTACAAAAAAGATGCTGGTCCATAAAGTTCTAATTCTATTGTCAGACTTGATTTTGTTCTTATTTATTCTTGTTTATTAAGCTGTTATTCTTAATTTTATGAGTCTTTCGTATTTTTTTGCAGTGATTTTATCGATATTAACACCATTTTAACCTACGTTTATTGGTCTGTAAATTACTAAAAAGTTTTGTTTTAGCTTTTTTCTACATCTCTTATTATTTTTGTGGATATTTTTGTAAATTTTGTGAAGAAACAGCAAAAAATTTAGTTCTCAGTAATTTTTTAAAAATAATTCCTATAATACAATATATTGACATAAGACGATTTTATGACCAATTTGATATAAAACCTCACAAAATTTTCAAAAAAAATTTAAGATTAAAAGAGTAAGTCTCAATTTAAATTTCTATGCAATGTACTCTAAGATGGAGACGCTGAGTAGTTAAAAAGGTTATTTTTTTCATTAAATGTCAATCATTGAATATAAAATTAAATTCCCAATTATCATCTAAAAAAAATCTACTTCTGTTATTGATGGAGGCGCCTGGTATGTAAGATAAATTCAGTTTTAATTGAAAGTCAATCAATTTATTTAAATTTAATTTAATTTCCAATTAATTTGTACGTCACATAATTAAATCTAAAAAAAACTGCTCTAGTTGTTGATGGAGACGCCTGGTAGGTAGATAAGCTGATGGAGACCTTTAGTTTCATTCAAAAGTCAATCAAATTTTTAATTGAAAATTATATATAACACGAGGGTATCGAATAAATGGAATAAATTAATAACTTTATGAGATTGTTATCATTAAAATGTGGTTCCCGAAAATTCAATTACTCTCCCAATAAACTCAGAAATTTTATCATAAAATCTTCCCTTTACCATCGATCGTCAATTAAATATGTTTTTAAACATAAATCATCCAACACTAATTGAGAGAAGCTGTGGTGCATCATCCAGTGTGCGGTGGGTTCATTGAATTTTCCCGGATTTTTCACCTCAAATTCCAATTAGAGAAAATATTTATCACTCTCCCGGGTGGATATAGAGCTTCAATGGAGCATGAAAAGCTTTTGGGCAACATAACGCAATTTCTGGATGGAGTATGGTGTATGTAGCAACAAAGAGCGTCTGTGGGGTGTCAAAATGCTACATAGTGTTGTGCTGTGTAGCCATTAAATGGAATGTGGATGTCTCCATAATGATGCAATGTAATGTATTTTGTACACGTTATGGCAAATTAGATGTTAATTGAATTAAATTGTTTGTATTTAATTGAAATTTCTCGCGATAATGTTGCCCCGTTCATGTGGTTGTTACAGATTTTTTTTGTTTTATAATAAAAACATCAAGTTTAATGCATAATAGCTTAATTAAATGGAGATCCTTTCTATTTTATAATCACGTGCAACGTTTTTTTTTTTGCTTCGAGAATACCCCAACTCTGGGGCACGTCAAAAAACCCATTTCTTGACATTTTTCCTGCACCAACCATGAGCCGAGTTATGGTGGCAAATATAATTCGCATCATGATGTCATCCGTGGCAATTTTTTACGGTTGCCCCTAGGAATGTTAATCTCTTTCGACAACAAACTCCTGGATGGCAGCATTGTAGAATTTTATATCTCAAGAGCTACTAATGTTTTTTTTTCTTCCTCCATCAGACACCAATTCCAACCGTCTGCAATTAATTACAAATCTGGTTTGAGCTCTGGGGGATTGTTCTTGATGGAAATGTTTTTTTTCTCTCTTGAGAGAGAATATCAAGATTTTTTTCTTAGTCTGGGATCTCACGAAATAGCCGTGCGCACCTTATCGCCAAAAAACCCCAAAGAAGTCAACAATTTCGATGAAGACAAGAGAGTTCTTTTGGGAATCAACCGCAGAAAAAACAACAACAACCAACTCCCAGCCGATGAACACTCACGATAAGAAGGGAGGAAGGGGGGAAGAGGTGAAAAAAAGAGGAGGAGGAGATGTGAGGCGAAGATTTGTGGAGAAATATCAAAACAGAAATAAAATTAGCATGAAATTAGTTTTAATTTATTTATGATTAGCCCGGGTGGAAGAGCTTGAGAACTCGCGTTTTATCTCTTGTCGCTCATTTGCTTCGGCTGATATAATTTAAATTTTTATCTCAAACAATAAAATCGCTTATTGGGTGTTACACACGGCAAAAAAGGTCATTTTCTGGACAAAAAGTCTTTAGTCTCTAGATTGACTCGATGAGTCGAAGGAATAAAAAAAGAGAAGAAGGAAAGAATTTGTGAAAAGCCATTGAGAAAGAGTCTCAATTTCATGTTCCATGCAGCTTCTGATGTCTCAACGATGAAATAAATCAGCTAAGAGTCGTCAAATTGGTACACTCTGAGGAATTTTGAACATAAAATTTAAATGGGAAAAGTAGGAAAAATTTAAAAACATTTTTTTCAAGCTTAGTTAGATTTTTCTTTACTCTAAAAGGAGATTATTCATTCTTAAGCTCACATCAAAGACACAAAAACGATAATTAAAATTTTTTGGAGGGTTAAAAATAAATCAAAAAGAGCTAAACTGATTCCAATTTTTCATCGGAACCAGCTGAGAAAAGCTCCGAAGAGATTTCTTGAAAAACGAGATAACCACGCCCCTATTGTAAATAACTTTCCTACAAATACATAACAAATATCTATATTTTCTATTAATAAAAATTTATTGTTGTAAGATCATCGATTGAAGCACTGAAACGTATGCTTATTGTATTTAAAGAAAAGATAAGATACAATGAGGCTGCCTCTTCTCTATTTTGGGATTTTACAATGCTTCGTAGAAAAACAGATAATAAAAAAAAGATTTAAAAAATCTATTAATCATAGCGGTGAAGCATATGCTTTATGCAAGATACAATGAGGGCGTGGCTTCTATTTTCCATTCTCAATTCTTTCTAATTGATATCAGACAAAAATCGACAGATTTTTAGGCTTTTGTTAAATGTTTTTTGTCATTTAAACAATTTACTTATTAATTAAAAGATAAAAAAAAATCATTTATCATAGGTAAGAAGCATATGCTTTATGAGAGATAGAACAGGAGCATTGTTTCTGTTTTCTTTTGGGAATCTTTTTGACTTAATTCAGATGTTTTGGCTTCTGTTTTTTTATTGTAAAATCTTTTCAACTGATTTTAAATGAAAATGTTAAATGTTTTTCCTATGTTCCACAAGATTTTTCTTCCAAAGAAAGTCTCAAAGTTCTCTATTAAAGTTTTTCCTCCGAGTGTATCCTCGATATGATAAAAAATAGTCTCACAGCAGCGAATGAGGCTTGATTTTTGCGAAACAGTGGCCACGAAAGAGAATATTTTTCTGAGAATTTCGCTCGACCTCTGGTGTTCCTGCCTTTCACATGCGACCGCGCGATGTGCTCCCGTGGTGGTCATTTTGCCAATCATAGAGTAAATGACGCGATTTCTGCAGTGTTTTCACCCACTCGCCCCAGTATCCCGTGCAATTAACGCTGATGTGAGCAGACGCGAAAATTTTAATCCTTCTTGCACGAAATCTCACTTGATTAATTCCCACGGAGCCCCCGTAATCGAATGATGGGTGCGCTGCCACAAAAAGAAGAGCGAGCTATTGCAGCCACCCATCGTCAATTCATCAACATTGTAGCCCCAATTTGTGCTGGATCACCATGACGGCGCAAAAAAGGGGGTGTGCACAGCACTTTTTTTTGGGTGAAGGGGGAGGGAAGGGGCGAGAATGAGGGACTGACACCCAAAATCAATGAAACCACAATTCGGTGTGGTGCGCAAACATTTGCTTATTTTCTACATCTGCAAATTCAATGGATTGACGGTGTTGATGCGAAATCGGTGGTATCATGTTGTGCCATTGTTGGGGAGTTCTGAAAGGTGTGAGATTACCTGGGTGCTTCTAATTTGTGCGCATTTTGCAAACCTGCCTGAAAATGTCTCAATTTACCAGCACACAGAACACCTCTTTTTTTGTTACTCAACATCGCGAGGGATTTAGCATTCCAAGAAGTGTTGACAAATCGTGAGGGGAGAATTAAGTGGAATTGAGGATTTTTTAATTATGTCACAGAAAACATATTTTGATAAATTTAGCACAGCGTCTGGGCAAACACAGAGAAGAGTATTTGTGTTTTGAAAATGAATTGATAAAGTTCATAATTTTTGATAAATAAACTTTCTTATGATAGGAAATGCATGTAATTGATTGAAAACAATTACCTGTGCACATTATAACAGAAACTTTTGATAAACTTCAGGGTAATTGCATTTATCCTTAAACGATTCTAGGTAAAGCTTCACGGTTTAACAAGAAATTTTATTGATATTTTCATCAATTTGCTTTCATTTAGAAGTATTTAAGTATCAATTAAATTTATTTATTTATTTAACCTAGCAGGTGCCCCCAATACTTGTTAAAAATTATATCTTATTTTTATAAAAATTTTAATATAAATTTAAATAATGATGGAGGCGCCTGGTAATTAGTAAAGATAATTAAAGATTTGGAGTATATTGATGTAGAGAAATTCTATTTAAAATAATTTTTGCAAAATGCATGAAAATTTTTCCAACATAAAAAACTCATAAAAAATTTTTAGAACGCAATAGAATTTTCATTAAATTCTTAGAAATAAATTTAAAGCATTTTCTAAGAATCAATGAGTTTTAAATGATATTTATAACTTTAAAATGAATGAAAATTGATGAAAATTTATTGAAATTCCTTGTCAAACAGCGGAGTTTTTCCTACAATCGTTTAAGGATATAATTATGCAATTACCATGAAAATTTTTCAACAATTTCTATTGGCAAGGTGCAAGCATTATGAATATTCAAACTCATCTAGAAGTTTGTAAAACAATTTAGAACTACAAATTAGTAAATATTTTATTTTAGCTCCTAAGAGCCAATTAGATACCTTCCTGCCATTAAACAAATTTAGCCCACTTGACCCTATTTTCCCCTTCAAATTTTAAAATGATTTTTTTAATGAAATTTATCGTTTCGACCTAAATAGCAAAACTCTCATAATTTCTTTCTATATTATACATAATAATTCTGATGCGGATGGGTGAGCTTTTCACGTATAAATCTACCCATTATGCATCAACGTGACAAATTTTCAATAGCAAAACTGCCCAAAAATTGTGGGTGTGTGTCCCTCAAATTCATCTTTGGCTTGACACAAAAAATACCCAGCAATTTGTGGGGAATTTGCTATGGGAAGGTGGAGAAAAATCAGGCACGATCGATGATATATTGTCCGAGGAAAAAGAACTAAAAAAAGAGAAAAGAAAACAAACCATCACACCAATTGAGAAATTTCTACAAAACATTCAAATGCGGTCGCATGTTTTATATGGAGTTTTATAATGAATAATTCTTGAGCGCGGGGGGATCATTAAATTGTTTAATGATGAGCACATCCTCTTGGTATTTTCTCCCTCCCTTTGCTTTTTCGTCGTTGGCAAAGGTACAACAAAAAAGAAGAGATTGCGCGAAGATTTAATCGTTTGGAGAAGAGTGAGGTTGGAAACACCGCCTGAAAAGCAAAACCTATCATTATTATTTTTGGTCGGAGCAGTTAAACTCTCTTGGGCTTTCTCGCCTTCCTTTTGGGGGCTGTTGATAGCAATAAAAGAACCACAAAACCATGACCATGACCAATTCACTGCGAGCACATAAAGTGTGGTGTGGAGGGTATTAGGAGGCCCTCGCGCGCAAGTTGGTTGGCGAAAGAACGTTCAAATCTTGGAGGTAAAACTTCTCCTACAAACCGCGCGATGAAATCTTTGCCTAATAACTGTTCCTCCGCTGCATACCTCAAATGCAAATTCTTCTGCCAATTTTACTTGCGCACATTTTCGGGATAATTTTGTACCCAATGCGAGGAGAGAGAGAGTTGAACAACCATGTGGCCTCCGTGGAAAAAAAACATCATTCTCCAACACGCGGATTCTGTGGAAATTTTTAACATCCAGAAAAAAGAAGAACGAAGACAATCTACTCCTGGCAACGACTAAAATGGCATTCCGAGACACAAGGCCAGCTCGTAAATTCACTTTTGACACTGCGGTTCCCACCGAAAATCCACTCTCATGGGATTTTATTTAAATTTATTGCAATAAATTTATTAATATCCCAAATGGAGGTTGCTCTCTTGCGAAAATTGAGATTTGCCGCGATTGAGATTAAATCGCTTCTCTGGGGCTCTTTTTTTTCTTCTTGCACCATGAGAAAGTGAACATTGCTGACGAATCATGGCCTTACTCATCCCTTTTTCTCCATTATTTTTCATCGAAAGCTACTCGATAAATTTATCAATCTCTTTTTGGGAAAATGTAAGGAGACTGCCCAGAAGATTTCCAGTGGCATCCAGTTGCTAAAGTCAAGATGTTCCAATATTTATTTGTTTTTAATTTATTTATTAATTATTTATTTATTTCTTTTTGTTTTCTTTTTATTTCAATTTATTGTTTATTGAGAAAAAAATACGAGAAACTGCTTCACTTTTTCTTTCTTTTATTTAAATTTTTTTTATTGAACGCATAAATAATCTTTAAAAATTAAATCTAAAATCTATAATTATTATTTAATTAAATTTTATTCATGAATTTTTAATTTGTCAAAGTCAATCATAACGCGTCCAGTTATAAGAGTTGGTGTCCCACAACGTGTAGAAGTTAATTTATGCGTTATAATACGATTTGTAAGCATTATCAGTAGGCAAAGTTGATTTTTTTTGTGAAATTCAGTAATTTGATGCATAAAAATGGTCATATCTCAAGTTCTATAACACCTACAGACATTTCTTGACTAGTTATGGAAAGGTCTTAAAATAAGCTAGAATATGGGATAAATTTTGATACTTTTCAAGGTCATATCCAGAACACAAAATGGCGGCTTTTTGTTTTACCAAAACAGAATTTCGCATTTTTTGTCCTGAAGGAATGGTTCTAGAGAATTTTATTGTTCTAGAAAGTTGTAGAGAATCGCAGAACCTTTAATTTGATACCAAGATGAGCAAAATCGGTCAAGCAGTTCAGGAGATATGGCTCTTACAACTTTTTAAATTCATGATTTTTTTAAATTGCCATATCTTCTAAACGGCGACATAGAATTTCTTCATTTTCGGACTGAAGAAAGATATTGAGTCCGGCTACAACATATCAAAATTTAAAGGAAATCTATAACAGATGTTCGGAGATATTGCCACTTAAAGTTAGGCAATTTTTGTTTTTGATTTTAGTGCCTCTTGCGGATGTTTTTGAAACTTGAAATGTTCTAAAGAGTTGTAGGGCTTCTCAATACCTTTCATTTGATACCAAGATGGTCAAAATCGGTCAAGCCGTTCTCGAGTTATATCGAAAAAACACTTTTTGCTTTAGGCCGCCATATTTGCTAAACCGCTTGACCGATTGTCAAGTATGAATTGTTGATGAAAACATCTCACTGAGCTCTACAACATAATAAAATTTCAGACCTCTAGCTATAAGGGAAGTGGTTGACGGTATTTCAAAATGGCGGACGGCGGCCATCTTGGATTTTGAAAATGCGAAAAAATGAAATTTTACACCCACATTTCTATAGAAAACTTCAAACCGAAAGTCTCTATCTGTTACTGTTCTCGAGTTATAAGGCAAAGTTTGGACCACCGGAAGGCCGGCAGGCCGGCCGGCAGGCCGGCCGGATCAAAAATTTTCCACCACAATTTTTGGAATGTGGGTTGTCTGAAACGTGCTCATACTAAGTTTGAGCCCGATCTGAGGTGGTCAGAAAATCCGACGATTACAATACTTGGTGTTGGCCACGAAGTGGAACACCAACTAATAATTTTAAATGAATTTTCCAACGTGTCAGTTTTAAAACATAAAATAAAATGTTTAATTTTATTAGAGAAACAAGCCAAATAAAATTACTTTCGAACTTTCAGCGACGTTCTGCTTTATTTAAAAATACACCAGATATATTAAAATTTTAATTTTTAGCAGCATTTTAAAAGTTTAGAAATTTTTAGCATTAAACCAACATTAAAATTTAAGAAAATTGAGAAGAAAGCTTCAAAAAATAATTTTAATTTACTCACTAAACAAACAATAAGTTGTCCGGAGCATCTTGGCAGAATATCGGGGAACGATGAATTAAGAAGTATTGAGACGTGCGAGATATAAAATAAGACCACACACGAAGTCTGCAGTTTGGCAAAAACACTGTCTCTCTAGCGAATTTATCGATTGACTCAGCAAATTCGTGGGATTTAGTATTTTTGCGCGAACATCAACCTACAAATTCATCAAGTTCCACCGCAGATAAAATTATGCAAACAATTTTAAATTCTCCGGAATTATGCGCAACAACCATTCCAATAAAAAACTACAGCCCAATTAATACAAAATTACTTCAAACTCAATGACATTGGAGGTCTAATTTAATTGATATATAACACATGAAATTAAAACAATAAATATATATGACCAATAGTCTATCATTAATATTAAGAGCTCAAATCGGAATGTTTTTTGGGAATAATTATTGCAATAATTCAATTTTAATTAGACTTTTCATTTAGTGAAAAGTTCATTTGAAATTAATTTTAAACTACATATTTTCCTAAGTACCTACATACATATGTACATATATAGGGTAGTTGGAAAAATTTATATTCCAAATATTCCAATTCAGTGTGTAAAATTTGACCAAATATTGCCAATAAAATCGAATGCATTTCAAGTGCCTCAAATTATTTTATAAAATATATGTATGTATAATAAAATATGCAATATGTGGCTAAATCCCAAATGAATTTATTTATTTTATTCATGGAATTGTTTTGTGCCGAAAGCAAGCATTGATATCAATGGATTTGTCGAATTTATGTATGAAAAGAGGGTTTTATTCACGTTTAACAATCAATAAATTTTACTAGGTACCTATTATCAATAAATTTATTATATATAGTGCTTTTTGCAGAGTTAATTTGTACATAAGAATTGCCCCAATAATGGGAACATTTTAATGAGAATTTTGATTATAAAATGTTGCTCAAATTATTAGAGCAATTCTAAGGTCATTTGTAAAATAAATTGTGTTGCGATTTTAATATGAATTTGTTCAATTATTTCAGAATTAATTCAAAAAATTGTTTCAGTTAGAAGACAAAATTCTTTTGAAAGCTTTCAGTGCAAATAAAGCTCAGCATCGATGCAAACTTATTTATGCAAAATAAGACAGGATGAAATAAATTGTCGCATAGAAAGCACAACATATTTCTGCGAAATATAACTTTAAAACATTCCAGGCAATCAAATTGGATTTCTCCCCTTTTTATCCACTCCCCCCAATCCCTGAAAACGCCATAGACATGGACACAAACTGGCGGGATGAAGGAGAGGCGTGGGGGTTGGAATTTGTCGGTGCAAAGAATGGAAGATTGATTGGAAGGAAAAAGGGGTGGAAGCTGGTGTGCATTTAAATATTAATCCTGGCTCCCTCATACCTGCTTTGAACGCTTTTGCAGTCACCTCGCCACAGAGAACACGTCTCCATAAAACACCTAATCCCGCCACATTTAAGTGTCGTTCACATTATGTGGGTGGCTCCTGTGTATATGCAGGGGGCTGGCTTTCACTCAGAGTGGAGCTTAACGATGCACTGCAAACACCGATCGAAATCCCAGGCAACGTTTTGAGTCATCAACAGTGCGGGGTCCTCACCTCCGGTCGGGGGTAACGGGGGAAAAGACAGTAAAGCCCCTGCGCCCCCCCCAAGAGGATGGGGCTTGTGTGGATTTCCTTGAAAGCATTCCACAGTGCCCTAGCACAAGCTTTTAACCCCCATCCACTCACCTGGCAAGTGAGGCTCTCTCTTTCACCTCATAGCTCTTCGTTTCTCCATGACATTCCCCGGAGGACACCATGCACCATTTAACCCCCCTCTTGCCCCCCCAAACTGCACCTGATCAATTGTGTGTGTTGCCTAGCTCACGGGGGAATTTTAATTGAATTATGCAATAATTCAGATGTATGGAAAATGTGCACTAATCACGTCAATATTTGCAGAAATCTCTCCTTCAACTGCCTCGCATCGCATTAAAGGGAAGTCTCACAAGGAAAATTCTCACAAGGAAAGTCATTAGTAGAAGGAGTCTCCTGGGGTGAATCACCAATCGATATTGGTACCACAGCTCTAACTAATCACCCTGTTCCAAGTTAAATTCCATCCCCCAATCAATTCCCCACACACACCCTCGGAATCTATTGTATATATGAGGATTTATTTGCACAGAGAAACCAATTTAAATATAGAGCTCTATTTGGATTTCAAATACAAATATTTAATAATGGATAAAAGTTTCTATTGGTAATCCCAATTAAACATTAATCACGTGGAATAAAAAAAAACATTGGAAATGCATCGTTTTTGTTCACAATGATGAGCATTATTGAAATGTTTTGTTATTATTATATATTAATTGATATGCTTTGTTGAATGAGAAAACCAAATCGTTTATTGGAATTTGATGTTGAATTGAAATTTAAATAAATTTCTAAATAAAATACGTGCTAATCCACAGTTTGTAGGCTATTGTTTTAGTAGACAATTTAGACAAAATTGAGGTTAAAAAACGGCAAAAATTGACTACAGAAAAGATATAAAAATTGAAAAAAATTTATTCCCTAAAGTCAAGGAAGCTTATCCTAATGAGAAATATTCAAATATTTGTATTTTATAACGATTTCATAATTGGAAGAATTTGAAATACTAAAGAAAAGGAATTTACCTGTTTTAGTAATGCCTGTGATCTTATTCGAAAATAGTCAAAGATAAAAGTCATTCAAAATTTTAGCTACCTAAACATTATGAAAAAAAAGAATGATTTTCTAATTTTCTCAGTCAGATTTGCTTGAATTCGTTAAAATTTGGCAAAATCGTTAAAAACTATTCTAAAACCGTTAAGTGTGATGTCACCATCCTGTTTTTGTCTCTTTAACCCAACAATTCTTACTTCTAGATCCAATGAACTATTTGGTATGATCGACAATTTAACTTTGTTAAATTTTGAAAGAGGAAAAGTTCTAGAACTTCTTCTTCTTCTTCTTTTTATTCCTATTTAGAACGTTTAAAACGGACGAAATCCGACATCTAAACAGTCCAGTTTCAGAGATTTTTGCGCTAAATTTCAAAGTTCGTCGTGCTTAGAACTGTCTTTTCCATCGCCTTATTCTGTAATTATCCGGATTAACAACCCAATAGATTTCGACTTTGTGAAAATTCTCGTGTACATTCTGGTTATTTTAGCTGTGTTTCTTTCAGACACAGCTTTTGTGTACCGAGCAAAATCGAAAGTCGTCAGATCGGGCTCAAACTTGGGATGAGCACGAATTAGGGTCCCCACATTCCAAAAAACGTATGCGCCAAAAAAAAATTTTTCCGGCCGTCCGGCCGGCCGGCCGTCCGCCGTGGTTCAACCATAAATTGCAAGAGAACGGTAATAGATAGAGACTTGCGGTAAACGGCAAAGTTTAAAAGTCGACTGGAAGACGTCCGATTATGACGTCAAATTTTACCCCCCACCCCCGCGTCCGCTATTTTGAATAACCTCAAAATTTTGTTTTCGCTATATCTCAGCCCCTTGTAATAGCTAAAAATCTGAAATTTTGATATGTTGTAAAGGCCATCAAGAACTTTCCAACGATACCTCATTTTCGAAAATCGGTCAAGCCGTTTAGTCAATATGGCCGCCACAATTTTTCATCGAAAATCGACCATAACTCGAAAACGGCTTGACCGATTTTGATCAACCCGGGGTCAAATGAAAGATCTCAACTAACCCTTTAACTCTCTAGAACATCCGAAGTTTCAAAAGTGACCGCTAGGGGGCCAAAAATCAAAAACAAAATTTTCGATCAGTTTTCGATGAATATCTCGAAAACGCCATTATCGATTTGCTTCATTTTTTGATATGTTATAGCTGACTATATTATCTAGCTTCATGCCAAAAATGAAGAAAATCTATGTCGCCGTTCTCGAGATATAGCCTTCCAAAGTTGGCATGTAATATCTCGGGTTCTACAAGTCCGATCTTGATCAACTCAAGCGCAAATGAAAGGTTTCGAGAAACCCTACAAATGTCTAGAACATTGCAACTTCGAGAAATGATCACAAGAGGCGCTAAAATCAAAAACAAAGTTTTCGAAAATTTCGAACTCGAATTTTTCGAAAATGGCGACATAATTTTTTTTCATTTTTCGATATGTTATAGCTGACTTCAAGACCTTTCAAACAAAAAAAAATTTATGAAAATCTATGGATCCGTTCTCGAGATATGGCCTTCTAAAGATTTCTTAGGGTATGACTTTTCTACTTTTCCCGACTTTGCGCGTATTTAAATTAATTCGCGTTCTAGTTTGCTCTCACAATATTGGTACACTGAAAGAAACACAGCTCTCGTAAGCTTGGTCAGCTTACCAGTACATTTTTCCATTAAATCTTTCTGCTATTTAAAATAAATCTTTGGTAGGAAATTAACCAAAATTCTTAAAATTACAGTAAAAATTTCTAGAACTTTGTTTTAACCCTTTAACGTCCAACGTGAAACATAAAAACATTAAAACATGCGCTCTTTATCGCGATTTTTATTCTATGAATTTTTTTAGAGGATTTTTCTCAGTCAGAACGTCTTCTTTGACCCCTTATGCATGAATTTGATGCATTTGTAACATGGAAAAACAATTACATTCATAAATAATTGAAAAAATAAAATGTTTCACATTTGTGTCAGCGTATGACCCAAAAAACGTGAAAGGGTTAACTGAATCGGTTTGAAATTAATGAAAATAATTTTTTATGCTACCTACGTAAAAAAAGAAAATCTTCCGAATTTACTTAATATATAGGACAGTAGAAAAATCTGGGTTGAATAAGAAAAAAAATGTTTTTCTTGTTTAAATCTGGATATTTTACGCAAGAAAGAAAAAGCAAAAAGTAATTCAGAAGCTGATTTTTCACTAATTATCCCACTGGGCTTGTATTCTTCTTCTCTTTTAGAAGTTAAACCAAGCATAAATGGGGGTTCTATTTGAATAGTGCTGAAGAGTGGTGTGTAGGGTCTCCGGGCTTTGGCCAAAGAGTTCGGCAAGGGGGCGTGGAGGAGGGATGTGTGGCACCAAAAAGCCATGGGTTGAATTGAAAAATGAGTGTACTCTTTTGGGACAAGGGTTGTGCGGTGAGGGGTTTTTTGCTTCGGGAAAGTCGGGGGTGGTAAAAACCAAAATTCCACAATTTTCGTCTAGTCTGGCAGAGTCAGACCCGCGTTGGGTAATTAATGATCACTGTGACGGTTTAAGAGATTAGACTGCGATTCTCACAGCATGGTTTGGACTCTCGCTGACGATTTTTCCTACAAGCGCGGGGGTGGGCATAGACGACGGCATGCTATTATTTTACACCACACTTCATTATGTACTTTGGTTTGGTGCCCCCGCACCCAATTGCTGGTACAGAGTGCACTCACACGAGGAACTCGCCGGGGTATGGAGTTTTCATACACACAGAGAGTACCTACCCCCCTCGCGTACACCGACCCCGGGCAAAACCCAAACCAACCACCCAGCTCATGCAAGAAGTGCCGTCTCGACGACGATATTTCTGTCGCTCGGTGTGCATATAAAATACTCTTACACACGAGGAAATAATACACTGTATGCGGGTGGAGTCTGTGTGCGCGCATCATCGGCTCCTGAAAAGCCTCCCCATCCCCGCCTCCCACATGCACACAGGGTGAACTCGAAGGGGGATGATGGCGGAAAAGCTCCCAGAAGCGTCACTCAACTCTCTTGTTTGTGTGCACAGCATTAAGTACAGTGTGTTCTACCGGCGCGCAACTATCACAATGCTTGATTAATTGCAAACAGTTAAGTTTTACCACCCATTGGTTTTACCATCCTCATCATATCGCACACACATCCTCCACATCTCCCCCAGCACTGGGTGGTGTACTTTGTCTTCACAGCATCCACCCCCCAGAGACGGGATTTAACTTCGCCACACCAACCACCCTCATAGACAAGTTTGTTGGGCTGAAAACTGCCACGGAGAAATACGAATACAAATTTAGAGGGATGATAATTCAAATTTAATTTACATTCTCTCGCAAAAGGTACACAGGCATTTAACTTAGGCATTAGATTGGTTTCCAATTTACGTTTTGTTTGTTGCATTTTGCATGAATTTAAAGATGGAGGATTTAAATGAAATATACGATTGCTTTGCTAAATAGTTTGCACACTGCAAATGCAATAAATCAATGAAATTTTAACCCATATATGTCCTGATATGCTCTTTTGCTGTAATTTATATATTTTGTTACGTCTAGAGGGGGTGCAAATTTGAATTGTGGGAGATACTACACTGAAAAAAAATCGCAGGAGCGTAATTCGTATTCAAATTGACATTGTAGAAGCATTATTTTACGTTTCATTGCCACACAGTGACGAAGCGGACGAAATTGGTTACTGTGGTCTGTAAAAAAGCTCTTATTATTAATTAAAAAAAAATAGAGGATGAAATTCACTGGTCAGATAGATTTAAGTTTTCTTAAGAAAGACTTAAATTTTGTAAAAATTCTTTAAATTTTCTTAAAATTCTTTAAATTTTCTTAAAATTCTTTAAATTTTCTTAAAAATAGGCCTAATTCAGCGATCAAGAAACTCTTGAAATCTTTGAATTTTGTACTGAAATTTCAAGATTTCAAGCAAATTTCAAGGGTTTCTTGGTCACTGAATAAGGCCCAATGTCTTAAGTTTTCATAAGAATTCTTAAGGTTCATTTAGAAAAAACTTAAGATCTCATAAGAAAAATTAAAGATTTTCAAGTTTTCTTACGCAAAACTTAAGATTTCTTCAATCAAGCGGAATTGGGCTAAATGCATATTTTTCGCTGATTTTTTTTTGGTCGCTTTCGGTTATCGAAATTCGTAAAAATCATCAAAAATATGCACTTTTTTCGATTTACTTAAGAAATCTTTGGTTTCCCTTTAAAAATTAAGAATCTTAAATTTTTCCTAAGTTTTAAGTTTTTTCTCAAAGAATCTTAAGAAAACTTAAGACTGTTGAATAGTTGGTTTGTCTGGCGTAATATGATAAATTATATAGGGAGAAAACGATCTCCTTCCGGTGAGCGCCAGTACGGACGGTGGCGCTCACCGGAAGGAGATCGTTTTCTTCCTATATAATTTAAAACTTAAGACATCCGTAAGAAAAATTAAAGTCTTAAAAATTAAGTCTTTCTTAAGAAATCTTATGACTGAATTATTTTTTTTTGTAAAATCCTTCTCTAGAAGAATTATATACAAAAAACTTTAAAAAGCTTTTTGGACTTCTGAGCTTTTTTTTAATTTTTCTTCACCAGAAAATTCAGGTAAAAAGTAATCAAAGGTTCAATCAATTCAATAAAATTTTATTTCAATTTATTGCTCCGTGAACGTTACACGGATATATGTATATTTTTTTAATTTTATTTAAAATTCATCTACTACAAGCCTTAAAAAAAGAAATTCAAAAGCTCCAAAAGTAGATTAGTTGGACCTCCTTGTAAAAAAAGAATCTCTCAAAATTCACGAAGGAAGAACTCAAGATTGAAGAAAAGCTTGGTAAATACATAATCTTTGACAGCTTAGGGGAGCATTTCTTCTGACAGACTGGGTGATTAACATTGGGGAATTAGAATTAATTATGAGTTTGTGCGTTTAGATGGGAAGTGGGGGAGATACACATATCTCTTCGCTTTTTTTTTCCTCTTCAGCATAATTTTGTGAATAGAGATATTTCTTCTCTGCCACCACAGAGTATCCTCGCGGGAAGACGATGGAATTAAAATCAGTAGAGCTTTAATCCTATTTTAATGTTATGTGTACTGGGGGAACCCTTGGGGGCTGCGTTGACGGCATATTTCGGATGATTAGATAATGTGGTTTCGTCGTGAAATTGATGATGCTCCTCGGTGTGGACTTATAATCTCATATAGCGTAAGACGGTACCATGATTAATGGACTCTCTGATTGGAATTTCGACGAATTTGTCAGGAAACACTTCCACTCCAGGCAACTTTTGGCATTTTTCACTGATTTTTCCTTCTCTCTGTTGCCCCATTTTCTCTGCCCTCTCCACACCTTCCCTTCCTCCCTCACCGCAATTCGCTATCTTTCCCACTGTGGACAGACGTACAGAAAAAAATACAAATGGTCGAAATTGTCACCACTCGCTGTTCTTTGGGAAACTCCATGCCGTGTGTTGGGGTGGTAGACGGGAGGAAGAGGGTGTCGCTGTGTACATAGTGCCTCCCCCTCTGTGGACATCTGAGAAAAATCATAAATCTTCACACTAATTACAGGTGTAGTGAGATATTTTGATTGCATTTTCACGTGAGCAAATAAATTCCCGCGTCCGGAAACTTTTACCTCCCAAATGCTTCTTATGGGAAAAGCCAAGAGCGACAATAAAAAATGTATAATACCCCACCAAACAATGTGTCCAAATAATGTAATTTAACTCCAAGCACGTCAGAAATATTAATTTATTACACTCTCAAAGTTTTGTCTCGAAGGAGAATTTTTTTTTCGGGGAGTATGAGACAGCTACTGCAGTTATAAAGTTATTAAGGAGAACGCTATTTGATCGACATGCGAGTGGAAGAGCACAGAGAATTTAAAATGAATTAAAAGTTTGTTGAACGAATGTGGTTTGTCTCTCAGAAATGTTTTATGGTTCAGCAATTTGTGTTTTATGATTAGGAATTAATTTATTAGTTATCTGCGTATGTGAAGTATTATTTTTATGTAGATTCATAGATAAGTTCATTAACCCTTTGATGACCTTAGAGAACTGATTACATTGGGTGACATTCACTAGTCAGACAGACTTAAGTTTTTTAAAGGGAAATTAAAGATTGTTTAAGTAAATCAAGCAAAATTCTTATTTTGATGATATTTAAGAATTTCTATGCCCGAAGGCGAGCAAAAAAATCATAGAAAAATATGCATTAAGCCCAATTCAGCTTGACTGAAGAAATCTTAAGTTTTGCACAAGAAAACTTAAAAATCTTAAATTTTTCTTATGAGATCTTAAGTTTTTTTTTAGGAATCTTAAGAAAACTTAAAGAATCTTAAGAATATTTAAGGAATATTAAGAAGATTTAAAGAATTGTAAAAAAAACTTAAAGAATCTCATGAAAACTTTAAGAATCTTTTAAGAAATCTTAAAGAATCTTAAGTTAACTTTAAGTCTTTCTTAAGGAATCTTAAAAGTCTGTCTGACTAGTGAATTTCACCCATTGTCAATATGATTCTCTCCATTTTTGTTTTAAATAAAGCTGCATAAAACATAAAATCAAAGAAGAAACATTTAAACAATTTTGTTTCAAAGATTGGTATCGAATACTAAGACTACGGTGGCCGCACAAGGAATAGGAATTTACTTGATGGAATTAAACAAAAATTACAAGGATATTAATAAATGAATATTACTGTATAATAAGAAAATTTAATCACTGAATATTTCTAAAATTTCATAATAGATGTTTCATAAACAGACTTGAAAAACGCATGAAACATGGAGCCAATACTCCGAGTAAGACAATCCTAACTCGATTTTTTAATGTAAAACTCAATAAAAATTAAATTTTTGTCTTCTGGCACATGGAATTAAAAAAAAAACACCTTTTGAGTGATATTCGCTGAAATAATATTGCAAATTCAACGTGATCATGGATGAATGATTAACGCCACGTATGGAAGAGTGAATTTCTGCACATGGTGTCCATTTTTGCTGCAAAAGACAAACATTGTAAACAAATATAGAGATGAGAGAAATGGCATAAACACCTCCCATGTCATTCACATCAATTCCCCAACTGTAATCCTATTCTTTTGCCCTCACCAAATTCACATTATTCTCAACACTACATAAGAAATACTTCTTATGTTCTTTTTTTTCGAGTCCCATCTTCAGCGACACTTATCTCTTGACTGCTTTTTTTGTGCTGCTGTGCCCCCGCGCTGCTGCTGTATCGCCAAGGGGGGAAATAATATAAAAAAAGTAGCAGCAATTTACTGTACAGTATTATGTATTTTCTCTCTCGTATATAATATCAGTGTTTTTATGCGCGATGTATGGAGTGGTGGAGATACTATAAACAAATTTACAGTAATAAAGATGAATCATTTGAATAATTTGTAATTATACCCCAGTGTGAGAGCAATAAAACTATAAAAATGATGGTTTGTTGGTTCACTTAAAAAATATCAACCGTGATACAAACGACAGGAATTAACGCTGACTGTTTGAAAATGCGCGTGAACTCGTCAACGACTTTTTTTTCATTCGCGCAACTTCTCTAACTTTTTTTTTCGAGAGGGCACTTTTATTTGCAGCATAAAAATCTTTTGCGGCACCGGGGGTCGGTTGATGGAGGAAAAACACGAGGGAAATGACAGAGAGAGAGGTCATTCGCCAGACAATTCCATCTCACTTGGGAGGTCAAGAGTGGCATAAAATTCTTCAAGTTTTGCAAACACACTCTTCCACTTCATTCACAAAATTATCCTGCATTTTCCTCCAGCTACCCCCGCTCACACCGCAGGGATTGCAAACTTTCCACTCAAAGTTTTTTTTCTTCCCCACCCCCTTCCTATCGGGTTTTTCTTTGTAGGAAATCTGTGCGCCTCAAGAGCGAATGAATTTCATTTGTTACTTTAATCATAAATAAGTCATTAAATTTCAATCACATTCTTTTAATTACCCACCAAAAGAAGTATATATACGATAAACTTTGACGATCAAACTTGTCTTCTATGTTTTTTTTTTAATTGTGACGATAGTGGCAACAGGGAGGAGCAAGAAAAAACTTTTGTGACTGCCATTAAATCCCATAGAAGAATAATTAATTTTTTTCAACACTGGCGACTTGTTTGGTGCTCAAGAAAAATTACTCTTTCATGTTGCCACGGAGGAGGCAAATGATAGTTGAGGAAAGTTTTTTTCTAATGAGATTTTCGATGAAAACACTAAGGGGTGAGTCAATTGAGGGAAATTTGTCTTTTTTGTGGCGAGGAATTGAAGCTTAAAAATATGCTATGCATCAATATGGAGGCGCCTGGTACATAAAGTTGAGACACCTGGTTTAGCTCAGCTTCTGTCTTTGCTCTAAAATCCTTTAAAAATAATTTTTAAAAAACTACCTCGTAGAACCCGGCGCCTCCACTTGCAGTATGTAAACTCCCAACATTTCTAATTCATTTTCAAAGTTTTCATTAACCGTAAGACATATCGGTTAAGCAAAGTCGTTAACTTCCATATGCTTAGCCCGTTGAAAAACAAACAACATGAAGTACTTAAGCCATTCCAATTTACAACCCCCAACAGCCCAATACAGTGGCACATTTACGAAATAAGTTGGACGGGAATGAAAGGAAATTCCAAATGTAGGTTAATTGTTTTGACACATTCCCTCATTTGTACACTTCAGACATCCTCCTAATTAATTTGCTTACGCACTTTTGCGCTCCCAGAAACAAGGGAGAGGATATTACGGGTTCTCATTTGGAAATCCTCGAGAATGTGAAACTTGAAACGCCTCACAAAAGTTTCCTGAAAACGACAAATTATTCATTTTCCCAACATCCTCCCCAAGGGGAATGAGGGATGGGGATCTGCAATGAAAGACAAAATGTATCACGCTGCGAGTGATCCCACGGGAGGAGTTTATCTTGATCACATGGACATACGTCTGATGAGAGTGTTTTAATCCAATTTCGATATAGATGGTTTATTGAGAAATTATGCTTCTGCACGATTAGTTTTGTTAGACACGTGAGTTTAAATTAAGAGACAGACAAGCATTTTAGTAAAAAGGATTTCTAATTTGCACAAAAAGGAGTTTATTCGTTTTCGTAAAAGAGTACAAGGAAACATTTGGTATACGCAGGATTAAAAAAAAAACTAATAAATCATCAAACACTCTGAAAGTCTTACAAGGGAAGGTTATACATTTAAGAGTACGGAATGGCTTGAAATTTTCACCAAATATTCTTTACAATCTATAAAAACCCTGTGCCAAGGGTTTTTTCTACAGATCCGTAGTTTAATAGTTATAATTAATTAAATTTTCCCATATAAAATTAATTTTTGGGAGAGCAAAGCGCTGGAGAGAAACGCAAGTGAGAGAGAACTGCGCGCGCGTCAGTGTGAGTGAATATTGGTAAGCAGTTCTTTGCTCGTGCGATCGCTATTGTATTCAATCGACTAACTATATTATAATATGAAATGAAATGTAGAACATTTTATAATATTTTTATCTCATTCTAAAAAAAAACTTTTAAAAAAATGATAGCCAATGTTGTATAAATATAATACAAAAATATGGTTATATATTTTTTTAAATTATTAAATCGTAAATGTTTGTCGACAAAAGGGTTGGATTTTCTGACGATTACAATGTTTTGTTTTAATCACGAAGTAGAATGCCAACTAATTAATATTATTATTTGCAGTTTATTAGTATATTTTTAACTTTTGCGAGCAGTGCGCAAAGTGGTTTGGTACGTTGGAAGTGCGCGCGCAGCTGAGGAACGCTCTGATTGGCTGCGCGCGCATACCACGTGATCATCTACGCAGAGTCTTTCACTTGCGTTTCTCTCCAGCGCTTTGCTCTCCCAAAATGAATTTTATATGGGAAAATTTAATTAATTATAACTATTAAACTACGGATCTGTAGAAAAAAAACCCTTAACACAGGGTTTCTATACATTGTAAAGAATATTTGGTGAAAATTTCAAGCCATTCCGTACTCTTAAATGTATAACCTTCCCTTGTTAGTATTTTAGGATTTTTTCTTTAGATATCAAAAGTAAATATTTACTGACAAAAACAGCCTAAAACATTGACGAAAGAAAAGTAAAGAAAAAGAATTTTCAAATTAAAAAAAAAAGCGTCAAACCTAAAAAATGAAAAACCTAAATAGAACCGTTAGATTAAATTTTTAGAATTTTAGAATAAACACTAAATAGCATAAGAAGCATTGAACTTTAAAATAGTATAAGGTAAAGGTTTATCGTGACGTCATTATTCAAATTTTCATGTAAATCCCCTCGTATATTTTTTTTGCAGTGCAAGTTTAATACATTTTAATTTTTTTAAATAATTTTTTTTTATCATAATGGATCGTTTTCTTTAAACACTGAAAGAATAATCAATATTCGCTGAAAAACTTATGGTTTACATTATAAATTAATCTTTGAGGAGGGTTTAGCTGTCGAATAAGGAAAAGTCAGCGATGTCTTGTGGCTAGTTGCGCTTATTCGATTACTGTTCCGAACTTCTCAAAGATTACAACTTCTTCAGTCATTAAGCTCTTTCACATTATAAATTAACGATTCTTTATTGCAAAATTTACAATGTTTTCTATGAATAGTCATGAATCAAATCCAGAATTTAAGAAAAAATCAAAGAAATATTTATTGTATAGAAAAGCAAGAAGAAAACCTTTTTCAAATCAATTCCTTTTCCTTACTCAATAATTACAAATAAATCCTTTTTTTTTAACTCTGTAGCAAAATATTTATTTTCTCTAATTTCCCTGAATCACAAAGATGATTTTTTTCATCATTTTCTTCAAATAGAATTTATTTCTTCGCATATTGCTGCCAAAAAGAAACATCCACGTAAGGAAAATTGTATCCTTGGGACAATTTTTGGCCATTTTAGCAATTTGTTCACCACCCTAAAATGATATGTGTATTAATTTTGTAAGGAAAATAACTCACCCCGCTTTTGGGGGCTTTTAATAAAAATTCTTTTGGCTCAACAAATAGTACTAAAAGTCTTGTGGTGTATCATTATTGATAATAAATTTCTGCAATTATCGTCGTGTTGAAAGCAAAATCCTCCATTTTGACCAACAATATTTTTTCCGCCCTTGTGTGTGCCTTTTGTGGTGCCACAGGACATTTGGTTGTGTTCAAAAGAAAGAGTCCCAAAAAGGCGGAAAAAGGACGAGGGAGAGCAATGGAGGGTTTGGTAGGAAAAGCGAAAAGTGAGAAAAATTATGACAATTCGGGGTTTCACTTCAATATTGCTGGGAATAAATCATTAATTTTTGGGTTTCCGGCCGGAGAGTGAGAGGGCACGAGAAGAAAACGATGAGGCGGCAATGTGGAGACCTGCGGGGTGGGCCCCTCGCAGTGGCGGCGATTCAGAATATATGGCAATTACAATTAATTGTTCAACATTTCGGACCACTGAACCCACATAATCCTGTGTATAATTTATAGATTTACGCTCCATAAATGCTGTGTGTTGAGCAGTGGTCGCATTTAGCATTTTCCTTCTTGTATAATCTCTCGTCCCACACCCATTTACACACACACACAAATTCCACCCCCAACCCCTGCCTGCGAATCCCTCGCAATCGAGGTGAAATATTAAAGAACTTTTGCGAATATTGCCAGAGACACGGGTAAGTGATTCTTTTTTTTTTGCCTCCTCCTCCTCCTCAAAAGGGGGTGAGTTGTGGGTTTTCTATCAGGAGGATTTTTTTCTGGCTTTTCGGATGAATGAAAAATTACAATAGAGCACCATTCTGAAAATTATCTCTCTGCAAAAAAAATGTATTGACATCGTTTTTTATCCCTGCGAATAAGGGGAAATAAAAGAACTCTGAAATCCCACTCTGGGGCTAAAATTTTTTTCTATAGATTCCCATAAAAATTCTTCAATGATTTTCCAAATTTTTCCACCAACTCATCAATTCAGCGGCTATATAGTTTATTTTGGTTAGGATGGCATTTTTTTCTCGTTGGTAAACGTATCGACTTTGAGAAGGTCAGAGATTACTGGAAAACCGTTGGGAAAGCCGCGTGGAGAAATCTCCAAGAAGTTTCGCAAATTCAACGGCAATAGTGGCTGGATAAAACCCCTTCTCGACTCCGCAAGAAAAAAAAAGTCCACTCCACCCCATCAACTTTGTGTGGCGAAGGGGGGCAAAATTGTATTTTTGTCGGATGATTTGGGCGGTGACTAAACTCCTTTTCTCTGTCTCGCTGTATATTTGATTAATGATAATCGGTTTTTGAGTGAAACACCCTCGACTTTCGCGATGGAGCTTTTGAGCATGGGAACCGAGACAAGAAGTTGTTGATGTTGAAGAGGACATGGGGCAAAAAAAAACGCGGAGAGGGTGCACACAATGCCCGAGCATTTTTCGGGTTTGGAGCAAATCATCAGCTGCTGGTGGGTACGCCAACCACCCTCACATTTCTTGCCGCGGCGCCTCGGACTCAGCCAAGTACCAAAACTATCATTCACTGTCAATTTTTGTCTATTCATTGAGATTGGAATCGATCACGTTCTTCGCGCTGATTTTCTTCTCGAGACTTGCAAAATGTTGAACCCTTTCTTCTTCTTACAACCCCTCCCGCGCTAAGAAGAGTGTATGATATATGTACTCAATGCGGGGGCGGGTGGTGTGGCTAAGAAGTCCTCCATCGTGAAATATTGCTCTGAAGTGAATTTTGGGCAGCACACAGGGGTTGTTCATCCCATGTAGCAAATTCATATCTTGGAGGTGACGCTGAAATATTCGACACACACGATTAACCCCTTTGAACTGCGATTCCTTGCGAAGGGAATTTTGTCATGGGGCATGAGAGATTCCTGAAGGAAGGGGGGTGTTGAATAGATCAACCAAAATGTCATTCCACACAAACGCCTGTCGTGTGTGGAAGCCATTCTCACATGTGTCCGAAACTAGAATATTTATTGATTTAGGAATCTAAATTTCAAGGATGTCCTAAAAGGGATATTCAGTCGAAGGCATAAAGTACTTCATTAATTATTCATTGGGTTTACACTGAAATATAACGAAGAAAATCAGATTCATTTAGAATGTAAGTGCATGTTTTAGTAAAATATATTATTTATTTATTGATAAATATTCTAAATCGAAGCTGTGACAGAATCAGAGATTTTTTTAAAAGATGTAGCTGTAGCAGGTGATGGTTTTTAATTTTATTCGTTAATTTTTTGAATGATTTTTACGTTTGATTTAATAATCAATTTAGTTAAAAATATCTTTAAACTGAAGCATTGAAAATTGATAATTAATCAAAGAAACTGACTAACGTTAAAAAACTGAAGTAAACTGTCAAACTTTAATTGAAAATCAATGGTCAAACGTAAGAAATTTAACGATTAATTTTGGGTGAAATCAGTTTTTCGCATTTTCTGGCTCTCCTGTTGATTTTAGAGCAAATCTGAATGGATTTTTGGGTCATCCCGTACCCGCAGGTTCGTCGATGAGCCTGATCGATATGTACCAAAGGGAAGTTTCAAATGCAAAAAATAAGAATTTTCAATTTTTCCCTTAAAGTTCAGACATATTTTTGGCTGAAATCAGTTTTTCGCATTTTCTGGCTCTCCTGTTGATTTTAGAGCAAATCTGAATGGATTTTTGGGTCATCCCGTACCCGCAGGTTCGTCGATGAGCCTGATCGATATGTACCACAGGGAAGTTTCAAATGCAAAAAATAAGAATTTTCAATTTTTCCCTTAAAGTTCAGACATATTTTTGGCCATTAACGTCAATCATTAGAAACTTAAACCTTAATGTCAAACTCTGACAATTCAAAGTTATTAGGTTGTTCAATATTTACACGGATTTCTAACCCAAGATATTCACATAAATTCAGTACAATTTTGATGTTCTGTCTCATTCATACCCATTGAATATAATGGTAAAAATGTTAGGTTAGAAATCCGGATAAATATTCGACAACCCAATATTTATCAAATGTTTTTTAAGCTAATAGTAAGACATTAGAAAGAAGTTGAATGTCAAACGTTAATTGGAAATTAATAAAATAACATTCAACGTATGTGTCTCTGAGATATTTGAAACAGATCTATAGAGGCGACATCTAGCGTTAAATTGAAATTCATTCAAATCACAACAGAATTTTCCAACATTAACCAGAAGGAAATTACAGAATAAAATTAATTTTTAAAACTATTTAAACAAAAATACAATTTATTTTAACTATTTTTTCCAAGGTGTGTGTCTTGACTATTAGTTGGTATACCACAATCGTGGCATACCAAGTATTGTAATCGTCGGAAAAACCGACCACCTCAGATCGGGCTCAAACTTGGTATGAGCACGTTTTAGACATCCCACATTACGAAAATGGTGGTGGAAAATTTTTGATCCGGCCGGCCGGCCTGCCGGCCTGCCGTTGGTCCCCATTTTGCCTTATAGCTCGAGAACGGTAATAGATAGAGACTTCCGGTTTGAAGTTTTCTATAGAAATGTGGGTGTAAATTTTCATATTTTTGCATTTTCAAAATCCAAGATGGCCGCCGTCCGCCATTTTGGAATACCGTCAACCACTTCCCTTATAGCTAGAGGTCTGAAATTTTAGTATGTTGTAGAGCTCAGTGAGACGTTTTCATCAACAATTCATACTTCAAAATCGATCAAGCGGTTTAGCAAATATGGCGGCCTAAAGCAAAAAGTGTTTTTTCGATATATCTCGAGAACGGCTTGACCGATTTTGATCATCTTGGTATCAAATGAAAGGTATTGAGAAGCCCTACAACTGCTTAAAACGTTTTAAGTTTCAAAAACATCCGCAAGAGGCACTAAAAACAAAAACAAAAATTGCCTAACTTTAAGGGGCTATATCTCTGAACATCTGTTATCGTTTTCCTTTAAATTTTGATATGTTGTAGCCTCACTCAATATCTTTCATCAGTCCGAAAATGAAGAAATTCTATGTCGCCGTTTAGAAGATATGGCCATTTGAAAAATTCTTAAATTTGAAAAGTTCTAAGAGCCATATTTCTTGAACGGATTGTCCGATTTTGCTCAATTTGGTATCAAATTAAAGGTTTTGCAAAACTCTACAACTTTCTAGAACATCAGAAACCTCTAGGACCATTCCTTCAGGACGAAAAGTGCAAAAAACTGGTTTTGTTGAACAAAAATCCGCCATTTTGTGTTCTGGAGGTGACCTTGAAATGTTTCGAAATATATGTCAGATTATAGCTTATTTCAATACCTTTCCAGAACTAGTCAAGAAATTTCTGTAGGTCTAATAGAACTTAAGATATAAGCATTTTAATGTGTCAAATTGCTAAATTTTACAAAAAAAATCGACTTTGCCTACTAATACTACTCACAAATTAAATTACAACGCATAAACTGACCCATCCGCGTTGTGGTATACCAACTCTAATAACTGGACGCGTTATGATTGACTTTCAAACATTTTTACAGCTGCCACCTGGTGCCAAACTGAAGTTAATTAATCTGACCTCAGCATTTAAATATGTTAGCCCGTAAAGTATGTGTCTAAGATATTTTAAGCTTTACTCAGATACGACATCTGGCGTTAAATTGAAATTTATTTAAACAACAAAATACTTTCCCTCTATTAACCAAAGGGAAAGTAGAAAATATATATAATTAATTTGCAATCTAATACCAAAAACTATAGAAAATCAAATACAAACAACTTCTGCTCTGTTGCACGTCCAACTCTGTGGTAATCACGTGGGAAAAGGAGAAAGAAATTTAATCTAAAACGTGCCACAAACCGCTAAACAAGGTAATGTGTATGGGAAAAGTTTTTGCCACTGTGTGGTTGTTTCTGGCAACACTTGATGAGGATGTTCATCCGTATTACGGGGAGCCTTCCTCTTAGTTGGTATTACCTTCTACCTATAGGTACTTTTTCTCTATATGCGCGCGTCCTCTCACCTTCATCCAGCTAACAAGGAAAAATTATTTCAATTCACCCCATATTGTTTTCAAGTGGGAAGTTTCCTACAAAAGTGGGGTAAAAGGGGATGAGGTTCCTCACATGAGTTCTCATTTTGAAAAACGTCGGTTAAAGGGGGTTGGGGGTGATGGAGATGAAGAGTAAAAGTTGATGAAATGGGATTATAGATGGTGGTGCGTATACCCTAAACCATTTGGAGCACTCGAAATTTTCGCCTTGAAGCCGCATATTAGATAAATACGAGGTTGCTTTCTATTTTCCTCATTTTCCACCCACTTGAGACATATTCTCTTTACAACAACCGCTAAACTCTCAGCACAAAACACAACGCCGCGCGCGAAATATTCTAATGAGATTGCGAGCTCGAGGAGGCACCCACGAAACATTTCTTTCAATTTAAACACGATGTATTCGTCAGATAATTAGAAGAGTGTGGAGCATGAAAGAGCTCATGGTTGGATCATGTTTTTCGGTGTTATGCGCGAAAATCATGGGTAAGACACATCGCCCCGAGGGCCAAACAGCGCGCAGGGAATAATGATGATGGCGCATTTGTGTTACACCTTTTTTTTTCTTTTATGTTTCACCGAAGAAATAGATGATTTATGAGAATTACATTGCATTTTATTTATTTCATGCATACCCAACATAGTCCCCACACCGCAATAGAGAATCTCCATTGCAATCGGAACACCGCATGCAGACGGTGTAGAGTGCAGCTGTGATGTGCGGGGAAGAATCACAAGAATTCGCCGAGTCAAGGAGACGTGAATTTTGTAAAACTTACTATTATGGCCATTTATGGTGCTGTGTGAGGTTATAAAAGAATGGAAAATGAAATTTTGCTCTCTCTCACTCTCTCTGGGAGGGAGGGAAATTGCCCCAATCTCTGTTATGGCGGAAGTCAATGCTGCACCATCAGCACCTCCTTCGAGGTTAATGGAAAAGTTTCATTTATCCCTCGATTTGCACCACCATCCCCAATTCAAGCCCCAACCCCCATCCCCTTAGCATCCGTTCGCCTCCTTTTGTGGCCCCCTTTTTGCACCACTCAAGCACTTTTATTGAATCCCAAAGAAAAACCCCTTCATAAACTCTAAGAAGCTTACGGTAGTTAGGACTTTTTATTAGTTACTGCATTGGAATTTTCTCTAAAATTCGCATACTACTGAAAATTCCTATCCTAAAGAACTTTTGGGTTTTACCGGGGTTTTTACTAAAGAGAGTGAGACGGTGGAAATGTTCGTTATAAGTGTATTGTGCGAAGCCTCTTAGTGGGAATTGTGAATTTGAGAAAAATTAGGTCACGATTAGCATTTAAAGGACTTGAAATTTTTTTGGATAATTTTTGGATTTTCATATTTCCCTTCATTTTAATTCTTTGCTAAATTTTCATGCAAAACTCTGCAGTAGATACTTAAAACTGTCTTAGAATGAATTTTTATGAGACGATGGTTTGATGATTTTTGTTGGTTCGGTTTTTTGTTCAGAAAACTTATCCTATTAGTCAGAAAAATTTTCTTGTAGATAATCAGCAAAATATTTCATTTTAGAACCATAAAAACGATATAGGTATTTGATCGGTAAAGGGACAATAAACTCAATAAAAATAAATAGGAATGAGAAAATCAAGATTTTTTTTCAATTAAAAAAAAACGTTTGCAAAATTTTTAAAAATGTTTTTTTTAAATATTCTGATGAAAAATTTTTCCAATTTTTCTTTATTCTTCGTCTAAAATTTTTTACTTAAGACGCACGTTTAAAATCAACTCAAATATTTCTCATTTTGCAACCATGAAAACGTTACATTTAATCGATTAAGTGGTCAATTAAATCAAAGAAAAAGAATAGAAAGAAAAAAAATCAATATAATTTCAATTTTCAAAAAAAAAGATGTTTTCAAATAGTGGGAAGATTCTGATAAAAATCTTTTCTTTTCTAACAACTTAAAAGATGTTGTAAGATTTTGACAGTTCATATTTCTAAATCGTTTTATAAATGAAAAATAAAGAATTTATTCTTTCAGAAAGATCTTTAACAAGCAAAAAAATTAAATCGGAAAATCAATTTTCCCAGAATACCAAAAAGATTTTTATCAGAATCTACCCCAAGTCTTTAGAATTTTTAAAAAATATATTCAGTCTAATCTTCATTTAAAAAAAAATACAAAATAAACACGGAATTACATGATTGATTAGGAATCACGTTCAAATTCAACTGACATTTTGACAGAATTGTGACACATGTCAAATATTCCAAAAATGTCAAAAATGCATTTGTCAAATAATATGAAAATTCAAGTAAATCTCTCATTAATTTAAAAAAAAACCTTTATACATTTCAAGGTTTCTTCTTTTGCAATTTCGATAATTATATATATTCTTGAAATCCATTAAGTAACGATAAAATCTCACTGAACAATCTCTCTCAGCTCCCTCCTACGAAATTCAAATGACTTGCAATGGTCGTGGCATTTCGCAAAGGTTTTAATATGAACAAAAAAAAGAACGAAGAACCAGTGCATTTTGCGAAAATTGCCACCTTGGTGCATCACGGATAGATATGACATCTCCGCGCGGCTGCGAATTACAATAATTATCGCATTTAGTAATTTATTGACTGTGCAAATAGTTCCACCGTGGAGGTTTGCCCATTGTCTCCCTGCCCGGCTGGATGGGGGCATAATGACGATGACAAGAAGAACAAAAAAACAAGAACATGAATCAGATCCCAAACACCTCACCGCGGGCACACCTCTTTGTACCGCGCGTCTCAATCTCTATGGGTAATGAGATATAATTGCATATAATGGGGTGTAGAGGAACAAGAAAAAAAATACGCCAACACCGCGCGCTAATGCAATGTTGCAAATGAGCAAGTGCGGCAGGTGCATTAGACTCATAAAAATGCATTTAATGGACAATTAGCTTTCGGCGAATAGTCGTCACAATAGGTGTCCTCCCTCCATTCCCGCCACTTGACGGATTTGATGTTATTTCTTCTTTTATGCTTATGTGCAGTGTACTGTGGGAGAGAAGTTGAAGAAAATGTAATAAAAATGCATCACCCGATGAGGGGGCTCTGGGGGGATATTCAATTTTCTGCGATATGCCATCATCCCATGAGGTTGATAATTAATTAAATTACGAGTATGGTGGCCACGGTGACACCATAATTCTCCCAGTGCTGTCACTCCTTCGGGCCGCCCGCAAACGTGCAAATTTCCCCGGCTGTTGTACGAATTTATTGTTCGCAAAGGGAAAGTGCGCGAGAAGGGAAAGAAAATGCAATTAACTTGCACAATGAATCAAGGATGGAGACATAAAGTGTCTCCCAGCACATTCATTCACTTCATCCGTCACCTCAGACACATCCAATTGACTAACTGACGCATTTGGTGCATTCTGGCGTGCGCGCTTTTTTATCTCCTTTTCATCCCAAAAATAAAATTTCTTCCCAATTTTGTTCCATTTTTCTTCAAATTCTATTTTTTGGCGCCAAAAAAAAAACGAAGGGAATTCTCTGAGTGATTCACCTCACATTGTCCATCCAAAGTGAAATGCATTTCCCTGGAAATTCGCAAGATAGTAGATGCGCCATTAAAATGTAATTAAGATGTGGAGATGTTCTTTGATGGTGTCACAATGTCATGTGCATGTCAGTGACCGCGTGAGTGGCATATTTAGGCTAATTTTGTCACGTGCGAGTGACAAAGATGAAGTTCATTGTCACTACATACATTTTTAGAATTGATCTTTGTTAATTTTAGAAGTCTTTAAAGCTCACAATGGGTTAAGTCTGTTCAATTTTCTATTAAAATGTTTAATTTTTGGTTGAAACTAATGTTGACGCAAATTTACTTACTTGCGACTCAAAAAAAGAATATTTGCGACTCAATCGTCCTATTCAGACTCAGCTTTAGCCTAATGGAGACTCAGCTTTAGCCTAATATAGACTAAGTCTTTGCCTAATGGTGACTCAATTTTTTTTTACTAATGTTGACTCAATTTTTAACTTATCTGAACTGCAAAATACGTAATATAGCCGCCAGTTTTAATGACTTAATGGCACGTTAAAAAAACATAGACAGCGAATATTTTAAACAAACATCCCATATGAAAATGATTACAACTATGAAAAAGAATTGATTTATAAAATTATTTAGACGAGGGGTCTAAATCGTCATAATCGGATGTCTTCCGGTCGATTTTTAAACTTTTTCGTTTATCGCAAGTCCCTATCTATCAACGTTCTCTTGCAATTTAGCTTTGAGCTCCGGACGGACAGCTGGCCGAATTTTTATTTGGCGCATACGTTTTTTGGAATGTGGTAACCCTATTCGTGCTCATCTCAAGTTTGAGCCCGATCTAACAACTTTTGATTTTCCTCGGTACACAAAAGCTGTGCCTGAAAGAAACACAGCTAAAATTGAGTCAACGTTAGTTAAAAATTGAGTCACCATTAGGCAAAAGCTGAGTCTGAATAAGACGATTGAGTCGCAAGTCTTTCTTTGAGTCGCAATTAGACGGAGCCTTTAATTTTTCTCTATTATAGGAAACTTACTTTAAAAGTTTGTACCTATATAATTGCAATATTTACTAATGAGCTTTTTTGTGTATTGAAAAGCGTCCATGATCAATTAATAAAAATAAGGATACATTACGTTCAATAAACTCAATAAGACGAACATAAATAATTAATTCAAAACCTTAAATTTCATGTTATCGAAATATGAAGCGTACATATTTTTATTCAATAGAAATCTCATTTTTTAACTGATAAAAAAATCCTTCTTTTATAGCAAAAAATTTATTTATAACTTCTTCTTAATGTGCTTTTACACTTACTAATATATGTACAGTACAATACATAATGTACGTTGCAAATAAATTAAACTTTCAAAACGTGCAAAACAAGCTTTAGTCTGAATTGCAATACATAATACAATTTTCTTGCACAACTAGCTCTGCACTAATTGAAATAATGGAATTTTAATTAAAGCTTGCTGCAAAATCTGTGTAAATAAATTATATTAATGTGCTTTTGATAAACCCCATTGAGTTTTTTTTTTCTTGTCGGCAACTTCTTATGTGCAGAACATACCTAACTATAATCTGATTGACATGGGGTTTAATATATTTGTTAAAAAGCATTTAAAGTGGATTTTCTCATATTTGTAGGTGGGTGGTTTCGGGGCTACAAAGGCGGTTCTATGGGTGTTCTTCATTGCATGTGGTTTGTGTGAGGTGGGTTAAGCAAATAATTTCACGGGGAGTAATTCATTGGGTGTCAGTGACTTGACTCGCTTTCGACCGCTAATTGCTTGGAACGGTGAAGTTTAGCGTGAAGATGGAGTACCTGGGAAGTTTTTGGTGTTGGCAGGTTCTGGGCGAGAAAATCTTCCATCTGAGGGAGATTTCCGCAGCAAAGATCCACTCGTATATAGTTTCGCACGGCAATACACACCATCCAGGATAATTATCCTTGGCAAAAAGGGGGGAATCGGAAGGGCACCAGATGCGCAATATGTGCTTACTGAGAGTCGCGAAGCAACCACCATCCACCCAGAAACCTCATTCATGCCCTCCTCAACTAATGTTAAGGGGGGAAAGGGAGAAGAGGGAGCTCACAGTGTAAACACCAAAATGGGGTGGTAATTTCTCTGTGAAGCCCACCCCTCTTGTGAGCTGGATTGCCTCGGAGCGGCTGAATGAATTAACTATTATTAACAAAACAATAACATATTTCGCCGTGTGTGGTTGTGAAATGGTTTCAGTGGGTTTTCCTTAACCTAATTTGTTGTTACTCTTGCCCCATTATTTATTGTATTACGGACCCCCTTGCCCGTGCAAATACACACATAATGCTATAAATGTATAATAGGGTTTTACCATCCATTTGTTACACCACTCTCTCTCTCTCTCGCTTTTGGGGAAGCATTCGCACATTATATGATTTTCGATAGTGCGAGCTTTTGGCATAACACAAAAGGATCTTCCGCAAACATTGCTGTCTCCAATATCCGCTCTTGCGCAAAAGCTCTCCCTCAATCCCACCCACCCAAAATCATGAGAGAGAAGGGCTTATAAGCTGGGAAGTCACTCAGAGCTTAAATCCCCCCCGAAACGGAGTACTAATTAAAAGTTAATTAATCGTTAAATTATCGATAAATTTTATGGTGTGTTTGTCTTAGCGGGACTCTTCCGTTCCAATGAACCATTTTGTCACATTCCCAAACTTCTAATTAACATAACACGATGGATTCTCGCTCCTTTAGCCATCAAAGGCCTAAAGAGGAGCATATATAACCAACATAGCTTTTGTGCCCTTTGATCTCTTGTAATGTACTCAACGCAAAATTATATACCACAAAGTTCGCATAATTTGATTTGGATATGCGATTTTCGGGTTAATGTCAAAAGAAGCTTCGCGCACATCTCAAGTCATAAGTCAATCATAACGCGTCCAGTTATTAGAGTTGGTATACCACAACGCGGATGGGTCAGTCTATGCGTTGTAATTTAATTTGTGAGCAGAATTAGTAGGCAGTCGATTTTTTTGTAAAATTTGGCAATTTGACAGATTAAAATGCTTATATCTAAAGTTCTATAACACCTACAAAAATTTCTTGACTATTTATGGAAAGATATTGAAATAAGCTATAATTTGACATATATCTCAATGATTTTCAAGGTCACCTTCAGAACACAAAATGGCGGATTTTTATTCTACCAAAACAGTTTTTTGCACTTTTTGTCCTAAAGGAATGGTTCTAGATGTTTCTGATGTTCTAGTAAGTTGTAGAGAATTGCAAAACCTTTAATTTGATACCAAGTTGAGCAAAATCGGATAAGTCGTTCAAGAGATATGGCTCTTAGAAATTTTCAAATTCAAGAAATTTTTAAATGGCTATATCTTCTAAACGGCAACATAGATTTTCTTCATTTTCGGACTGGTGAAAGATATTGAGTCAGGCTACAACATATCAAAATTTAAAGAAAATCTATAACAGATGTTCGGAGATATTGCCCCTTAAAGTTAGGCAATTTTTGTTTTTGATTTTAATGCCTCTTGCGGATGTTTTTGGAACTTGGAATGTTCTAGACAGTTGTAGGGCTTCTTGAAACCTTTCATTTGATACCAAGATGGTCAAAATCGGTCAAGCCGTTCTCAAGTTATATTGAAAAAACACTTTTTGCTTTAGACCGCCATATTTGCTAAACGGCTTGACCGATTTTCAAGTATGAATTATCGATGAAAACGTCTCACTTAGCACTACAACATACTAAAATTTCAGACTTCTAGCTATAAGGAAAGTGGTTGATGGTATTTCAAAATGGCGGACGGCGGCCATCTTGGATTTTGAAAATGCGAAAAAATGAAATTTTACACCCACATTTCTATAGAAAACTTCAAACCGGAAGTCTCTATCTGTTACCGTTCTCGAATTATAAGGCAAAGTTTGGACGACCGGAAGGCCGGCCGGAAGGCCGGCCGGCAGGCCGGCCGGATCAAAATTTTTCCACCACCATTTTCGTAATGTGGGATGTCTAAAACGTGCTCATACCAAGTTTGAGCCCGATCTGAGGTGGTCGGTTTTTCCGACGATTACAATACTTGGTATGCCACGATTGTGGAATACCAACTAATATTCTATGAGATTTTGGCAATATTTAGTTCAATCCCAAAGGCATCTTTATAGCAATATTGAATGTTAAGAACTTTGAATTAGATTAACAGAATAGTTTAATTTTAATTATTTAAAAGTTTAATTCACTTTCAGAATGTGGAGAAAGAACTTTCACTTTTCCTTTTGTTTTTAGTTGATTTATTTTTGAACAATTTTGGGAAAGATATGGATAATTAAATTTGTTTTTGTTTTAAGGTAAAAGCAAGATTTTTCCATTAAAAAAAAAGACCTAAAAAGGAGTTTAGTAACTCTATGGGAAAATTCTTTTCTTGAGGAATCATTCGGGACACGGAAAATCTGTTAAAGATGAAAAAAGAATTTAAAAAAAATCACTTTAGAGACTTTCAATTTTTAATTAAAATCAACCAGAAATAGAATGCAAAGATTAACTCAAAAATGCAAAGAATGACGTCACATTTTTTTTAATCTGTTTTCAATGCATAAAACATTCAATCTTATTTTATTCATTAGATTAATAATTTTGTTGGCGAAGTATTCTTGTGCTGCATGCATTGAAAAAGACAAAAAAAAAACGCAATAGTGACGTCATTTTTGCATTTTCTGGTAAATCTTTTCCGTCTTTTCCTGCTTAATTCAAAAGAAAATGGGAAGTGTCTTTGACGATTTTTTATTCAAAAAAAATTAACTCTACCCCGATTTTTCATTGAATAAAGAAATTTTCATACATAAATGAATAAACTCCTTTCTTTTATTTTAATAAGTTACAATAACTCTACATAAATAGTATTAACTTTACCTAATGGAAAAGCGTTTAATATTTATTAAATAATTAGATAATTCATTATTTACAGCAACAACATTTCCCTCTCCCTGCAAATTATAAATTTTTCATTTTGAATTTACACAAAAAAATTCTAAATCTCATCGTTCCCAACATTCACAACATTCTCATGATATTTTTCTTGTAAACTTTCCTCAATATTTACTCAATTTATTTGACTAATTTTTGATTTATCTCCTCCAACAAAAAAGCAGATTCAACCAAATTAGTTCCACACCATTAATTTCTATTGCCCCATTTTTGGATTTCCTTTTTACTGCACTTTGCGAAATATCTTTAAAATGAGACAAAAGTCTCCGCGTGTGTGAGTCACGCGCTCAATGGGGAGTCAATTAATCGTGCTCGAACACTTGCAATTTTTGTGCATATGAATCAGTCTTGGGTCGTTACATGGGATTTATTATTCAAGTATTAATCACGCTTATCGCTTTATTGCGCCACTATTTTACCCCGGCACAGAGCCCACCCTCCGCCCTGTTTGAGCTGCGAGTGGATTTGTGGAAAACTTTAAATTTCAACCCATTCGACGGGGGTTAGCCGCAAAAGAATCGCATGCGGGGGTGTGGGAATGGAAATATTTTATCATGGAAGCGCGGAGAAAGCTGCAGAGGACTAAGCGGACTCGTAAGTGGAATGATACACAATGTAATGGTGCGATTAAATTGAGATCATGGCTCTCTGCAAAGCACCCCCCAAATGCACGCCGTGGTGTACCCACCACCCCCTTAATACATACATATATAGCAGAAGGCGGCAAGACTTTTGTGCTTTATTGCAATGTCGCATGATTTATATGAATTTAATTTGAAAATTGTGATTTATACGGATTTTCTTTCTTTCCAGCAAGCACACAGCTGGATCCAAGAGGTGTGTAATGAAAGTTCACCCGCGAAAGGAGCCCAAACACAGTTGAGCCATTAAAATTCCGCGTATGAAATTGAGAAAGAGACGCCAATTTTGAGACGCTATCGCGGGTGGAATCTTCCCTCATGTCTATTGACACTCAATTTTCCCATCTCACGCTCTTGGCAGGAAATCACCAATTATCCTCCCCCCGCCTGGCTTTTTTTCTACCAACCAAAGAGACGAAGCGTGCGTGAAGCAACCATGGAAGATCTACCCATCCAGAGACAATCCCGCTGTGTAGAGAGAGATAAATCAGCGCGACGCACTTTTCATCAAAGAGAAGAACACATATGAAGTGTTTTGGCGCAATGATGGAAATTATAATGTTGTAAAAATGCCCCCACGACGTTGGTAACATGGAGAAAAAGTCTGTCAACTCACTCATTTAATATTATTTACTTTAGCATTGTAATTTTTTCCGCTAGGCAATTTTCAACTTTGCACCAGAAAATGTACATCGCGATGCCAACAATGGGCAAAGCGACGGGCTATGCGGTTTAATGGGTGAAGAGCTCCTCTTCATCATCCAAACAGCGGATGTCGCCACAATTTGGCCGCGAGTCGCTCATTTTCCATACAATATTTTTTTTTCTTCACACACGCAGTGACACAGCGGTTGGGACATTTTTGAGAAAAATTCAATGTTGAGGAAAAGAGTTTTATTTATTTTTTTAATATAAAATGAAATGAAATGAATTTTGAATTTTTTAGAGGCATGGCAATGCCAAAAGAAAATGTTTTATAGATTTTTGTTTTTTTTTTTTTAATTTTATTACGGGTTCCATCCGTTTAGATGATTTCCCCGAAAGATTTTTGTTGTTGAAGAGGTTTAGAAAATCCAATTTTATTTTTTTTGTTCGAATTTATTTAGCAGACTTTTAAGAAAGGAATTTATTCATTTTGAGGTCTTTTAAAGGGTTATTTAAAGATACTGTACGGAAAAGCTACACGTAGATATTCGAAAAACAATCAAGAAATAATTTTTCATAAAATGTTTTAAAATTTCTGATTGTATCTTTAAAATTTTTAACTCATCAAAGCTTCAATTATATTGATTATTAATTTTTTTTTAATTAAAAAGAAAACACGAATCGAATTACTGAAGCAAACACCTTATTCAATTTTTAAAAAAAAAGTTCTTAAAGCTAGGCTTAAGTTTTATTTTTATTGTGGACTTCAGTTTTTCTAAATCAGGCTTAAGGGTTTTGAGCTAGACCTACATAAGTTTTTCAGCTACGCCTAAGTTTTCTTTAATAATTGGATCAAGGTTTTTAGTAAAGCTTTAAGTTTTTGAGGCGGGTCTTAAGCTTTGTCAAGATTATGCTTAAGTTCTATAAGCAAGTGCATTAACTTTTTTAAGATCTCGTTTAAGTTTTTTTTAATGTGGGCTTAGATTTTTTATTCTAGGCTTAAGTTTCCCTAAGTCCGTCTTTTTTTTTTAGCTAGATCTAAGTTTTTCAGCTAAGCCAAAAATTTTTAGACAAGGCCTAAGTTTTTTAAAGATAAGATTAAGGTTTTTAGGGTTTTTGAAGTCGGTTTTTTGTCAAGATCAGGCTCAAGTTTTATAAGTATATGTAAGTGCGTAAACATTTTTTAAGATCATGTTTAAGTTTTTTTTTAAAGTGTACCTAGATTTTTTATTCTAGACCTTAGTTTTCCTTAATCGGGCTTTAGGTTTTTAAGTTAGGTTCAAGCGTTTTCTTTAAGATCAGCATTCAGTATCGATTCATTGTGACCTAACTTTAAAGCCATAAAAGCTTTACCTTAAAACTTAAACTCGGTCTATTTATTAAAGCTTGGCTTAAGCCACTAACTAACTTGAATTTAGTTGTGAATTTGGTCCTTAAACAGACTCAAAATAAATAATCTCATCATTGTCCTTTTATTTTTTTTGTTTCGTTTTATTTTGAGAGAGAAGATTTAAATCTCAATGCAAACATTTTTTTTCCTTTTAGAGGAGCTGTTTTACGAGTCCCTACTGTACCGAAAATTTATATTTTTTAAATGAAGAACAAAATCTTATAATTCTGATCAATTCCCAATCTTTGTTCGTTTAATTTTGCTGCGAAGTGTGAGATGTTCTCTTGACCATGATGGAGATGTGGTGCCCATTGAAAAGAGAGTGTCTATTTTTTTGTTTGCCCAAAAGTGGGTGTTTTGAGGCGTTGTGGGGCTGATGCCCTTTTCGCCACACCACCACGCGGTGAAAAAGAATGAAGGAGAATCATCACGTTAAATGATTGATGTGAATATGCGACACACGAATGATGATATTTCTGTCATATGAGACTTTATGTGTGATTATGTATCATTTTCATTGTTCAAACTCTTTGGGATGAAATTGCCATTATTTTGCTGAAAAAAAATTCAATGAAAAAAACTTCATTATCGTACTTTTTCGAGCCTCGTGAGCAATGGGGTTTGAGGGGGGAAATTTACATGATTTTTTTTCCTGGGGGAATTTAATTGAGACGACACGCAGTGAATTCAGCCACACAAATTCCTCATTTGGTCTTTTTCATTCCATCAAAGAGAAAGACTTAAATTCCCATCTGGGTAGTTTGGTTTGGTTTGGTAGTTGGCTCTCTATCTCCTCCCCCATTCAGAGGGCCATAAGTCAGTTTACGTGGAATTTAATGGGAATTTCTGGCTATTTTCTCTCTGCACATCGCTTTCCCCCGGAAAAAACACTTGTGCTTTCCCCCCTAAAATTCTCCTGGCTATGCCGCTCTCTCTATTTCTGGGATCATTCCATGAAGGTATATATCACACAAAAATGACCCCATCCAGTGGGATTTTTCCTGCTTGTAGTGCCACTGACTGTCTCATTTGAACCAAATGCCAGGCAGAAAAGTCGAGTGGCTGCAATTAACGGCATTGTCGTCGTAATAAATTTCCCTAATTATCATCGGGGCACGGAAAAAGAATGGCATAGCGCGGGGGAAAAGTGCTCTCTTGTGGGTTTTAGGCGGTACTCCTGGCCCTTTCTCCTCATGGCCACAACGCATATCCGGCTTAGCTCACCCTCACCATGTTGCAATTACAAGTGGGAAACGTAATAAGTACAAACCTGTGTTTGCAGGAGGAGCATAACCCACCACCGTGTATTGCTTTATTGTTCAGGATGTTGTTCCTGGTCATGCTTTTAGTCAGTCACACAAATTACACACACAGAACACCCCGCACAAGAAGCACACACGGAGTGAGATTCCCTTGGATGCACTTGATGGTGCGGGGATTTTTTCCATCTTCTTCCTCCCCGTTTACTCAACAACCAAACACCAGAAATCTTCTCTTTTGGGAAACAGGGACATTTCACGTCCAACCATTATTTATTTGCCACCACCACCCTCAACCTCCCCCATAAAGCAAACTCAAAATGGTACATTATCACGAATGACAAAACCACCTTCCCACCCCCTCATATACAAAATCACAATGCATTGGCAGCATTGGCGTGAAGTTAAAAAAAATATATTTAAAAAAATACAGAACAACCCCATTTATTAAGCAAAATGTCATAAAATGCCAAATGAAATGCAGCAAAAGTTGCAAAAATGATTTTTTTACAGCCATAAAATAATTTGCACACTGCCAACAATGAAAGGACATTTTAAATTGGAATACCATTTTGCTGACATTCCAATTAATTGCCAACATCGATGTCAATATTGCTAATTATCGATGCAGAAGGACTTGGTTGATTTTTTTTTATTTTGCAAGCCACAAATTCCCTCCCACTATTTATGCTGAATAAGCCTGTGAATATATTAAAATTAAATATATTATATTTTGTGATTGACATGGGGTTCACCTATACACAATTATATATTGCTAAAAAAAACATACATAATGTAAATGAAAGAAAAGTTTTATGAAAAATTAAAGAAAGTGGAATTTTTCTGTAATTTTAATAAAGGAGTTTAGTCACTGTTGCAAAGGATAATTCCGCGTTTCGAACTTCGAAGAAACATTCAGTCAGAACACGGTCTAGATCGGCTGATTCGCTAAAAAATCAAAATATTGCTTTTTAGTCCTAAAATGACTCAGTTTGAGATGCAGAAGTCTAAAAAAATTTTAATTTAAACCCAAAAAAATGTGTGAATTCAAGCAGAAAAGTAGTAAATTTAAGCTTAAAATTAGTAAATTCTAGTCGCGAAATGATTAACTCTAACTTTAACTTTAACCTAAAAATATTATTTGGCTTGTAGTCCTAAAAGACACAGATTTATAAGCAAAAGCCTAAAAAGTAATTAATTTAAACCAGAAGAGGTACCTGAATAAAATAAATCTAATAATAATAAAACCAGAAGAGAATTAAATTCGAGCCCAGAGGGATTATATTCAATCCTAAAAGTAATAAATTTAAGCCTAAAAGTACTAAATTCAATCATAAAAGTAGTAAAATTATTTTTCGGTTTTACATTATTCGGTTCGATTTTTAGTAAGAGATGTTTATATAAATGAAAGTATAAGAATCTTCGGAAATATTCGGATTAATCGCCAATAAAACTAAAATATTCGACAGATAAACATCCCTTTTCAAAAAGAATACTTATAATAATTCCCAATGAAACTCCCCATTTTCCACAGACTTCAACTGGATTAAAAACCGTCATAAAGTTTAAAAAATGTAAAAGAAAATGACAATGCCCCCATTGTAAATTTTATCTCTCGTAAGATTTCTGTAATAAAAAATCATTGATGAAGCATTATTAGCACTAATAATAAAATTCAATGAGCTAAAAAAAAACATTTGTGACGTCATTATATTTATTTTTTAACACTAGAGGACAAAACTGGTAAACACTACCAGTTCGACTTTTTTAAACTGCCATAGATTAAAATCAATCTAACTTACTATCGTGATAAATTCTACATCTACATATGTATGTGTAGGCGACTTCAATTACTAGAAGTTCGTCAAAAGAGAATCTGAAAAAAAAAAATGTTTTCTTCAAAATAGAAAATTAAGCTCAAAGTTAGAGGTTAGAAATTCGTGTCTTCCAAGTGTGAAGCAAATCTTAAACGGAGCTGATACGCGGAAAATAGGAGGTTTCTTTGGCATCTTTTGTAGTCTTATTATGTTTTGTCTTATTCACTACAAAGTTAGGTCAATTAGGCACATATCGAATATTTCCTGGAATGAGGAATTTTCCCATACTGAAGTGACTAAACTCCTTTTACAAAAAATGGAAAAAGTCGATTCTAGATTTTAGACTCATATATAGAGAATTCTTTCTAAAATATCACTAAAACGCCTTTTTTAGCTGTGATTCTTTTTATTATTCAAAAACTATCTGTCATGTGACTGTGGGTGGAGCGAAGGGGGGATAGCATGCAGAATAGAGTGGGTGGAGAAATTTATTGGGTGGTGCTGCAAGAAGAATTGCGGTGCGTGACACGAAGGAAAAATCGCCATGGAAATACCGTGTCAACTGATATTATAAATTATTAATATTCATGGGTTGAAAAGCCATTTTCCGCATTAGGTCCTAACACGGGCCCTTTTTCGTACCATGGCGCACAGGTTCCAACATTTTGCGTACATACATACATAATATGTGCTTGAAGGGGTTGGGGAGAGACAGGAGGAGGCAGAAAGAATAAAAAGTAATATATTGTAATGACGTTACACCTTTTTACAAGATTAACCCTCACAATGACTGCAGGGAAAGTCGAGAGAGAGAGGAGCCCCACCAGCACGTGATTGTGGTGCACGATAGCGTGTGTGCGATTGTACGGGAGAGTCGTAAAATATTAAATTGAATTTTTGTGTCTCTAATTACCCTTGGTCACACTTTTCCCTTTTTACAGCCACTTGGTGCTCTCTTTTAGCCGCTTTCTCCGTCCATACCTGCCCCCTTTTCCGGGGATTTATTGCACCACACTGCGCCCCCCATGTGCATTTTACAACCTCGCGGCTGATCGCATTACGCAACTGTGGGCCCCACAAGCTCTGCTTGTGCAGCCACCATTACTTTGCTACTTCATAGTGCTACACATTTAATTTTATTCGAGTGCAATTGTGTGCACCCAGCGGCGAGAGATGCAATTGTTACACCAGCAACCATTTGACTCTTTAACCCCGAAAATGCACAAGATCGCAGTTTATTGTGCTCCCCGCACCACACCCCGTCACCCGCAACCCGCCCTCGGATGCCCCACAGTGTACCCAATTTACTGTGCAGCCTAATCAGCACCAATTCAAAACTCTCACAGGCCACGAACGATGTGAATTATTATCAGGAAGCTCAAATGCGAGGAAGTTGACACCCGGGTTGTATATTTTCTCGTGACTCTTGACACCATCTTTACAATGAAATGCGGCAAAAAAGGGTCCCTCAATTGCCTCTCAGACATATCAAACAATTTTTTTTCTTCATGAAGTTTTTCATTTTTTTCCCCGCTGCGAGAACATCTCAGTCACAGAGTTGATGAATGAGGAAGAAATCGCACAAACTGTGTGTGGTGTGTTTATTTAATTCAATTAGGAATTTGCTTGATTTGTAGATTAATGCAGAAAAAAATGCGATAAATTTATGTAAATAGAACATGATGTGGAAAAATATTTATTTTTATTTCATTTTGTGCCAACGTAAGCAGTTTTAATTGAATTAAATAATGTTGCAAAGTTAATGAGAGACCTAGAATATATAGTTCAAATTCCTTGCTTATTGCTATCTTTTTATTCTCATATGACGTTGGAGGATTGTTTTATTTAATATAGAAAATAAAATATAAATATGTATAAAATCAATTTAGAGATTAGGCTTTAAATACACAGAGAAAAATAAGTGTGAATGATCTGTTTTTTTGGTCTGAATTGCAAAGATTAATTTCTCTTTGCGAAGAAGGTAAATGAAAAATAAAAAAAAAAACGTGAAAAGGAGATCATGCACTGGCCATGTAAAAACTTCCTCTATCACAAAACAATTTTAACCCATTTCATCTTGTAGAGAACCATAAAACATTGATGAATCGCGAGAGAAACTCCACAATATCCACTGGGATCACATAGAAAAATGCAAATTGTCAAAATTAACAAGAAATTCAAATATTGCGACGCCATTTGCAGTTTTTGTCCATTTAAAAAATGTTTCAAATCTTTTTTTTTAGATTTGTCGCGCATTTTCCGCGGAAGTGTTTTCTTTTTCAAATTAATTTTTAATAATCGATGAAAGTGTCAATTTTCTTGTAAAAAATGTTCATTTCATTTCATTTTATTCACTTAGAATTTGCAATTTACATTGTGTTTATTATTAATTTGAGAACCAAAAAACTTCCGCGGAAAATACGCGAAAAGTTTACAAAACAAAAGTTTTAAAACATTTTTAAAGGGGGGTGGGGCAAAAACTGCAATGTGCAAATAGCATCTCAAAATTTGATTTTTTTGGGAAGCTTTCTTTCGTACTTTTCTATGTGATCCCAGTGGATATTGGGGAGTTTCTCTGGCAATTTTTCCTTATTTTCTTATTCTCTACAAGATGAAATGGGTCAAAATTGTTTTGCAATAGAGAAAGTTTTTACATAGCCGTTGCATAATCTCCTTTCAAAAATAAGATAATCATAAGAAACAAATTTCCTGTAATCTTAAAAAATATTAAAAAAGAAACCTTTTAATGGGATCTCTTCAGTTTGACCTACACAAATGTGATTTTTTTTTGCTTTTGCTGCAAATTAATAATTTATGTAAAATAAAAAAAAAGTCATAAATCTTTCTTGAAAAAAAAAGAAGAAGTTTTTATGGCGGTCTTTGGTTTATATTCTCGTAAACATTATAAACCTCTTTATAGCTCCATCTATAACCATATCTTTTACCACAACAAATTGATCGTTTGCAAAGCTGCAATATAACCAAGTCGATGCATGCAATTAATATTCAAGCTTTAGCAATGATTTACTTAACAATATTACCAATCAAATCAATCACAGAGTTCTAATTATCAATTTTATCACTCCTCTCGTTCTCTCTCTCTCTCGCCCCTCATGTGATTCCTCATCCGTACATACGAGAGCTGGGGCTTCAACGTAATAAAATGCATTGAGGTGTAATGAAGCGCGAAGATTCCCATGAGATGCACACACATCAGCATGATTTCCTAATGCAATTACAGAATTAAATTGAATTTAATAACTGTAGCACCCAGAGCTATGGCGAGAGGTACATACATGGTGCACCATGAAGCAAGAAATGTGTCAAAGGATTTTCCAAGAAATGCCGCACTCTCTAACATAAACACTCTCTCAAGCGACAGCGCCATGATAAGAGATGTTGCGGAGGAATTGTGCACCGAGGCACGATGGGAATATTTAATTAAATGAAGACGTAATTCCAGTGAGTTCTCAATTAGTAATTATACGCACTGTATGTTGCTGCACTGTGTGTGATGGTTGGCAGATGAAGAAAAAGAAATTGTCATCATTTCATAACGATTATATTGAGGAAATGACGGAGAATTGAACTAAATGTGTATTATTCATAACAATTAATTAAAAATATAAACTTGAGGAACGGGATATAAGCGCAGCGTGGACAGCACCAACTTGTCCAGCATTGAGTACACACTGCACAACACCACTAATTGAAATTTATTTCCGAAAATTTCATACCACAACATAAGCTCGGATATGTTGTGTGATGGTGAAGAGGAGGAAAATGCTGAAAGAATTAATCTCTCTTCGTCATCGCGCCACAAAATGGGTAAAAGAAGAAGAAGGCAAAAGAGCCAAAGAGCACCACACAGCATATTCTGGAGCAATGCTCAGCTGTGTGTGTATGCATTGCATCAAATTACCCTGCTGGATTTGATTGTGAAATTCAATTTGACGAAGAAAACTAATTATGAATAATGACCTTTTGATGATAACATATTAATCTTAATTATGTCAAGCAAAAAATAATTAATACATCTTCCACTCAACGTGTTTCAGATTGAATAAGTGCCAGAGAAGAATTTGTGCTTGGCATTATATGATCATGTTGTAGCATTCCTTCATGTTTTTTCTTTTCTTTTCACTTTTTGTTGCGGAAAGATATCTATTCGTAAGGTTATAAGCCCTGATTGGTTGATAATTTGATATTTTGATTTTATTTTGGCCAAAAATCTCTTAAAAATTTAAGTCCAATTTGATCAAAATTTTGTAAGAAGTTAATGACAGGGGTGTGTAGTCAGGGAGACTGTTTAGGTATTAAAATAGCCCCCAAAAGATCACAAAGTTTAGGCTTTTCCTCAAACGTTGAAAGATTTTTTTGACTCAGGAAGAAAACTTGCAAACTTTTAAAATAAAATGAAACGTCAAACGTTAGAAAATAACTGACAAATGTTAAAAGCGATAAGTCAAAGGTTTAAAAAGTATGTTCAAACGTTAGAAAAATATTGTCAAATGTTGAAAAAAGAACGTGAGATGTGAAAATAAGCATTCATAAACAAATATCAAATTTTGAAAAAAAAATATCAAACGTTAAAAAAATTCTTACCTTAGAAGTGTAGAATCGTCAATCAGTAAAAAATAATACATCAAACGTTTAAAAAATTCTTATACGCTAAAACCGTAAAATCGTCAAACATTAAAAATTAAGGGGGGTCTCTTGTGAGAGCTAGTGAAATTAAATATTTTTATTTTTCTTGGGGTTTTTCTTAAACTTGGTTTTTCAATATTGGTTACATTTGAAGCCTAATTATTGAAGAGTAAGAAAATCACTTTCCGCCATCTTAGATGCGACGCCATCTTGAGATTTTCCTCAAAACACAAAGGTAGGTTTTTCTCAGGATCTACTGAATGGATTTTGATGGGGTAAAAAGCAAATGAAAGAGGAAATACCAATGCAGATTTTGATGTAGCGGAATTTTGAATTTCCACTCTGGGGCTGAGAAAAGTGGAAAAATGTGACTTTTGTTCACAAGTTTTTGACATTTTTTCACTTTTCTCAGCCCCAGAATGGAAATTCGAAATTCTGGTACATCAAAATCAGCATTGGTATTTCCTCTTTCATTTGCTTTTTACCCCATCAAAATCCATCCAGTAGATCCTGAGAAAAACCTACCTTTTGTGTTTTAGGGCAGTTCTATGGAAAAGTCGGAAAATCACAAGATGGCGTCGCACCTAAGATGGCGAAAAGTGATTTTCTTACACTTCAATAATTACGCTTCAAATGTAACCTACATCGGAAAACCATGTTTAAGAAAAACCCCGAAATTTACATCATTAAAAATTAAGTAAATTCTAACAATTTTCCCAAGAGACCCCCCTTAACTAACAAGAAACTTTAGAATAGAAATTGTCAAACATTTGTAAATAAAACGTCAATAAGTTCTTGAAATATCTCCTTGAATAGATTTCTGACTACGCCCCTGGTTTTTTTTTAACCCTTGGGGGATCAAATATTTTTGATTTTTAATTTTAGCCCTAATTTTCTATTGAAAAATTAATATACCAAATTTTCTTTCGGTGAACTTAAAGTACCTGATTGAATTTCCTTTATAATAGATTAAATAGATCTTATTTTTTGACAATTTAAAGAATAAAATTGCCAACGATTTCCAGTAGAATCCTTCAAGGATTACAATCTTTTAAATATTCGCGATAATTTTTACATTTAAAGCGACTAATTTAATAGCATTTAGTCCTTAAAAAATTAAATCTATTTTTAAAGGAAATCGAAGGAAACTTATAAAGAACATTAAACACAATTAATTCTTTCTTGAATATCTAAAGCATCTTAAGAGTCCAGCCCGGAGATTTCAGGTTCCACATCCATACTACGTATTAGAGTAAAGTAATTTCGCAAAGTTCAATAGTTTAACATATAGTATTGTATCAAATTGTTGAGACAGAAATGGGTGTGAGGTTCTTTTAGTAGAGAACCATCATACCCCAAACAAACTCCTGCTTCTGCTCAACATTGGTGCTGTAACGTTCAAAAGATTGTGAACTTTACTTTTGATTGTAAGTTATGAGTTTTGTGTGTTTTGTGTTGCTGTAGAGAGTTTTATTTCCTTCTTTTCAGCGCACTTCCGGCCGCCCCGCCAATTTTCAGGAATTAAACACGAAAAGCACCAAAAGTCAGCTATATTTCATTTCATGTCCTTGTGTGCTCATACTTTTTATGGGTATTAGGAGGTCCTTTTCGGTGTACGAGCATAAATTGTCACGAGGGGTACGAGATCGCGCTTCACGTTATTTATGATTTTGCTTTTTCAGACATAAATCGTCTTAATTGTTGCCCGATAAGGAGTGTTGTACAATGTATGTATGTAGGGTGTGTGGACTTGAAATTGGGTGAACTGGAACATACATACATAGCAGACTTAATGAAACATGCATGAAAATCATGCTAATGAAGAGCACAAGGAGAAAAAAATAACTTCATGATTAAAATATCTTTCTCTCTCTCACTTTTGGGTGGATTATTAGATGGAACTGATTCAGTGGATTATTGTACTTTGCTGCCATTGGTAGGATGATGTCTCTCACAAATTTTCGATTATTGCAATGTGAATGCGGTTAAAAACACCACCGCACTTTTTAAGCACACATTCAACTGTCTCCAATATGTGCTCGTATGCAAAGTTTATGTCTTCAATGTTGGGGGAGGATTGCGATTTTGCTTCTTTCTCTCTTTGGGAGAAAACCACCCTCATCGCCTAAATTTACAACCCCATCTGCCACACAATTTGAATTGGGATTTTAGTGTGCATCTCACGCGAGCTATAAGATATGCTTTTTGGTCGTCTTTTCAAATCCCCTCAAAGAACTCCCTCTTCGAAACCACCCCCGATCCTTTACCTCCGAAAATTATGTTCTTTCGACACCACACTGAACTCACAGACGCATATTTTGTGGTTCAACTAACACATGAAATTTTCATTAGGATAAATTCATGATTATAGGAATTTCTTTGGTGATGACATTCTATAAATCTTCCCCAAATACGATTGACAAAGAATTTTCAAACAGGAGGAAGGGACGACGTAATTAATTGCATGTCAGGAAAATGAGAGGAATTTTTGTCTCAAAGATGAAGGAGAATCATCACCGTGAAAAAGGTTATTTGTAAAATTAGTGATGCACTGAAAAAAAATGAAGAAAGGTCTCTTGAGGAGTACCAACTATGAGTCTATTAAAGGAACCTTACAAGCTATTCAAGACGACTTTTATTCTGTCTTAAAGAATTTTAAGGCAGAAAAGAAATTCCAAAGAAAAGAATTTTCGCAGAATCAGGATTTTATTAAAACTTCTGTTCCAATTCTCAGAACACGTCCTTCTTTTCATACCTTTTATACGGAAAACATATCCTGCGTGTTCTTAGCATCATAAGCAACAATTTCGACAGGAGAAAAAACCACTCTGTACATTCTATTTTCTCAAATAATGATGTCAATTGTATTATGTGAGCTAGGCGGCACACACAAAAATATAGATTGCTTTCCTTCCACATATTAAATTCTCTCTTCTTTTCTGTGTTAACACAAAAAAGCACCCAATGGGGACAATTTGAAAAGAAAAGGAAGACGAAAAAATAACGTCGAAGAAGGATCTCATGTGTGTCTGACAATTTCCAATCATCTAAATTCATTGGATTTCAATGGATCAAATCTTTCCTATTATCAGTGAATACGCAAAAGAAATCCAATTCGAAGGGGGAGCTTGCTCTCTGTGTGTAAAAAAAGCAGCATATACATACATTTTTATGTTGCCAACATCTTTTTGCTTTCGTATATATGGGAAGAATGATGGTGGTTGTATCCTAAAATAACAAGAATCGAGATATTTCTCCTTTTCATGATTCATATTTCATTGAAATCTCTCCGGGAGAATTTTCCTTTCTCCGCTGGGTGTGAGGCGATGCTTCCTTCCAACATCTTCTTCCGGTGAATCCTTATCCATTACTTTTATTTCCTGGCTGATGTTGTGCGTAAAATGCGTGTTGAACACCAAACATGCGTGTGGGAGAGATAAAGTCGTCGTGCGAAGTCAATGTGCAATAAAAAGCATGATTTGGCTTTTTAATTTCTCATTTTTACGTCCCAATGTAGCGACGAGAGATTGCAGCTCTGCTGCTCCCAAACCAGATGGATACCTCGCCCTCCTCCCATTGCCAAATCCCCGGTATTATCCAGTCATAAAAAATTGATCTCCTTCGAGGGGTTAAGAGGAGAGAGAGAGCCTCACGCTCCGAATGTTCGGAAGAAAAGGAAATCAAATCAAATATTGTTTGGGGAGAGAATATGTGGATTTTAGGACTTTTCCAAGGGGGGGATGAAGTGAAGTTCAACCCTCCGAGGAGTGTAGAGAAGAAAATAAAATCACTTCCTGGTCAAACCTTCAGAGGGACGCGGGGGAGGTGGAGGGCGAGGTGGTTTTAGGGGGTGGATGCGCGTGGCGGTCGTCTTCCTTGTGATGTCCTGCTGAAATGTTTTTCAAATCAAAATGATAAATCAAGTCAGTTGTCTGTGTCACTGATAATGGTATTATATGAACCATACGTTTTTATTGGTCATCGTAAAATTGACTTTAGCGCTATATACATCATACTAGGGGTTGATATGGTAATTCTAGGTCAGCTCACCACATAAAGCTTTAACCCCTTATCTCGCTCCCTGGGCTAACATCGCACCAAGGGCTGAGTGACAGTATCAATGAATGGCAAAAGGTACTTTTCCACACATTTTCCCACACAACCCCTACCCCCCTAAATACCCCTCGGGGCCAAAAAGGGGGGAAATTGGATAGTGAATCGGAAAGGAAAACTCTATAAAATCATATATCAATGTCAAACTATGTTTTTTTCGTCTTCTTCAACCCACATCACTTTCCAAAAGCCATTTGGGGGATGTGGAGTTTCCCCCTTTTTAAATATTAATTAATTGCCCCACCATATGTGGGAGGAAGTTGCGGGACACTCAATCGAATTTTGAACTACTTCCACACAATTGACTTTCACTCACTTCTTCACTGCCTAATTCCCTTGCCCATTGACAGGAAGAGGAATAATTACTATATATGGGTTTTTTCTGTATATAAGAGGGGAATAAAGTTAAAGAATAAAAACAAACATCGATAGTAGGATACACAAACTCTCAATTAGTAATTTTACCCTCGAGGGGATTTTACAAAAACATCAATTCTGTCAAGCATGGAAAATTTACTGACAGGTAACGAGAGTTTCTTTTTTTTTTTGAGAGATTTGAGAGTAATTTTGGTGTCTTGTAAAATAGTATCGGTATGAATGTCAAAGGTTAAAAGGGGAACTATGTAAATAGAGATTTATTATTCACATTAAAAGATAAAATGACAAAAAATACCAAGGAGGGGTAGATGAAGGCATATTTTTAATTATTAACTAACATGATTATTATTTTCAAAATAAAATAAATATTCGCAAAAATAAATAAGAAAAATAGAAATCATTTTTCGTTTTAGATTAATTTGATCAAGGGTTATTTATCTATTGAATATTTTGATTTTTTGGCGAATTATTCGATTATTTCCTGAGATCCGAATATTTTCATGCAGAAAAAGTTTGATTAAAATTTAAAGCAGAAATTCGCATGAGGTCCTAATCTATAACAAGACTGTAAAACACAATGGATGAAATTCACTAGTTATGTTTTCTTAAAAATATCTTATTTTCTTAGGATTCCTAAAGAAAAACTTAAAATTTCTTAAGAAAAATTTAAGATTCTTAATTTTTATTTAATCGCAACTTAAGATTTCTTCAGTCAGGCTGAATCGGGCTAAATGAGTATTTGTCGAAGATTTTTTTCTGAACGTTTTCGGGCATAAAAATTCGCAAACATCATCAAAAAATATCCATTTTTTTTATTTACTTAAGAAATCTTATGTTTAGCTTAATAAAACTTAAGAATCTTAAATTTTTCCTAAGAAATCTTAAGTTTTTTCTTAAAGAATTTAAATTAAATTTAAGACATTCTAAAGAAAAATTTAAGATACTTAGCCTTTCTTAAAAAATTCTGAATAAAATTTGACGAGAAAAATTTTAACGACCGTGATGATTTTTACTGAAGAATTTCCTCAGTAAAAGAAGAAATTCTTCAGTAAAATCCCTCACTGTCGTTAAAATGTTTCTCAACTGTCTTAAGAAACCTTAAGACTGTCTTATTGTGAATTTCACCCAATATACCATAGAATAAGCTCCTTTAGAAAAAAAAGTCTAGAAATAAATTTATTTAATTTTCCTAAAGTTTCTCTGACAAATAATAAAGTTTCTCAATCAAACTCTCTTGCGTTTCATTCTTAAATAAATAATGAATGTATTTCGAATAAATATAACGACTCGTTTTAGAATAATTTAAATTTTGACAAACTTCAGGACTAAATAAACTTATTTCATAAGTTTCCATTTAAAATTTTAAAGTTTTCTGCTTATTTTCATATTGCTCAACATATCTGAACACTGCAAAAAAAAAGTTTGAGAAGAAATCCTCAAGCATACAAGGTAAATAGGATTTTCCTTCATTTCCAAAATATACATCCGAAGATCTGTCACATTTTGTTAATCTATATTAAACCGTGTAGTGTTAGCATTGGGGCGCCTCTTCTTTCTGGAACAAAGTGCTGCACATACGATGAAGGCTCATTTTTTAGTCATGGCCCGTTGGGAAAGAAGAAAAATCACATGCGGTAATCATGAGGATTCCATCGCTCACACGCAGTGTTTTCATGAAAAATGTGCGGTAAATTCCCGAAATCTCGGTGACTTGTCTGGCACTACAGATGCTTTTTTCGGGGAATGGAAAAATGTGCCGCAGTTGATTTTTCATCGGGGAAAAAAGAAAACAATCCTGGCGCATTCACTTGTGGCTGCGGGAATCATTAAAATTCCTCGAGACTTTATACTGTAAAAACTAATGAATACCATTTGAAGGCATGACGTTGACGAATAATAGCGTAACGAATTTTGGCGGGAAAATGTCGCTTTTCTCCAAAAATACATTTTCCTCCATCGTTTTTGGGGAAAATATGCTGGAAATCAAATGAAGATGGTAATCATGGTAAGGCTGAAAGCATGATTGGGGAGAGGCGAATCCTTTTCCGTACATGAAGTGCAATTACGTTTGGCCTCCGTGCAGAGAGGAGAAGTTTTCCAGGATTGAAAGGGCTTTTCCATCCATCAATTTGTAATTCATCAAAGTTGTACAATTTGGTGCAATGGGGGTGGATTTTCTCGCAGAATAGTGTGTGTGTGTGTGGGAGTTGGGAAGGCGGAAGCTCAACCAAGAGGAAAAGCCACACTCATCGTTTCACCATCGATCACGTATTGAAGCTAGCAAAAGCAGAAAATAGACTCACTTCTCTCGGGGTCCCTCATCGGAAGTAATTATAATAATAAGAAAATCAGTTTGCAATCAATTCAATCAAATTACACTTGGAGGGCTTTTTTTCTGTATCATGACCACACAATTGGGTGAATGAATGTTCGCCGAGGGATTTCTTCGGAGGTTGGGAAGCCTTTCCTCTTCACCCCGTTACATAATCTTGCACTGCAAAAAAAGAAGAGGTCCATCAATCGATTGGGAGCAAAGGCAAAGAAAATGATTTTGAGGGAAAAATCCTCATCCAGCTGCAAAAGTTCTCTCTCTCCACACATCGTATGTCAATCTCCCTCCGACATAATCGCATGGCGAGAAAGTATTTGAAATGACCTACATTTCCTCGCATGTCTATTTAATTTTAATTGAATTCTCCGCGAGAATTGTGATAAGATTACACCACAGCAAATGACCTACAATTGGGAAAACTAAATTAATTTCTACATTTACGCGATGAGATAGCTCTGCCGTGGTTCTGTTCCCCATTTCAAGTGGTCACACAGGCCACAGCACACCATCAGTAAACATTTTCCATGTCATGCTGCAAAAGGTTATCGCCAATGAGGAAGTTGACTCCCTGTTACGCACTTTCTCGCAGCACGTTTTTTTTCGCGCGCGCGAAATCACGAGGTGATCGATTGAGTGAGAAAATGCGGCAAGAGTGGGAAAATTTTGCAGGAAAAGCGTCTTATCGACTTTTCCCAAACGGATAAGGCAGTGAAATAATCTGTGGATTCATGCGATTTTAGGAATTCAATAAAAGGGGTTAACCTTAAAGGGGATCATTCGTTTGGTGTTAATAAATAATGTTCGTCGGGAAAACTTTGGAGCTCTGTTCCGGAAAATTGGGGGGTGTTCCCTGACCAAATATGATTTCTTCGATTTCTTCAGATTCTGCATTCGTTTTAGACTCGATGTGAGGTAGTCGTATTGCATTCTGAGGTGTTTTTCATGCGGAAAACTGACCTGAAAAAAAATTGATGTTTTTCATCTTTTTTGGTCACAAAAAATGCATTTTTTTCGCATCACACTGCCCTTTGGCTCATTTTTATGCACTTACACATATTTTTTTTAATAAAAAAATCATAAAATGTACTAAAAACATAACAACAGAGCATGAGCATAAAATCTTTTAAAAAAAACATAAATTTCTCACTCTGAGTTTATTTTTAATGCCACCCATGGCGCCACTTGTAGAATTTTATTTAAATTCCTGGAAAAACATACGGGAAAATCAACATGAGACTTTTCTCAAGTGCCTCTACCTGTATGACCCCAATTTCAACGGGAAATTGATTAGGATCAAATTCTGAGCCGATCCTGAAAAAAATTGGGTCTACACATGTCCTAGTTTCATTATTTCGAGGTTAAACGCCGGATCTGCTGCACTAAGAGGAGCACTACTGTATGAATGTAGAACTATAAAATAAATAATTCCTTAGATAATTCAGTACACTGAAAAAAATTATTAAAGCACCAAAATACTCCCCTTAGAAATGTTAGGAAAACATTAATTTAATCTGCTCAATTTTCCTTCCATTTTCCCATTTTATTAGCTGTGTTTCTTTCAGACACAGCTTTTGTGTACCGAGCAAAATCGAAAGTCGTCAGATCGGGCTCAAACTTGGGATGAGCACGAATTAGGGTCCCCACATTCCAAAAAACGTATGCGCCAAAAAATTTTTTTTCCGGCCGTCCGTCCGTCCGGCCGGCCGTCCGGAACATAACGCTAAATTGCGAAAGAACGGTGATAGGTAGAGACTTGCGGTAAACGGCAAAGTTTGAAAGTCGACTGGAAGACGTCCGATTATGACGTCAAATTTTACCCCCCACCAACGCGTCCGCCATTTTGAATAATCTCAAAATTTTGTTTTCGCTATATCTCAGCCCCTGTAATAGCTAAAAATCTGAAATTTTTATATGTTATAGGGGCCATCAATACCTTTCCAACGATACCTCATTTTCGAAAATCGGTCAAGCCGTTTAGTCAATATGGCCGCCACAATTTTTCATCGAAAATCGACCATAACTCGAAAACGGCTTGACCGATTTTGATCAACCCGGGCTCAAATGAAAGCTCTCAACAAACCCTACAACTCTCTGGAACATTCGAAGTTTCAAAAGTGACCGCTAGGGGGCCAAAAATCAAAAACAAAATTTTCGATGAGTTTTCGATGAATATCTCGAAAACGGCGACATAAATTTTTTTCATTTTTTGTTATGTTGTAGCTGACCATATTATCTAGCTCCATGCCAAAAATGAAGAAAATCTATGGATCCGTTCTCGAGATATAGCCTTCCAAAGTTGACATGTCATATCTCGGGTTCTACAAAGTCCGATTTCGATCAACTCAAGCGCAAATGAAAGGTTTCGAGAAACAAAGTTTTCGAAAATTTCGAACTAGAATTTTTCGAAAATGGCGACATAATTTTTTTTCATTTTTCGATATGTTATAGCTGACTTCAAGACCTTTCAAACAAAAAAAAATTATGAAAATCTATGGATCCGTTCTCGAGATATGGCCTTCTAAAGATTTCTTAGGGTATGACTTTTCAACTTTTCCCGACTTTGCGCGTATTTAAACTAATTCGCGTTCTAGTTTGCTCTCATAAAATTGGTACACTGAAAGAAACACAGCTCCCGTAAGCTTGGTCAGCTTACCAGTACATTTTAAGTGCTTTTAGTGAGAATCCGGAAAGCTCCTTTTAAAAAAAATCACAGCTAGAAAAATATGTTAAAATCATTAGTGCTAATTTGAGGAGAAATTAAACAAAGCATGGAAATTTGATCACCTGATATTTTCCAATTAGTGGCATTTGCAGGAAAGTCACTTTGAAAATTATTTTTCTTTGAAAAATACTCCACATTTTCTTTGGTGTTGGAAAAATTTTTAATGAACACCTGCTTTTTTTTTCTTCTTCATTTAGAAGTTGTTTTTCTCCACCACTTGCGATTTATGTTTCACCGTGGACAAGGGAAAAAAAAAGAAATTCTCACGTGCGCTACTTCAAACAATCCCCGTATGTTTTTCTTTCCTTTAATTAAATACAAGAAAATCCTTACAACAACAACATACTAATAATACATTTTATGCTACAAAATTCACCCGAAAAACCAACGAGGAGCTTTCAAGAGAGCTTTCAAGGAAATTTTAGCTGAAATGTGATTTCAATGAATTTTTTATTTCGTCTACGGATTAATCTTTTGTGTTTCTCCAGGGTTTTATATGGAAAAGAAAAAGTACTCTTGAGAAGATACTCGGGTGTGTGTGTGTGTCTTTTTCTTATGGAATTTTCGGTGTTGAATTCCAAGTTTGTGTATAAATAAAATTTTCCTAAATTAGATTGCTCGTTAAAATAATTCGCTTGGCTGGCGTTTAACTTCCACAGAGAGCATACCTCCAGCAATTTATGTCCTTTGAAAAGTAACGCCCTTTTTGAGTGCTTGAGGAGGGAATTTCCAACATGGTTTTAGGGTTTCACCGGAGCTCTCTTTTGGTTATGCTGTATATATTTCCTATTTGTTGGAGGTTTTTCCTATTTTCCCGGGGTAAGGAGGGAGGGGTGGAGGTGGAAAGGTCGCCAAGAGTTGCAACTTTTTTTGCACGTCATCAAAGCGTATAATTTTTGTGGTTTCTCTACCAACTTTATGCCACACGAATGGGTTTTAAAAACCCTCCAATGTGGGGAGTTTTATTTTAAAGTTAAAACACTGCAAGAAAAGGTTAAATGAAAAGTTTGTAGTTTATCCTAAATTACGTAAGAATAAAATTTCTTTTTTCTTCAATATTAATTTCTGAGAATATACCATTAAAGGTGTTTACTCACATTTGTTTGTAAGTGTTTACCAAAACTTACCACCAACGATTTTTAACAGTACACACCTCCATGAAAATATTCTTGGAATTTTTTTCTGTTCATTTAATCACTCATGTTTTCCCAATTGCACAGAGAGACGTTTTTCTATTAAAATTTCCCAAAAACTTTTCACACTTGTCGGTTTCTTTTTAATTATCCATCCACCGATGGGAGAAAGAGAGTGAGAGCACCCTCGAAAAGTTGCCAAAATTCATTTCTGAGAAATTTTCTTGGCAATTTAAATTCATCATTAAAGCACTGAGGCGTGTGGACTGAGGAGAACGCTTTAAAAACGCTTGAAAATTGTGCAGAAAAATGAGTATTTTTTCCTCACGAGTGGATTTATTGTCGACATATTGAGTTACATGCCGGCAGAATTGGCGAATGGGGCGAATTGATAAGATTTTATAGATATTTTTCCCATTTTGAATGGGTCTGGGGGGCATCTTATTACATTTTCTTGCGTTGCGGAGACACCCGAAGAAGATGAGAATCAATGAGTTGGTGAAATGTATCTCACATTTCGACGAATCGAATATATAAGGAGTGTAATTGAGTGTTATGAAAATGGCATGGAAAAATAATGAGTAAAGTATTCATGTCAGTTGATATTTCTCGTCAATATCTCTTTGCCCATATTTTGTGCTTCTACGATGGAAAATCCATTGGGAAATTATCGTTATCATGCAAATGGATGAGGATGTTTTGTGCGCGATTTCGTCGTGCACACAAGGAGAAAAATGCCCCGAAAAAATGTTACGACGGATGGTGCGAGAGAATACACAACGAAGAAAAAAAAAAAGGCGAAACGAGAAGAAAAGCGGAAAACTCGGAATAATTTATCCCTTGATTGAAAGTATACGCAAAAAGAAGTCTATTTAGTCATGTGGAAAAATATGTTATTGTTGTACGCAACGCGGAAAACTCACTTCTTCCTTTTTTTCCTTCCCTGCCCTCCCCCACACCTCCCTTTTTGCCACACAGCATCTCTCCATTGAAATTTATGAGAGTGGAATTGAGAGTGGAAAAGCGCATGAAATCGGGCTTTTATTTTTCACTCACTTTCTTCATATTTTCCCAATAATGTGTACCCCACATTTGCCCCCCTCCCCCAAAAGAAGCGTGTCTTTTTCCGCCTCAATGTCGCGATGCCTTGAAAATTTTTCCACTTACACGGGTGTGGGTGTTTCTTTATACAAATTTTCATACTATATGTGCTCACCCAAAAAAACATCATTCAGATGAAAAAAAAAATGTTTTATTGGGTAGAGAAATAAGTTCTTGGTGCTTCTTGGGGAAAAAACTCGAGGAACTTTATTTAAAATTTCGAAAGAATTAAATTCAGGGTTTCTTTAACCCTTTTACCGTTCATTGGGAGGGATGTGCAATGTTGAAAAAAATTGAATATTTTTTTAAAGAATATTTCTAGCTTAGATTTTTATGCAAATTCTTTGATAATAATAAAGCAAAATTTGCTGCATTATAGGATTTTTTTAATATTTAAAAAAGTTTCCATAATTTTGTAGGTGTAATCGTGTAATTGTTGTAAAATAATCTTTAAAAATTTACTTAAAATTATTTTTCATAGGAAAATCATAGCAAATTTTTAGTCAAACTTTTTTATAGGAGTAGGTTCTGACAGAATTCTTTTCCTTCTTTTTTTTTCTTTTAGAATTCAAAAATTAAAGATTTTTTGTATTCTGTGTAAAACATTGCAAGATTTTGACAGTTTGTTTCTTTAAATCGCTAAAAGGAAAGAAAATTGTTTTATTTTTCTTCCATTATTATTATATTCTAAATATTTTGTTTTTTCTTTAATAGCACAACTAGTTATAGAACAATTCAAAGAATGTGAAATGTCAAAATCTTTATAAAATAAAACTCTCAAACTGTAAGAAATCTTTTTTGTCAGAATCAACCCCTAAATTCACATGACTATGAAATCAATAAAAAAACAAATACCTAGTTAAATTAAAAAGTATAAGAAAACTTAAAAAAAAAATAAATTAAAAAAAAAGTCTAAAATTAATATAAAAGATCCTAAGAATTAAAGTGGTTTATCATTAACAATTTGAATGTTATTTTATCAATTTAATTCATTTTTCTTTTAAAAAATTTTACAGAATCCAGGGCTAATTTATTATTATTTTTGTTAATTTACTTACTTATGTATATTTGAATCTAAAGGAATTCCGTACAGCAAAATAATTTTATATAGATCATTTCTTTAAGAAATTTTCCATTCTAAAACATTTTCTCAGACCTTTTTGTTTTAAATCTCCAGAAAATACATTATTTGAGCTTTTCTTTACCATTTTCTTTATTTATTTAGTCCTTTAGTCTATCTCATAGTTAGTAAAAGTTCAAATTTTCATGGAAAACACCCCACAAACTTTCTACTACACCTAAGAAAATGCCAGTGAAATGATTTCACATTTCTGCAAATGAAATGCGTGGTTTTAACCGTCATTTCATGGCTGTCGGAATACATTTTTGGATTTTCCCTTCAAGAATATACTGAGATTTTTTTCTCTTTCTTCTGCAAAAGCCCTTTTGGTAGATTTTTTTTTGCATTTTTTTTTCTTTCAGCTAAAGCAATAAATTTGTATATGATTAGCGTCAGTTTTTTTCTCCATAGCACAATATTTATTGCTTTTTATACATTGTTGGGCAGTTTTTTGGAAAATATTGCTCATAAAGGCATAAATAATATGCTTCTTTTTCCGCTATGAAAATCTCACAGATCCTCTGGAGGAACAATGTGAAATTAAATGATAAGATGTGTGGAAATTGATAGAGAAAACTCTCAGAAAATTCTCAGAAGACTTCCTTTAGCAAATTCCAAACATTAGATATTCTTGCATTATTCTTATGGTTTCAGCGCAGAAAAAAATTGTTTGTGAAACCCGCATTTGTTTGTTAATTTTATTCAATGCATTCAGTACCATCCGCCGCACTTTTCCCATTCCATTTTCACAAAACAAGTCGGACATGAATAAAATATTAATTTACAATCATCATCACATTTTATATTTTCTCCCGCAGATGCCTTTTAATTCCCAATTCACTCACGATCGAATGGAATAAAGAGGTACCTACTTACATACATATCTACATACATATATGTATATAGAAACGAACAAACAAGACGATTGTGACGGGGAAGAAGGAAGAGGCATGAAGAAAAAAAAGAGCTAAACGAGACACTTTGGGACGTCTTGTGAGTAGAATGATAGTTATCGTGTTTTTTGTGAATGGAACACGTGTTGATTTTTGAATTATAAATTCTTGAAATAAAATAAGAAAAAAACTGAATGTGCTGAAATTGGTTATTTATGTGTGAAAACACGTGTGAGACATTTTCTCATGGGGATGGAATAATAAGAAGAGGGCGGCTGAGAGAAGGGCCGCAATGCGTTTAGAAAAACCTTCATCACGGTGATGGGATGCCAACAATAACCGCCTAAAACGGTGTGACGAGTGCATTATTTGAGGTTGTCGCTCTTCGCCTCAGAAACTTGCACAAAAGATGCTCAATTTGTCCAACAAGAAGAGCATCCGAATTTGAAATTCAAATTAATCTCCGCCAAGAAACTCACAGAGACGCGAAGACGGAGGATCTGCGTGAAGAGAGACACAGTGCGGGCAATTGAGGGCTATTGTGGGTGATTCTGGGTACCTCCAAACGTGAGCATCACAAAAGCAATCTCGGCCTAGTTTTCATCTCTAATTCCCCGCATTTTCCATCCGTACAGCATCTGTAGCACAGCAGTGAGAGACCCATTTAGTGCACTCGCGGCACAGAGAGCTCACCTATATGCTGTAGTAGAGTAGACATTGAATTGGAGATTGAATGGAGAAGGAATGAGAGATAAAAACCACAAAATATTATGTATCTATTATGCATTAAGTGCAACACGAGGCAAAAACATCTCACCATAATCATCTGTTGTGCACCAAATGCAATCCCAGAGTGCTCCACACCTTTCTTATATTGCGCGCGGATCCCCCAACAGCATGCGATTATACACGGAGAAAATAATATTCCTCGACGGTGCTCGATTGCGCGAATGATCCTCCAGGTCAAATCCGTGACTTGATGAAGCGAGACATCCAATGACCCGAGCAAAACAAGCTGTCTTGTATTTATTGTTGTTTCACATTTACCCGAAGGTGTATCACAAGACGAGAGATTTTATTGTGTGCTTCAGCCATGCCAAAGTTAAATGATTCTTCTGCTCTTGTAAGCGCAAAGGGGCTTATCAATTCTTTCTATTTCTTCTACAACGCAGCCTCTTCATAGCACAAGACCCCGAGCTCAAGAGCACTGTGGATCAGCTCTTTGGCTTATGCAGCTAATTAGCATGCGTCTGTGGTCAAGTTTGGAGGAAGAGGTTTCACCTCGTGATCCACGTTTTGCTGCAAAAGGCAATTTATGCAAGAATAATCAATTTTATTGGAAGAAGAAATTTCTAAGAATTCAGACAATTTTATGAGTTTAAAATGCATTTAACGTATTTAATTTTTGCGCATTGATTTATACTCATGATTTTTGTATTTTTTTACAGACAAGGGATTTTTTTGTCTCGATCTCAAGGCTACTTTCCTTGGAATTTTCAAAAGCATTGCATTTCATTCAATTCTCAGAAAAAGAATAATTTTATCAACTTGAGAATTTTTCTGAGAAATGGATTAAAAGGATATTTTCCAATACAGTGGAGAAAATAGATTTTAAGATGATCGGAAAAATATGAAAAGACAGAAGATTGAGTGTAGGTCAATCTTTATTAAATAACTTTTTTTAGCTGTGATTTTTTATTTTTATAAAAGTTGGAACTACAATAAAACCCTTTGCAATACGGAATAGAATTTGTTTCATTTGTCTCTAAAATGACAGTGGAGACGCCAGGTAAAAAAGTAACGTTAGCTCTTGGACGGAATTCACTACTGAGTCGACCTTACAATTTTCTAGTTGGTCCTTAGGTTTTAAATCACTTTATTTTAAGCCTGATTTAAAATTTTTAAATCGGTCTTAAAATTTTGAGGTCGGTCTTAAAATTTTTAAATCGGGTTTAGATTTTCCTGAGTGGTTCAGGAAAATTTGTCGAGGACTACATTGTAAAAACGGCTAAGTCTGTTCGGATCCCATACAAAGTTAGCCGACTTAGCCGTTTTTACAATGTAGCCCTCGATGTAACATTTTGTGATTAAAGAACTTGGATTTGATTAATAATAGGTACATCTTAAATTGTATTGAACAAAGAACAAGTTTATAAAAGTTAAGTCTGGGACTTCATTCTAATTTTTTAATTTTTTTTTTAAATTTTATTTTTTTTTATTTACCTATATTATTTATTTTTAATCAAATTAAAGTTCTTTGAATTCGAAATTGAAATCAAGTTTTTTCTTTTTGACTTAAAAAAAAAACTTTAAACCTTAAGATTGACCTAAAATTTTAAGACCTACTGAGTAGTGAATTCCGCCCCTTGTCAGAATCCTTGGTCAGAATAAAACACATTCTTCTTTTTAGATAAACAATTTCTTTTAATGACTTAAAACCCTTAAAACAAAGAAAAAAAGTCCCTCTCCCCTTGAACAGATTTCTGACAATGTCCCTGCTAATTAAACATAAATTAATGATTTTCCTTTAAGACGTCATATTTCATTTAATTCTTTCTTGCAATTTCCTTTCAAATTAACTTAATGCTGTGAATTTCTCATTATTTTGCCAACCCGTCAGACAGAAAAGTTGTCTCTGTATGATCCCCCGTACATCGTTCATGTCACAGTGCTTGGGAGATAAATGCCCCTCGATTTGCGGGGTAGATGGAAACATATATACCCAACATTGGGAAGAAAGTTTCATGGGCGATGAGAAGGAAACTCCCATAACATTGAATAACATACAGCACAACCTCCCCCCTCATATAACATACTTATCAAAAATGAAGCGCACGATGAAAATCCCCCAACCCCCAGCGCGTGGAAACCCCACCATCCTTGAATAATTCAAACAGACACGAGAGTTATCTCAGTGTAACAAGAAAACTTCCAGACCGGTAGAAGAAAATTTACTCCTCATATAGAAATGCCGTTTTCGCCTTGAGGGGTTGTGCCCTGTACGGAGGGGTGTGGGGCGACGGTGTAATACGCTTTATAGGAAAATGGAAAAATGTTTTACTTAATTTTGATGAAATATGAAATTCTATTGTGCCAAGAAATAAACTCAATATCACTCAACACGATGATGATACATCACATTCCGAAACTTCCTCCTGGTGCCCACACCCCTCGTCGTGCACATACTTGTCGGAAAGTTCCCATCTTCGGAGGAAATTCCTGAGGGGTTAGAGCAGGGGGTGGGTATCTTGAATTGGCTCATCCGCGGCATAGAAAAGGTGAAGAAGCCCTAAGCTCTGGTGCAGAGTCATGGAAAAGTGGCAGACTATTTAAGACGCTAATTCAATAACATCCCTCCCACGCAAGAAGGATTCTGTGCTTCTCAACGTGTATGACTTTCGCCTACACCTGATTTTCCATTATATATATCGATTGATTGGATGGGGTTGAATTAAATGGGATTCTTCATTTTTTTTTGTTGTATTTTGTAGGGTGAATTTTCATCATCATCCACGTACTCAGAAGGGAAATTTATGCTACAGGAGGGTTGAATATTTCACCCAAAAAAAAAGTTCATATCGATAATCAAAAAAATGTGATCCAATTGGAAAGTTTTTGACGCCCTTGGGGTATTATATACAAAATGAAGTCTGTATGGTATAAATTATGTTTGTTTAAGCACGAACTTCAACTTCTAAAGTTATCCTTTTTACGGTGAGTAATTTCCATTTGAACACCTTGAATGTGATTGAGGGGGCACGGAAATATGATGTTCGGACACGGAATGTAAAGTTTCCTCTCTCTCCCCCCCTCAGAGCAAACGAGAGAGCGGCACAACTTCATTCGCTTTGGTAATTGAATTCATAAGTTTTCGCTGTTTTTCCTTCGTCCGAAACAAACTTCGAGAGAGTGAATGTATGCCACCCCCTTCGCCAACGGGAAGTGAATGTAATTTTCCTTAATTATAGCACATCGAAAGTCTCAATATACAACATAAGCCCCCCCGAAAATTCTCGGCACAAAGAAGCGCAACTACACTGTGAATTATGCCATGAGCAGAGTCAGCAATTATGTGTGTACTTTCCCTCGTTTTTCCGGAAGGGAGGTCATTTTCATCCTATACACAAAAATTCACATACACACACCCTTTTTCGCCCTCACACCCCCCTTCTCCACACTAATTCTCTTGCCTCAAAAGGGGACCTCCAACACACAGTGCAAACACCCAAGAATCACACCCTTAACGTCGCAGCATGGTGGGGCGATATTTTTCAACCCGCAGTCTGTCTCCGCGACACCCAAAATGGAAGAGGATCGTATGAATATTTAATTCAATCAAGATAATTGAAGTTTCCAAAGAGCGGAAACTCCATCAAATTTGAATAAAAGCTTAAACTATCACTCCCACCACCACCCTTCGCGTTTCTTGCGCTATCCGCACCTCACATTCACCCCCAAAAAATTACCCTTACGAAGGGTTTTCTTCTTGGGCAAAATACTCCATTTCAACCCCGCAGCAGAGACAAAAAGTGATATGAAAAGTCTTATCGTTCTCTGCGAATGGGACTTCTTTTCAAATTAACAGCATTTTGCAGTGACTCCGGTGGAACAGACTTTTCTTCCAATTGAATTTGGAATTTGGCGGATTCACCTTTACGACTCGTTTTTTATCGAATTTCATCAAAGTGTTCTTGCACTGGAATTTTATTTGCAATATACGAAGAATCAAGGGAAAGGCATTTGGGGGAAATTGGTGTACTAGATTTTATTTTTATTTTTAAATTTTGTTTGAATTTAATTTTAATTAATTTAGAGTTGTTGGTCTTTAGAGAAAAAAATATTACATTTGAAAGGAATTTCTCAATTTTCTTTTGATAATATTTTTAACATTAAAATTGATTTTTATACGCGACGTGTAATAAATTAACAATATGATCGAAAAAATTTGCCAAGTTGGTTTAGTCTTATTGACTGAATATTGACTGAACATTGATTGATTCAATAATGAATAAATCAATATTGAGTCAATCTAGGTCCGCATAGATGATCAATTATTGTGCAATCAGAATTGATCTGAGATTGACCAATGATTGATCAATCGATTGACGGGCTCAATAGATTTATCAATTATTGATCAATCATTGGTCAATCAATATTGATTGAGCTTTTATTGACTCAATCATTTGTTCATTGGGTAGCTACAGCATGAAAATGTTGATTTATTTTATACACGGATATCTGAAATTCGGCGTAATTTATTCAGTTTCTTGTATTCTGTTCAAACTCTCTCTTTCATTAACTTTTGGCTGAAGTTTCTAAGATTTCTTATTTTAATTTTTCGTGTTTCGCGAACCTGATTTTGAGTCTCTTTTAGGTTCTAGTATTTCCCAGAATATTTTTCAGTTTTTTATCCAATTTCTCTGATTTCTCATTTTAATTTTTCGTATTTCGCGAACCTAGTTTTGACTCATTTTCGGTTTCTTGTGTTTTCTGGAATAATTTTCAGTTTTTTCAGCATTTTTCGATTTCTTTTTAATTCCCTCAAATTCTGTAGAGATATTTCGTGCTTTTTAAGCTTTTCAGATTCATTCCCAAAGTCAAAAGACCAAAACTTTTCAAAGAATAACATTCAATTGTATGTACACTATTTGAACAATTGATTGCCCCTTCAATACACCTCTCTGCATGCAAAATAGATCAATCATTGCAGGAGAAAAACACAATAAGACCAGAGTCATCAAACTTGCAAGACAGTGACGAAGAGAAATGTAATGGGTGGGCGGCGGGGAGGCGGAGCGTGCTGTTTGGGAAATTGAAAGAGTTTTCCACGAGACTGCAGGTGGAGTTTTCCAATCGACGAAATCCAAACAAGAGCGCCATCAGTTTGAGTGATTTTCACGAAATTGATTGCGAAGTCATTTTGGGCGGGGTGAAAAAACTCTTATTGTATGTAGCATAGCCTAATTAGAGCACCAACATAGTTTGCAGGGATAGAAAAAGAGCAAACAGAGTTTTGAATGCAATCACGACGCGACTCAAACTATATATTGGGATATGTGTCCAAATTTAATTGGATGTCCTAAATAAACTAATCAGAGATTATTTATTGACAAAAACTAGGAAGGCAGCAACTTTTGTGCTATGTTTGGGTAGCAATGTTGGAAATTACTAACACACTGTGAATTTGTGATGAGAAGACTCGTGGACAGGTGGGAGGTGCTGTATTAGTTGGTGTTCCACTTCGTGGCCAACACCAAGTATTGTAATCGTCGGATTTTCCGACCACCTCAGATCGGGCTCAAACTTGGTATGAGCACGTTTTAGACATCCCACATTACGAAAATGGTGGTGGAAAATTTTTGATCCGGCCGGCCTGCCGGCCTGCCGGTGGTCCAAACTTTGCCTTATAGCTCGAGAACGGTAACAGATAGAGACTTCCGGTTTGAAGTTTTTTATAGAAATGTGGGTGTAAAATTTCATTTTTTGGCATTTTCAAAATCCAAGATGGCCGCCATCCGCCATTTTGAACTACCGTCAACCACTTCCCTTACAGCTAGAGATCTGAAATTTTAGTATGTTGTAGGGCTCAGTGAGACGTTTTCATCGACAATTCATACTTGAAAATCGGTCAAGCGGTTTAGCAAATATGGCGGCCTAAAGCAAAAAGTGTTTTTTCGATATAACTCGAGAACGGCTTGACCGATTTTGATCATCTTGGTATCAAATTAAAGGTTTTGCAATTCTCTACAACTTTCTAGAACATCAGAAACCTCTAGAACCATTCCTTCGAGACAAAAAATGCCAAAAACTGTTTTGGTGAAACAAAAATCCGCCATTTTGTGTTCTAGAGGTCACCTTGAAATGTATCGAAACATATGTCAGATTATAGCTTATTTCAATACCTTTCCATAACTAGTCAAGAAATTTCTGTAGGCCTTATAGAACCAGAGATATAACCATTTTTTGCATCAAATTACTGAAGTTCACAAAAAAAATCACCTTTGCCTACTAATACAACTCGCAAATAGTATTACAACGCATAAACAAACTTCTACACGTTGTGGGACACCAACTCTTATAACTGGACGCGTTATGATTGACTTTTCAAATATATTCCCTCACAGGGTGCGAGGATAGTCCATCAGCAATATTCCTCGTGCCATTGCTGCCCCCTGCTCTTCCCACCCCCCTGACGAACCCCTGTTGCTGCCACAAATTTTGTCTTCAGTTTGAGAAGGAAGTGGACACAGAAGCATAGATAAATTACTGCTGAGAGCTTCACACCCATAAACCGAACCCCCTTTTCGGTGGACGCGTAAACAAACTTTCACCCCATTCTGCTCAACACCTATATAGCATGAGGGGGTGGTGTGGGGATTGCCTGATTGGGTAAGAGAGCCACTTTTTGGCGCGCAATGCGAGGAAAATTTCTCTTGCGTGCCGCATAATTATAACCCACCGAAAAACCATCAGCAAGTTAAGGCCATCGTGTTCTCTATTTTTCCACCACCTACCCCATTGCCCCAAACCAACATCCACCCCCTTTTGGTTAGCTTTCTCCCCCCATGGTTAGTTATTATACATTTTGGTGATGTTTTAATGATAATATGGTGATTCAAAGTGTACAATATACGTCGTCGTATTTCTCCAGCACGCACGCACTCCCACAACCCCCCACCCCCACTCACATTTTGTAACAATTCTTCCTGCAAACAGCCCCCGCACAGAAGAATGGGTGGGCAATTACAGCAGGAAGTCGGGCGAAATGTGTACGTTTTGTTGAATTTCCATTCCTCCACGGCAATCTGGTAGCTTGCACCCCAAACCCCTTTTCACAGACCACCCCCGCCTCCCGCCCAAGCACCCCCACACAATCATCCCCATCGTGTGCTGGCAAAGATATCATTTTCCAATAATGAACCATTTGTGAACTTGTTAACAACAACACTGAATATCAATTACAAATTGTACGAACGCGCGACAATTTTCCCATTCGGGGGTAAAGAAAAGTTTTCCATCCACTTGTCTGTTATCACTAATTAAAAGAAAATCCATGAATGTCGATACACAGACGGAATAACTTTTTGTGCTCAGCAACAAAACTTTTGCAATCATTCACTGGGAAAATTGCAGGGTGAAACATTTTACAAGGAATTTTCTTTCTGCCATTGAGTCAATTATTGACTTTTTCCACCAAGCAGTGAGCTGTCGGTGTTGGGATTGCTTTTTCAGAAAAGTAATTCATTTTGCAAGTGGAGTGAAGAGAGGGAAGAATTTCAATTTTCAGGGAATTAATGAAAATTTAATTTTGACGATTCTTAGGTAAAATTTTTCTAAATATCTTTAAAACAATTTTTTTAGGTGGCTTAAGAAATAATTACATTAAAACATAATAGTTAATTCAAAGCATTTATGCGATTTATTTCTGAACAATAAAAAATTAAATAAAAAAGCTTTTCTACCTTAGAATTGTCATGTATCGCCTATCGAAGAGGAGAAAAAGGACGAAATGGGGAATAGAGCTAAAGATTCTTATGTAGAACAATTCTTCATGCATTTTAGCGAAGAAGTAGTAATCATCGTGGAAAATATTGATGATTATTTCCAAAAATGTCGTGGTCCACATTAAGGCGAATTTTAGTGAGATTATCAGGTAAAATACATTGAGAGGATCCTCGAGGTTAGCCACAGACGGTACGAGTTGTTTCTTGTAGCGAATCAGTGGGATTTTAGGACTAAAGTATTTTATTCTCAACTTCCAGTAGATAATTCCAATCCAAGATCCCAATTTTATGTAGATACACGGAGATATGAACATAATTAGTATAAGAACGCCGTATGTGCGTGAATGTTTCCAATCAGTGAAGCATAATCCAATGAGAGGATCCTTGTAGACTGCACTACAAAATGGTCCGAGAACAATTGTGATTGATAGAATGATACAAAGTCCAATACGGCCAAATATCCTTAAAGAAAAACTTTTATTAAGAAAAAGATTTTCTTTCGTTTAAGAAATTTTCCTTACGCGCCATTCCTTTCAATGCGATTGTAGCGATGGTTGTAATAAGTGTTGTTGTATCGTTCATTTGCAATGAGAAAGGTCATGTAGAAGATGTAGAAGCTGAGGACTTGATAGATATACCCCAAAATAGTACAGTCGTACTGCCCATTAAAATCTATTTCATAAACCAGAGGACAACTGGCACAAATTGACCTCACATTCGGTGCAATGATAATTTGAATGATTAAATGTCCAATAACAAGGCACAAATGATAAATGTCGAAAGCTTTCCTCTGTGATGATGTTAAAATTGATCCAATCATCCCTACACACAGGGTTGATGCCAAAATACTAGATAAGTACAAGAACAAATAATATACTGACTGATTATCTTTTCTATCTTCAGAATTATTGGACATTTCCTCCATTTTTGGGAGAATTTTCAATACACTGTTTTCGCTGTTTTCTCGATAATTTTTTTCGGATTTCTATGATTTTATTTACTAAATTATTTTTTCTTTTTAAAGATTTTACAGCAGATTTTTAAGGCATTAATGAAATTAAATTTGAATATATTGATCAAAAATTAAAATAGTATTAATAATCCCAGCCTCCTAACCCGTTTAAAAATCAAATAATCCGTTTAGGTACAATAAGTTAAGCCAACACTTCTAAATTCAAATCCATCAAGGAAGTACACAGCCTTGTTAAATTCTAACAAATCTATACCAAACATACCCCCAGCCTATAATCTATTCATTAGAAATGGAATAAGGAAGAGAGAGAGACAGGTTATTTCTGATTACTCGACCCTTCCTTCATGTGAGGATTCTGCAGATAAATACCCCCTGCCTGTACAAGAACATTTCCTCTCCTAGCACATTTATATCATAGGCAAAGGGGGGAAGTTGTGTATATATTGGTTGGGTATAATAGATGAGAAATATTCACCACCCAAGCAATCCTCCCGTATGTACGAAAAAGCCTCGACGTAGTTGGGAAAGTCTTCATCTGAGTCCTCATACTCATCTTCAAACCTTTCCCCCACAGCTTGATGATGACGATGACGCCAACGATGAGACCCCAATCTATGGAGCTCTCTCTACCTTCTCGCCTACATACCTACCCTCGCAAACACCGGCATATCAGTTAGACAGGGTAGATTCTAAACACGATTAAACCAATTCCCAAATTCCCAAGCGAAGGTCTTCTCCGCAAGCATCATCATACACTTCCCGGCTCAATGTCACCCACCCCCCACCTGACACACAAGGGATGGGGGTTGGATGAAGCATACGATGAAAGGAGCTTTTTGTTTATCAGAAAGTAAATTTTACTCCATGTATATTTTTAGGGCGGGGGTGGATCACACACGTTGTATATAAAAAAAAAGTATATATTACCGAGATCACTCCCCGGAAAAGCACACACACACTGGAGGTAAAAATGATGAATTCCCAAATTGGGGTCCTTTAGGGACTAAATAGAATTTCTTTCGACGAAGCTTCATCATCCCCCTACCCCATGGCTGGATAAATATCATCCCTCTTGGCGGCAAAAGAAATGTTTAATGAATCAAGAAACTGCGAAGATGGATATTTTATTCGCATGACACCTTCCTGTTTGTTTTCAACGGGAGAACCTTTTAAAATTTTCATATATACTTGTTTACAAAACAAGGCAGCAAAAATATTACTTTGGATATTCCACAAGTCAGGGAGAAATTTGCATTTAAGTGAAAACAACAATTTTCACGTAGAAAGTTTTCTTATAAGAAAAAAATCGGGAAATTGAGAATTTTTTCTTAAGGATTTCGTGTTAAAAAGTGAAGGGGTAGTTTTCTCTTAGATATTTTTGTCCTTTTGCCAATAAATCAATTATTAGTGAACTTCTGTGATCTTCTCGATTTTCTAGCTACACTTCCGGTTTTATGCCAATTTTGTCGGTTTTTTACCGATCCTGCAAGTTTTCTATCGTCCTGCCAGCTATTTTGCCAAATTCTTAATGTTTTCTGACTATCCTGTTAATTTTCTGCTGATCCTGCTGGTTATCTGTCGATCCTACCGCTTTTATTATCGATCCTGATTGCCTAGGAATTTATTTTAGATCCTTTCAGTTTTATTTGCCGTATATTTTAATTGTTTTAGGGAATTAAACCGAATTTTAGCAAATAATCCGAATATTTCCGAATATTTTCAATCAAATAACCATCCTTTATTGTAAAAAAAATCCACTTCAACCCCCTTTAAAATTTTGTATAAAGCGCCCTTTCAGTTTTCCAACCACGTCCTGAAAGCCCAAAACTCTGATTCCAATGGGCTTTAAATCAACTTCCCGTGAAGTGGTCAATATTTCATAGTGGCAAGCCAGGTATATTTTCATCCATATGTGGGGGGTGTTTGCTTCAGATGGAGCTTTGGGCATGCGGGGGATGGCAAATCCCTCTTCCATCCCTTTGTACGGCTCACAAATGCTTCCATAGGACGCACAAGTGATTTTTATCTAATGGAGATTTCGCTCCACACTGTCGATTCCTCATGAAAAAAAAACCACTCACCCCCACCCCCCACATCTTTTCATCACCTCAAATTCTGACGCACTTCCGGGGAAAAACACGGGCAATGGCCAAGGCGGAGGTATTTTGGGAGAAGGCGAACAGATTCCAAATGAGGCACCTTCACATGGAGAATTGATGGCGTGTGCAAAGGTGTTTCGGGGTCAGAGACTTTTCGATAAAATTGAATTGACATACGAGATAGTGCGGAGTATTTCTCCGTACACATTCTTAACCCCCCGTCCTTCTTCTTCTGCGTGAAAAACCTGCTGGCAATGAGGGCGTTTTTCCTCTGAAGGCCTGCCAATGTTATTTGTGTGCGAGTCTTCTAAGCACCCGGTGTCGTCGTCATATCATCCAAGTTGCCCTTAGGCATTTTATGTAAACACTTTCACCCCTTTTTCTTCCTCTAACACCCAATTTCTCCCAGGGGGCTCCACCGATAGAATAAATAGGCAGCCCTTCGACTCTTTGCAGATGACACCGCATTGCCTCCTTGTCACTATTTATACAAGATAGAGAGATGAGTAGATAAACGAGGTTCTTGTCGGAAGGAAGGCTTCAGCTGGAGGTATACCAATATCACATGTAGTACCTACCTATGTATGTATCTACGATGGCCTCTATGGCTTCAGTGCTAAGCAACACTGTTAGGAAAATTTATGTTGTTTAAGGTCATCTAACAAGGTTTAGAATTGAACGAATATTTAATTTTATAAACAGCCGATTAGTTAAGATTTTTCTTTATTTACCTATTCATGAAAAAAGGATTTTTCAAACGTTAAAAAAATACCTACGTCAAACATTAGAAAAGCAACGTTGAATATTAGAAAAGATATAAAATTGTTGAAAAAATAATCCTCGAATTTTAGAATAAATTCTAACTTTAGAATAAACGCAAATAAACGTCAAACGTTAGAAAAAGAAATATCAAACGTTAAGGTTGAACGTCAAGATAAATCTAAAATCGTAAAGAAGGCTAGTCATTCTAGTATGAATCAGTCCCCAAGGAGGTAAAGAGATGGACAATTTTTTTCTAGGGGAATTCTTAGAACATTCTGGAAACATCAAAGAGGAGAAATCGTTTATCTCTTTTCTTCCAACGCGAAAATGTACTTAATTTTGGAAAATCATTCTGTAGCGAGTTTTCCCAGCGGATTTCCCGCGCAAGTGTTATACCAAATGAAAGGGGATTAAAAATGCTACAAAATGAGATATTTTAAAAATGGTCACGTACAATATTGGAGAAATGGGAAGCAAAAGAAAAGTTCAATGCCGGAAAATCTCGCGAGTTTTCCACCGTAGGAAAATGGTTTAAATATATATTGTTAGGCCTTTAAATAGCTTTCTTATGGCACAGAAAGGAATTTTCTAGAATAACTAGAAATTAAGAAAAAAAATCAAAGAAGTTTGCACCCGATTTGACATAAAATGTGAAAATTCGTATATTTCCCAGCGCTTTTCCGGGAAATTACCACGCTTTTCTTGAGTTTTTTACAATGCCCTACGATAATTTAAAAACAAAATTTGGTTACCTCCTTGGGGACTGATTCATGCTAGAATGACTAGCCTTCTTTAAGCATTTAGCTCGTAGAACTCAAGAACATCGAAAGAAGCATTAAATGTCAAAAAAAACGTAAGAGTTTAAGAAAAAAAACTTCAATCGTTAGAAATAGATACCAAACGTTAGAATTCAAATGCAATTGCCGTTCAAATAGTTAAGTAATCACGATCTTTGTTAATCCCTAACTACTTAAAGTAATTTAATACATTTTGAGCGGCCCTTAAGATTTAATAGAATATATTTCTTAAATCACCCTTAAGAATAGTTTGAGTTCTGGTTATGCCCCAGAATGACTTTCTATGCCATCAACTGCTAAAAAATACTCCAAATTTATCGAACTATTTACTATTCCATGATTCACTCTATTTTGTCCTACGAAGCGATGATATGGGGCGTGTGTGTCAATTCTGAAACTTTAAACAAAATCCAAAGAGCACAAAATAAAGCTATAAAAACAATTTTTCAATTACCTAGGCGCACAAGCTCAGACTATCTTTATAAACATTACAAAATAAACCATATAGAAAATATTATAAAACTCCAACAGGTCACACACATACACAAAATCCTAAAATCTCAATTCCACACCAATCAAACACTTTTACCTCATCTTAATAAAAAGAACACTAGACAAATTAAACCACTCCAAAACAGCATCCCCAAAACAACAAAATTTGGCAATAAATCAGTTAAATATAATGCAATTAACTCCTACAATGGCCTAATTCTCCACTCCCCCGAATTGCAAGATGTAGAAAATGTAAATTCATTTAAATCAAAAGCAAACTTATTTTTATTTTAGTCTATTAGTTTCTTTTTTTTTGTTTTGTCAGTCACTTTGATCTTTTTTGCTTGCCACACGCCCCTCATTAGACACTCATTTGTTATATATTATAAGAAAAATTTTGTATAGCCCTCCATAGTTTTATGTACTTTTGGGCATTATTTCAATAAAATTCAATTCAATTCAATTCAATCAGAAAATTTTTATTTTAGAATAAAAATTTTCGCAATGCAATTAAATTAAATAATTTTTTATAAATAAAATAACTATTCGTTCATTCATTAATTAAATAATGAATTTTCGGAATTTTCCATTAAAGGTATACCTACGAAAATATTTCCTCTCAGTGCTTGGTGGAAGATAAACCTATCTGTAGCTATTCCAACACTCTGTAATGGAAGGTCGGTGTACACAAACAGACGTTCATGGGAGTCCCAGAGAGTATTAAATGTTTGAGACGCAATTGCACTTTCGGTCGAAAAAGGGGTTGGAAATTGAACAAATAGTGATACATTTGGGCACAGAGAGAGAGTCCTAGAAGAAGGATTTATCCATGAAAAGAAATCGCAATTGTATCTTATTGTGGTGGTGTGATGGGCAAAGGGGTGGAAATGGAAAGAAATGCTTTTGGGGGGTTGGCGAAGGAGTATCAGGTGGACTGACAAATAAATCCGCAAATAAAGTGACAAAACCAGAAGATTCTCCTTTTGCTATATGTATGGTGAAAGTGTGAGAGAACCGCCAGAGGACAATGGTGGGGTGGTTGAATGAAATGGGAATGAAGTATAAGGATTGTCCAAATCAGCAAAATTATCGGAGCAAGAAATCCAATAAACGAAAGTAATAATTTATGCTTTCTTCCATTTGGACTCCTCTCTTTGCTCCACCATCCCACAACCCCACCTCCTGCCAGCCCTTACTCCACATTGCAAACCTCTTTCGCATTTTCCCAAAGTCATCTTCGTGTCTTCTTTTTTTTCTTTGCTATATAGCGTCTTCCGTTCCCTCCTCAACACAGTTCCTTTTCCACCAATTCATTTCATCTCTTCGGGTGAATGTGTCATCAAATTGGTAATAAAATCGATTGAAGCCAATCATTGATAACCTCTCAAATAATCATTCAATACAATTCTTGAAATAGAGACACCATCCGGACATTTTTTCCAATCCCCCCTCGTGTCCCCTTCTCAGCATCGTTCTTCCACCGTCATCGTCTCCTTTTCTGGGATATGTTCCGCTCTCGGGGAAGAACCACATAAAAGACAGCAAAAGAGAAGATTGACGGCCCTTAAATGGCTTTTGAGCTTGTTTCATTTAACTATCCTCTCCATCCCCGCCCCGAGCTGCCGCTTTTTCATTTTTATTGTCACAACCCCATTGTGTGTGCATTAAGTGAAAGCAAATAAGTTATTGGGCGCAGAAAGTGACGGACCATTCGCATAAAGCCCCCGGTGTGCTATATACACACATAACACACGTATATATGAAGACGAATGCTTTTTGGAGTGAAAACCATAGTAGATTTATATGCAATTTAGGAGATGCTCAATGGGCTGCCAAAGGGAATGGGTCAATGGTATCGTAAAATCTCTGTTACGATTATCATAAAATTTAAAGCGCCATTATTGAAGGGTGCGCCGCTCCATCGAGGAACATTTCACTCCCATCTCATTGTGAGAGACACACAAGCTCCCTTCTTTCTTTTTCTTCTTTACTCTTGAAACCTCTTTTCGCACCAATCGCCCCATTGTCGAACCAATTTCTTTGAGTGATTTCCCAGGGAGATGGATAGTCTTAGCACCCTTTTTTTCTGCACATCTTGCCGAATTTTTTCCCATTTTTCCCACTTTCAGATGCTCATCCACCCACACCCTGCCATTCTTTCCCCGAGCTCCTTCCAAAGGGGAAAGACGGTTGAGTCAGAGAATGCTATTTATATTGGTTTTTTAAGCCTTTTTCTGAACGTACATAAAGGATTGAAATATGGAGATTTTTCAATTTCTTCCTCATAAAACTTTTCCTAGAGCATCCTTGGAGTGATTTGATTGAGCTCATGATTTCCGAGAAAAAAACACTCTAAAGAAATTTAGTAACTTTTCCATGGGAAAATTGTGATAAATTGGGAAAAGAGGGGCAAAGATTTGCTCAAAAATGTGTTCTTTTTGTGTCAAAACAATTAAAATACCCCTTCTAATACCACGCAAAAATCGTCTAAAATAAAATACAGAGTAATTAATAAAATTTCTTAAAAAAAGAAATATCCAAAACATGACTCACCTTACCCGCAATCACCCTAAAATATTTCCACTTTATGCAAAATTATTTGCACCGCGTTATAGTTCAGTGTTAATCACGTCATTTATTAAATAGGGTCATGAGGAAATGAAAAGTGACTCATTTTACTTTATTTTTTCTCTCTCATTTCCACGTGAAAAGCCAGCAAAAGGAAAAATAGACGGTGCAACGGAAATTTGGAGAAAAGTTTAAATGAGTTTTAATTAAAATGACTCATATTTCTCATCTCCATTTTGCAACTGTCCTTTTTGTGTCTCTTTATGTGACTTTGTTTAAATGAAAAACGCGCGAAAATGTGAAGGAAAATATGAAGATTTATTAAATCAATAACTCGGTGGCTCTCATGCAGTTTTTCATGCTGCTAAACATCTGACCCACAGAGCAATAATTTTTGTGTGTCTGGTGAAAAATTCGGTGTGCATCTAAGAAAGATGAGGGAATATCTTCTTGGAATTTGTCACAAACTTCAGTCACACACATACATTTTTCTTGCAGGAAAATGCACTCTGTTTTTCCTCTTAGGGGGGGTGGAAAAACCTCATCGTGCTTGAGGGGGTTACTGAGTGGGAAAAATTCACCCAAAATTATTCATCATGCAACGAGGAAGTATTCTTTGCTCATTGAGAGACGATAGTGTGTTTTTCTACTACAGTCGTGATCGTGCAGTAGGACCGTCGTCAAAAAAACTTCTCCGCGGTAAAACGGCTTCAAAATGAGGAATTTTGCCTTCGTAGTAGGACAATTGGTATCCTACCTTTCCAATAGTACTAATTGTCCCACTGCGAAGGCGAAATTCCTCATTCTGCAGCCGTTTTACCGCGGAGAACTTTTTTTGACGACGGTCCTACTGCACGATCACGACTGTATATACAACTACTTGAGAGGGGGGTGGGGGAAGGAAAGGAGTGTATTTGAGTATGAAGAAAAATCTCTTGGTGAATGTGTGACATATTTTGACATTGAGAAGATTTATCTATAAATAAAGAGATATAAATCATTATATTCTCTTCTCCCCATCGAGGGTTAATGTAATTTATGTGTTATTCTTTCGTCATATCCTCCTTAAAGTTGTGCCTGTATCATGTCGCACACTCTCGAGTATCCAATTTGTGTCAATTGTTTCAATTTTCATCTTAATTCATCGTGACACAGTGAAATCCGACCATATCAATATTAAATATTTTATTCTCATTTTTCCTCTATATCGCATGAGATGCTGAAATTGCCTCGGACGGCACAAGAAAAACTCCAGCTTCCAATATTGTGTCATCTATCCTCCTTCACGAACTGCCACATCTCCTTGTGCAAATGATTTATGGGCGGATTTCATTTAGACACGACAATTTAATAGAGTTTTTCATGCGCTTCTGCCTTTCCATTTTTGGCTCTTTTCAACGATCACATAGACAAGAGCAGGAGTGGAGTAGAGTAAAAAAAAAAACAAACCCACATCCCTCCCATCAGATACCAAAAATAACCACCCACCATCGTGAAAATCACTCCAAACATCGCATCCTGTTTATTTATGTGTGGATGATTTTGAAAATTCAATCACGGAGAAATACGATTAATGAGCAAAGTATAATTAATTTAGTCAGAAAATTGATTTATGATGTGCGAGTATCGGATGACCATCGAAAAACCACCTCAACCCCAGAAGCCTAGAGCCAGCACCCCCTTCGTATATCCACAGAGCCGCAGACATCTCATCTGGCATTCGAAGAAGCGCATAAATTGAAACCCACAGGGCAAAAATGCCAAGGGGTGAACTAATCGAATTTCCTTAATGGTCTTCCTATGTGGAAATCTTTTAATATTCTTCCGTAGAAATGTTTATTTTTTTGGGCAAAAAATATGTATTTTATGATTTTTTTTTAAACTGTTTTTTATGCTTCTGATTTGCTTAAATATGTTAAGATTGTCTAAATTGTTTTCTAGCTGTTTTTCTAATCAAAAAACATATTTTCTTAAACAAATTCATTTAAATTCTAATCAAATACAGTGAGGCCTCGTTTAACGTATTTTTTTAATTTTAAATTTGAATGAATATTGTGAATTTCCCGTACCTATTTTTTGAAAGGAGAAAATTTAGTAAAATCGAAATGTTATTTAATAATATTCCTAATTAATGAAAAATTACTTTTTCGGCTTAATTCTAAATTAAAATTGAAGAATACGCTAAAGCGGAAAACGATTGTAAGACATTCTTATGATCAAGGGTATTTATCTGAATGAAAATATTCGGATTATTCGGATGATTCGCCAAAACAGTCAAATTATTCACACAAACTTTTTTTGTTTTTATTCTTAAATAGGTAGAGACTGAGGAACAAAGCCTAAAGAAAATTTTAGTCGAAGAATTGAAATTCAATTTAGTACTTTATAGGCTTTTTAGTACTTTTCCCTTTGTATTCTGTACTTTTTTTATCTGAAATTTACGATCTTTTTGGCAAGATTTAGTACTTTTAACTATTGAATTTAGTACTTCTTCACCTTGATTTTACTACTTCGGTTTGAAATAAATTCAATTTTCAGAAGTAAGTTCAATAATTAAAAGTACTAAATTCTAGTCGAAAACATAGTAAATTCTAGCCAAAAATATAGCGAATTATAACTGAAAAAATTCTGAATTCAATTAGAACAAGTACTGGGAATAAGTACTAAATTCAAGCATAAAAAGTACTAAATTGGATCCTGAAAAGTACTTAAAAACCAGTAAATTCAAACAGAGAAAGTAGTAAATTCAAACCGAAGAAGTATACTAAATTCTAGCTGAGAATGAGAATATTCAGATCTTTAAGAAATTGAGATTATTCGCTAATCTACGGATTATTCGCCAAAACAATCAAAATATTCTGCAGATGAACAGAGCACCCCTTGCTTATGATCAAACAACTTTAATAAAACTTAATATGAGTGTTTTCTTCAAAAATTAGTTTTGTTTTCTCGTTATTAAATTTTCAAATAAAGAAAAATTAAGTAAAATCTTTACTTTACATCAAACAGCATTAAATATCTCATTTTTCATACAAAAATTCTTCGAAATATCATCCCAAATGCTTCCTGACGTTGTCCCTTCATTTCCTGAGTAAAATTCATCATGGATAATATTTGGGGAGGTAATTGGTAGAAGATGGGAAACCCCATCAATTTTTTCCTGAATGTCCGAAAGATTGCACAGCCACACACAGGGATCAGGGTGAAATGGAGGCAAATTCATGGTGAAGACCCTCGTACAATTTCAGATAAATGCTTCTTTTTTTTCTTGTCAATATGTGGGGGAAGACATCGCCAAGCGAAACGAGGGAAGAAATCAATACAATTCCGGAAAAGCCAAGAAACTTAGAGGGTGATTTCTGCGTCTATTTCATCCTCTCAACTGGCCAAAAATGAGTGTTGGATTGGTGATTGGATAACTTGGTATCCATCCATGAGGGCATCCGTAAATGGAAATTATGTGGATCAACACGGGGGGTTGTTTCACCCCCTACCCCTCCCCCTGTACGCAAGCACCCCTTTCGTGTGTTGGAAGTAAAGGGAAATCATGCGATGTTTGAGTAAGAGGAAGTGGTAGAAAAAAAAGTATTGGGAAACTTTCTTCTCAATATGTCCTTCCAAATATTGACCTCATTTCACTTTTTGCGATAAGAAAACACGCAAATTCGATGAACTCTTGGACCGAAAAAAAAGAAGGGGTGGACTACAGCGCAATACCATCAGCAATGAATTTTTCATCCCCTGGCCATTCAAGGAAGGACGATGATGGGGAATGAGAAAAAGCAAACGAGGGATGTGATATTCCGTCGAAGATTCTCATTAAACAAAATCCCACCCACCCCCAAAATCTTCTACCCCAAAACTTTGAAACTTTTATACGAGTCAGAAAAGAATTCTTCATGCGAATATTTGGCATCTTTATTAGTTGCTATATACACTGTGTGTTTGAGTAATTTCCATTCAGCGTGAAATCTCCGAGATTTATTTCTATCCTGGGACAAAGAATGTTATGCACGAGGCATAGTGTAAGTCCCCCGCATGTAACCAAAATTGGCTTTTAAATTATTGTAGGGGATCATTAAAGATTCAAAATAAGCGTGGTCATTTCCCGGAAAAGCGCTGGGAAACCTACGAATTTTCCGGTTTTTGGTGTAACCTATATTGATTTATTTCTCAATTTCTATCAATTGTAGAATATTGCGATTGGTGTCAAATGAAAGCTATATCAATGCTTAATATTATATATTAAAACCATTTTCCAAAATGCACAAGAAGGTGAAAATTCGGAAAGATTTTCCGAACACGCATTTTTCTTTCGCCTCCCATTTCCACAATATTGCATGGGACCACCTGGAACATCCCTCATTTTGTAGCTTTTTTAATCCCCTTTCATTTGGTATAGCACTTGCTGGGGAAATCTGCTGGGAAAACTGTTTTTTTTTTTTTTTAGTGATTTTCAATGTTGGAAAAACTCACTATTCGAAGGCTGCAATGTTATACCGGAGCTCACACCGACTTAGCCGATTTAACAATGCAGCCCTCGTATTGCCATCTCATCAATATTGCATTAGTTAGAAAGAGACAACACGATTCCTCTTGAAGCTTTCAAAGCTAAGCTAAGCTGCTGGGAAAACTGTTTTTTTTTGTGATTTTCAATGTTGGAAAAACTCACTATTCGAGGGCTGCAATGTTATACAATGTCATAACATTGTATAACATTGTATAACATTGTATTGCATTGTTAAATCGGCTAAGTCGGTGTGAGCTCCGGTATAACATTGCAGCCTTCGAATAGTGAGTTTTTCCAACATTGAAAATCACTAAAAAAAAAAAAAACAGTTTTCCCAGCAGATTTCCCCAGCAAGTGCTATACCAAATGAAAGGGGATTAAAAAAGCTACAAAATGAGGGATGTTCCAGGTGGTCCCATGCAATATTGTGGAAATGGGAGGCGAAAGAAAAATGCGTGTTCGGAAAATCTTTCCGAATTTTCACCTTCTTGTGCATTTTGGAAAATGGTTTTAATATATAATATTAAGCATTGATATAGCTTTCATTTGACACCAATCGCAATATTCTACAATTGATAGAAATTGAGAAATAAATCAATATAGGTTACACCAAAAACCGGAAAATTCGTAGGTTTCCCAGCGCTTTTCCGGGAAATGACCACGCTTATTTTGAATCTTTAATGATCCCCTACAATAATTTAAAAGCCAATTTTGGTTACATGCGGGGGACTTACACTATGCCTCGTGCATAACATTCTTTATTTTTATTCACATAAGAACGTAAGAAGTGGTCGTAGGGGGGATATCCTGCAATGACGTAGTATAGGATGTTTTCTTTTCCTGGAATTTTCTTGAAATGTTTCACAAAATGTACTTTTAGTTTAATGAATGAAACTATATAGCATAAAGTTGTGTATTTAGAAAGTTTTTATTTTGAATGAAGGATATAAAAAAGAGTTTGAGGAATTTATTGCTGAGAGAATCGTAAGATTTATTTATTTGCCTCAATGAAATATTTAAGAGAGAGGAAAGGGGATGATAAACAGGCACGCCGAAACAAGGGATCTTCAGGATGTTTATCTGTCGAATAATTTGTTATTTTTTTCAGAATAAATTTCAAATGAAAATTCTGAATAATTTCTAAAAGAATAATTTTCAACGATTACCTTTTCTAAGAAAATTAAATTTAAATTTTAACAATCTCTCTTCTATGGGAATGGCAAATATATCAGAAAAACATGTCTTCTCTACACAAAACACACACAATTTGCATTTAATTCAATTTAAGTGATTACCAACATTTTCTCACACACACTACCCGCCCCAAAGGATCGTCTTCAATGTGTAGAAGTGCTTGAGAATATATTTAGATTAACAAATAATACAAATTGTGAGATTTGCAGAAACTTTCCAAAGAGATTTAACTTAAAAATTCTCTTAAGAATTAAAGCTGAAACGGCTCAAACACAAATAAAATTAATAAATTATTTTAATGTGGAATTTTTAATGGGCAAAGAATGGAAATGTTCTACAAATGGGATAGGCTATTTTCACAGTCTTTCAAACCTCAAACTAATAAATAATCAAGTCACACAACCCCTTCCTCTCTTTGGCCTTCACGGGCTATTCCTGGGGGCGAGATCCCATAGTGCGGAATCGGGGTGAGTCAGTCACATTCGGGGAAATCCACGGGAAATCTATACTTATTAACCAAAACTGCGAGTAAGTCATGTAGGTGAGGAGGGATGGGATTTTGTGAGCTTAATATGCGTATTATGCAAATTAAACGTTCGTGATTAATTTATTGCTATACCATGCGACTTTGCACAGAGGGTTTGCACGGGAGAAAAATTGAATTTTTCCGCTTCGGAAGTACACACAGAATTTCTCATTTTACACACAAAATACACACTCAGAGAAAAAACGAAGGAAAAGGCAGTTTGAGTAAAAAAAAAAAGGTCAGGGCAAAAGGGAAAAACACAGTGCGGGTGAAAATATTGCGGAAGAACCGAATAATGGGAAATTTAGTGAATATTGATAAAATTGAGAAATGTGTGTGTATATGCCGCCCTTTTGTGCCTCCGCTCGAGGAAACATGAGAGCAATTTCTTTCACAACTCCTCGAGAATCCCAGCTATTTGCCATTTGTTGTCAGGGTGGAAGCCCCATCTCACACCCCACCCCATCCACCCTTACAAAATACATCTCAAAGACACACAGTGATAAAAGAAAGTTCGAAGCTCTTTTTCATAAAGCCCCTCTCGAGATACTTGTGCCTTCCCTTGCAAGAGCAGGAAAAAAAAAACGTGAACCGAGGGAATTTAGTCAAAATTGGAAAATGTCGTGACGCAAACAAATAGGAAACAAACATCTTTGTCTTTTGCTCGGGGAAAGCTTCATAGGAAGTTTAATAAAGGTTGTACGGATTTTTTCTTTCTCATCTGAGAGTTTAAGACAATTGTAAAATTCCAAAGGAGTTTTGACAATAAATTTAGGTTCTATTTTCTATGAGATCATTTAAGGAAAAATTTTAAATTCTTTATACCGTAAAATGGGGCGAATTGGATAAAAATTAGATGAATCTGATCACGGAAAAATTTGCTTTGCATTCTTTTACAAAAATAAGAAAAATTTTGATGAAAATTCTGAAATGGGGAGTTTTGGGTTTTTTTTTTTTAAAGTTATTGATTAAATAAAAAAAAAACCTTTACATTACTGAATAATGAATAATACTATTTTTCCTATATTCTAAACACACGAAAAATACTAAATTTTATCCAGCCGGGAAATTGTCAATAGGATGTTCGCCTAATAAAATAATACGCGGCTGGCCAAATTAAGTCTACTAATTTTAATATTTCCCAGGTAGCAGAGATTAGAAACAATCTAAAAATTTTAAAACAAAGGAAATAAAAATTACTAAATCTGTTTCAGCCGGGTAATTATGAAATGAACGTTTAAATTAGAAAAGAAACAACCTTCTGTAAGAAAAACAACATGTAAAATATACGCTGTTGTAGTAAATTAAACGTTTTTCTTAGAGTTACCCAGCTGGCTATAATTTTGAAATTTTAATTCATCGATTATTTAATTAATCGATTAAATCCTTGCCAGGAAAATGTTAAATAAAAATTAAATTTACTACAGAAGCGTATCTTTTTTTTATTAAATAAATCAACTTCAATGAGAATGTTCCTGATAACTATTCCACAAACTATAGACCAGCCGGGTAATGTTTTTCGACAGTACTGACTATTTATTACACGATGCGTAAAAAAATATGTAGGAGTATTTTACGGGCTCTTAAAATGTTAAAATAAGATTAACATTATTTAGTAACAATTTCAATTGAAAATTCCATCATTTTAATTGGGTTAAATCTAATATCTTAAAACCCACAACATGACTCTAGTTATTCAGACAATCGCTCTAATCCTAACCTATTAATTATTTTAATACAGATAATTGTACTTTAGAAAATGGCTTAATAAGCTTTGCGCAAACACTAAATTCATTTCCAAATTCAAAATCTTAGCCATAAATCACATAATTTGCTATTATGTATGTGAAATTCTCGGTAAAGAGAGCTCTTCGGATGGAATTATATATTGCAAAGTCCCACGTCTGCAAAGAAGCAATTAACGTACTACTTGCAAGTCAATTTGTGGATTTTAAGTTGTTTGCCACGGTCCGATGCACAAGTTGTTGGATTTAATTGTAATTTCCAACCAAATGTATTTTGATATAAAATTAATTGCATCTCTCGCATCCTCCGGTTTTATACGCGGAACTCTACACAAACTTATCCCACCGACCATCGCTCAACCTTCAAATGTGCTGCTTTGAGGCTCTCCATCTATGGGCTTTGGTGGAGCAGGCACACAAATGCATTGCGAAGAGTTCGGACGCAATTACACGGATTTGAATACGCTAAAAGGTTTTGAAAAAGCACCCACATGCCGGTGTGCAATGCAAATGGATGATGGTGCATTTTCGCCATGAAAGTGGGGGCCAATTATACACCATTAGGAGAAATCTCTGAAAAAAATCTTACCCATATAGTTATTGTTTTGGCATGAAGATATGAGATTTTGAGCGCAGAAATTACACCCGCGCACAGTCAGCATTTTCAATATGTATAATTTTCATCTCTCTGCACCCAAAGGGAAAATTTACATCTCTCTGTGCAGAAAATGCACGAGGCGGAGCTACTTTGGAAGACATAAAATTCAATTCAGCAATTTTATAGACTCTCCACTTTGGCATTATATTTTTCATATCTCGATGCCTTCTGCTTTTGCATCTTTTCCGAGAGAGACGCAAATCTTTCTCACTAGCTCAGTCATGCGTCCACATGGTTAAAGCATTTGCGGTTCTTTCTATATTTCTGCACATCCATTTTACGTGCTAAGGGGTTCATCAATTGCGGTGGATTATGGTACTCTTTTGATTTTTTAGTTCTGAATTTTCATTCTAAAATTATTTAATTTTTATTGTTTAATGATTCAGAATTATTAGGGGTGGAAAATTAATGAAAATTTAACGAAAATTCAAGGATTTTTTTTTAAAGGAAGCCTTAAGTGAATTCTTGAGTTTGATAGAAGACAAAAGATTGTAAAGATTCTTCCTAATATTGAAATTCTTTCAATTTATTTTTTCAGATTCAACGAGATTTCTAAGAATTTTTATTTAATTAAAAATGTGGCTGAAAAACCGCGAAAATTCTTTATGGAAATTCAGCAATAGCACCTCAAGATAAAAATAAATTTTCCCACAAAATTGAGATTCTTTCAAACTACTTTTCCGGGCTTTATGAGGGGTCTAAGAATTTATTTTTACCTGAAAAATATGGCTAAAAAATCGGGAAAATTCCACATGGAAATTCAGCAATAGCACCTCAAAATAAAAACAAACGTCCCCACAAAACTGGATTTCTTTCAATTTATTTTTTCCAGGTTCTATGAGGGTTCTAGGAATTTTTATTTACCATAAAAATAATGCTAAAAAATCGAGAAAATTCCACGTTAAAATTCATGAATATAAGCTCAAATTCAAATAAGAAATCTTCTCTCAAAATTTCCCGGAAAAATACTTAAAAGACAAAATTAAAACAAGTAAATTAAAAAAGAAAATTTCTCTTGAAACTGATGAACCCCTGATTGGATCAACGGGCTCACAGTTTACGGACATAATCACAATGAGTGAGATTTGTGGAAAAATAAATGCAGAAGAAAATGCAATCAGTATTTAACGTTGTTCCTACAATTAACCACGTAATTTAGCAAGTTAACTCATGTAACACAATCGAAAATCAGTTCCCATGTCCCTTTCTACCTTGAGAAGTTGTCTTTCTTATTGCCATTCTTTCATTTTTTTTCAAGTTCTTTCCGTAAAAAATTGTACACTATCTGCCATTGAGGCGATCCAAGGTGAAAATGGATCGTTTCCCACCCGAGAGAGAGAGGAAAGTTAATTCTTCTGCGTTTGCAATCAATTTGATTATGCCCATCGTGATATTGTTCTACAGAAAAGACACCATTTCGGATTTTCAATTCAAAGCATGAAAGAAGAGGCGTCTAATTGGTCTGTGTGCGATCAAGTCTTTTGGTGGAAAGTCAATTGATGAGTGAGAAACGGAATTATATTTGAATTTTCGTGAATCGAATACGAAAAGCGATGGCTTTTAAGATGCACAGAAAGGAACTTTCCACCACCCCCCAATCCATCCATCAAGGGCGGGGGATGCGGCCATTCAGTAGTGTTTCTCATTAAGCAGACAATTCATCAAAGATCTCTTCAGTATTTCAGCTTTCCTCAAACCATTTCCACCCCAACAGCACTATTGTCAGGGATTTTCTCTTCATCTCCGGGAGAAACACCACCCACACCCAGCCGCCGCTACTCCCTCAGAGAAATCAAGAATTTCTTCTCACCCCCCCCCCCCAGTGTGCCACACCTCCCCATTGAGCTACAAATTCAATTGAACAAGTCAGGATGGATTTTTGGCACGGGAGTGTGGGTGAGATGAAAGATTTTAACTCTCACAATGCGTATTTAATGAAGTGTACGCCACGATAAGATGGAGTAAATCGCTAGCAATATATCAAATTTATGCGAAAAAGGATTCCCTGCAGACACTATAAAAATATGAGTGATCATCAACTTTTTTCCAAGACTATTCTCGACAATTTATTCTTAATTTGATTTTACAGCTTTCTTGGTTAAACGATTTGAGAGAGAAACATTGGATTCGGGACTGTGAAATGGTCTATGGATGGTTTTTGGCTATTTAAGGGTATAGATTAAGTAATTTAAAGAGTTAAAGAGATTATTTTTAGGAATAATATTTTAAAAAAGAATTTCCAAAGGTAGAAACACAATGTCAGACGTTGGACTGAATGACAAATTTTAAATCAGACACATCAAAGATTTAACAAAATTGTCAAATAATCGAAAAGAAAGGTCTAACGTTTTAACCCTTTAAGATCAATTGGGTCATATGCTGACCCAAAGGCTCGATTTTGAAAATATTTTATTTTGAATAGTTATTTTATGAATATTGAATCCAAATTAGTGCAAAACTATGTCTTTACTATCCCTGATCATTTTATGACCACAAAAGGACATCCCTAAGGACTCATAGGATCATGAAGGACGAAAAACCGAAAATTTTTGAGTTGGGATTTTTTGCCAAAAATAATTTGAGTTCAAAGGAACCCCGAAATAATGTTTTTAGTTCAATCAGCTTGCTAGATTGATCGCGGACCTTAAAATGTTAAATAAAAAAAAAAAGTTTGGGTCCCCCTGTGCTTCAACTTCCATAAAAAAAGTAACAATAAAAAATTAAATTTAAAATGTTTAAAACTCAGAATTTATTCAGCCAACAGCCAAACAAAAAACTATTGAGATAATTATTTTCATCAACCCACAAAATCCAGCAAAATTGCTTAATTTCAAAAGCTTTTGGGGTGATGCGGGGTGAGGGGGTACTTTTAAATCCACCTCCTCAATCACCCCGAAAAGGTCTTTTAATTTTGCAACATAGAACCGTTGATTTGGGTATACCGGGGTGGATGGAAGGAAGAGGACTTTTTGACGGAAAAGCTTCACAATAAACTTCAATTGGCAACAGCTGCAAACTAAATTAATTTATAGCAATAAAGAGCAGCCATGCAAGAATTAATTGACTTGAGGAATTAATGGGTTTTCCTACTTATTTTGTCTTTTATTACATTATAAGAGAACCCCTCCGTGTGGGCAGGAAGTCACCCAAAATAGTGGTTGGTGTGTGTGTTTGAAGTCTCAAATTTGAAGGAATCTTTTGAAAATGTTGCCGTGGGTGGAAAAGTCAGGGGGTTAAAGTACATCCTGATTATTTCTTTTTCTTTTTTGTTAAAGCGCGATGAATGAGTGCTTTGCAGTGATAAAAGGAAATTGAAAAGCTAACGTTTGAAGTGGAAAACTATTGCAGTATTTGCTGTGTGGTTTTATGGGGGAGGGTTGAGATGGTAGAGGGTGGTGAAAGGTGAATTTTCTTTTGTGTCCATTTTGAGAATGAAATCAATCAATTGCTTTAATGGTGAAGAATCGGAGACGCGGGCGGTGGTAGCTGTGAGGGTGAAGACGGGAAATAAACTCACAATCTGGAATTGTTGAACTTCTCTCTTGGTCACGGAGACAGTGTGAAAGAAAAAAAATCTAGCGGAGGTGGAAAAACTCTTCCGAATTCGATATTGAAGAAGAAAATTTCATCAATCTTCATTAAAAATGGTTGCCCACTTAACTTTTACCATTGAATATGTATATACAACCCCCTCGCGCAAAGCAATTTCAATGGAGGGATGTGGAAAGGAAAGAAGAAGAAAAAAAACGAAGGGCTTCACCCTATCGTGTGACAACAAACCTTGGGGTTTGCCACCCCTCGCCATCGGAACCATCTGTCCTTACGTTGGGTGTTCGGGGGGGTTGAAAGCAATTTTCTAAGATATTAAACAGTAAAATATATATTTTCTTCACTCACAAAAGTGAATCTATGGGGCGCACACGCTCTCCAAGCACAGCAACACATCCCCCGCCCCCTCCCACCGACACTCTATATATTGTTGTGGTGTTAGCGAAAAAAGAAGCTGGAGAAAAGAGATGGTTTGTGTGAGTACAACAAAAGGGAGCCTCTATACTGTAGGAGAGCAAGTGATGTTTGCCAAAACACATTAACGACATTTTTCCCTTTGAATAAATTCACATTTAGGGGTGGTAGCATAAATCACAGTTCATTCAAAAGCAAACCCCGCGCGCGTCTTTTAATATATGTATACAAATTTCTCTCCTTGCGCATCACATTTTTCTTCCGCATTTCTTTGCACGGAGGTCTTTGCTCTCCCACCCCCGAAAACACCACCCCCGCAAAGTTCGTCCTCATTTTGGCTGTGAGATATATAAATTTCCGCCAAAAAACTTCTCACACCAAACACTTCCCCCGCGTACTCTGTGTGGCTTTTCAGCGTATACTCGACAATTGGACCCTCTGAGTGAATGAGGAATTGTCAGGAGACGTTGTTCGTGAGGGGGAGGGTTGCAGCAACACAGTGAGGGAAGAAAAATTGTACTTTAACAAGGACCTGGCAGACTTAGCGGGTGGGCTATCCGGGTTCAGCCAACAACACCCCTCTTGGTACCATCCTTGACGCAGTTTTTCCTTTCTGTGAAAATGCGAAGAGCTGTTGCTCTCTTAGAGATGCCATCCCGCCCAAAATTCTTCATCCACCAGGAATTATTTATCAAAGTTGGACTGAAGAACTTTTCTTCATACTCTGTGGCGTCATTGGTGTGATTTCGGGAGCATTGGTGTTGCCCAAATATCTCGGAAAATTACGTTATATAGCTTTAAATTTTCCTTCAAGTATACTGAAGAAAAATTCCTCAAGAAACAAGAAAATAAATTTAATTTAATCATAAAAAGTTTTGTGATGTAGAATAAATCTTTCTGAGTTTTACTTCAGAGAATGAAATAAATATTCTTTGAGTAGGTCACCCCTCTATGAAATGTTGATTATTTTTTTTTAAATTTATTCTTCACTGGAAAATCCATTTTAGTTAAGCCCCTTCATTTCCAACATAGCAGGGAATTTTTCTCTCAATTAGTAGTTAATTCTTTCAACAAAATATGTAATCTATATACATATTTTTCAATTTACGTAAAAGGTAAAAAAATGCAGAGTGGATTAAAATATTATTTATCGTTGAAAAAACAGGTAAATGTGGGAGGAAAAGTGCGGAGAGGTGGTATTTATTTTGTACTCCATCCATTTACATGAAAAAAACCTCTTCATCGCGAGTCCATCGATGTAATTTTAATAATTGACGAAGCAATTAATTTCTGTTTGTTCAATAATTTATGTATACAAGTGATTTATGTAAATAATAAAAAAAAACCTCCGCAGAAATATTCTACAGCGTCTGCATTTTTCCGTGAATTAAAATTGAAATCGATTGGCTGTGATTTGTTGGTTTGACATACCCCATCCGTGGGCTTGTTTTATTTTTATTCTTTTTTTCCCGACTCATGCTATAATGAGGGTGGAATTCCAACCCAACCACCCCCATTTGCGCACAGGAAAAATGTAATTTTCATTTTATTTTAAATTTCACATTGTATACTGCATGTGCGTGTGTTTGGTATTGATTTAAAAAATCCACCCTCCACCACCCCCCAAGCAAACAGGGAAGGGGAAGAGATATATTTGTTGCAGAACGCGCATGCAGAGGACGAATTTTAATTACGACATTTTTACAATAATTTTTGCAATTTCAACTGCCATGTGAAATGAAAAAAAAATCAACGTCCGATATTTTATCTCGTATGCTCGTCAACAATATTGGCTTTCAGTGGCATAATGAACTGCACATGCAAATAATACCACTGATAAAATCATGCTTATTGTTGGGAACTATGGGACTATTAACTTTTTTTGTCAATATCATAAAATACATGACTAGAAAGGCTTCAATTAACAAATTAAATCTGTCCATTCGTTAATGTTTTTTGGGTGAAAGTTTAAGAGATTTCATGTTGAAAAGGTTTCATTAATTTAGAATTATGAATTTAATTTTAGAACCTTTAAACAATAATTGTTATTAACCCTTTAATGTTTCTTTATTATAATTTTTTTAGGGAAAATCGCGATTTCTTATTTAGATAAAGATAAAGATTTTAGATAAAGAACTCTACTAAATGAATCAAAATCTTTAAATATGTTTTTGTCTTTAACACCATAAAAGAAATTTAAAACTGTCTTGAAAAAAAATTAAAAGCTCTAAATAAAATTAGGGATGACCCAGAAACAAAGATTATATATACTACGGCGTCTAGAATAGCTCACATTTTAATAGCTTTTCCGCAATATTATCAAACATTACAGATAACAAAAATCTATGAAAATATTCGTAAATTCTTACCATTCCCCCATCCCTGGAATTTCCAAGAAAATTCACGACTTTTCATTTTCACCAGCAGAATAACTTGTTCAAAATGTAGGTATATAGATTTTCATGCGAGCAAAAAAAGGAAAATTCCTCGCGAAAAAAAAGAATGGCGGCAAAAATTAATTAGAATATAAAACTGAGACATTAATTTTCATTTGGTGGTGAAAAGGCAAAGTGAAGAATGGTCGTATGGCTGATGTGCGTAAGAACCTTTCCGTGGTTCCTCCTCCTACCATTCTGTGGGTATCGTAAAGAATTCCACCCACACCATCCACCTCTGTTAGGATTTTCTGTAGCCCACATTTTGCCGCTGGTGGCATTTTAAATAAAAATATTACTATTTGAGGGGGAGATTCTGTGGTGTTTATGCAATGAAGAAAACCCCATTCACAATATTTATGACTCGCAAGCTTTTTTGTTCAAGCAAGTGTCAACACTTTGCTGATCTTATGGAGGGAAAATGCGTGTTCTTTCTTTAAGATTTTAAAGACATTTGAGAGGGTTTCAATTTATTTTTCTGGGTTAAAAAGTTTTTTTCTTGTTCATTTGTAATTTTAAGGAAAAAGATACGTGGATGGGAAATTAAACAATGAAATTCCTTTGAAAATACTTAATTTAGTAGTTTTTTTTTCTACCAAAAATAATTTTAAGAAGAGAAAGAGTCTTATGCATGATACATGGGGTAAGCCCCCTGACTGTAACAAAATTTCGCTTTTAAATTCTGGTAGAGAAACAAAATATAGCAAAGTCTCAAGCAAAATTGTGATAATTTCCGGAAAAGTTCTAAGGAACATAAGAGATTTTTATTTAAGGGGTCTATCCATTATTGATCAATTAAAAAAATCCTTTTGTTGCAAATCAAAACTTTATCACAACATAAATGACAAGAGAATTTTTTATTTAAGTAAAAAAATACAAAAGAAGCTTTTTTTGGCGTACTCAGTGCTCTACAAAAATTAAAAAAATAATAATTTCGGTTATAGCCAAGGGACTAATCACATGTATTGTGCATAAGATTCTTTTGCGTTTTTCGTCAAAATTCTAATATTTTTTATTATTCTCACAAAAAAATCTAAAGCAGCATATTGTGCTGACAATATATTTGTCAAATTTCAATATATATTTCTTAGATATCTATACCTATAAATTTTCCCTTTTACATTTTATTCCATGTCATATGAAACGATATTTAAATCCCATAAACGTCTGTATATGCTGTCACGTGGCATAAAAGCAACGAAAGGTGCGAAAACTTTCACCACCTCATTGTTGCTTCAATAAAAATTTTGAATTTATTGAAATTTCTCTCTCAAGGTCCTAAAATAAAAATACATACATACATATATGAATAAAACTTGACTACCATCGTGATAAAAAATAAAATTATTTTTAGCTGTGATTTTTGTCTCCCTTTTTGCATTTTCCCTGGAATTTTCTTTCACCCATCGTCAGGGGAAAAATCAAGAAGAAAGTTACCTATACATATGAAAAGTTTCTCAGCAGGTAGAGGCGAAGTAATTGAAAAAAAGTAACTGCATAAGAGTCAATTTTGCAGAAAGAAGATTCCGCATCTACCACAGTGTGTGCCATCTCTTCGCCATCCATCAACTTTCTGCACGTGCTATGCATACGAATAGATGGTGTTCGATTTGATATCACGCGCTCGTTTTACTCGTTCTTTTTTTTTATTTATTTTACCATATGATTTTTATTATTTTCCCTTCTATTGTATGTGTTTTGCCTTTCCTCTGCCGTGGGGGTTTTATGCATTGTCAAATGAAATTGCCACGAAAATCGTTCGTACCGCAGAATTTTACATTCACGCGCGTAACTTTTTATGCCCTCACGCGACTGTTTCTTTTTTTCCTTCTTCATCTGGGGAACTTCTGGTGGATGGGCCTTTTATCACGCGTATTTCTCTCTCCGTGAAACGTTCACACTGCTCTGCAATGATCCTGCAAGGGGGGGAAGGGCTCAAAAGGAAGGTGTGTTTGTGCCTCATCTCCCGCAGGAATCGCATGCGGTACATAGAAAAGTAACTCTATGTTTGGAAGAGATGGAAATATCGAGGGAAATCTGTGTGTGTGGCGGCAGGAAAAGGGAAAAAGGAAGAGAAATGAGGAATGGTGAGTATTTGGCATGATATGATGTTACGCATGCACAGAAGTGAATGATGGAATTTATGGAGCGAGGAAAACCATTTCTTCGTCATTCTGTCTCCCACATTTTCCACACCATTCCCATATATACAAGATATACACACACAGCGAGAAAATATTGGATACGTGAACAATTTTTCCCAGGAATGGGGGGATTTTGATTGAAAATTTTAACATGCGCCCATAAATTCTTCTCCCCCGCACAACGACATGCCAAAGCGATTGCACGCTCTGTCAAACTGTATTTCACCAATAATATTTAAGAAACAAACTTTTTGAATTTTATTCACTCACCCAGATGCAGAAATTTCCCCGGGAAATCGTAAATTTCATTCTCACTCACGAATTGTTTATACACAACCCCGCAAGGATTGAATTTTATTTCAAGAAGCACGGAAAATCCCCCATTTTGTCCCTTTTGTGGGACTTTTAAATTTTTCAATGAACTTTTTTGTACAATAATTTTTATTTCTAAATTATTGAAAAGTTTTGCTTCATTGAAAAAAACTTTTATTATCAGTCAATGATTCGTTTTTTTTTTGCAATGAATGACTGACAAAATAATTATTTTTTTTACAGAGAAAGTTTAATTGACATTGGCTTGCAATCAGCTATGAGTTGAAAATTATTTATATATAATACTGCACACCACATTGTCTATATTTTAAAATCAATTTATGAATAATGAAATTTTGCCAATTACGTAAATTTTGTGGTATTTGGGCTTTGTATGCAATTTGTATTATTTTATTATTTTATAGTTTTCCCCCAGCCAGAGGGTTGGTTTTGCAGAGTAAATTCAATAACAGTGGTGTCCCGCAGAATTGGGTCTTGCAATTTGTTGGTATAATACCACCGAACGTGGCTCACGATGAGTATTAAAGTCGTTACAAAATTTGAGAGATTGGGCTGAAAGTTGGAAAGTTTTGAAATTTCGTTAAGAAAGTTTGAAATTTTAGAATATTGTAGAGCACAGTGGCGTAGTTAACACTTGGAGGATCGGGGTTTCTAACCTCAAAAGTTTGACCTTCATTTTTTTCTCAAAAGAAAATGTTTTTCCGAGTTTTCTTTCAACGATATTGAAGTAATCAACTTCGCTATACACAGAATGTAGAATTTATCACGAAATGTTCATTAAATTTAATTGTGTGGCGATTGAAAAATATCGAATTGGCCACTTTGGCCAGAAAAATCCTCCAAGGGTTAAGGCAAAACATTGTATTTTATATGTAGATTAAAAAATGAATTATTTCAATGCAAAATTACATAAAAAAATTTAAATTAGATTATTAAACTTAAACGATTAAAGAAAACGTCTAAAAATGGAACTAGAATGTAAAACGTTATTAGAAAGGACGTCAAATACTGAAAATTTTAATAGAATATCAATCATTTAATAAAAAGTTTTCAACCTTACAAAAAAATAAAGTCAATCATTGGGAAGAAAAGTTAAATTTTAGAAAAAGAAACATCAAACGTTAGAATTTCACAAATAAATTATCAAAATCTGCTAATTTTAATGTAAAAATCGTTAAAATGTTTTTGCAATCTCAACGTTCATAAATATCTCGACTCATTTAGCAGCTAGAAAGGCTATTAACACACAATCTATTCAACAATAGCTTTACTTGACAATCGGACAAGCTGTTTAGCCAATATATCTTTATAAGACAAAAAATGTTTTTTTTTTATATAAATAACTGGAAAACGGTTGGGGGTGATTTTGATCAAACTATAGGATCAAATTGAAGGATTTGAGAAGACCTACTAATTTTTAAATCATTATAACTTTGAAAAATCTTTTTAAGAAATTCTAAAAATTGTAAAAGAATTTTTAAACCAACAAAAAAGTCAATCATAACGCGTCCAGTTATAAGAGTTGGTATACCACAACGTGGAGGGGTCAGTCTATGCGTTGTATTTTTTTGTGTGTGGTATTGAAAGATGCAGAGTTGAGTTTTTGTGTGAAATTTAGTAAAATATGAAATGATAAGTTGATTAACTTAAATGGCCACCATAATTAAAAGATTATTTTTAGTTTTAAATGATCATAAAATTTTATTATCCTTCAATATTACAAAAAATGATTGAACATAAAAAAATAAAATTGTAAATTTTCATACATTTATTTACATTTACATTTTTTGTACAAGTTTTTTTTAGTTTTTTTTTAATAAATGGAACGGATCGAGAAGGGCACAATTTCGCATGATTTAATTAAAAAATGGCTTTATCATGTATTTCTATTCCAAGCAAAAATAGTTGATTGAAATAGTTGAAATAAAGTAAAGCATTTAATTGTAATTCATTCTTTTTTCTCGACAGAATTATATTTTTAAATACATAAAAATATAAACTGAAGTTTAAAAAAAAATGGCCTGAAAAACGAATAGTGCCCTTTTCGATCTGTTCCATTCAATTATTTTTTAAATACTTAACATACAATATACAGGCTTATGGTCTGAAAAGTAACTTTCATAAATTCCTGTGACAATAGGATTTACAGTGTTTGCAAAAATTATATCCAATTGATTGTCACATTTTGTTGTTGATCCTTTGGGATCCAACTGATTGCTTAAATTATATTCTTTCATAAGTTTAACAAAATTTTTATCTTCCTTTCCTTCATATGCATTAAAATTAAAATCACCCATTATTATCACCTCAGACTGATTTGCAACTTGAGAGTACAAATTCTCAAATGAATTCTTAAACTTTGCAAATGGAGTTTGTGGTGATTTATATCCTGTAATTATTGACAAATTATTATTGACTTCAATTAAGAATAGGGTGACACTGAAAACTTTTTCTCTATCTGAGTAAAGTTGTTCAGATTTGATTTTAATTTCAATTTCACAATCATTCTTTACATAGCAGAGTAGTCCTCCAATTTTTTGGATTTCATTATCACATCTATAGATAATTTTATAATTTTCCAAAATTGGTACATCAGTATCTTTTATAGTTTTTGTTTCTGAAAGTACAATTATATCAAAGTTTTTGTACCAAACATCACATTGTACATCATTAAAATGTTTGTTTAGGGATACAATATTTTGATAACAAATTTTAAATTTATCTTTATTTTCATGTATAATCTTTTGCATAGGAATTTTTAGTAATTTTTCATTTTTCAATCTTCTCATTTCTCTCTGTACTGGGTGATCTTCACCTTGGGCCTTTGGTACTTTAAATTTGCCAATTATAAACAAACCTAATAGTGATACAACTCTGCTAAATGCAACATAAATTAGATTAATATTTAGCAGCTCTCCTTTTGTAAAGTCAATACAAATTGAATTATATGTCTGCCCTTGACTTTTATGTATAGTTACAGCTTCACCTGGTATTAGTGGCAATTGTTTTCTAGCAATTATTACAGTTTTTGATTTTTCTGAAAAATCAAATGTTATTACTTGTCTTTCAATTGGAACAAGATTGTTTGGAAGACTATTCTTTGTGAGGTAGCTCTGAAAGCGAGCTTGACATTTCAATTTTCTTCCTACTCTATCTTCAGGAAATTCTAGCCAAACAGTGTGAACTGAATTATCGGTTGGATTAAAAGTTATATGTCGAAGAGTACCAGTTGCACCATTAACTAGTCCATCTTCAACATCTATATTATTAATTACCATATACTTTATACCGATTTTCAATTTCAATTCATACAAACATCCACCAGTTTTTTCAGGGTCTTGAATAGAAACTTTGGCTAGTATATCTTCCTTAGCCTTTTTATCTGTGGTATTTGATTCTAATACTTTATCTTTTGCTACAGATAAATGAGAGTCACCAGGGAAATTTTCAATTTTATTATTATTGTAACTTCGGACATGTTTTCGATAATAAAATAGCCTTATAGCTTCTAAGGGTACTTTATCATCATTTTCAACTTGTCTTGATTGAATTAGTTTTATGTCGTCTTCTGTCATTGTACCGTTAGCCAAATTATTTAGTGCTACAGTAAATGACAAATCATCTTTTTGACGCATAATTTCAGTCAATTCATAATACTTAAATTCTTCCCATAGTACATTTCTTTCTTCATAATCAATAAATTCAGCTTCGGTACGCAAGAGATTTTTCTCAAAAACGTATTTATCTTTTACAGGTTTCAATTGCTTCAAATCTCCTACAAATATTACAGATTTTCCGCCATAACTTTCATTTATACCAAATATTTGGCGCATTCTTCTGTCCATTTTTGCATTCATATTTGAACCTACCATAGATACCTCATCTACAATTAGTACTTCTACATCTTTCAATTTTGATCGAATTGTATTGGCTGCATCAGGCGACAAAGAGTCTGTGCATTTTGTATTATTAATTGCAAAAGCAGTATGTATTGTCATACCATTGATCAAAAATGCTGCTTTTCCTGATGGGGCAGTTAGAAGTACTTTTATAGATTCAGGGTTACTACCTGGCAAATTGTCATAGTACTGTGTTATGAGTTGATATAGGCAATTTATCACTTTGGATTTCCCAACACCAGCTGAACCGGAGAGGAAAATCCTTAGTGGTAAATTGCCAGTTCTTATACATTGATAAATATACATTACTATTTCACGTTGTTTAACATTTAGTTGTTGCACATTTTTACAAATATCTTCTTTTTGAATTCTTTCTGGGCACACATATTGAAATGCCTTTTTATTGCTAGTGGTACCACCTTTTTCATCGGGAAACATATCAATTTCTTGATCAGAATCCACAGGATTATCTCTTTCTGGGACATGATCATCATCATTTTCATTATCTCTGTCTTGTATAATTTGTGTCAATAGACCATCATCGTTAAAGTAACAAAATTTCTTTCTTACAGCATTTATGGTTTGTCTATTGCTCATATACTTAATTCTACAGTCACAATCTTCAATTTCTTCTTTTTCATTTCGCCATGGTAAAAATAGCAAAACTTGTTCTCGATAATAATTATTGGGATCTTGAAATTCTTTATATCCCTTGTACATTACAATTTTTGATTTTTTTCTCATACCGTACTCTGTAACATCATCATCGTTTTCTTCTTCATCGTTTGTTTTCTTTTTCATATAATAGTCTGCTGCGTATTCAATGAGTGTTACATTTTCCAACTCATTATCTCGCTTACTATATTTCTCAAAGATGCTTTCAGCAAATATATTTTTAGAATTTTTATCCAATTTTTTAAGTTGTGCATTCTGTTTCAAAATTCTGACCCGTTCATTAATTGGCCTAGTATTAATTACAATATTTGATCTACTACATCTTGACATAGGCATACATAGACATGACATAGCAGCTTCTTGTGCTGACATAAATTTACAATTACATATTCCGTTACACATTTTGCACATTTTTTCTCTCAATGTTACATTTCCTTGCTTTTTAGTATCATCATTAATTTCTTTCAACATTTTTGATACTCCTGCTTCAGCCTTTGATACATAATCAGCAACATATTTAGCTAGAGCAAATATTTCTACAACAAATTGTATATCCATATTTGATTCTATACACATTATTAGAGTTTCATTGTATGCATTTATATTTACTTCCTTACTTGAACGTTTAAGAAACATACGTGAACGTTTAATATTAGATCTCAAAGCCATTATATATTCTTCTCTAGTCATTTTAAGTTTTTTCAAAATATCTGGGAAACTCATTTCTTCATGTTTATGAGAAAAGTATGCTGTTAGATTCGCAATTTTTTGATAATTTTCTTTCATTTTTTCAGTTTTTTCTTCTTTTGGTATTGGCAAAAGTATTTCAGTTTTATCAAGTGGTGGTATTGGATAATTAAATCTACATTTATCTTTCTTCTTTTTGTAGCACGTACTACAATGTATGTGCATTTGTCTTCTAATATATGGCAAATTTTCTGGGTCTTTATATTGGCAAGTAATTATTTGATCAATTATTTTAATTGCTTCTTCTAAAGTTTCAGGATTACTTTCATCAATTTGTGGGAAATCATTTAGCCACAACAAAATATGTTGATGGGCACTTCCTCGCATTTGGAATTCTGTTCTTACAAAGTAGTCAACTACATAATGTTTACCAAAGGGACCTATTCTATTCTTTTCTCTTGCTGGATTAATTTGCAGCATTTTTATAATATTTTTACATTTTTCATCAAAATATCTTGCGCAAGTTACGGGATCATCACGAACTAGACGTGTTTTCATGTCTTCACTCAAGAACATACTTTCTTCAAGAGATAGATCCATTCCTTGGAGTCTAGCAAGTTCTTGAATGAGTTCTGGACAACGCGTTTCTGATATGGTTAGTGTCAAAAACAAGGTAGGTTTCCCTAGTTGTTTTATCATTTGGAGAAGGAGATTCTTTTTCCATGCCCAATAAGCAGGTGTAAGATTAATTGTTTTTAGGAAATTATAACCATCATCATGTTCTCTAAGTTTATCCAAATATCCATCAGTAAGAGCATCATTTGCTGTCATATTTTCGACATTCTTACTTTTTCTCAAACATACATTTACTGCGCTAAAAATGGATCTTTGCATTTTTTCATTAGCTGAATAAAGTACTTTAGTTGGATTTGCGCATCTTCTATCTCTATTTCTACATTCAGCTTTAATGCGGTTAGAATATGAGATACTTTGATTTTCTATCTTATGACCTCCATAAATTTTTATAAATGACAATTCTTCCAAATTTTTTTCTGTACGTGAATAAACAGGACGTTTGTTCATTCCAGGGGCCATCATTTGAATTTGAGCTTGTTTAATTTCAATATCATCCAAATTAACAATCATTACATCTTCATCTATTAGATCGAATTCATCTGGTACTTCTTCAGGATTTTCTTGTTTTACTGGAATATTATTTTCCGATACTTTTCTTGTAATAATATCTTGAGATTTAGTTTCTGTTTCTTTTTGCAAATCAATAGGAAACATCGTTATAGTTTTTGAATTAAGCATGTTATACAAGTGTTTTCGCATTTCTTTAACATTATACGATATATTGCTTGGATTTAGATTATGAAGAAGGGTTACGGAATTAGCGATTGCATGTACACCGCAAGATAAAGTATCATTTTGTTGAAAAGTCTTTTCAAACTTAAGATCTATTTGATCATTTTCAATTGATTCTGGATATATAGTTTTCAAGAACGCTATGGAATCTTGGTCAAGTCTTTGTAAAAATAGGGAATCATATACATATATTATGCCATTTTCGTGTAGGGTTGTAACATAATGACCAATTTCATTTTCGTATGTTGGTTTCAAAAAGATTATTTGAATATTTCTAAAATCTTTAGGGAATTTTTGTATGTATTCTTCTTGTTGTTTAAGAGATTCAGCATCAATAAACAAAATGTCTTGCATTACATTATTATTAAATTGATTATTTGATAGAATCCAAAAATCATATATATGTTTATCTGTAAGATAACAATTTTCTAGTATTTTTTCTCGACCATCTTCAGTATTTTTAGGTTGTGTTTTAATTGGTGAATTGTTCATTGAAATTTCTGTCATTGGTACATAATTTTGTTTTTCTAAATTGACAGGAAACATTGTGATTTTTTGTGAACAGAGCATATTGTACAAATGTCTTCTCATTTCTTTTACATTGTATGACATATGGCTTGGATTAAGATCATAGAGAAGGGTTATAGAATTAGCTATTGCATGTACTCCACATGATAAGCTATCATTTTGTTGAAATGTTTTCTCAAATTTAATTTGCAATTTACCATCTATAAGTGATTCTGGGTATATATCATTTAGAAAATTAATACAATCTTGATCGAGTTTTTGCAAATGTAGAGAGTCGTATACGTGTATAGTGCCATTTTCATGTAAAGTTGTTACATAATGTCCTATACCATTTGGTTGTGTTGGCTTCAAAAATAGTATTTGTATGTTTTTACAATCTTTTGGAAATTTCTTTACATAAGTTCTTTGTTGCCTTTGCAATTCTCCTGCATTTATATAAAGGAGATCTTGCATTACATTTGTAGGGAATTGTTTATTGGCTAATTGCCAAAATTTTAATATATTTGTATCTTTAAGTATACTTTCTTCCAAAATACTTTTTAAATCATTTTCATTTTGTTCTACACTTGGATTGTTATTTAATTCGTTTGTCTTTTGTGTCAAATCAATTGTGCTTTTAATTACGTTTTCTTTTTCTATTTTTTGTGTTTCCACATCATATATATCAATAATTTTTTGGGTCTCTTTTTCATAAACATCGTCTAGTATTTGCGTTTCCAAATCATAAATATTAATAATTTTTTGTGTTATTTTATCATATACATCATCTAATTTTTGTGTTTCAAGATCATATACATTAAATATTTTTTGTGTTTCGGCATCATATATATTAAATATCTTTTGTGTCTCTTTATCATATATATCAACTTCATCATCTTTGGGGTCTACTATAAAATTAATTTCATTAACATTTTCATTAAGATTTACGTATTTTTCATCTAGTGTAATATTTTTTTCTTTGTACAAAGGTGTTGTAACCAAATATTTCATAGCTCTTATGATATATGGTGGTCTAACTGTTTGAAACATGTAGTGATTTTTGTATTTCAAATGCCTTAGTAGTTTTACCTGAACGGTTTGCATATTATCAAACGTTCGAGGCAAAACTTGTAGCATTTCATTGACTTCTACAGGAATATGTACAGTACTTCCTTTCAAACTTTTTTGCGCATTCAAAAGATAATGTTTCAATTCGCGAATTGTCATAAATGGGATAATTGGTGAACACATTCTCTCTTCAAGTTCATTCAATTCTAATAGACATTCTGGAATTTCAGGAAACTTAAGTCCATTTTTGGTTGCCAATGTGGGCAGTTTGTTTCTGTTAAGAGAGTTATAACATGTTGTACAACAGTAATCAGATATTTTACTTATTTCATCCAAATAATTCTTATCGTGATATTTACATTTTTCAATTTTCAAAAGTTGAACTGAATGTTTAAAAAATAGTCCTTCACAAGATGCACAAACATAATTTGGAACCTTTTTTCGAGTTACATTGAAAAATTCTAGTAGAGTTTTAGATTTGTCTTTAATTTGAATAATCTTATGTTTCATGTATTTACTTAGCTTTTTCTTCAGAGGCTTCTTAATCATTTTTTCAAGAGATTTTGTTTTATTCTTTCTAAATTGCATTATTAGTTTTTCATATGATTCTTTATTTTTAGGAGGATTATCAGATACATTACTTTTATCTTTATCCTTCATTTCTCGAATTCTTTTAAACTTTTCTTTCAATCTTTTTGTATTTATATTTCTTCTGTAAAATGTTATCAAACGTTTATCTTTAATTGATTTGAAATCTTCAAATATATTTGTTTTCTTATTCATAGATTTTTCATATCTCAATATTTTTATAATATTCTTGATTTTCGTTCGTTTACGTTCTAGCTTAAGTCTTATTTTTCTTGCTAGATTTTCTTTAGCCCTTTTCTTTGGGTCCATTCTTTCTTTTTTGTGCCTATTTTTACGTTTTACATTTTCAATATCTCTTTTATTTTTATTAGAACGTTCAATTTTATGTCTCTCTTTTCTTTTCATATTATTTTTTTCTTTTTTCTCTGGGTCTAACTCTTCAATTTTGCGCCTTTTTATTCGTTTATAATTATCTTCTTCTTTCTTAACGGGATCTTTTCGTTGAAGTTGGTGTCTTTTCTTTCTTTTATTATTGTCTTCTTCTTTTTTAATCGGGTCCATTCGTTCAATTATATGCCTATTTTGTCTTTTCATATTATTTTTTTCTTTATTCTCTGGGTCTATCTCTTCAATTTTGCGTCTTTTTAATCGTTTATAATTATCTTCTTCTTTCTTAACGGGATCTTTTCGTTCAATTTTATGTCTTTCTTTTCTTTTTGTATTATTTTTAGCTTTTTTCTGTGGATCTAACTCTTCTATTTTACGTCGCTTTGTCCGTTTCTTGTTTTCTTCTTCTTTCTTAAGTAGGTTCGTTCGTTCAATTTTATGTCTTATCTTTCTCTCAATATTTTCTTTTTCATTTTTATTTTGGTCTGTTCGTTGAATTTTATGTAATTTTCTCCTATAAATTTTATCTTTCTCTCTTTTCTTCGTAAGCATGTATTTACTTTGTGAGTGCTCTGTAACACTAGAACTTTTTGTTGAGATATATGTATCATTTTTGTCTGTCATGTTAGTTGTATTTTTTGTATTTGACTTTATGGTGTCAAACTGTTCACCCTTTTCACTATCCTTATGCATATCATTTGCTGATATGCTAAAAGGAGTGATTGTGAACAGTTTTTCACCACTATAATTTTCACTGCCATGAAAAAAATTATATTTCAAAATATTATATATATGATCAATATTCGTGTATCCACAGAGAACTGCTGTACCAGTTTGATATACAATTTGACCAAATTCGCCTCTTGAATGACTATCGTAAACATAATAACAATCTTCTTGTTTAAATATTGCTACACTTAAATTAGAACATGTAATTACACCATATGTGAAATGCTTAAAAAAGTAATTGAGTGAATATTCAAAAGTTTTATATTCAAATTTTCCATAAAATTCTCCTTGCAATTCTTCATAACATGATGTTTCACAATTTAGAGTGATTTCCTTTCCAAACACAGAAATTACATTATCGTCTTTATTTACAATATCTTCAGCGTTTAACAAGCCTTCATACGTTTTTTCAATATTTTTATTATAAAGTTTGTTTCCTTCTATTAGTATATCATTTATAAGTTTTTCATTCCAATTTTTTATTTCATACAAATGAGACGCAATTATTGCTATTATGGCATTTGCCGTACATTGTTTATTGTTCGAATTAGGACCAAAAAGTGCTAAATTATCTTGGTAGAAAGATCCTTTCATTAATATTTTTGGTTTTACAATACCTAATTTTTCAAAGTAATTTTTATTTTTAGCTAAGTGTACTTTTTTCTTTTTGAATATACCTCCATACAATTTTAGAGGTTTCTTCTTATATGTTCGGATTAAATTTTTTAAATATGTTTTTGTATATGTGTTTTTTTTATGTTTTAAATGTGCTTTTGTATGTGTGTGTTTAGATTTGTTTTGATATTTTAATTTGTGTGTGTGTTTATTTTTTTTATTTTTTTGGTTAATGATCCCACAAGGGGAACTTCCCGACCACGAGACGATCGGGAAGTCTACAGTGTTTAGGGCGCAACACAAATATTGTGCTGCTCCTAAACTCCTGGGACTCCAACAAACATTTTCGTCCTGAAAATAAAATTTAATTTTTGGAGAAATATTCAGGAAAAAAAATATTTTTAGAAAAACATTCAAGGAATATTAATTTATTTTTGGAAAAAAATTCAAGGAAAAAATCATCAATCTTATTATAATTATAATTATATAATTATATAATTATAAAGCTGAAAAGTTTGTTTGTTTGTTTGTGGCACATGAACTCCTCCTAAACGGCTGGGCCGATCTTGATGAAACTAATTTGGTATGGGGGTAGAGGGGGTCAATACGAGTTGCAAGCACTATATGGGATTCCGCCCCCTCACCCTTTTATAGCGTCCCCCAGAAAAATCGATTTTTTTCCCATTTTCTACATGCTGAAGGGTCAGATAACGGGATTTTTTTATTTTAAAAATTTTTCGGAGTACCGTATTTTTCAATCCCCCCTACTAATACACGCCCCCCGTTTATAGCTTAAAATGGAGTTTGCTCACACGTGATTGGGGGCTCGGTTTGACTAGTTATAAAAAAATACTTGGTATGCCACGATTGTGGTATACCAACTAATTACATAACAGTATACATATATACAAAAATAAAAACATACTTTCCATTTGACGACATAATTTAAAAAAAAAACAATTTTTAATAGAAAGATGTTATAGTCAGCTATAATGCGTTAAAATTTGAAGCAAATAGATAATAGCGTTTTCGAGATAATCATCGAAATATTTATTTTCGCTTTTAGGCTGGTTGTTTTTGGTACTTCCGATCTTCTAAGAATTGTAGGGATTCTTGAGTTTATCTAATTCTGCCCGGACGGCCGGCCAGAATTTGTTTTGTGCATACGTTTTTTGGAATGTGTGGACCCTAATTCGTGCTTATCCCAAGTTTGAGCTCGATCTGACGACTTTCGATTTTGCTCGGTACACAAAAGCTGTGTCTAAAATAAATATACAGCTAAAATGTATCCATTTTTTTAAATTTTGTTTTAGAAAGATGATCTTTTACAGAATTTTCTGCTACGAAAACTACAAAGAAGAACTTAAAAATTATTTCAATGAATCTTATCATTACATTTTCGGGTCTAAATACTATGGGATACGCGGGGGTGTTTTGGGATTTATTTTTAAGGCTAATTTGTAAAAGAAAAATTGATTGGATCTTAAGGGCAACCATAGCTAAAATTTTCTGGGGAGTCCGAAAATGGCCACCATTTTCACCTCCCTCCAGCCCCTCAAGGAATAATTTTTGAAATTAATTTCAACAAAAAGCAGTATCTGTTTCATCGGATGAGTGTTTTCTTCTTACTTCTACCGAGGAAGAAATGTACAACTCATCAGATTGTTCTTTTACTTAAGAAGCAGTTGTAAGATTTAGAAAAAAACAAGATTTAAAGAAAAGAATATATAAAAAAATAGAAAAAAGTAAATTTTGTGAAAAAGGAGGGAAGAGAAAAAGAGAAAAAAGAAAATGAAGAATAAATAAAAGAAAGACTAAAAAAGAAAAAAAAAAAGAAAAAGAAAAATTTGGGTGGCCAAAAGTTTTTCTCCTAAATTGTTGATCTGTCATTAAGCGAAGCACGTTGAATTTTGAAAAGAAATGCGCTAAAGCCATGCATGGCTCCAACGATATTGATATTTCTCCCTCTGTCCGGCGTCTTGGCGATCATCCTCGAAATAATTTCCCCTACCCATATTTCTACCTACTGACCACCGACCCTCAGTGTCCGGCTTTTGCACCGCACCGCCATTTTCGGACTCCCCGGAAAATTTTAGCTAAAGTTGCCCTTAAAATCCAATCAATTTTTCTTTTACAAATTAGCCTTAAAAATAATTCCCAAAACACCCTGCGTATCCCAAAACACCCCATCTTACGGTACCTATACTTATAAGAATGTAAATTAACTCAAAAATTTTAATTTTGTATAAAAAATGCATCATTCTTTCTGTCAGGGAAAGCAAGTCATTTATTGAAAGAAACTTACCTTTTTTCTGCGACGAAAATGTTTTTTCCATTCTGCGCCACCTTGGCCAGTTTTCTCCTTTCTCCCTCCTTCCATTTCACAGCACTTGGTTTTCTTTAAATCTCACTTAAAGCTTTAAAACCTCAAAAAACTTTTCACTAATTTTCTTTTGCGTGACTCCTTTTTCTTTTGTATTGTTTTGAGTCTGTCAATAAAACGTTTGTTGCTGCGATTGACGTGAAGAAATTTGAATTATCTTACCCGTTAAAAAGCTCAAAAATCGAAAATGTTTGAGAAAAATTAAAATAATTCAAAAATATAAAAAAAAAACAATAATCTTACATGTGAAAAAAATCTTTTCATTGCAAAAGAAGTTTTCTAAATTATATCAGAGAATGAGAGTTCAGTTTTTGTTGAGAAATTCAGCATTTTATGGATAAAAATGGTCATATCTCTGGTTGTATAAGACCTACAGAAATTTCTTGACTAGTTCTGGAAAGCTCTTGAAATTAGCTATAATCTGACATATATTTCGATAAATTTCAAGGTCACCTCCAGAACACAAAATGGCGGAGTTTTGTTCTACCAAAACAGTTTTTTGCACTTTTTGTCATCAACGAATGATTCTAGAGGTTTCTGATGTTCCAGAAAGTTATAGAATTTTGCAAAACCTTTAATTTGATATCAAATTGAGCAAAATCGGACAAGCCGTTCAGGAGATATGGCTCTTAGAACTTTTCAAATTCAAGTATTTTTTAAATGGCTATATCTTCTAAACGGCGACATAGAATTTCTTCATTTTCGGACTGGTGAAAGATATTGAGTCAGGCCACAACATATCAAAATTTAAATGAAATCTATAACAGATGTTCGGAGATATTGCCCCTTAAAGTTAGGCAATTTTTGTTTTTGTTTTTAACGCCTCTTGCGGCCATTTTTGGAACTTGGAATATTTTAGGCAGTTGTAGAGCTTCTCAATACCTTTCATTTGATACCAAGATGGTCAAAATCGGTCAAGCCGTTCTCGAGTTATATCGAAAAAACACTTTTTGCTTTAGGCCGCCATATTTGCTAAACCGCTTGACCGATTTTCAAGTATGAATTGTCGATGAAAACGTCTCACTGAGCTCTACAACATACTAAAATTTCAGATCTCTATCTGTAAGGGAAGTGGTTGACAATATTCCAAAATGGCGGACGGCGGCCATCTTGGATTTTGAAAATACGAAAAAATGAAATTTTACACCCATATTTCTATAGAAAACTTCAAACCCGAAGTCTCTATCTCTTGCCGTTCGAAAGTTATAAGGCAAAGTTTAGGCGACCGGCCGGCAGGCCGGCAGGCCGGCCGGCAGGCCGGCCGGATCAAAAATTTTCCACCACCATTTTCGTAATGTGGGATGTCTAAAACGTGCTTATACCAAGTTTGAGCCCGATCTGAGGTGGTCAGTTTTTCCGACGATTACAATACTTGGTATGCCACGATTGTGGTATACCAACTAATTATTATTACAACATTATTATTATTTATTGTTTCGGCTATATTGCCATAAACCAGGTACATGGTGTTTCTATAAAAAATAAAAAATTTACACGCATATGCCGAAAATTAACGCTAGCTACAGCTATCTACTTTTATTTACATTTTGTAGAGTACACAACGTACCTGTAATTACACAGGCCAGGAATTAATCGTCCGGCACGCAAGGAACCAAAATTTTGAATTCCTTGCTGCACAGAAGAAAGTTCCGGCTGATGCTGGAGATGGGATTTTCCACGGTGGACTGTAATGCGTGGAATGTAGGCAAACTCGAGCTTCACTTAACAACAATTTAACTTTAATAAAATAACTTTAATTACAATAAATTTACAAATTTGGGAGATTTTTCTTTGCTCACTGTGTCACACGTCTATTCTGTTTCAATGTCAATGCAAAAGTGATTTTGGGTGATATTGAGTGAGGGGAAAAATGATCGGGTAAACCCGTTAATTGTTAAGTGCATCAGGGAATTCCTACACTAGGCAACAAATTAAAGTTTTTATTTTACAAAGTTTTTCTCGCTAATAATTTTCTCCCTAATCTCTTGGTGTCAATCACCAACATGCTCCCCGGCAGAACTCTTAAAGAGTTATGGAATTTCATTCTACAACATAAAGTTAACATAAAATCTCAACTAAAGGATATTTTTTCTATAAATTTACAAACTTATTTCTATGGGCCCATTCTATTGCTATTTATATTCTATGTTCTACTAAACTATTTTTCCCTTCCGAACCATCACTCACCAAGGTTGCTGGACGAAGTTGCTGCTCCGAAACTTGTTGGTCTTCGCTCCCCGGATTTCCCTGGTGAGCCCTTTGAGTAACAACGCAGTCCAAGTGCTGTAGGTGTTTTGCAATCTCCTGATGGTTTCACGGAGCCCGGAATTTCTACGGAGACTCTGTACGGCGGTTTCTTCTTCTTCTTAACTGGGCTCAGTGCTGCACAATGTCCAGATTCTTTTGCATTTTCCTCAGAAGAATTGGATTGAGCCATGCCCGGAGGTTGAGAAATGTCCACATAATGTTCCTTCAACCATAAATCACCTTGGCAGGGCAAGGGTGGTGAAGAATTTGGAGCAACGCTCCCCGGGTGCGGGAGCCCATTTCCCGACAAATCCTTTGTGTGGGCTGGAGGCTGTGGATGGTCTACCTGGCTGAGATGAACATGGCGCACATCTGATGAATTTGATTGATGTTCTCCCACTAGCGCATATCCAAATTTAGTTTCTCTCAAGTGTGGTAATCCTGTCCCCAAAGATATGCGATGATTCAAGACTGTCGACCAATACACATCCCCACAGATGAGCATATCCACTGGTGATTGTTCCGCCCAGCGCGGATCTGCCATTTTCACGCCCACCGGAATTCTAATGGCCTTGTGATCCGTAGTCCAATTGGGTATGTTTCCACTAATTTGCGGTAAAATGAGGCAATTGACGTTAAAAGATTCTCCAGAGAGACGGGATTCAATGGTTGCTGACACCTGATGTGTACTCTGAGCAGCATTTTTACCAACACCATATACTCGAGTGTCCGAAGGGGCTGTCGGAAGGCCTAACTGTTGGGCAAGTCGGGAGGTCATGAGACATACCTGAGCCCCACTGTCTAGGAGAACTCTACATGACACTTTGGATCCATCTGCTGCGAGGATATTGATCACTGCTGTCGCCAGGTAGACCCTGGAGGAAGTATTCCGGGAGGTGGCGGAGGCAACTAGCGTGTTCAGGTGGGCAGACGGAGGGCTATCTGCTTCAACAGTCGGCGTGGGTGAGTTGGTGGGTTCCGGATCCGTTTGTGGCGGAATTTGGGCAAAATATTCGTGCAACAGGATGTTGTGCTTTCCTTGGCAACGTCTGCACTTGTGGAAGGTGCAGGAATTGGTGAGATGGGATGCCAAACAATTTCTACACAAGTTTAACTCTCGAACGGTTTCGTACCTTTGAATTGAGGTTAGGTCCAAAAACTTTTGACATCGATACAAAGGGTGGCCAACTTCATGGCAGCATTTGCAAGCTGCATTGTCGGACGTGGCCGGAAAGGCATTGGTTTGATTAATTTGACGTTTGAAGCCGGAAGCACTGGATGGATTTGGCTTCATAACCGGCTGGCGTAAGTTTTGAGACGGTTTTGGTGTGACATCAGTGGCATTAATGGCATCAATACATCTCTGGTGCAAAAACTTCCGGAACTTCTCCAACGTAGGCATTTCATTTCCATTTTCTCTCCCCCACAGTACGCGAGATTCCGTGTCTAGCTTGTCGAGGGCGTACTGGATAATCCAAGGATCTCGTTGAGTGACATTGAGTGCGTCGAGGGCCATCACAGTCTCCGACAGGGTGTTGGCAATTGTGCGGATCGCCGTGGATGGTTCGGATTGGGATACGTGAGGTATACTGAAGAATGTACGGACATGCTCTGAGACTATTTCACTATTTCTTTCAAAACGCTCAACTAGCAATCTCCACGCTACCTCAAAATTTGCCTCAGTTGTACTCAAATGCCTAATTGTGGAGGAGGCATCGCCTGATAGGGAACTTTTCAAGTAATCTAATTTCTGCACCGAGGTAAGGTTTGGGTGATCAATTACTGTGGACTTAAATCTATCTTTAAATGATACCCAATCTGCATATCTACCATCAAATTTAGGGAGATCTATTTGTGGGAGCCTGACCATTGAGGGATTTACATTGTGAGTTTGATTTGTACTTGCTTGTGTGATGAGAATCTCCATAAGGTCCTGCATTTGAGCCTGACTTTGCCTCATGAATTGCTGCATCACCTTGCAGAACTCCGCGGTCTCAGATGTGGATGTCGATGGCCCTGGAGTAGGATCTGGCAGCTCATTGGGATCAACTGGCATACCATTCATCAGCGTGGAAAGTTTCGTGAGGATGGCATCACATTTTTTGAGGAACAGTGATTTGTTGACTACCTCTGCATCCCTCGTCACATCAGTAGGCTGATTCTTGATGATTTCCTCCTGGATGGTGCAGAATTTGATGCGCATCGCTGACACGATGTTGTGCTGGGTACGTAGCACGTGGCGATCCAAATTTTCCGGGTGAGCTTCATCCAGTGTCTTCACATAATTCTCAGCGCTGCTCACCAAGGCCACCACATCGTTTCTCTTCTGCATCTCGCTCATCGTTCACAGTTGAAGCGGTGCTTGGAACGGTAGAATGGAGATGGAACTTCGCCGGGTCCCTCTTTCAGAGGCTCGATTGACCAAAATGTAGAGTACACAACGTACCTGTAATTACACAGGCCAGGAATTAATCGTCCGGCACGCAAGGAACCAAAATGTAGAGTACACAACGTACCTGTAATTACACAGGCCAGGAATTAATCGTCCGGCACGCAAGGAACCAAAATTTTGAATTCCTTGCTGCACAGAAGAAAGTTCCGGCTGATGCTGGAGATGGGATTTTCCACGGTGGACTGTAATGCGTGGAATGTAGGCAAACTCGAGCTTCACTTAACAACAATTTAACTTTAATAAAATAACTTTAATTACAATAAATTTACAAATTTGGGAGATTTTTCTTTGCTCACTGTGTCACACGTCTATTCTGTTTCAATGTCAATGCAAAAGTGATTTTGGGTGATATTGAGTGAGGGGAAAAATGATCGGGTAAACCCGTTAATTGTTAAGTGCATCAGGGAATTCCTACACTAGGCAACAAATTAAAGTTTTTATTTTACAAAGTTTTTCTCGCTAATAATTTTCTCCCTAATCTCTTGGTGTCAATCACCAACACATTTATTTAAGAGATAATAAAAAGGATATTATGCAAATTCATGGAAAAACAATTTAATTTTTAAACTTTTATTTTATTTTCTTTAATAAATAGAACAACTTTCTTAAGATTATCAAAATTATTACCGAGTAGATCTTTAAATGAAACATTACAAATTCCCCATTTATTTCTGGATAAAGAGAAAGACGGACATACTACTAGAAAGTGTTCTACTGTAAGTGGGACTTCACAAATTGTGCATTTAGGTAGGAGCATTATCTTTATTCATAAGGAAGGAATGAGTTACCAAGGTGTGACCTGTTCGGAGTCTAGTAACTACAACGCTATTGTATCTATTCGTTTTGGGTATAGAGATATTATTTACATTATCAAAAATCGACCTCAACTTATTTTCATTACTACCTAAATTTTTCCAAACTTTTTGCCTATTTTTTCTCATTAAACCTTTAATCGCGACTTTCATATCAGGGTAATCTACGCTAAAATCGGACTCAATTTGATCGTTTATCTCTTCCCTTGTTAAGAACAACGCCCTCTGAATCCCTGGTATTTCCTCTGGCACCCATATAACTTTAATTTGACCTTTAGATATTGCTATACTATCGTGAATTCTTAAAGCAAAATAATTTGTGATTTTAGTATTAGACAAAAATTCTACAGCTGAAATGGAACTAGTCGCTATCAAAATTGGACTTTGACCTGGATTATAGCAATCACAGGCATCTAGTATTGATTTAAGATCCGCGGTTACTTTATGAGTGAATTTAGAGAAATTTTTTCTTTTGCTAATACCTAGACTTTCAGACCAAATTGAATAACGTTTTAAATTTTTATTTTTGCAAGATCCCGTATAAATGACATTCCAATTAACATGACTTTTAATAATTTCTTCAAATTTTTCTTTAACGACTCTAGTTCCTGCGCCATTTTCCCATATTAATTTAATGTTTTGATTAATGTTATCGAAATTGAAAACCCATGGTGGTGTAGCAAATGGAAACTTTTTAACAATTTTATTTTTCGGAATCTTATTTTCTTGTAAAGCTGTATTTGTTATTTCGACCCAAGATTTCAAACGATTCTTACTGCTATTGCCAACAAAAAATTACTTTTTAATTAAATTCAGTTTAATATTATGAATAAATCTGAGCTCTAGCACACCTGTTAATGGTTGAAACAGAAATTCTTTTTAATTGCAAGGGATGAAAAGAAAGGTAACACGAAAAATAATTATAAGTGGTGTGAAAATGTCTCCTTTTCATCCATATGATTTTCACCAGAGCTACATCGTCACATATACCACCCCCTCATCATCGTCTTCAGAGCAGGTGCTGGGAGGGGGGGGCGGAGGTAGAGGGTGGTGGCAACATCATCATGGTTGATGCTATTCGGCATGATGTGTATCAAATTATGTGAAAATGCATATGGGAACTATTACCCGACAAAAAAGGAGAAGCATGTCCATCATGCGAAGCGACGAGAAAAATCAACGAGTTTTTCCTTCACCCAAAAGCAACTTATGGGGAAAAGTTGATGAGAACACATTTTCTCTATGAAATATTTATGTATCACCCAAAAAGTTTTCCTCAAGAAATATCGCATACACTATGTAGCAACAAATTCTTTCTCGTCTCGGTGCGAAATGATCCTTCCTCCTTGCTCGTGCGACATCATACCCCAATATCGCATTCAAACGTGCATAGAGGGACATTAGATGAAGAGCAAAAGGAGAAAAAAAAACAAATACCCTTGACGATGTAATGGAATACCTACCCGCATCCACCCACTCCTCCCCTTTTTACCGACTTTTCCCACATACTTTTCATAATGCTGTGGAGATGATATATATTTTTCAAAAACTCTCCTCAGCAAGGACGCAATTCATTTTCAAAACAAATTTCAAAATGTTCTTTCAGTGCTTTTGGCATGATGCACTAAAAGAAAATTTCACCACACATGGGGAGATGGAGGGTGGATGACTAATAAAATTTGTAAGAAAATGTTAAGATTTTTTCTTGTTGGTTTTTCCTCCTGAGAGAGAGCGCATCTTGTGATATAAACGTTTTATTTTATTAACCCGCTGTTTACGAGGTTTTCTCTCCCGAATCGTTATTTACAAGGTTATTTAGTAACCACAAGTCAGCTCTCGAAAAAAAGATGGGAAAATGCATTTCAAGTGGAAACCCTATTTAGCTTTACTACGGGGGCCCTCCTTCAGCACCACCAGCCCTGACACCAGCCGGGGCGATGCATTTGCACACAGAGTTCAGTGCTGCAGATGTTGCAACGTGCCAGTGAATGATGATGAGGTAAATGCTGTGGGGTTTCTGATGGTGCGATAAGTTGACTGATGATGATACGGCGCTATTCCGTGGCAAGCGGTGGAGATTGTGTTTAGTTGAGAATCATCGGTTCGTCACGGTGCAAGTCATTTCTAATTTAATGCGCCCAAACCCCTCGCGCGACGGCTATTAAAGCCCCTCGGAGACCACCTTATCAGTCCCTGTGACTCCCGGAGTTAAATTCCATTTTATAGGGCTTTTTATGTCACACTGCCCGAGTTACCCCCGCGGTGCCACCCCCGCTACGGTGTTTAATGTGTGTAAGCATTATTTTATTATTTTGTTGAAGCAATATTATATAAACACATTTATCCCAGGAATCCGCATACCGGGGAGCAGATACATCGTAAAATTTAACCACTGCCATACAGGATTTTTCCACAACGGCCTCCTGAAGGACCTGGTTTGCCTTGGATTGTGTGTGGGAGTGTGTAGCTTTCATGAGGGGCTAATGTCTCAATGGCTGTATTAACAGTTTTGTTAGGCATAAAAATTCCTTTAAATATTTTAACAAATTTTTAATTTTCTGGCATTTTATTTATGAGTTTTGAATGGAAACTTTTTATTGTTCTAAATATCTAATGAACAGAGAAGTTCATTAGAAGTTCATTAGTTGGGCGCTCTTTATGGCCGCCCAAGGAATTCCCTACATAAATTAAAACACAATTCTTTTCTCACCTGCGGATATGTCCGCAGCGATTCCAGAATGTATTCTGAAAAATTTATTGAACCTCCATCGATTTTATACATTTTCATATAATGCTTAATCAGCTAAATGTTTGAGAGTGGCTTGCGCCGGGAAATTTTGGAGCGGGTGTGGGAATTGGGAACAGTGGGGAATTGGCGGGAAACTTAAATATAATTATTTACCTGTTTAATCATTAAACATCTAACGTATGTCAAAAAAAAAAAAAATTCCGGCCGTCCGGAGTTTGATGCTAAATTGCAAAAGAACGGTAAAGTAAATATATCGGCCTGATGTCGTCTGATGGTGAGATCAAATCCACCCCCCTCCACCCCTCCGATCACCATTTTAAAGAATACAAAAAAATATTTTGCCTATATCTCAGCCCCTGTAATAGCTAAAAATCTGAAATTTTGATATGTTGTAGAGGCCATCAAGAGCTTTCCAACGATACCTCATTTTTGAAAATCGGTCAAGCCGTTTAGTCAATATGGCCGCCACAATTTTTAATCGAAAATCGACCATAACTCGAAAACGGCTTGACCGATTTTGATCAACCCGACGTCAAATGAAAGCTTCAATTAGTAAGGGGCGACCGTAGGCGATAAATGGTTATTTTAAAAGACCGCAAAAGGCGCTAAAGTCAATATTTTGCATATCCATTTTTGTACATAAATCAAAAATGATCTTTGAATTTTTTGTAAATTTTTTATTTTAGGTTTTATATACATAATGTACATTGGTTTTTAATTAAGTTATATATTTCTTTTTTTAATTTTGGATTTTTAAAATTTATTTCATTTGCTTGTTTTATTATTTTTTTTATCTGATTTTCCAATTCTAGGGCCTTCAACCTTGTCTCTTGATGAATTTCTCCGAATTTTTTAAATGTTTCATTGCATTTTTTTCTCCTTTTCAAAGGTATTCATTCTGCAACTGAAATAAAACAATCATTTATAATGAATAATTAGGATAAAAAAAAACAAAGTTCTAATTGTGAAATAGAGATTTCATTATATCCCAAGCTAACGAAATATTTTTTATTTATTTATAAAAATCACTTGAAGACTGTGTTGTGTATGGTAGAATATTTTTGATGATTGTTAAATAATCTCTGAGATTTGTTAAATAATTTTAAATATTTGTTAGATATTCAAATTAATTTTAGATAATTCTTGAACATATACCTACCTATATGAAGAATTTCTTTAAAAAAAGGAAAATCTTAAATATTTATTAATTTTATTAAATTTTTATAAAAAAATTTTTACATTTCTCCATTGGAGTTTTCATATTTGACATATTTTCGCTTGTATCAGCACTTGGAGGAAATACCACTTACAAGTGCTGATACAAGCGACGATATGTATGCTTCTGAGTTGAATATTTTAAATATTCTTTAAATGTTTGTTAAAACTTCTTGAAGATTTATTAATTATTCATTATTTTCTAGTATTTCTTAATATTTTTGAAATTTTTAAAAATTTATCTACTTCCTATATTGTAGAATGAAGCTGTCGCAGATCAAGATATACTTCGAAAATTGGATCTGTTATAGGCATTACTTCGTATGTAAAATCATTAGTTGTGACTTATGGGTAATGTCTGTGGTTTCGTCAAAAGCTAAACTAATAGCCTCACTATCTTTAACTTTTACATTTGATTTTATGTTTCGACTGACAGTAAATCTTGAAAGTGGAATTTCACTAATTAATTATTAGTTTTACATTCACGGAGACAACGAATGGCTAACATCCGGCTTTCACATCACTATAAAAAAAAACAACATTAAAAACAAACAAAAAACAATTTATTTTGTGTTTCATGTTTCATTTTTTCAAACATCCCTCTAATGTTGTGCATCAGAAAAAGTTTTCTTAGGTCTCGCTGTCTCGTACACAAAGATTTTATATGTTTTTCGTATTAAAAATTTTCTCCTTTTCTTGAATTTTGAAGGGTTCCTGTTAAAAAACCGTGGGTTTTCAGATAAAGGTTTTGAAAAAAAAAATTTTATTCTTGTAGCCATGTCGAAGAACCCAAATAAGAAAGCTGCATTGTAAAACCGACTAAGTCAGTTTGGAGCTCAGACCGACTTTGCCGGTTTTACAATGCAACCCTGGAAATGATTTTTTTCCACCATAATTTTACTGCTTTAGGAAAACGAAAAGGAAGTGGACCGAATGTGGTAAAAGTCGGATACCTTCTGCCCTAGGTATTTTGTATGAAATCTATGGACCTGTTGAGAATTAGAATGAATTCCAGTTGAATTTGAACATTGAATTATGGCAAGTCGGCGAAATCTATATTGCCCGAGATTGAGCCGAGCTCCGTGTATAAAATTGAAGTATAAAATTATCAAGGGCACTTTTGGTATCACCGCTATCATTGTGAGTCGTGGGAAGAATTTAAAATTTTTAATTAAATAATTTGTAAGAAAATCTAAATAAAATTTATAATTAAAGTGGAGGAAATAAAAGAGTTAAGTGGAAGAAATATATGTGAGAAATTGTGGGAAGTTCAAGGAGAAAATAAAGGAGATATTAGTGAGAAAAGAAAACCACGTGTGTCTTCAATGCAGCAGCCTGGGGAAAATTCCTAGAGGAAAATCGCGCCTTCGATTCGGAGGATCAGGATACTAATTATATTGTGTATACTCGACAGGTGACGATTCAGAGACAATCTCCCAAGACAAAGTACATCAAAGTAATATTTCTTTCAACTACATCTCATTAAAGGTACACTCAGAGAAGCCCCAATAGTCTTAGAGGAAGATCATTAATCTCTTTTTATTCCACATATACTCCAAAAGGTAAAATCCTCCCCAGACCTATATGAGCATTATTGAACAAAAGAGTACTTGCACAGGATGGAAAAGATATTGGTTATATATTTTTTTCTTTTTTTTTTTGACGTATCGCTGTTATTGCAACACTCCACAAAGAATATCCGCCAAATACAAAAGCAAAAGCAAAGAGTGAAAAAGAAAAATTGAAAATTAAAAAGAAAAATCTGCGGAAAATCCTAATGAGTGTGTGGAACATAGAGAGAGGAGAACAATCCCCAAGTAACAACAAGCAAAACCACTGAAGAAGAGCCACAATTGGGCTCGAAAGCTTTGGCATAAATTGCTGCTTTTCCTTGGGTGAGCGGGAATTTTCCTCTGAAATTGAACACCGGAAGCCTCTTGCAATAATATTGGTTATGATTTTAACAGCTAATAACTTTTAACCATCCAATGATATTGACTTGAATTAAGTGGCTGAAATTTTCACACATCTCAATCCAATCAAAAATTATTAGCTGTTAAAATCGTGACCTAACTTTCTGCCAACCTTGTAATGTTTTGGGAGTCAAAACGCGGGATCTGACCTTTTGTAAATACTCTTTTATTATTTTTGCGACGTTTCGGAGCTTTATTTCTCCTTCCTCAGGCCTGCAAATACATTATGGACAATTTCTTTAATATAACTTTCTAATTTTCTTTAACACTTTGAACTATTTTTTTAAAAATTAATTGGAAAAAATTCTAATGATTTTATATAAATCTAGTCAAGGCTTTTTTACATTTCTGTTATTGAGATTGATTCACATTTTTGGGGAAATTTTGGGGAATTATTAGGGGATTTTTTATTTTTCTTACATCAATAATTGAGGGTATTTTTGTCAAATTAATTTTCACTTTCTGCATCCACTTTGCACCAATTACGGTTCTCATCACCATGGCTTTTTGACTTGGACTGAGTTGCAGAGATCCCTCTGGTTTTTTCATTCCTCCTCATCACAGCTGAAGAACTCTTGTTGATCCTCTCTCGTGGTGTTTTCTCTCATCTTCACTCTCTGGAGAATGGATGAGTATGCTGTGCTGATATACTTGGTGTCCGTTCTCTTGTTTACATTTTTTGATCTTGTGATATATATGTGTAGACTCTCCAAGTACTCCAATTTTTTGTTCTGCTCACATCTATCCAATACTTTCACTCTCTCAAATTCAAAATTGTGGCCTCTTCCCCGTGAGTGGGTAGCTAATGCTGATGCATCATTTCTTTCGTCTTCATCTTCTTTGGCTTGTCTTATGCTTCTTTTATGTTGTATGAGGCGATCATGAAGTCTTTGGGTGGTTTTACCCACGTATATTCGACCACATGAGCATGGCACCGCGTAGACAACTCCGCTGTCCTTCAAGATGTCAATCTTGTCCTTGAGGTTTGTGTAGAGGGATATGTTTTGGTGATGTGCTTTGAAGCCAATCCTCAGTTCTTCCAATTCAATGCTTAGGATTCTTTTGATTCTGTCGCTCAGCTGTGGGATATAAGTCATGGATCTATACACTATGTCCGTTTGATCTTGTCCTTCCGCATTAATATTAGCTCTTCTATGTTGCGATGCGTGAGTGTTCCACAGTGCATTGATCAATCCTTGCGGGAAACCATTCACTCTCAGCTTTGATGTGACTGTTCTTTTGATGTTGTCAGGGTTATGTGTGGTTAATTTTGTCACTCGTTTCATAAATCCTATGGCCATCCCAATCTTCTGTTGTAGTGGGTGCTGTGAATAGTAATTTAGCATGCGATCTGAAGCCATCGGTTTTTGATACCAAATGGTTGACAATCGATGATTTTGTCTGATTACAAATGTATCCAGGTATGCTATTCCCCCATTTGTCTCCTGCTCAACAGTAAATTGTAATTTCTCATGGCACTGGTTAAAGTGAGTCACCAGTTCAGTCACCCCGTCCTCCGGGACCACGCAGAAAATGTCGTCTACATATTTTGTGAGCCCCACAATATCCACTGGAGAGCTCCTTATACGGTCTAAAAGGACATGGTCCATGACTAAATCCGCGATGGTGGGAGATAGTGGACCACCCATCGGCATCCCGTCCAACTGGGAATACAGTTGTTGATTGTAGGTAAAGAAACTAGTCTCTAAACAAAATTTGAGGATGTTCATGAAGAGTTCTTTATCTATAGAAGTGTGTGTACTAATGGTTTCCCATAAATCCTCCACTATCTGTAGTGCTAGAGCTCGTGGCACATTAGGGAACAATGAGGTGACATCCAAGCTAATCATTATATGCCCATCGGGAACTTCCAAGTCCTTAATCCGTTCAACAAACTCGAAGTAATTTTGTACGTTGAAGCCCCCCCGATTTGTTATTGGTTTTAATATGTGTGTAAGAAATTTGGACATACCATATGTTGGAGCTTTAATGCAGGACACAACTGGCCTAAGTGGGAAACCAGTTTTGTGAATCTTCGGTAGGCCGTATATGCGTGGGGTCCTCGAGTTATGTATTGTGAGTTCCTTTTTGGTGAAGACATCTATATGTTGTCCCTCATACAGTCTCTTCACCCAAATGTTGTTTTTGGTCTCTGCGGAAGCCGTGGGGTTCCCGTTGATCTTCTTGTATGTTGATGTATCTGAGACGATTTCATCCATTTTTTGTGTGTATTCTGATTTTTTCAAGAAAACTGTTCTATTCCCCTTGTCAGAGGGTGTGACGACAATGTTCTCGTGCTCCCGTAAGAATTGCTTCGTGACATCCTCTAGATGCAAAAGGTATTTTTCTTGTGGACTCAGTACGTGGTGAGAGATGTGTTTGTTTATGGTTTGGGATATCTTGGATCTCGTGCGATTTTTTCTCTCTTCATTATCATCGCTAATGAGAGTGATAACGCTCTCCACATCTGCGAGTAAATGCATAATTGCATGTGTTGGTATTTTTTGGTATGGGAGAGAGAATTTTTGGCCGAGCCCCATCAGCAGCTTTACCTCTCTCGGAATATCAACGTTGGTGGTGTTGGTCGTCCAGTCTGAGGCAGGCATATTGATCACTTGCCCTAATTGTCTATCGAGCAGTGTGTTGAATTTCTTGGTGTGAGTGCCCGTTGTGCGTTGATATTCTCTCCAAAAAACTTCTTCTTGTATGAGGAGAAAACTCTCAATTGACGCAATGTTTGTTTCCCTCAATTTTCTTCTCAGGGTCTCCAAAGATTTCTTCATTTCCCGGATCTCCCAATATGCGATTTTAATCTCAATGTTAAGAATTTTCCTCTGGAAAGATTTGGTCATATTGTCAATAGCCTTGTTGAATGGTGATTTTCTTGAAATTGTTTGGTGAAGACATTTTATATTGTTGATAATGTGTGAGGGCGTGATTCCTTTCTTGCGGCAGGTAAGCAAGAATTTCTTCTTCGCACTCATCCGCGCATACTTTCTTTGGTCGCGCATATATGTCTTGAGGTCAGACACCGTAGAGGGTCCGTGGGTAAAACCACCCAAAGACTTCATGATCGCCTCATACAACATAAAAGAAGCATAAGACAAGCCAAAGAAGATGAAGACGAAAGAAATGATGCATCAGCATTAGCTACCCACTCACGGGGAAGAGGCCACAATTTTGAATTTGAGAGAGTGAAAGTATTGGATAGATGTGAGCAGAACAAAAAATTGGAGTACTTGGAGAGTCTACACATATATATCACAAGATCAAAAAATGTAAACAAGAGAACGGACACCAAGTATATCAGCACAGCATACTCATCCATTCTCCAGAGAGTGAAGATGAGAGAAAACACCACGAGAGAGGATCAACAAGAGTTCTTCAGCTGTGATGAGGAGGAATGAAAAAACCAGAGGGATCTCTGCAACTCAGTCCAAGTCAAAAAGCCATGGTGATGAGAACCGTAATTGGTGCAAAGTGGATGCAGAAAGTGAAAATTAATTTGACAAAAATACCCTCAATTATTGATGTAAGAAAAATAAAAAATCCCCTAATAATTCCCCAAAATTTCCCCAAAAATGTGAATCAATCTCAATAACAGAAATGTAAAAAAGCCTTGACTAGATTTATATAAAATCATTAGAATTTTTTCCAATTAATTTTTAAAAAATAGTTCAAAGTGTTAAAGAAAATTAGAAAGTTATATTAAAGAAATTGTCCATAATGTATTTGCAGGCCTGAGGAAGGAGAAATAAAGCTCCGAAACGTCGCAAAAATAATAAAAGAGTATTTACAAAAGGTCAGATCCCGCGTTTTGACTCCCACAACATTTGCAACTTGACCGAATCTCCAACATTGCTTGTAATGTTTATTTGTCAAAATTTCTTTAAATTCAAATTGATTCTCAAAAAAAAATCACAGAACAATTCACAAGGTTTGAAATTTTCAGAAAGTTTTAGCTTCTATATACATACTATATATGTACATAACTCATGTACTTCCGCCTTGAATAATCCAGCTGCCGATTGAGAATTCCTGGAAGCGACCGCATTTCATATAAAACACTCTTGTGATGGCCATAAACACTCAAATGGTTTTAACTTAGCCATAAACATTCCGGGTTTTTGGAGAGTCCTCCAATGCAGATGAAAGATCTCTCCTTGTCATCATTTTAATCACCATAAAATTTATAATTCACGCCCAATGAAACTTCCCATTGTCTGGACCCATTAATACGCCCGAAAGATCTGCGTTCGGGTGGGCGCTTTTCGCAACAGCAGTGAGGAGGGAGTTTGCGGTGGTCTTTTGCAATGCCAATATCTTGAGTTATTAATAAGAAAATATTATACGCAGTGACATTGTATGGGGGGGAGCTGCCGAAATTGCCAAAGCACCCAAAAGTTTAATTTTAAAGCGATTATTGTGAATTTTATGTGGCGCTTAAGATTGTTGCATTTCACGGAATAAACCCACCTCGGTGTGGAGATTAAAATTTGTACATATCCATAAAACTTCTGCTCCCGCATGTCTCTCTTTTGTCCGTGCTTACATTTTAAGATCTATAGGAGCACAGCTGGGGGATGTGTACGCGGGGGTGCTGTGTATGAGATATTTTATTGCCATAACATCGCCCAGAGAGGAAAAAAAGACAAATTTTATGGCAATAAAAGTTGCTGGTTTGTGTTGGCAAAATTTTGCCCCCTCAGCTCGTCACTTTTATTGAGCGATGAAATTAAAGATTATACGGCTGGAGACATTCGCTCGATAAATTATGCGTGAGATTTTGCATTCGAAACAGCTTCTGTCATCAATAATAAAAAAAAATATTTATATTTATAAAATGCAAATAAAATCGATCGATTTGACGCAATTAGAATTTCATGTAATGCTCACATTGCGGCGCCTTTGCTTTATTTTTTCATCTCTGCTTTAGCTTTTTTTTGTTAGAATTAAAATTCAGTCATTTGTTGTCATTGGAATTCATACAGAGTTTTCTCTTCTTTTATTTAAGTTTAATAACCTCTTGAAATAATATAAAACTACACTGAATAAATTATTCAGTTTAAAACACAAATTATTTTACAATTCTGATAATTTTTCAATAAAAAAATCACAGCTTTTAAATTCAAAGAACTTTATTCACTTTTTTATGAGAAAAATATTCATTAAGGGAGACAATCGAAAAATGCTTTACATATCTTGTGGTATATTAAAAAAAAAAAGAAGAAGAAGAAATCATCACAAATGATTTTTCATTTTCCACTAAAATAAACTCCCAATTTAAACATTTCGCGTCCACGTGAAACATTGAAACATGAGCACTTTTATCACGATATTTATTGTCTAGATACTTTCAGAGGACTTTTCTCAGTTATAACGTCTTAATTGGCCCCTTTTGCGTGAATTTTATGCATTTGTGAATTGGAAAAATAATAAAATTCATAAATAATTGGAAAAATATAATGTTTCACGTTTGGGTCAGCATATGACCCAAAACACGCGAAAGAGTTAAACAATGACGTCATTATTGTTTTTTTTTTTGTTTCATTTTGTGAATGAAACAGTTAAGCTGATGCTTCATCGACGGTTTTTTAAGGTAATTTTATGATTTTGCATTAAAGACAAAAATACAACAGTGACGTCATTGTTTACATTTTTAGACAAATCCTTACCGATTTTTTAAGCTAATCCCAAAGTGGAAAAATTCTTTGGCGCTTTCTTTTGGCTTTGGTTCTCTATAAGATTACGTCTGATTCGATTATTTCGCCAAATGAAGAGTTTTCTCTATAAAACGCATAATCTCCTTTAACCGTCCGTATACTGTGACCAAAACACTTACGCGCATTACTATTGGGGTAGCTGACCGACCCCATAGAATTTTTCGCAAAAAAGTAACTTCTTTCGTTCAAATGAGCTTTAATAGATTCCTTGGTACTCCCTAAGAAGTCTTTTGTTCATTTTAGAACACAAAAATAAATTTTTCAATGGATTTTTTGATGATTTTTTCAATAATTTTTTTGAGGTTAGAATCGTCAAGAAAGAGACAAAGAGTGACAATGGAAGAAAACTGGAATAAATTTGACCGTTACACCAATTTTTGAATTCCCTCTCCTTACATTTTTGTTAATAACTTTTTTCTAGTGGTGGGATTGACCTCAAATTTTTACACAATCTTCTCAGATAACCAAGGAACTTATTTCCAGAAGCTTGGTTCTATACCTCTAAGTACTAAGGCGCAATTAAATGAAATTTAGCTCTGGGGTCGGTCACCTACCCCTCACAGTATACGGAGGGTTAAAAAATGATAAAAATCTTAAGAGATTTGATCCACATATTTAGCTCCTAAACTCTTAATTTCTTTTATTTATAGTTTGAAGTTAAAATTCCTTTTAATTTTAATATTTTAATAATTCAGGGGCATTGCCATTGGAATGCTTGAACAAATTAGAGAAAAATGGAGTAGAAGTTTGCATGTTTGATTAAATTCCGGGCAAATAGTATGAACAAAATTATATTTCCATTATGAGGGCAGCATTCTCATGTCCACATGAATAACTCATTGAGAGGATATTACTCTTTTATGCAAAAGTCCACCCTTTGCGACATTGTGCTCTTGCTTGAATCAATGGGCAGAGGAAACCACCCAGAGAGATGGATAAAATATTCTCCCGTATTATACCTCGCTTATTATTCTATTCATTAGTATTTCATGGGACTCTTCATACCACACACATATGCATTTCAAGGTGCACCTATATAATATTTTATTAATGTAAATGGCATTGCTTGTAATTGAGAAATTTCTCTGCGATGGGGATTCCACAACAATGGTTGACAAACTCAATTATTCATTGTATTTGGTGGAATGCAAATGGTGGACCTATCAGATATTTGTTTTTTTTATTTTTTTAATGTTTTTTGCCATTGCGCTAGAACCTTAATTATCTACCTTGACATTTTGCTGCCATTTTTCCCCCAACTACATACGAATTGAGAAATCATATATCATGTTGGGAGGACATATATAGAGTGCAGAAAATCCTGCGGCACAAATGGAGGGGGTTGAGCGCATTTTTGAATTCCATCCACAGTGTTGGGATACGAAATGGGATAGACAAATTCGTGCTATAATTACATTAATCATATCGTCAAATCACGTTCTATTTGCATGTTTTGAGCACGTTTTCTGACATTAATATATTACACTTGTTTGGAAAATGCCCACCCCCATCGCATTGCCACCACCGAACCCCCCGAAAAGTCTACAACTGCGGGAGGGTAGAAGTCTAGTGAGGTCGCGCGTGTGATGTTTGTTAAAAGTGAAACGATGCACTGCATTATTTCGAGGAGTTTCTCACCACGAAAACATGAAAATGGTCACAGAACTCACTCTGGACTTCCTCCCCCTCACACCCTCAACTCAAATGCCATGAGACACGATGGAAAAATTTTTATGCCGCATTTTTTTTACTCAACTTTCATTGCGGAATTAATAAAGTTTCTCCCGGAGAGTTTTTCTGTGTGAGCTTTTCGTCGCAGTCACGGGCAGAGATTTTTTTTTAATTATATGCATACAGAGATAGAAAATCTGGGTTAAATGAGGAAAATATGCACGAGAGGAAAGTTTTGTTCAAAAATGGATGAGAAAGACACATGTTGGTTCGACTCTTGTTTCACAAAATGCTGTCGAATACAATGTGATTTTATCGCGGAATTTACTTTTGAAACCTTTTTTTACACGATGTGAATTTTTCTTTTACATTATATGATGAAAGATTTTAAGGTATTTCGTATATTATTTTAATTAATTTAAGTAGAAAGAAATTGAATAAAATAAAGGATAGAATTTCAGTACAAAAGACATCAAAAAGAAACTTTAAGGATCATTGTAACAATTCCCTTTCCCCTTTGAAAATATTTTAATTTTTATTAGCCAATGGTAAGAAAATAAAATTAATTAGCAAAAAAATCTTAGTTGTATTTTAATGAAAACTCTGTCAAAAGAAAACTTAGGAGTAGTCACAACATTTCCCTTTCACCACTGAAAATATTTTAATTAATAAATTTTAAATTATGGTGAAAACAGAAAATGAAGTGGAAAATAAAAGAAAATCTGCCAAAAGAAACTTTTGGAGTAGTCACAACATTTCCCTTCCCTCATTGAATTTTTTTTAATACCGAAAACTTTGTGTTGAACCTGACGTGAGACAATTCTTCCTGCTTTTCCGGTCGTCGCATGTTAAGTAAAGAAATTCACCCACTTCCAGCCACTGAGGAAGGGCCGGATAAGGGTTGAAAGCTTTGGGAAGTACGTCTTTCTTTTGGACGAAATTTTCTACCCCTGGCGACGACCGGAAAAGTAGGGAAAATAACAAAAACTATTCATTTTTTTTTAAAGTCAATTTTTGAATTTTTTTCATCAGAGACAAACATTTGTTCTTATTTTTTTAAAACACGTAAATAAGGTTTTAATAATCAGTCTTTTAGTAATTAAATGTCTTTTAAATTAAAAGAAAAATTAACTACCAAAAAAACATCCCCAAAAATAAATTTCCATCCCTCCCCCGTAATGCAGATTAGATTAAATCTAACCAGTATTGATTTAGAAGCTAAACCAACTCGCATATTCTAAATTAATGTCTAAAGTGGATATTTTGTAAATTAATTCCGGTACATCCACAATTTCCGGAAATCCCATACAATCTCTGTGGGATGATGAAGTTTGCAGGAAGTCAGTATGTTTTCACCCCCCAGGCAACTATCATATAGTTTATTCATCCTCTTCCAGGTGTGGATTTTCTATGGGGGGGGTGGGGGTGGGTTATTAATGTAACAAGATGGGAACTAATGAAGGATTAAAGTTTTCTCGCCCAGGTGAAAAAGTTCCTTGTGGGTTGGAAGCCCTGCACGTTACGTAGCAGTAGTTGTGTTGCTGCTCCAAATTAAGCAACAATGATGTGTGGAAGTGGATGGCGATATGGTGAGAAAAGGGAGGAGAGTTCATCTCACTTCAGTTTGTGAGATTAAGGTCCCCGTAGTGGGGCTCAATTGGGTGCCACGTGAATAAATGGTTGAAGGAGACAAAGCTCATGTGGGGCGAAAGCTGTTGTACAACCAGAGTGGGTGCGATACGGTGATAATTGTGAAGCCACACATCAAATAATCTCAATCTAATCTCATGTGTGGAAGCTTTCAGCGCCTCAGCATCACGGGTGACTCCTTAATGAATAAATTCAATGCATGGAGGGAAAGCCCCGCTGCCCTGGCACCCAGGGCTTTGACTAACCCCGCCGTAGCACAAACCCCAAAATCACAAACCATTCTTCGCCCCATCACACACACACGACCCATTGAATGTCTTAATTACAGATTGACTCCCCGCCTCACATTGGGGGTAGGTCCGCAGCACACACACCTCCCCCAGAATGAAAGGGGAGTTGGGGTGCTAATGAAGGTCCCGCAAAAGCTACAACACACACCGACTACAGTGGGGAGAAGCATTTCACAACACATAGCGATGAAAAGAATACTTTATTGCAAAGCATTCGAGCCCAGCCCTTCCGTAACTCCCGAAAATATATATACATTTCCAACCCCATTGTGGTACCTCGAACTGCTGCGCCCAGGGAGGAAATGTACTCGACACATAGGGGTAAATTATAAACAGCCACCCACACGCGAGGTGGATTTATGAGTGTGAAAATGGTGACACAATCTGTTCAAATCACACAAAATTACACTTTCAGCGTGGAATGTTAATAAGTTATGCACATATATAGCACACAATAGATGGCAAATGGTTGCGAGAGAAATCTTCGTATCTCAGCAATATTATATGTAGCACACCGGGGGTACGGGAAAATTCTATATACGCTGAAACACCGACAATTTCCTCCGTTCTATGGGCTCCTTCACACATCTCCTCCCTTCTTCTATTATTTCCAAAGACACGATTCCACACACATATAGTTTGGGAGCACAACACATTCACCCACTTTTCTTTTCTACGCCTTGTTCTACGCCGCACATTCTTTGGCAAAAAGTACACGCGCTTCGCATATTCCAGGAGATATATTCACAGAGAAGAGAAAGTGGATGGATCAGGGAACAACCTGGAAGTTAATTCATGGAGATTTTTGTAAGGAAAGGGAGATTTATGATAAAAACAAGGGGTTGCGGATTTTTAGTTCTAAAGGGTTCTATGTTCTAAATCGAACAAATATCGATTTTTTAATATTAAAATACTTTAAGCAATTTCTGAATCAAGATTTATGTTTACATTCACTTTCACTTCTCAGTCGGGCTTATAATTTTAAGTCGGTCTTAAGGTTTTGAGTCAATTATAAAATTTTTAAGTCTGGCTTGGATTTTCCTGAGTTGTCTTGGAAAATATCTAAGATTTTCAGATTAAAGAACTTGAACAACTTGAATTTGATTAAAAATAAATCCTAAATTGCATTGAATGGACAATATACAGCAAGAAATTTATAAAAGTTAAGTCTATGACATCATTATAATATTTTTACTTTATTTTTTTATTTTTTTTTTTACTTATTTTTTTATTCTATTTTATTTTATTTTATGAAACCAGCCCTGAATATAAATAAAGTTTACAGATATAGGACTATACACTGGGCAAAATTCGTTTAGGCCCTCTTTAAGTCATTCATTAAGCCTTCATCTTAATCTGGGAAATTGGTTTACAGTGAAATTATGCACATTTACTGAAAAGTCAGGATTTTTCCTTTTACTAAAATAAAATAAAATAAATAAAATAAAATAAAAAAAATAAAGTAAAAATATTATAATGAAGTCATAGACTTAACTTTTATAAAATTCTTGCTCTCTATTGTCTTTATTCAATGCAATTTAAGATTTATTAGCTGTGTTTCTTTCAGACACAGCTTTTGTGTACCGAGCAAAATCGAAAGTCGTCAGATCGGGCTCAAACTTGGGATAAGCACGAATTAGGGTCCCCACATTCCAAAAAACGTATGCGCCAAAAATTTTTTTTTCCGGCCGGCCGTCCGTCCGTCCGGCCGGCCGGATCATAAACTTAAATTGCGAGAGAACGGTGATAGATAGAGACTTGCGGTAAACGGCAAAGTTTAAATATCGACCTGAAGAAATCCGATTATGAGGTCAAATCCACCCCCCCACCCCTCCGTCCGCCATTTTGAATAACCTCAAAATTTTGTTTTCGCTATATCTCAGCCCCTGTAACAGCTAAAAATCTGAAATTTTGATATGTTGTAGGGGCCATCAAGACCTTTCCAACGATACCTCATTTTTGAAAATCGGTCAAGCCGTTTAGTCAATATGGCCGCCACAATTTTTCATCGAAAATCGACCATAACTCGAAAACGGCTTGACCGATTTTGATCAACCCGGGGTCAAATGAAAGATCTCAACAAACCCTACAACTCTCTAGAACATCCGAAGTTTCAAAAGTGACCGCTAGGGGGCCAAAAATCAAAAACAAAATTTTCGATGAGTTTTCGATTAATATCTCGAAAACGCCATTATCGATTTGCTTCATTTTTTGATATGTTATAGCTGACCATATTATCTAGCTCCATGCCAAAAATGAAGAAAATCTATGTCTCCGTTCTCGAGATATAGCCTTCCAAAGTTGGCATGTCATATCTCGGGTTCTACAAGTCCGATTTTGATCAACTCAAGTGCAAATGAAAGGTTTCGTGAAGCCCTACAAATATCTAGAACATTGCAACTTCGAAAAATGACCGCGAGAGGCGCTAAAGTCAAAATCAAAATTTTCGAAAATTTCGAACTGGAATATTTCGAAAATGCCATTATCGATTTACTTCATATTTTAATATATTATAGTTGAGGTTAAGACCTTTCCAACGATAGCTCAAACTCGAAAATCTATGGAGCCGTTCCCGAGATATGGCGTTTTAAAGATTTCTTGGGGGATGACTTTTCAACTTTTTCGGACTTTGCGCGTATTTAAATGAATTTGCGTTATAGTTTGCTCTCACAAAATTGGTACACTGAAAGAAACACAGCTCTCGTAAGCTTGGTCAGCTTACCAGTACATTTTTTATCAAATTCTACATAGTTCTTTAATCTGCAAATCTTAGATATTGTCCAGGACAACCAAGGAAAATCCAAGCCCGACTTAAACATTTTAAGTCAGACTTAAAAATAAACTGACTTAAAACCTTAAAACCGATTTTAAACTTTACTTAAAATTTTAAGCCCGACTGAGTAGTGAATTCCGTCCAGAAAGAGAATGATTATTTAATAAAAAAAAATCCTATAACAAAATATCTTTGGCTCTTCATCACCCCCGCACAAGGGTTGGTTTCATCGCATTGCTTTTCTCACATAGAACACAGCGACTTTTCCTCTCAGCGGGTGGTACACACTCCCAATTTTGCGTTAACGGCAGTTCGTATAAATCAATGGTACATCGTATAAACTGCTGATAACCCCCTTCGCAAACGCGCGAGATGCACCCCCGCGTGGGCAACCACCAATTGTCCCATAGTGCGTGCAGAGGAAGCCCACGCACGCTGGAAAGGGGTTCCTGAAGGATGTTTCGTAGCAATAAAAGCGGCACGTGCACGTGGCATCCCGACAAACATCCCCCTATCCACGATGTTTTTGTCACCCATTCTGATTATTTTGCAATCAAAATCATATTCTATTCACTCGAAGATTCTGCAACCCTCCCACCCTTGTAATGCAAAAGGGGGTGGCAAACCCCCGCAAAATATTAACCCATCGCGATTGCATTCTTTTCATTACTGCTGCACGGAAATATTTCACAATCAAGTGAAAAATCTCACAGGGGGTGGATTTTTTCCCTCTCTATCAAACTCACCCCTTTGCAAAACGATGAAATACATTTTTTGGAAAAATATGTATGCTCCAGCAAGTTCATACACAATGTATCGTCAATCTCATTCCCGTATCTGTTCACATACGCGTGGAAATGTGGGAAATTGTATTTTTTTCCGCCGAATACTACTTGCTGGGTATCTCTTCCCAGCCCGCCATCTCTCTTTTCCTGTGGACAGGAAATTGAAATTCCTCGCAGTGAATGTGGCCAAAAAAAAAAGAGATGGTTCTCCGGTACGAGAAAGAGAGGAAATTCAGGGGAGCTGCTCTCGCTGTTATCTTATAAAAGAACTGATGAATACAGCGGCTGCTTTTTCGGATTCTTCCGCCTCAACTCTTTCGCATGAGAAGGCAGGGAGGATATGAGAAAGGATCTCAATTCAGGGGGTCAGATAAATTGAATGCATGTATATCTCTTTCAATCTCATCCGCAATGGAATTCAGTTTATTAGTTGGTATACCACAATCGTGGCATACCAAGTATTGTAATCGTCGGAAAAACTGACCACCTCAGATCGGGCTCAAACTTGGTATGAGCACGTTTTAGACATCCCACATTACGAAAATGGTGGTGGAAAATTTTTGATCCGGCCGGCCTGCCGGTTATCCTGCCGGTTATCCTGCCGGTGGTCGTCATTTTGCCTTATAACTCGAGAACGGTAACAGATAGAGACTTCCGGTTTGAAGTTTTCTATAGAAATGTGGGTGTAAATTTTCATTTTTTCGCATTTTCAAAATTCAAAATGGCCGCCGTCCGCCATTTTGGAATACTGTCAACCACTTCCCTAATAGCTAGAAGTCTGAAATTTTAGTATGTTCTAGAGCTCCGCGAGACGTTTTCATCAACAATTCATACTTGAAAATCGGTCAAGCGGTTTAGCAAATATGGCGGCCTAAAGCAAAAAGTGTTTTTTTGATATAACTCGAGAACGGATTGACCGATTTTAGTCATTTTGGTATCAAATGAAAGGTTTCAAGAAGCCCTACAACTGTCTAGAACATTCCAAGTTCCAAAAATGGCCGCAAGAGACGTTAAAATCAAAAACAAAAATTGCCTAAATTTAAGGGGCAATATCTCCGAACATCTGTTATAGATTTCCTTTAAATTTTGATATGTTGTAGCCTGACTAAATATCTTTCACCAGTCCGAAAATGAAGAAAATCTATGTCGCCGTTTAGAAGATATGGCCATTTGAAAATTTCTTGAATTTGAAAAGTTCTAAGAGCCATATCTCTTGAACGGATTGTCCGATTTTGCTCAACTTGGTATCAAATTAAAGGTTTTGCAAAACTCTACAACTTTCTGGAACATCAGAAACCTCTAGAACCATTCCTTGATGACAAAAAGTGCAAAAAACTGTTTTGGTAAAACTAAAATCCGCCATTTTGTGTTCTGGAGGTGACCTTGAAAATTATTGAACTTTATGTCAATTTATAGCCTGTTTTAATACTTTTCCAAAACTAGTCAAGAAATTTCTGTAGGTGTTATAGAACTTAAGATATAAGCATTTTAACCTGTCAAATTGCTAAATTTTACAAAAAATCAACTTTGCCTACTAATACTACTCACAAATTAAAGTCAATCATAACGCGTCCAGTTATAAGAGTTGGTGTCCCACAACGTGTAGAAGTTTGTTTATGCGTTGTGATGCGATTGGTGGGCAGAATTAGTAGGCAAAGTTGATTTTTTTGTGAAATTCAGTAATTTTATGCATAAAAATGGTCATATCTCTGGTTCTATAACACTTACAGAAATTTCTTGACTAGTTATGGAAAGGTCTTAAAATAAGCTAGAATATGGGATAAATTTTGATACTTTTCATGGTCACCTCTAGAACACAAAATGGCGGCTTTTTGATTTACTAAAACAGTTTTTCGCATTTTTCGTCCTCAAGAAATTGTTGTTGAGGTTTCTAATGTTCTAGAAAGTTGTAGAGAATTGCAAAACCTTTAATTTGATACCAAGTTGAGCGAAATCGGACAAGCCGTTCAAGAGATATGGTTCTCAGAACTTTTCAAATTTAAGAATTTTTCAAATGGCTATATCTTATAAACGGCGACATAGATTTTCTTCATTTTCGGACTGGTGAAGGATATTGAGTCAGGCTACAACATATCAAAATTTAAAGGAAATCTATAACAGATGTTCGGAGATATAGCCCCTTAAAGTTAGGCAATTTTTGTTTTTGAATTTAGCGCCTCTTGCGGATGTTTTTGAAACTTGAAATGTTCTAGACAGTTATAGGGCTTCGCAATACCTTTCATTTGATACCAAGATGGTCAAAATCGGTCAAGCCGCTTTCGAGATATATTGAAAAAACACTTTTTGCTTTAGGCCGCCATATTTGCTAAACCGCTTGACCGATTTTCAAGTATGTATTGTTGATGAAAACGTCTCACTGAGCTCTACAACATACTAAAATTTCAGACCTCTAGCTAAAAGGGAAGTGGTTGACAGTAGTTCAAAATGGCGGACGGCGGCCATCTTGGATTTTGAAAATGCGAAAAAATGAAATTTTACACCCACATTTCTATAGAAAACTTCAAACCGGAAGTCTCTATCTATTACCGTTCTCGAGCTATAAGGCAAAATGGGGACCAATGGCAGGCCGGCCGGATCAAAAATTTTCCACCACCAGTTTTGGAATGTGAGTTGTCTGAAACGTGCTCATATCAAGTTTGAGCCCGATCTGAGGTGGTCGATTTTTCCTACGATTACAATACTTGGTGTTGGCCACGAAGTGGAACACCAACTAATTACAACGCATAGACTGACCCATCCGCGTTGTGGTATACCAACTCTAATAACTGGACGCGTTATGATTGACTTTTCATTCTAATATGCATATATGGAAGGATATTTTGTATTTAAAATGTAGGTATCAAATCTATTGGGAATTATGTGGAGTAGCGATCCTCACCTATGTAAATTTCTTTTAATTTTTGTATTTCCCAGAAATATTCGAAGAAAGAAACTTTAATTTAAATATTTTAATTTATTATAAGTAAATGCCAAGAAGTTTATTTCCAACCAAAAATTGCTAAATAATATACATTTCTTGGAGAAAAAAGAAGAAGAAAAGTTATATTTTATTGATTCAGACAGTCCCTGAGTGAGTGGAAGATGTACGTATATTGCAGTAAAGTTTGTAAGGGGACCAAGGAGAAGGTCGATGGGGGTATTATGTACAAACGTGTATTGGAAGCGAACCCTTCTCCGCAACATCTCCGAGGGTGACTTTCCCCAGATGGCTGGTTGTGGGTGGGTGGGGTGGAATCCAACTTGCACATAATGTGTATTAAGTTTGGAGAGTCCTTGCAATATGTATGGTGGATTTCCTTCTCAATGTCACATGTATTAAATAATTTCAGTGTCACGTACAAGTCTAATTTGGTAGAAAAGTTTGCGCACCAAAGAACCTTATGCACGTCTGCAGTAATGGAATCATAAAATTATGACGACGAATTTTATACTTTTTAATTAAAAACCCAAGTACGGGGGCTTCCGACGATGGGATCTACTCCTTCTCCCTCCTCCCATTCACACAGTCCTTTTTGCAACTTTGCTCTTTGGAATTTAATCATGCTGCAGGTGAATTTACAAGATGAGAAAAAAAATTGACGAATTGAAATTACACGGGCCTTGTGCAGCAGGGAATCCTCAATGCACATTCTTCATTCCCCCTCACCACGCGCGGGAGGAGTTGGTGGTACGGGGGAAAAAAGTTCTATTCGAGAGGAATTGCTGTCGACATGGTTTAGTGCTTGTGTGTAGAGACGGTAGCATGGGGGGGACCATGTAAATTTTCCGAGAGGGCTGATACTCTCAATGATGACAATGACGAAAACATTCATCTGCTCCCCTCCGCCTCTATTGTCGGGGGCGAAGTACAGTCAAGATGGAATACTCGTGAAGGAATCTCTCAGGATCAGCTCCTGTTTGGGGAGAAGAAAAAAAAATCCCCTGCAAACTGGAGGTGTGAGCTTGAATGATATCTAAGGGTGGAATACAAAAATGGTAAGAAAAAAAATAAAAATTACTACTAATTGTAAGTCCGGTTTAAATTTTATAAACTAGGCTTTAACTGTTTTAGGACAAATTTTAAATTTTTAGATCAAGCTTAAGTTCTTCGAGCTCAGACTTTTCCGATTAGGCCAGGCTGAATGAGCTGAATCGGGGATGAATGCATTTTTTGAATGATTTTCACCAACATCCCTGTCCAAATTCGGCAAGGTTTGCGTCTGACTAACTTCAGATTTAATTTAGCATGATTTGAAAAACTTAAAGGCCGGCTTAAAGAAAACTAAAACGCAACTCAAAAAAATTAGGTTTTGATTTAAATACTCGAATGCCTTAAAACTGAAACATAAGCATAGATAGGTAAATTATTCGAAAAGCCTCAATTTTAACTTAAGAAAAATTAGCCTGACATTAAAAACTTAGGCCCAGTTTAAAAATAAAAGTATTGCGCAAAAATCTTCAGTTGAACTTGAATAGCTTAGGCCTATTTTTTAACATTTAAACCTAGTTTATAAACCATAAATTTGACTTAAATTTCTAAAACCAAACTTTAAGGAACTTACGCCTAAACTTAACATAACCTTGCTTAAGACAAGTTGAAGGTAACTTAATTCTGGTTTAGGAACCTGATCCTGACTTAAGAACCTTAAACCTGACTTACTCGTAAATACCCTTAAATTCCTTATATGAATTTGATAATTTTTGATGTTTTTTTTAAAAGAAAGAAAGGATTATAAATCTAACAAAAAAAATACAAATATAGGTATAGAAAATTAGTGATTTTCCGTAGAATCGAATACTTATTTCAACGTATATTTAACCAAGAAAAACCCACCCTTTTCCCAACACCCTGAAAGAAAATTAATAATTCAAAAGAGACAGCCAAGAAATTTTTTTCCAGCTCTCAGCTCTTGCTTTCGTACACATTTCAAACCATTAGAATGGTTTCCAATTCACAGAAATTCCAATCCAAATTGGGCGAAAAACTGTCAAGGCTTTATGTTTTACTGTCATCAACACGGTTTTTTTTCTCCTTCATACCTCCCCCTCTCCTTGGTCCTCTGTGTGTATAATGAAAGACAGTATTTGGAATTTAGGTAAAGACGCCACGGGGGGTGTGAGAGAGCAGGAGAAGAATATAAAATAAGGGGCGAGGGTGTAGAAATGCGAAATAGCCCACCCCTTGGTTAGAGCTCCTGTGCCCAAGAACATCCTTCCCAAATACGATTCGTATATTTTTAAGTTTGATCGCAATGTCGTCCCGTTCCATGCCACCCACAGCATTGGGAGGGTGAGGGGGCGAAAGTAGCGTAGTCAGCATCAGGAGCTTGGAGATTTAATCAAGTGAAAATTGGGGAACTTTCAATGAATGCCAAGAGCCAGCCTATTCGTTGAGCGTAATTGAGTTAATAAATTAAATGAGGTTCCTTTCACTTGCGTCTTCTTTTCTGCCAGCTGCTCACCAATCCATATACCACCCTCGGCGTCCCAATGGGTCCGCATCGTCTGGGCTGTGTGCGTAGAGTATTTAGATTTGAACGTGGAGCTGGGAGGGGTGGGGTTGTGCAAATGGGTGACACGATTAAAAGAAAGTGGACAGCATTTTGTATTTATCGCCATTGAAAGCCACAAAAGAGGAGGGACCCACAACTTTTTGATTAAACACCCCCACATCCGCACCACCCACTTCCATTGCGTGGTCAGGCAAAAATGAGGGATATTCAATTAGCCAGTTAGATTGGCAATAAATCTAAATTGCCCAAATTAAACCACATTTTGGAAGAATTGGCCAAATTCACTCGATTTATTGGAGTTTATTATTAAATCAAAACGGCTAATGTATATTTTATAAAATATTAATGAATTAAAATGGTTATAAATGCAATTTAATTAAATTTATGATTTTTTTAAACAACATTTTGGTTATATGGGTCAGACATATTTAGTGACTTTTTTATGGTGATTAATTTTATCATAAATATTCTTTTTAAAAAATGTTTTTTACATAATTTTAAAATATTATTATTTTGCGCAGTTATCTACTTTTTAAAACTATTTTTTTAATAAAAGAACCAATTATTCTAATGGTGGGATTTTCCGACTTTTCCTTCTCGATTTTTCTTTGAAAATATTTTCAGAATTTGAAAAAAAATTAAGAAAAATATGAAATAGTTAATCGAATTAAAAATTTCGCAAATTAAAAAAAAAATATCCAAAAAGTTTGAAATTAATTGTTAAAAGAAACTTTTAAAATTTAATTAACAAATGAAGCTAAATATTTGAAATGATTAAAAACTTCTTCATTGGTAATTAAATCATGTAAAATCATAATTATTTTTGAAAAAACAAAACAAATTAAAAGTGTTTAGAATTTATCCGCAAAAGCACTCAGGAAGGGTTGGAAAACAATGCAGTTTTCTATGCATTCTAGTAATGTTTCAAAATTAAATGAATTTCACATTCTTCATGAGAATCTGGGAATTTCAAAAATAAATACATCCAACTAACTTTTTAGCTGAAACTCTGAAATATTATTCATTAACACAGCACCTATTGTACACAGGAAATATGCTATTTAAATTAAAATTTGTTGTTCTTTGAGGGGAATTCACATTCAATTTGGAAAATATATATTTACTCATGCAAATACTTATGACGATCATTGGTTATGAACTTTATCCCATTTTCCATGGTAGGAGGAAGCTGCTGGAAAATTGCGGTGGAAAATGAAACCAATTGTATGAAGCTCATTGAATAATTCAAATTTGCAAATGGGGCTTCGTGCTGCCACTAAATATCAAATCCAACTTTGATGAATATTGAAATAGCTATATAGTGCCTCGCGATGTAATTTTACGCTATGTATGAATGCGAGGGTGGGTAGTGTGCGCCATTTATTTGATGTTCTTCAAGTTCCATCAGCCAAATATTATGGATAATTTGTATTGATGATAACCATATGCACCCACACACATCGTCTATGATGGGAATTTAGCTAAATCATCCACTTTGAAAATTTACCTTTGAATTTAGCACACAGACACGCGGGGATGAAGAAAGTCCGCGCTGAATTGGCATGAAATTTGATGAAACATGCAAAGTCGATTTTTCCAGATGAATTTTTATGAAGAAAATAAAATTCCACCAGCCCCTAGAGGACGATAGGGGGTGGTTGGGTGGTTGTGGATTTGAAGAGGACACATCGTGACGATGTTGGGTTGTTTGGTGAAACAATTCCGAAAAGGACTTCAGCATTCACGTGCTATTTTTAACGGAATCAAATTGAATATGAAAACATGAGGGTTGGCTAGCGGGTGAATTTGCATAGCAATTTAAATTCACAGCGCCATTTTGAGTGCATCCAAAGAGTACTAAATTCTTCAAATACATCCTACACCTCCGCCCCGCAAAATCCCCCCGCGGAAGTTACCGGAAAAACTACCCTGATTCCCGCGCTCTAAGCTCTTCCGACATTTCCATTCTCTACGCGGGAATCACACAAAACTAAAATCCGATTGTCCGAGGAAATCACATTGGGATAGATAATTCCACCTGTCTCTGTTGGTAATCGTCATGTGATTATGTACGGGCACACATGGCGCATTACACGGTGATTGCAAGGACAGTTGCAATGATTTTAATTGATTCCACGATTTGAGCGCTACTGGATGGACAAAAACCCCCCATTCAGACTATTAGTTGCACGAAGGAGATTAAGTGCAAAATGCAGCCATTTGTCACCCAATCGTGGAATCTAATTAACTCTAATTGAATTGATTTAGGACGATAGTTAAAGTTGGAAGAATAGGAGAAAAAAAAGAAAGAGGAAGCGTCCTTTTTATTCGGATCCTTTTCAGAGCACACAACCATTCAATTTCCATCTGTCTCCTGGACAATTGTCTCTTGCAGTGTATGTGTATGTGGAACGCCACGATGTGCAATGAGGAGCAAGAGATTTATGTTTAGGGGGTAAGCTACTTTTGCTTTACTTAATGTAGTTTTTCAATGTTTTTATTTAAGAATTCTTGAGAGAAGATGTAGAAAAGAATGCTGAATCGACAAAAAATAAAATAAATAAATTGAATAAAATTAATGTCAAACGTTAGAACAAACTTCTAACGTTAGAATTTTCCAAAATTGTGTTGTTTGAGATATTTCTAACCTTCATTGAAGTCTAAATTGTTCTTTTGAACCATTTGTATGATAAACTCTTGGATGGCAATGATTTTCAAATAAAAAATTCAAATAAAAAATGAATATTTTATTACTTTTCGTTCTGTTAAACAACTCATCGAACCTTCACAAAAATTGAAAAAAGAAAATCAAAAATTAAAAAGAAAATTCTGCGGAAAACCCTAATGAGTGTGTGGAACATTGAGAGAGGGCAAACCCCAAGAAACGACCAGCAAACGTTAGAGAAAAGGCGTTGTTTAAAGATTTATTGTTGTTCTAGAAATTGTTAAAAATCATGTAAATTTATGTTAAAAAAAAACCTATCGAGGGCTGCATTGTAAAACCGGCTAAACGGTTCGGAACTCACATCAACTTAGCCGGTTTTACAATGCAGCTCTCACAATGTTAAATGTTTGAATAAATGTGTCCTTTCAGTCACTGAAGAAGGTCCGCTATTAGGGCCGAAAGCTTTGGCTTTAATTGCTGCTTTTCCTTGGGTGAGCGGGAATTTCCTCTGACGAACACAGCCTTGAAAAACAAATTTTAATTGCCTTTAAATTAAAAAAAAGCATATCTGAAAACAAAAATAAAAATGATTTTTGGCTAGGCCCCTGATAGTGATTATTTTAAAATATTTCAAATAAATAACGAGTATTTTAATACCTTTTTCCGGTTAAACAACCCTTAGAACCTTCACAAAAATTTTAGTTTGATTCCTAAACTAAAACTTTAACATTTTCTTTTTAAATTTTCACTAACAGGATGCAAACCCCTCGATGGGGAAAAATATTGAGGGAGAAAATTTGTGTCATTGTATCACATCTTCCGTTCTCATAGTATCCTCTTTTCGTCTCCCCTATGGTGGTCTGCTATAGCTATATATAAATGAATCCCATTCTGAGGGATGGCAGAGGGACACAGGACGGGGGGAGGGTATAATACTAACGATACGCTATATGCAGAGAAAAGAGAGAAAGCGACAGAAGCAAAAGGAAGGGAGAGAGGATAGTAGAATAATGCGAAAAACGAGGAAATTGTTTTGGTCTTCACCCACCATCAACTTCCTCTCCATTTCCATCCACATCTTCATATTCGATTCGGCACCGAGAACATGAGGGCCCGCATTGGCAAATAACCAAAGTGCGAGCTTTTGTATTACATAAGCTAAAGGTGCGGAGGCGATGGAATATATTTTGTGTTTTTGATTGTGACACAGTAGAATTGATCATTTGGGGGATAAGTATTTGCCACGAGGACATATCGTCGGGGGTGCAGAGAGACATCGGCAATTGGTGTGACGACGGAGGGGCCCTAGGATGTGCGGTGGGGATTTCATTAGGCACTATAAATTACTCCCAGCTCGGCACTTAAGTGAAAGGACGTGAAAAACGGTGTGTGTGTGTAGCATAGAGAAGGCAGACGGGGGGTGGTCATACCTCCCACCTCTTTCAATAAATGCTGCCACCCCGGAGAAAATCTTCCCATATATTTGGCATCAATTTCGAAAAGAGGACACATTTCGACCAAATATAATGTTGCAAATCTCTCCGTGTGCCACCCACACCCCCGCCGCTCGAAATGGGCACTGTGTGGTGGCTTTTGAAAGGAATAAATTTTGGACTTTAGGATGAAATATCCTGAATTAATAACTGCCCTCCCTCCGCTTTGGCACGTTTATTGCCCTAAAAAAGGGATAGTCAGTTCACTAAATTGAAGAGGAATCATTTTATTTCTAACTTTAATTCTAAGTTCTACAATTAATTTAAAAATAACCGTTTGAAAAATATTTTCAAAGCAATCTTCTTTCTTTATTTTTAATGCTAGAACAATTAATTTTTTTTTAAAGCTAGAAATATATTAGCTTGCTATTCTCTGAAATTAAGTAGAGCTAAAAACATGAACTTAATGAAATGATTACCCCCTTCATGATGGTTTGTTCCCAAATTTTACAAAATGTCGAATTGGGAGAAATTTGGGGTGTATTTGTCAAAGAGGTCATATATAAAATTTGGTGGTTATAGTATATAGTATGACCTCTCTCCCACAGGAGTAGTTAAGGGGTGCAGAGGGGAGCAATGGGAACTTTCAGTTAGGAGCCATAAACTTCAAAGTTCCAACATAACGCCCGCAAATTTAGTAGATTAAACCACAGCCTTGTAATCAAACCCATAGATTAATACAAATGTGACGCGTCTTGTGGTTAACTTTCATGGGGACAAGGCGACGAGGCCCAAAGACCATTTTACCGTATACAAGGTGGTGAGCAAATTAAGAGAACTTGTCCAAGAAGATTTTGGGGCGAAGAGGAGGTCAAAAGCAATAATTCTAACCCACCCCCTGAAGAGATTTGCCCGCACATGGAAAAGTGAAGCCCGCATGTGGCAGTAAATTGCAGATTGCAAAATTTACTATTCTCTATTGCCACTGTTTCTCCCTGTTAATGCCAAAATGGACAACGATGATACATATTCATACACACCACATGTTTCGTCCCACCTCTGCTATATAGAAAACTACATAGCTACATATATATCTACGTTCAGCTCATCGTTTTGAGGATATTTCCTCTTGGATCTCTCTCATTTTGTCGGTCTCTGTGGGTGCAATAGCCGGAGAATTTGCCTGCGACACACACACACATCTTGATGAATAAATTTAGGGGTTTGGTTGTGCCCACCCATCCATTTCATCTTCCCCCCCCCCTCAGAAAAACATAACATCCAATATGTACAAAATGTACTACTCTTGCGCTCAAACACTATTTACCACACCATCCCCCCTGCAGATGCTACATAAACACGGCACCCATATTCGCTTCGGGAATTTTCAAGATTTCCCAACCAAGTCTCACGGGAAAATTCTGGCAATTTTGCCAGGAAACACAAAATCAGCTGTGTGGGACAAGTATTTACTCTTAGCGCCCAGGAATAATTCCCAGGACTTTGATTTAGGCCATGGGAGAAATTGTCGGTGAATGCCCAGAGCAATTCCTTAAAGACCAAGAAATTGTAAAAGGACATGGCAGAAATTGGGCTAGTAGGGACAATCACTGGGAAAATCTCTGCATTGCATATGACACTGCATGCGTTTATTTGTCATTAAAATAGAACTTTTAAGTGTTTTTGATCATCATAAAAATTTGTCGACTAAATTGTAAAAACGGTTAGCTTTATCGACTTTGGCGCATTTTACAATTTATAGTTAAGAAATTCTTTTAAAAGAAAAAGCAATACGCAATGAATAAGAGTTGTATTACGAGGGCTACATTGTAAAAACGGCTAAGTCGGTTCGGAACTCATACAAAATTAGCCGGTTTTACAATGTAGCCCTTGATTGGCTATTTGCACCTCATGCGAGAAGGTTGTATCCGCTCTTTACAAAATATTTGGAATTTCTCCCTCATTATTAATTTATTTAATTACTTATTTAATTATATTTCTTGAGTTTATATTAGGTTAAGCCATATATTTATAAGGTTTTAGGGTTTTAAATATAAGGAATTTCTTGAATAAGAGTAGCTTTGATTAAAAAAAATTCTAAATAATAATTGATAATATCCAGAACAAGATTAAAAACTTATTTAATTTATTAAAACTTGCCAGTCTAAGGTTTAAAAAAAGCTCTGGTTAGAATAAAATATCTAAAGGTTGTTCTAATAATTTTGAAAACGTTCTTAATTTAAATTCGCATTAGAACGTTTTCAAAATTATTAGAACTTCATTAATAATTTATAGAAAAAAATATAAAGAATATAATATGATTTTTAAAGGATATTTGGACAAGTGAGATAATGGACACACACAAAATGAAGGCGACAGCGTGGATCCCATTCTAATTGCCGTATCTAACTATAACAACTTAATTTTGAAAATGAGAAACCTAGATAGGGAAAAATTATAAATAAGATATATCGAAAAACGATGTTTTCGCAACACATGAAAATTTTTTTTGACGATCTCAAAAAGTATTTTTTTTTATTTATTTATAAAGTTGATGTTATAATTTCCACATTGGAATTCAATGAATCAACGTGAAGCAATGTTGATCGTTCCTCTATTCAAGAAATTTTAGAATTTAGTTTAAATGCGAATGAAGATTCTTCAAATGTCGGATCAGCCGAGGGATCATCGGTTGGGAATCCATTGGATGATTTTTCTAATAATTTCCTGTCCTTTGCAAGAGGATTCTTCCTAATAAAAAGTAGGTATTTTTGAGATACGTGATTATAAAAAATAAACAAATTGCAAGTTTATTGTTTAATATAAAATAGAAAAGGATAGACTACATTTTGGAATAAGCAGAGTGGCTGCTTTCTGTCGCCAAATTGCTGGTACAGCAAGAATTTCTAGCTCGCCTTAGTAGATATTTTTTTCCGTGTAGATAAGACTTGTTATCATAATTATTTCAGATCTTTCCGATTTAAAATCTTAAGACTGATTCTTTTAGCCCCGTTCTCCCCTAAGTATTTTATTTAGAGGTTTGTGTTAAGTTCTAAAATACCTACTAACATAAAATATTTATGATTATTTCGGTAACATAACAATTACTTAAAAACTATACTTAACTTTAAAATAAAAAGGAAAATTCCTTTCAATAGCTCTTTTATGGATTTTTTTATTGCTTCCTGAAGCAACAAAAACCGCCAAACAAAATCTTATAACAACTTTTAAGTTGAAAGAAAAAAAACAGAAAAGATTTTCAAAAGAATCGATCCCATTGATACAATTTTTGTACAAAGTGTAAGAAATTTCGCAAATAATATTTCAAAAGCTTTATTTGTGTTCTTATTACACACGAGTATTAAAAGATAATTTCCTTTTGAAACCCCCTTTATATACAAACACCCCTTAATTTGCTTTCCGCTTTATTAAATTAATGAGAAATGAATAATTTCTGCAAGAAGAGACATCTTCCACCACCCTCCTCTCAAAATCCTGCATTTGTCTTGTAAATCATCCAACCGAAGCGTGGTTGAATTAACTTGTACTAAATATTTGATTATTATGTGGAAGTATGTTGTGTGTGGGTGTGCAAGTTTTGCGTGTGGTGGAAACTTTCGCAAATTAGCATTTTCCTTTGTGTCTGCCCCCGTAAATTTGTCTTCCGTGCACTTTCCCAAGGATTCGCAGGAAGCAAAAATCCATGTCTGTTGATCTTTTGTGCAAGAAATTGTGCTTCTCTCTGTCAAAGTTGAGACGAATGATGTGCCGGCACCTTGAAGGGCCATAAAGTGTTTCGATTTAATTCGAAGTCATAAACAATTGAGGAATTATTGCTCTTGCTCCTGCTACACATAGCAAGTTGGCCCGGGGATTGATATTGAAATGCAAAATGTTAATTTGCACAGTTGAATGAATTTATAGTGATATTTGATTCATTCCGCGTACATTCACTGTGGGTGACTCTTGTGGCAGATTTTGGGGGTTTGAGGGGGTGCATTTCCACCCACGCCCGATCAGAGATTTCCGTTGGAGATGAAAATTCCTGTTACCCGCTTATGTGAGCAAATATAGCAGCAAATAATAATCGTAATAGTCATCACCCATCATCAAATAATGGAAAATACATCGCGGCAATAGCTTGTGTGCGATGCGTACCATTCGATGGATTCCACATGACATAAAAAAGGTAATACTAAAGTCGTATCATATTGCCCACAATTCCGTATGTTGTATGTGCTTGACATCCCTCACAAGCCCCATGGGATGTGTATTGATGATCAGTTTTATTAGGAGATTCAGGAGCGCATAAAATTGCCAACATAAAATTTGGCGTGTACCGTGAACCGAGATTTTCGAGGGATGCGTGCTGTGTGTCAATATGAGTGGATTTTTGGGATAAATGGGCAGGTTATGACGTTTCAATTACCCCACAGTCTATCCTCGCGCGCCCCTTTTAGCAATGATTCACGCTTCGTCAGGAAAGAGTGTGTGTGTACGCAATGTCCCCCGGGGGGTGAAGGAATTGCGCATTGAGTTGAATTTACTTCGAACTCTGTAGTTACGAAATGATAGACAATGAGGGATGCTGCGTAATTTTTGGAGCTGGAGGTGTATGCTATTTCTCAAGTTGACACACAAATTCAATAGGAAAACCCCATGTTGTTACGCATGAGAGCATCAAATACATACAAAACACACGCAAAAAGCTTCCTGATTCATTTTAAAGCGGAATTGTTGAAGCGAAGAAAAGAAAATTATCTTCCAGAATGTTTCATGGAGATTTAAATAAAAAACTGTTTATTTTAAAATATATTTAGGGGTAGGTATTCGAATTCGAGATAAAAGAGATGCGTATTGTCCTCAGAGTTGGGCAACTTCATGTAAAATTATTTGTTTACATAAAATTTACATTTTACATGTAACAAACATGTAAAGTATACAAAAATGTAAAAAAGATGTAAAGAATTTGTAAAAACAATATTTGAGGGAGAAATGAGCGGAAAAAACATAAATTTTGATTTTTCTTTGTTTAAATTAATTAAAGTAATTAACTAAAAGTCTTAAAATCAAAAAGTTGTTTTACATTAACGGAAAAATTAATTTGTAAAAAGTTTATCAATTTTTTTAAAAGGTTTTAAATTTCTTAATATGCAAAATTACTGATTGATCAGAAACTTACGTTGGAAATCTTCATTTATAACCAGTTAAAATATTTTTTTAAAAAATTTAAAAAAAAAAAAAAGAAAGAAACTTATGTCAAGATTAATATGAAGAAGTTTTCTTTTTGTAAAGAAAACGATGAAATATTCTGGATTTCATTTATTTCATTCTATTGATGTTCTTAAAGCTTACTAAATGATTTTAAAATTGATATACAGGGTGGCAAGGAAATTAGGGCATGATTTTAACCGCGAATAACTTTTGATTGGATTGAGATATCTGAAAACTTCTGCCGCCAAAAGATGCGTAAACTCAAAAAGTTTTATTTGCTTTTTATTTCAAGTCGATATCTTAAAACTTGGAGCTGCTAGAGCAAAAAACGTGAAAAGAAGCGTTTTATCGATGAAAAATATACTGCTTTTCATGTCAAATTAACGCTGAAATGCCCATGATGACAATATCTGCTTTAACTCAAAAATATTCTTAGGGAGTTATCACACTTAAGCTCCAAGCGCTTGATGCTTAAGATTTTACATGTGACAGAACGAGAAAAAATACCGTTGTTGTCTCTCTCGTACTCACATAGAGGTTATGATGCTCAAGCACTTGGAGCTTAAGTGTTATAACCCCGTTAAAATGTTTGAATATTTGGTCGCATAAAGTCAGTAAAGGCTTCTTAATTTCAAATTTAGTCAAATATTCAATTGTTTAATGATCTTTGAATCATTTTAATGGATTTTGAGAAAATCAACAGACATGAAATCCAGAATATTTCATCGTTTTCCATACAAATGATAACTTTTACATTTTTTGCTCTAGCGGTTACAATTTTTAAGATATCGACTTGAAATAAAAAGCAAATAAAACTTTTTGAGTTTACGCATCTTTTGGTGGCAGAAGTTTTCAGATATCTCAATCCAATCAAAAGTTATTCGCGGTTAAAATCATGCCCTAATTTCCTGGCCACCCTGTATTTCTTATTTCGATAAAAAATACCTTTTCTCACATTATGGGCGTAATCATTAAAGTTTTCTTTAACATATTTTTGAGTTAAAGCTCAAATTACCATGATAGGTAACTCCACATTTTTTTTTGTTTTGAAAAGAAAACTTATACATTTTCCATGGAGAAAACTCACCTTTTAAAAGTAAAGTGTAAGTGCTATATTAGGAATTTTTATATAGAAAAGAATGAGTTGGAGAGAGGGAAGAAGTTCAATTTCAACAAATTTTCTCCATAATAATGGAACTAAAAACTATTTTTAAAAAATTAAAAATGATCTTTCCCATAAAAAGTATGAGATTTACAAATCTTTAACAAATTAATTTTATCTGTATTTTTAAAACTTTTAAATAATGTTAATAAAATCAACTGTCGCGAAGATAATACAAAAAAAAAACTTTACAATTTTGTCTCTGATCAAATTTTTTTTTGTCTGAATGAATAATATAACTTTTTACATAATTTTTCAAAATTACATTTTTTTTTTCAATTAAAAAGATATTTTTTTTCCATTTACATTATTTATGTAAAATAAAAATGTAAAGAAAAGTATGTAAAAAAAAAGCATGTAAAGAAAGACTTTGTTTACATAAAAAAGTATGTAAATTGTAAAAATGTAAACATACCGCCCAACCCTTGAATTAAATTTGTGTTGTAATTCAATAAAAATCCGCGTAGGACATTCCTCAATTGAATTCTTGATAGATTTTTATGGACGAACGGACAAGGAGACGAATGGAAGAAAAAATCAAGAGAAAGTATCGAATGAAGCATCAAAATTGTTGCAATATTAGGAACTTTTGTACGAAGGATATTGACGAAGGACTATTGCAACAGGGTCATGGAGTGTATATAGTTCTCAATGCACCTCAACGGGAATGTTGCACGACACTTGAGTTCAATATCCCGAGCATTTAATTTTCTCTCTGTACCTACCCTTATCGTGTGCACCTCTCTTCACCATTTATACATACATATGTAGGTATATGTATTCAACCCTCCTTGAGCTTTCCACTTGTACCAAATCCACATGGTATTGTGGAAATACACCGTCCTAGTGTGTTAAATTCATTCGCTCCTCTCTTGCTGCAAAAGAGTGTGTGGGGGCAGGGGGAGCTTCGACATAAAAGGGATGGGATGCATGTGGAATTCATAGACGCCATGCAACGTTCCAGATTTGAAGGATTCAGCTTTTATGTATGCAAAGTGATCGCAATTTATTCCAAAATCAAATTGAATGCTTTACCAACTTCCATGAAACGCCCCGTACCCGCCATGGTTTGAGACCCATCTGCTTTTTTGCACCCCATCCATCCCCGAAAATCCTTCCTAAGCAATACACTCTGCCTCTGGTGCACAATGAATGCATATGCTGAAGCTTCCCCATCCCTCAAGTGGGTCTCTCCTTCAGCAAACATCCCCCTGAGGCATCGCTATGAATGGGGGTGTGGGAGCTTTCCGCCCCTCAATGGAGTGATATGAATTACAAATTTTCTCGTAATTAAATCATTGTTCTAACTCAGCATTTAACTGCATCACCAAAGAACTCACACCGACACATAATCCCCCCGAACATGCATCCCCCGCCCCAATAGTGAGGTTCTTGCCCCCGAGCATTTGCAATGGAAACGCGAGGGGTGATTGATTGAGGAGAAAAAGTGGTGTAAATTGTAATTCAATTTCATGCACGTTGTTTTTCTTCACCAACTCACCTGCTTTGAAATCAATAACGGTCATCGACTTTGCATCAAGCTTTGCATTTAAGGGATGAAATTCTGTCACTTAAAAGCACAAAAATATATACATTTCAAGCGATTAATCTACACCAAGAAAAGAAAAAATCTTCAGGTCAATTAAAGAGTTAGTTAAAGGCATTCTTGGATGAATTTTTATATATTTTTATATTGTTGAAGAGATGGTTAGGAAAATCCTCTATTTTCACAATGAAGAGCTCACATTTGTCAGCCTTTTCCGCCACAATCTTTGTCGCAGAGGAAGTGATTGGATGAGAAATGTGAGAAAGTCTCGAAGCTCAATGTCAATTTCACTCTTTTTCCGCACATCCAAGCACCAGCTTTTCACTTCAATTGATTTTCATCTCGAACCACATTATTCCCACACCACTGTGAATGAAATGGGGAGGAAAAATACGGGGTTGGCGGGGGTGTGATGGTGGTTGGGGGGAAAAGACATAATCTTGTCTGATTGCTGTGTCAATAAATCACGAAACACATAATAAATTGCGCGAATCCATTATTTCGGAAACGACGTCATACTCACCATTTATACCACCCCCACCCCATCCGTGTTCACCCACTCCCATACCTTTCCATGTCTTCCATTCGACAAAAATATTATTCCTCTAAATAGTAGATTTTTTTTCATAGAGCATTATTGGGTTTGAGGGATGAACTTTTCGATCTTTCCCTACAACCCCTTTCGTGTGCTTGAATGGCATTTTCACCCCGATTTGTGCTCACACACACACACACACCCCGCTAGCACCCTTTTCCGACCTCCGGACGGGCACCCCTTTGGCACTGAGGAAAGTTAGAGTCAGTGAGTTACATGTGATTTATGCTTATTATGATTGATTTGATTCGGGTGACAACATTCTATCTCCGCTATACATCCCTATTGAACATACATAATATATAACTACCTATATGTGAGTATATAATATGGGATTGTATGTCACGATGAAAGAAAACTTGTGGTTGTGCCTTCATATATATTATTTATAAATATCTTTTTCTCAGTATAATGTCATTACGACAGGGTAGAAAATTGATTGAGCTCTGCCCCCCTTCATGGTTCGCTGTGAAATTGACATCTTTATTACAATATTACATTCAATGCGGTGAATTTGGACCGATGACACCCCTCCCTCCTCCTGTCATGGACTCCAAAATAAATATACTTTTCATTTGGACTTGTGGGTCAGCCCACTGAAAGCAAATAGAAGATGAATGGCAGTCCGAAATGGGAAAAAAATAGTAATTTTGGTGATGCGCCTCATAAACACGCGCGGTGTATTTTGCATAGACGAAGAGACCTTAATGCGCCTTCCCGAAAAGTAAGATTGATGACCGTCCAGTTCATCAGAGCAAGGTGAGGCTCTCTGCCTGCAAAACTCACGACCACTTGTCTGACATTAGACACTCACGGCTAGTTGAATTGAATGTTATGCTAATTTAAGGTTTTTCTACTTTTTGCTGGTGGAACCTAAACAATTTGTGTCTCACGCTTCGATATCTTGAGAAATGTTTGAGAATTTCACGGATGGTTATTTTTCTTGGTAATTTTGAAATGCTACCATATAAGACAAAAATATGGGGTAATAGTAATTAATTTAAAGAAACGATTGTAAGAAAATTATTCAAATATTGAGATAATAGTTTTTTCTTAAAATGCTAGTTTTTAGGGAATTTTTCATCTTAATTAATTTTATTTTAAGTTAAATCTTTCTAGAAATTTTACCAAAATCTTCAAACGAATTCAGAAAAGTCAATTCTCAATCAATATTCTTGGAATTACTTAAGAAATCCTGAACTATTCCTTTAACCGTATCAATACGATTTTGGAAAAATATTGTATTTCTACATTTTATACACTCAAAGATTACGAAAAATATTATCCGAGCTACAATGGGAAAAGGCGAGTTAAAAACAGGAAAAAAATTAAATTAATTCAATTAAAAAAATAATAAATTGATTAAGAAATTTATTTTGATTATGAACTATGTTATGTTCAAATACAGTCAGGTATTGATTAACATCGCATGGGATATACTCTTTCCACCCATTAATAATATTAATAATTAATAATAATGAGTGGAAAGAGTATCCCATGCGACGTTAACCAATACCTGACTGTATTAAAAAAAATCCTATTGATCAATTGTGATAAATAAATTAAATAAATAAATTTTTTCCAGCCCAAGATGGCAGTTTCAGTGAGTTTTTTTTAAAGAGCTCATAAACCGTTTATTCTATTGTGAAGAATATTAAGAATTTTATAACGAATATTTTCAAATATTTCAAATAATTGTTATTTTTTACCTTTTTGACCAAACTTTACGAATATCGAGTGCTACATTGTAAAACCGGATAACTTTGCATGGGTCCGAACCGACTTAGCCGTTTTTACAATGTAATCCTCGATATTTTTCATTGAGTTCCGCATTTATATCGCATTTAGACCATTTTTATTACTCTTTTATTGCATATTTTTGCATTCCTTTAATGTTTGGGCATAATAATATTTCAGAATAAACTTCTTGGTTCAATGGGATTGCAGTGTTGATTTACAGAATCCTTTAAATATATTTCTAAAACAGATGCACATCCCTTTAATTTCCAGTGAATAACCAACTTAAAGCTACACCCATTTGCAACTTTAACAATTGGAATCGTGTTTCCACTTCGCAGGACGCCATCCAAGGTCTCCGTGGTTGATTCCGCATGGGAACATTTTCAGCCACCATATAATTTGCGCTACGCCACAATACTATGATGAAGAGTTAATAAATTTAAATTTAATTTGTATATGGGTTATAATGTGAATCCCGACGAGGATGTATCGTATGTGTGTGTGTGAAATCCTATATTCTCGTATGCTCCATAGCAGCCCCGGGGCTTCATCCATCCATCCCTCTCAGCATACCCCAACCCCCTTGAGATTCATCTCCCCGGCACTCCATAAACACAGTGAACCCCAGTGATAACGACACCCATCCAGCTGCGGGGTTTTTCAAATTACGCCTAATGGTAGAGAATGGCGCGCGGGATCGGAGCTGCTTTCGGGGCGGAGTGGGTATCATGTGCGTACTTGAATTTTTAATCGTCATCCCCTTCAAATGGCAACCACTCCCTCCAAACCATTCATTCCCGGGGATGCCACTTTTTTCTACCACCCATCCACCCACAAAGCGCCCGTTGTGCTTTCTCTATGGTGTCAGATTTAATGATTTAATTACTCTTCTCTTGTAACCACTTGCCTTTCATCTGTCTCATCATCATTTTCGCTTGGAAAAGTGGGAGAAACTTTCGAATAATAGTTGTAATTCTACCACTTTTCCTCTGTACATTGTGCGACATAATAGACACCCTGGAGGATGGAATTGTGCCAAATGATGTCACAGGGATTCGCCTTTGGACTTACGCTATATACATACAACACAAGCACATGCTATATAGCTATATATGTATACGGTAATCACAATAATAATTGCATTTCACACAAAACGGATATAGAGTTGAGAGAAATTCAGATGAGAGCAGAGATATTTTAATAAGATTTCTGCGTGAAGCTTTATTGAATTGAGAAACATTTAAAATGAAAATTAATTTTACAAATCAACTAAAAGATTTTTTCTTTCTTTTCATCTGTTTGAATTTTCACAGCTTGGATACGGACTTATTTTGCTGAAGAAATTAACGAAAATTCGGAATGTATTCAGCCAATTTATTAGATTAGTGAATATTCGACAATATTATAAATATTCGGAATTCTAATCCCAAATGGAATCCGTCAAATTTTAATTTTGTTTAAGCTCCATCAAGGATAATTCTTCAAGGCTTTGAGCTTTAAAAAAACGAGACGAATTCTTGGCATTCTTTACATAGGTATCAGAGAATAGAAACCATTTTTTAATTTTATTTTGCAAAAAAAATTAAAGAATGAAGCCGGAAATGATCTGATAAAACTTTAAATTTGTATTTTAATAAATTGAATAATTAAAAATAAATATTTTAATAACGAATTCATTAAATTATTAATTAAAATTGAATTTTGAATAAAATTAAATGAAGAATAATTAAGAGAATTACCTCGAAATAAAAATATATACATAGTTGCATTAAAAATTGAATTCTCTTTACTTTTTTTTTAATAAATTTTTGTTAAGTTGTTATTTGTTTTAGAAAATAAAATAAATTCTTACAATGCATTAAACAAGTTATTTGAAAACCAAAAAAATATTTCCATACTATCAAATCTACTTTACTTTTTAAAAACATCTACATATTTAACTTTTTAAAATAATATGAAAAAAAGTTTTTCTTTAAACAGGTCCCAGCAGGACTAAAACCTACACCTAAAATATTTTAATTACTTCCAAAAATCTCTTTTCCTCTCGAAAAATCTATCTAAAGACAATTTCTCACAACTCCATCATTTGAGAGTCAGTGTCTTTTGCATGAGCATCAGAGTATTGAAGTGTCCATAGGGTTGGTCTTAAGTGGGGGGAGTTAAGGGGGTGGCTACCCTCAAGAGAAGGACATCATTGTCATTTGTCCAAGGGTGGAACGTGTCTAAATTTGTTCAAGTATGCCGAAAATGTCCCATCCACTGTTGAGGAACAATAATATTGACATTCCTGAATTCAAATGGCAAATATCCTCAAACTGTTTGCTACAATTGATGACATGCAGTAATAGCAGGATGTTGGACCCTTTTCTATGTGGGGGGAGAACAGAAAACTATTTTGCAATATAAACCATTACTTTGTGCCTTTCCGAGCGCGCGTTCTAAATCCTCCCCCATCACAAACTTGGATAAATATTCTGTATGGTACTTTGAGGCCATTCAGCTGAAATATATCTCCCTCTGGGGGAAATATTGTAATGAACCATCAGGGGGTGGTGGTTGGTTGGTTTCTCCGAAGGCCATCTGACTCTTCAACCCTGACGAATGCCCAGAGCCAGATGAATTAAATTGCTCTACACAGAGTTGTCCATGACAACAGACGGGGGATGTGGCTTTGGGGGTGGTTTTCTTCTCTCCTTAATCTGTTTGGTAATGAGCTTGGAGTCTTTGGCAGTGTGTGTGTGGGTGTGCATTAGCAGTGCTAAGTGCAGAGAACTCACCATGGACAAATTTTCAAGTCCTCGAGATTGTCCTCAATTAATGCCACATAATTGAATAGCCACGGAACGATGCCGCAGCTCGTTTGGACGCGGGTCTTCACCCCGAAAAAAAAGGAGAAGAAGGAAGAACCCACCCCCTCTTTCAGCAATACTTCCTCCTTCAAAAGCCGGAAGTGCTTACGAGGGTGGTCGTGCAGGGCAAAATCCCCCCGATAATCCTCTCTCTCTCTCAAGTGAAGGGATGGTAAATTCTACCCCGAAATTCCCCATAAAGAATTGCTTGGGAAAATAAAAGATAGATATAATTAAAAGAGTCCCCGACGCGTTTTCTCCTCGATGTACGAGAGAAATTTTCATCAAGAATCTTCCTGGCAGGAAGCAAGCTTCGGTGGGGGGTGCACCCAGGAAAGAAATTCGCAATCTACATAATCCACTCATCCGGCCGCAGAAACACCCCCAGCAATGACTTATGAAAATGGCACCGAAGAGCATGGCGCATATTTTTGGGTCCCTTTTGCCTTCAATATCCCCAGCACTTTCACCAGCCGTATACAACATGGGGAAGAAGCAAACACGACGGGGAGAAAGCTCCAGCACAGCATCAACCCACGCAGCAAGGAAGAAGGAAAAAAAATGGTGAGGAAAATTACCTCATAGCTCATAACTTTCTCGAAATGTTACCCCAGCATTCCTACCTCGTGTATCCGCACATTTTTGCCACATTATGGATAGAAACACCGTCCATATTCCGCACATTTCAACTCCCTCACCTTCATTTTGATGGGGGTGGTTGGGAAATGTATGAGTGTGTGTTGTAGCTGCACCTGACAGTGTTGGGAAATTCGTTGCGACAGGATTGCGTGCGAAAATCTTCTACTCAATTTCGTAGATGAAAGCTCCTCATGTGTACCAATTCAGTTCATGACTTTAAATTTTCACTCTATTTTCTCATAGTTTGTTTGCGCTGAAGAAGCTCTAGCTACATATACATAGGTACATCACCAAGAAAGTTTGAGAGTGAAAGTGAAAAGAGGAAGACTAAAGGAAAAATCACTTCCTTTCGCACCTCGCATCGATAATGCAAAGGGGTTTGCTACATGTGGGAAAATTTATGCGGAAAATCCTTGGGAAAATCGATTTTTAGGAGATTTTTCTGTGAAATGTAAAAATTATCTCGCAAACCAGGAAAATTAATTCGATCTTCTTCTTTTTAGAATCTTTAAGAAAACTTCTCAAGGAAATCTGATTAGGAACTGACCCCTTGATCATCCCCCCGTAGAACGGTCCGAGAAGACGCCTCGTGGCAAAAAGGGAAATAGCTCCTTTACCGGGGGTCTTCATGCAGGATGAACCTCTACCCCTGATGTTCGTGGGTGGTGAAGTGTGAAGAAAAAAAATTATTTATAGACTTACCTTCAGCAGCAAAAATGGAAAATATATCGCCGAAGGAATGTGTTGATAGCTTAGTGATGTGTGGAAAATGTACATTTAGTTATGGATATTACATACTCCTACTCCCTCTTCCTTTTCAGGTTCCTTTATTGCCCCATCCGCCACCCCCACACACACACACTGCTGCGGCAAAAAGGGGGCGGATGGATGTTTTCGGGAGGAGGTGGACGGAGAATTTATTTACTAAAATAGTACAATCGAGTGGTTTGGTTTTCCGGCATTCGAGATTAGATTGGGAATTTACTGCGCCCTCCTCCCTCTAGCACTCTCACCCCCGCGCGCGTAAAACCGGGCATACAATGTATTTTCAACTTGATTCCGTATGGGATATTTGTACAAGCGAGTTGGTTGGCTGAGGGATGGGGGGTTGTATGTTTGAAAATCAATAATCACGGGGCTTTTGCTTACTCACAGTGTGTAGCACCCAACTTTCAACAAGTTATGTTTCGCATGGGAAATGTGCGAGGAAGGAAGGGTTTTCCAAAAGACTGCCTTGTTCTGTTGCGGTGAGATTTGAGTGAATATTGAACGGATACAAGGTTGGGGGGGGCTTTAGTTGGGGTGGGTGGCATTGCCAAAAAGCTCTCTATGCTCATCCCCAAAATCCTCCCTTCGCATCGTTTCATTTTCCAACACCAAAATACAATAAAGCAGAGAGTGTGGGGGTGTGTTGAGCGAATATTTCAGAGCATTGCTGCACGGAAAAGTGGAGTCGATTGTGCTCATCGTCAGTGATGTAAAGTAATGAGGAAATTTTCAATGGGATTTCCGTCAAAATTACTTCTACTCAATTCACTATTCACTTTGCGGGAGGAAAATAGTTTTCCTCTATTGGGAAAATTTGGGAAATGAATTTCAATTTTCCCGTTGAATTTATTGACAATTATATATTTCCAAAGAACGAAAGAGCCGGCTGATAAACCCCGGAGGCTTTGAATATCAAAAATTAATATGAGATTTAGTTGAATGTATATTAAATTTGCATTTAAATGATTGAACCTTCAAAAGGATACCAAAATTAATTGAGAAATGCATTTTAATATTGCGGGAATATTAATATTAAAATTGAATTCTAAATCAACTTGGGAATTATTAGAATTTATAGAGAACATTTTAATAGAGAATAATAGAGGAATATTATTGAAAATATGGGGAGAAAGATAATTGGAAAACGATTAGTTTTTGACATGGCTGAGTATTATTGAGAAATTAAATTTTTGACTAATAACCTATGGACGATAACGCTGATTTTATTGCTTTTTGATCAATAAAATGGAGTGAAATATTTTTGATTATTGTCATACAAGACAATAACTATTCTAGAGGTGTAATAATAGGGGAAGGCGGGGCTAATTAAGTCAGTTTGGAATTTCAAATAGCAATTTCTCCCATGTTATTAATCGGAAGCATCTGAAAAAATTATGATAAGAAGCCCTATCTACCCTAATTATTTGACTGTAACGTCAAAATATTGACACCTTTTTTTAAAATCTTTTTGTCGTAAAATGTAGGGGCTGAGAAAATTGCAAAATTCTGTGTTTTAGTGGATAGAAAAGTGAAATTCCTTGTCGCGGATAAACAAATGAGAAGTTATGTGAGTAGCTACAACTAATCTCTCAGGTGGAAAATCTTTGGAAATGTTGAAAAATTCAACCTACTTAATTCACCCCACCGGTGACAATATTTGCCCACGGATTCTTAAAAAAGTCAAGTGTGGAAGGGTTCAGGAAAAGCTCGAAAACGCATATTTCCTATCGAGATAGGGAAAAGTGATCTGAGACAAAGTTGTAGGCCAAGAAATTTCCTATAAGAATGATCTATCGAAGAAAATTTCTTGTCCCGGGGGAGTCCTGTAGATAGGGATTTATCCAAGACACAATTAGCCCCGTTCTCCCCTAGAGAATAATTCGAATATTTTGATTCTAAAAAGAATTATTAAAAAAAAATCAGAAAACAATTTTTCTCAATGTTTCAGTTTTCTCATTTTTTTAACAGAATTAATCCATAGATCTCAACTTCTCTCAGAAAATAATTTTATAACATCGATGGGACTATATAAAGTTCACTTTAAGTCATTTCTACGGAAGAATTTTAAATATTTAAATGTTATAAAAGCTGCGTGGTTGACGGTGTAGTATTTTAAATATTCCAAAACCTCTAATTGAAATTAGCCTGATCGATATAAAATTAAATATTTATTTTTTTAATCAAGTTCAGCGAGAGCATAATGAATATTTCTTCGAAAGAGCACTTTTCGCAAATTAACTTTACAAAATCCAGGTTAATTTTGTGAAATTTAATACCACGAATCCATCATCCTTTTGCTTAATTCAAACCTCATGGTGGGTGCATGAAATACGAAACCTCCCCGCATATTCACTCTTTCAGTGTCCCAGCGCACCCTCCCCCAACAGCAACCCCTCGACGGCGTGGCTATGTAATGTACGTGATTGGAATTTGCGATTGGATAAGTAAAATATGCTGTCTGCTCTAATTGAAGCTGAAAACGTCATTTTGTGAAGGCTAAATTAGCGTTACAAAAAGCGTTATAATACGAAATGGGATGGAAATTTGCATAGTAATTCCGCTTTGGGGAGCACACTTCGAAGCTGCTCTCATGTCTTCCTCCACCGCCACCCCCCCAACCCCTCCCCCGGCAAAGTCACTCTTTCACAGTGTTGCTGTTCCACGAAAATTGGGAATGTCTTGTTCGTGTTTCGAGTGTGTTATCACTTTTTGATTTCATCCCCATCGCTACCCCCTCCGCAAGCCACCCCCCGCGCTGAAATAACTTTGGCGGAAGAGCAACACTATCAACCCATATTGCATGCAAATATTTTTTTCCATCAACTTGCTCCCACCCCCCTTCGTTCCACCAAGAGCTTCCTCATTGTTGTCATTATTTGTTTCATGTCTCTCCACCATGTCTTGGCGAAATGATGGAGCTCCTCTTGTGTATCCCCCCTTTCTCTTGTGTTTGTGAACACAAGTCACGGGAGGAAGTAAATGTTGATGCTTGTCTTTTGACCTTTTTTTGTGCCTCTTCCTTGTTGCGCGCGTGGGAAGGAGTGAATGGGATTTTTTTTCTTGCGTTCACCAGAATCTCCATTTTAATGTAAAGTTTTTTTTTTTTGAAGAAAATTGCAAAATAAAATTGTCCAACCCGCATAAATTTCATCTCTTTTTTGCTTCTTTTCTCTCTCTCAGAGTCTCAATTCCAAACGGTGGGTAGGTGCAGAGATATATAGACAATGCTCACACAGGGAAGAAAGACAATCACTATGCTAATCAAACACGTTTATGAAAAGCACCGTGTGCGTTAGAATAGAAAAAAAATCTAATGACTTTCCGGGAAAATAGCAACATCAACATTTATATTGAAATTCATCAGTTATTCTTATCACGTGAAATTTCTCCTTCTCCTGCGGATTTAACATTTTGCCAGCATTAAAAAATTCTTTCATGGAGCTTTTAAGATTTTTTTTTCATTAAAAAAGTACAATCTATGCGAATATTCAAGAATGGAATTAGTTTGAGAAATTAGTTAGAAGAGAGATTTTCTATTGCAGAGATTTGCATAGGAAATATTGAGAATTTAGCATGAAATGCCTGATAAATGTGGGAGATAGCATAAATAAGAGATGTTGGTTAAAGAAAAGTCTTAAATCTCAATGAGATTTTGGCAAAACTTTGATATTTTGAGCATCTCATGCATAAAATCAAGACTTTGCCGTATTAAATCTTTCTCTAATCTCTCTAATGGCTTTCTGTATAGATTTTGTTGAGATGAAGAAAGGACTTTACGTGAAAAGAATAAAAACACATTAAATACTTGAAGAATTTTTTCTATGATTAAAATGGGATCAAATCTTTTGGTCAGAAATTTTTTTCAATTCGAATAGGAATGTTCCATTTTGTTAGAAAAATCTGCAATTTTGACAAGGAAAATATCGAAAATATGACATTTGAACGTCACGCATATATTTTTTCAAAAGTAGAAAAACAATTTAAAGAATTTCCGGATTGATTCTCAGGAAAATTATCTTTTTTATATTTATTTCGTAAATTAAAAAATATTTAATTTTAATGTTTCATTTTACATTTTTTTCATTGCTTGACATTTTTTTAATATTTGATATTTAATTTTCTAGCATCTCAAATTTATTTTTATATATTTTTTGATTATTATATACGACGTTGAATGATTCAGAGAGAAAGAGCTTTAGACTCGCCGGAAGCGTCGTAGATCCAGAAAAATTGTGTCTATAAAATCACAAAGATTTCCCAAGCTTTCGGCAGAAATCTATCTGCGTTCAGGGAGTCTAGAGGAGAGATTATATTGAACAAGGAACAATTTTAGCTACACTTGATGAGACCAAATTATAAAAAATATGAAAAAATATAAAAAGGAAAAAAAATACAAAAAAAAACTTTTGTGTTTCTCTAGACACAATTCTTTTTGATCTACGACATTTTCGGCGAGGCCAAAGCCCTTTCTCTGAATTATTTTTTTTGTGATTTTTAACCTGGAAAAAATCCTTTAAACCCCTAAATTGTTTGATTATTTAGTGAGTTTAACACCTGTAGTTGATTTACCTTGAAAGATTGTGGTAGAGCAATAAGTTAGTAGACTGTATGGAACTCCTGCCCTTTATCCCTCATAGATCACTCCGCTCACCTTGAATTGCAGGTAGATTATGATTAGAATAAATTCCCTCAACTATAGCTTCAAGTATAGGTATGATCGTCACCTGTGCAAATTATGCGTGTTAATATTCGGTGAGAAATGGACTAAAAATTTTTCTATTGTCCCAGATGTTCTCAGGTGGTGCCCAATTCCAATGTATGTAGCCACGTTGTTCCACGTGAAGTGAAGAAAATCCTCTCAAATCCTGCTCAGGATATCTCTGCGTCCACCCACAATGCACCAGAAAAAACCGCCACTTTTTCTTCTTAATTCAAAATATTTATTTCACAACCAATGACTTTATTCTTAATTAAATTCAATTTTTATTTTTAACAAATGATTTTTGCGCACCACACAATCAGCACGGAAGTAGCATTAAGTGCTCTCCAAAAATACTGCACGGTGATTGTGTGCGACGTTGCGGATTTGCCGCGATTCAAACCAACGGTCCGTTGAGTTTAAATTTAGGGTTCAATATTTCATGAATTTTTCAATACAGTAAATTAAAGGGGAAAAAGAGAGCAAATTAAACGGGAATTCATTGAGTGACAATATTTTCACGAGCACCGTGAACAACACCTAAAAAACCTTTCCTAGCAATGCCATTGTTAAATTCAGACTTTCTATTATAGTTCTTGTCTAGCCCTGACTCTAGCCTTAAACTTTAGAAGCAAATTTATTTAAATATTTATTGATTTTCCGATAATTCAACGTAAATCAATCTCAAAGTTTCCACAAGATTTTAATCCCAAATTTGAGAGAAGCATAAGAATCTTTCCCTTTTGGATGAGAAAGTCAAAGGTTTGGGGTTTCCCTTTGAAGCTTTGAAGCCTTCTTTGAAGCCCAAATTTTCTATTATGTTAAACTATTCTCCTTGATTTTGCAATTTCGGAAAGTATTTTGGAATTACTTTGCATCCATTCCAAGCGCCCAGTTTTACGGTGCAAGAGGCGGGGTAAATGGTTATTGCAATTGCGAATATGGAATGAGACTAAATGGGGTTGGGGCTTACAGGGTGTGGGGAGGATAACTTTTCAGCAACTTCTCTGCGCTACACAAAACACATAAAATGGAGTTGAGACTGGGTGCAAGAGGGTGAATTGGGGGGTGGTGGGTGACGTTGGTAGGAAATGAGATGCAATGAATTGCTTCTGACTGTTGCAAACAGTGATGGATTTCATTGCAAAAAGGCCAAAGTTGCCGTCCACTTTGTGTGCATACAATTAATTATGAATTTATGGTGAAATCTTCTCTTCAAGCGTCAGACTTTGGACAAGGAGGGCGGGGTGTGCTTTCGAACTTCCTCCCGCCACCACCATCGCTATGCTGGCTTGCAGTAGAATCAGCTAACGGAGAGAACGCTCCATCTCTTTGAAATATGATTTAAGCGAACAATACCACATTGTGGGGATTTTTGCATCATGTCTCCGGCAACATTTGTCTACCCATGCTGCTTTTCTACTCTGTGACCAAGAGCTAACTTTATCAACGACACCACCATACCCCAAACTGTTTATCAGTTGCAAAGGATGGTGTTTTTGTGTCCCGTGTAAGCTCCCAAATGCGGGACGGAAGGGAGGGGGTCTGTGAGGGGTTTTCCACCCCCCACACTCCGTAAATAAATTATCATCTCACCAAAAGCACGTTGTTTGCACGCATTTGCATCCATATTACATGAAATTGGCGAATTACCTCCCCTTTTTTTTTACTTTTTTGCGTGCGTATGTGGGATGAAAAAGGGACCCAGCATTTTATCCCAAAAATTGGAATTTTCTATCTTACACACACCCCCCACACCCACCGCCATCATTCACCTTCAACCACAATTTTTTCAACTTCCATCTCTTGTACATTTTTTCTTTCTCACCCAATACACCATTGATGAAAAATTAACTTTACCTCCGCTATGGAGTTGTTACATTTTTTATGAACTCTGGCAAAAAAAAATATGTTTTCTGCAGACATTCATTTTTTTCTTTGCCAAGACTTCCTGCGGTATGGCTTCCATCATATTTTCACCTCATTTCACGGTGACGGATGTACTTTAATTTTCAACTAAGGGCCTAAGTGGTTTAAAGATGCTGTACATTTGGTACAAAAAAAAAAGCTTGAAATAAAAGTTGAAGGAAGAGGAATAATTGTGGAGGAAATTCTTCAAAAAAATTTTCAGTAAAAGGAGAAAATGCTTTAGGCTTAAGCAAGGGGCGATTAATTGAATGGTACATATTTAATTATTCCGAATTTTTTAGGAAGTTTTTTAAAGATTTTTTTCATCAGAAACTCAGCTATTTATTAATGATTTCTTTTCTATATTTTAATTGAATTTTCCTCTGTAAAATTTTTAGAAAATCTTTTATTTTCTTCATTTAAAATTAATTATTCATCAACATTCAGAATATTCGGTTTTGGAAATCAAAATATTTGCCAGATAAATTCCTCTTTCTGCAAAAACAATTTCAAATACGAGAAAATTATGCGAATTTTGTGAAATTAAATTCTTAAGTAAATTTAATAACAAATCAATTGAGAGATATTCAAATTATTCCCCACAGATATCCCCGCAAACTATATCCATACAAAATGGCTTACAAATCCCCAAAATGCCATTCAAATGTGGAGTAAAATCATGCCTGGAACAAATGGAAGAATCTCTCTGTGGAGTCCTCCAAATTGAGTCCTCAAATTACCATCGAAACGATCTCTACTCAAAATAGGATTACGCCATAGACAGATTTTATGCCCAAAGGGGTCACTCTAGGCGACACCCTGTGCCAAAAAGGATGACCAAAGTGGATGATTTGCACACCCTTTCATATAGCTGGCAAATGCATTTCTGCAGTACTACACGCCCCATGCCCTGAATGGGATTTCAATTATACCAACTGCAACCAGTTGCAATTCACTCCTGGCATTCCATCAGGATTGTTTGGGTGCTCCTTTGGTCTCGGAATCTCTCCGAGTATTTCAATCACTCACCCCCCTTGCGTGGATATTTGATGGAGGAGCTTTCCATAGGGGAGAGAGGGATAAATAAGGGTGGATTTATCATTTTGATTTCAATTCTACGAAGATTCCATGAAGGTCATTCTCACGTTTGACCTTTCCAGTAAAGAGAAAAATAATTCTGGTGACGCATCCTGTGAGGACATAGTCCGGAGGATAAGGATCTGTGTGCCAAACTATTCGTGTAATCACTCTTTGCACGCACAAAAATTCCCAAGATTCTGAAGATGATTGCGAGGGTAGATTTCAACGGGGGAGTGGGGATGGGGAGGGAATTCAATTAGTTAAATTTCGTGCGATATTGCTTGAAGAATTTTCAATACATCCCCGTACCCCTCGGGGAAACAATCATCCCTCACGCCATGGTGCGAAGGTATTCAACGGCGCACCCAATTTATCGTGAAATCCCCACAAAAGTTTCAAGTGAGGGTGGTTGGCACTATATATATTACGCACCCTCTCCAGACCACACAATCCCACACCCTTCGTAGATAAGGGCATGAAACACACCACACACACACATACACTGGGGGATTCAAAACCGAGGATCCCGGAATGCGGACGCGTACAGACGATTGGGTCGAAATTGCATTACACGCACCACCCCACCCGGAATTGTTTGCAAGCACCCCCAACCACTCTCTGGGGGTTGAATGTATAAAGCGTACCTAGTTTGCGAAAGGAGCCGAAAATCCAGCACATGTCAATGATGATGGCGATGATGATTACGCTGATGGTTGAATGAGGCGCCAAGAGTGTGAGCCTGAATAAGATATTTCCCAAACTGATTTTCTCCTCTTTGAGAGCTTCCTGCTTTTGAACTAAAGGTAGGTGTAGCATACATACATAGAATAGAAATGGGGAAGCTCTATCCCCTTTGGCAGTAAGAGCACTAAAGCTCCCCTTGGAGCGATGGGCTCTCTCTCTCTCGGAAATGCGTACACGTGGGGGTGGATGATGGCAAAAGTGTGTGCAAAGACAAATGAGGGTTGTTGCTCCGGGCGAAACAATTCGCCATGAAACAAACCCCTCTGCATGTAGGCTTTTAGGGCGCCTCCCTTCCCTCTCAAATCCATCGGTTTGCTAACAATTGAGCTCAATGGAAAATACCCCTGAGAGATACAGGGGGTGGATTTCAAATATTGGTTCTTCTGCTTCAAACACACCACCACCATTTGCGAGCGTTTTTTCTGCAATCTTAATGAGACCTCTTGAGAAACTTCCGCGTTTTCACGCACTTTTATTGGTGAGAGAGATGCTGCGTATGGATTTTCCATGAAGCTTAGGGGATGACAGAAAATTCAAAGTAAATAATTAATATTTTTTATTTCATAGTTAAGCATTTTAGGGTGATTTGAGTTCAGGGGCGTAGCTAGAAAACGTGAAGATTTATCTCTGAGGTTTGATGTTTCTTTTCTAACATTTATCGTTCTAAGGTTTTACGTTTTCTTCCTAAAGTTTGATTTTCATTCTAATTTTTGACATTTTTCTATCACCACGTTTATTCTGACGTTTCACTTTTAATTAAATATTTAACGTTTCTTTTTTAACGTTTTAAAATATTGTTTTAAAATTTTTCTTTTAATTTTCAGCACGGAAATAATTACTTATGATTCCTAAAGAAAAACTTGAACTTTTCGTTAATGAAGAATATTTTTTAATTCAAAAAAAAATCTTGATCAGAAGAATATATAATTTTTTAATTTTAAATCTTTTTTACATGCAGCTTTTATTTTTTAAATGCAAAATTTAACTTGTTTATAGGTAATTTTAACTCTCCATCGCTTATGTGATGTCCCAATATCAATAAATTCATGAAAATTGAAGAAAAAATTCCCAGAAAGGAAAATAAATTTTACAAAATAGCCCCAAAGCTCTGAAACATTTAATTTAACATCCACCCAGTTAAACTCATTTAAATTTTTGCGACTGACAGTTGATAACTTTTTGGTTAACCCAATGGAAAGCTCCACTGTACCTCAACATAACTTCCGCCTGTCATATCAGTGGTAAATTAAACTCGGAGAAAATGAGTAAATTTTGAATGGAGTTTTCATGACTTTTCCACAAAACTTGACTCATATTCTGCTGATGCAACTTTGATGCAATTCCACACATTTATCCAATATTGTGTCTCACTTTGAGTCATGTAAATTAAAATTGCAATTTATGCTCAATTTCAAAACTAATTTGCAATTTACAAATAGAATTGAAGATAATTTCTGCTTGAATTTTATTGTAATTGCCACAATTAATTCCGCGCGTGTTATTAGGGCGGGAATATAGTTTGTCTGATTTAACTCAACTCATGCAAAGCAACAATGTTTTCAGTTGCAACACAAAAATATTATGTTGCATCCACAAAATGTTTGGTCTTGCGAAAATTGTGTAAAGCATTCAATATGGGAAGCAACAACAGCAACAAAAAAAAACATCCCTTAGGGGAGTAATCTCGAATTCAAACCCCCACTTCTATCCGCGCGCATGTTACATTATGTAATTGAGTAAATAGAAAGGAGAACAAGGGGCGCAATGTGCGGCTTATGAACGAAAGGGAATTCACGGGAGCTTTTGCGAAGGGATGAGGAGGAGTATGAGGGTGGCTCAGAGGGAGCGAACTTTCCAAATGAATGAGAATTTGTAATAAGAATTGACGAATATTGAATTTCCATTTGAGAGATTAACGTTTCGATTTTATAAATTTGTATGGATTCCCCGCATATACCCACCGCACCATTTAAGGCTCACAAGGCTCAGAACAAATGAAGATCGATTGGTGTGCAAAATCCACATTGGAAATTCCTTGTCTCTCTCACTCTATGCTTTTGTGGATTCACCAATGGGGATGTAATTGAAATTCAAGCTATAAATGATTTCATACACATTCATTTCTTTTGCACCCAATCGTGGGTTTTTGCGACAGAAAACACCAAAAATATATTTGATTTCCCTCAATGCGCCATCATATTTCAATATTTAATGTTTTCCCAACACCAAGCGCCTTTGAGAGGTGACGTAGCTCTCACACCTTCTTACACGAGGGGGATGAAAATCCTCCACGAGACTTTCTTTAAATGTAATTGATTTGGAAAAATGTTTGGGGGATCTTTTTCATTTGATATTTGTAATTAAAAGATTAAAGAAAATTCTAACTCTAAATAAATTATTTATTAAATGAAAAACTGGAGACATTTAAGTCCGTTCTAAAGCAGATAATATTTCTTTCTCTTAAAAACAAACAATTAGGTACACTTTTTAAATAAAAAGAAGAAAAAGAAAAATGCTTAAAAGAATTAAGGCCACATTTCCTTTTCTTTTTAGAGCAACCAAGCGTCTCCACTTAAATTAAATATTTAAAATTTCTTTAGTCTTTAAAAAAGTTACTTTATTTAAATGCTAACAAAGAAAAACCATCAGAATAAATCTAAAAAATACTTGGTATGCCACGATTGTGGTATACCAACTAATATAGTTTTAAATAAAAGAATTCAGTTCATTTATTCAATTAATTTATTAATCATTCCGCATTAACAAATTTGGAAGATGTAGGACCTCACCTCGTTGTTAACTGCTCGGCAAATTAAAATTTTTATAGAATAATTCGCTATAAATATTCCAAATATTTAAAATTCTTTGTTTTGTATTTTGCACATTTTTGTCCCTTGAATTTTATTATAATCACAAATATTTTCTCAATTAAATTAGCACCAAAAACTCTCTTTATTCCTTATGAAAATATCATAAATAAGTTTAAGAATATTATTTTTCCTTCAAAAACACCTCAGACACGTTTACCAGCAAATGTGACACTGAATTTATGTGATCCGACATTCGAGGATAAGTTTCACTCAATTTTTTTTTGTTTTGCCATGAAAACTTCCTCAAATTTTTATAACATTCTTTAACTTATTTGTGATAAGAGTCATCTATCTCTCTGGCTTCTCTCCTTCTGGCTTCTTTCCATCCGGTCCATGAAACTCATCCAGCTTTCTTTTCTTATACATCTGTTGCTGATAAAAGCGATCTTTTGCGGCTCTAAGAACAGCCCCGAAGATCTTTGGGTATCTTCTTCGGAATGCTGTATCGCATACTTTACGACTTCATTATTTTGACAGGTTACGCTTTCTCATTGTTCCTTTGAAGTTGAAGTCCTGTAAAAGCTATGGCTGCATTTACTTCATTAGACATTCTCTGTCTCCCTTTTTTACGATTTCCCAGACTGCCTGAAACAATGCCGATTCTCTCGGGCGTTTATTCTTTACTTCTTTTGATCGCTACACTCGAACTTCTCTCTTGGCGTCCTCGTAGTTCTCACAAATGATGGGCGCTAGCCTCTTCTCGAGGCGTCGAGGTACTAACTCACAGGAGATTTCTGGGATGCCTTCGCCTTCGACACTGCTCTGGGTAGCACTTCCGGCCCACAGGGAATTTCTGGGGGTTATCAAAATTAATCTTAGAGACGTGTGCTCTTGAGAGAAGCCCAGATAGAACTGACAAATCCGTCTCTGCATGGGAAAGACGGCACAAATTTAACGAAAGGCAAACACACATACATTTACAGTGAACGACACCTCCCTCCCCTTTTGGAGACTTTTTCAAATAATTCGGTTATCATTCCCATCATAGAAGATTTTGAGAATTACGCACGTTAAAAGCCGCTTCTACTGCAAGCCTTGAGGATTGCTTCATTTTGATTTTTACATCCTCAGGCTCCTTCAATGTTTTGATTGGAAAAACATTTTTCTCCTCAGAATTTTACGTGAAAAATGAGTTCGAAAGAAGTAAATCCGGATACAGTCTTGTTTCGCATGTGTTTTATTCTACATATAGCGACGTTTCCGTCAATAAGTGAACTAAACTGCATCCGATTAACTTCTTTCGCAGAACACTGCCCAGTCGTTAATACTTAAATTACGAAAAAAAAAGCTGTTCATTCCCATTTGAAAGTCATTTACATCTACTTCAAATTTTCATCAATTTTTTCGTTTCCTTGAGTTCGCCCGTTGAAATCGTATTCATCCATTTTTCTCCAAATTTCACTTTTTATTTTACTAAAACTGTGGATACTTACTTTAACTACTTGGCGAGACCACTGTACTATACTTAATAATACCTAAACAGCCATACTCCACATAATCATCTCTCGGTTTATAAAGAATTTATCTGAGAGATGATTAAGTGGGGTATGACTGTAGTTAATAATGAAAGTTTTAAATAAAATCAGTTAAATAACGACAAATTCTTTAAAGTTCAATTGCCCTTTGTGAACAAATATTAATAAATAAATGTTGAGAAGTTTGAGAAGTTTTGAGAGATTCATGTATTTTGTGGATGAAATTCAAGCCCCATTTGAAACGTAACTCATCCACCACGTACAGGATGTTTCTAAGAGGGGTGTCAGTACAGTACAGATACCCCCAAAAAAGGACATGAAGGATATGTTATTACAACTTCCTCACATGAGTGGAAGAACTTTGGGGACGTGAATTGGAGCATTTTGTACGGGAGGGTTGGGGGGCAGCCTAATTTGCCTTTTGAGTGACACTCGCACATTATATTTGGTAGCTAACATATAGAGGGGCTTCTTGTGACATTCATACTACCGCAATTTATTTGATATGCAGTCTTATTATATTTATGAGACTCTTTTGCCATGTCGTACGGAAGGATCGCAAAAGACACCACCAAAATATTCCACCCCCTCGGCTGTTCATCTTTCGTCACAAAATCATCATCAAGCACGCGGGGGCCGGGCAAAGGGAGAAAGATGATGGGAACCGGAGTGGAATTTAACGCTACACCGACCTATTAAAAGCAATGAGGAGTGTTTAGTGCTTTAAATGAAGTTTTCCGGACAAATTATATCCATCCTGCCAGTACGTAAACTTTTCTTCTCTAAGCATCCCTCTGCAGGGCACTTTCGTTGTATATTTTACGGTTTGCAGACACCTTAAACAGTCTCATTTGTATTTTATACGCCATACCCTTGGACTCTCAGCATCCACTCAACTGGTACTAAACTTCCCGCTGGGGTTTTCCTCCTGTTTTTTTTCTGTGTATATTTTTCGGTGTATTTTTAGCAGAGCGCAGTATAAATTCTTAAAGAAAGGATACTCCCCAACGGAACCACCCCCAAATGACGTCCAAAAGCGCATCCCTGGGTGGGCTAATACATATATACATACATGTAAGAATCCCAACGCTCGGCTGATGATTTTCCTTCAGTACACATAGAATGGGAAAACCACTCTTGTGGGAGAAATTTTTAATAGAAAAGTTTTTAAGGATTATGTGGGTGAATTATCGTAATTTTTTCCCCATTCTCTGCACAACCATCACGTGCTCCGGGTGTGTAGCACCCCTCATCCACCTTGCTGCGCCCTTGCAATTTCTCAACATACCACGGGGTGGGAAGAAAGTTTCCACCATGAAATACACTCGAAAGTTCCAACTTTGTAGTATCAGTAAGTGGTTGATTGAGGTAACTTACGTTAAATGTGCAAGATGGAAACTTTATATTGTTCCCCACCACACACCCAGGACCATCTATGGAAAATTTGTCATCGGGCGGAGATTTATGCAACTGACTCTGTCACAGTTGAGCAAATTTTCTCAGCACAATGACGAAGATGATGGCCTTTTGAGAGTTTTGAGGGGGAGGTGGGGGTGCCCTTTGCGTGGGGAATGGAGCACATTGTGATAAGCGGTAAAGTCAAGAAAGTTTACGAGTTTCCATGGCTAAGGCAATGTGAAATTGTTCCTCAACAATGTTTCTCTGCACATACAGAAGGTATAAATTTCTAACATATATAATAATTAAATATCTTCACTATGAGACTTCATCAATGGGCTACTTCTAGTTTGATTATTGAAGTTCCATTAATTGTAATCTTTGACTACCTACTGAAAATGCAAGTAATAGGGTTTTAAACAGGGTGCTTTGTAAGCTTGATAAACTACCTCTTTAAAGGGGGTTGTTTCTTATTATAAGTTAAACAATTTTATAAAATTTTTAAAATTATTTCTTTGTGAATCTTTTTAATAACATTTTATGCGTTTTAATTGATTTTGGTGAATTTTTATCGCGATTTTCTGCACTTTTTGACATTTTTGCATTTTCTTGCGTTTTTCGCACCTTGCGCATATTTTATAAGACTTTTCGTGTTTCTAAAAACGTGAAATAAAAAAAAATTGAGCCTCTTTCGAAGTCATTTTATTTCTTTTTGATCATTTTTGTTTATAAAGTGATAGGTACATAATTCCGTGTTTATTTGGGATGAAAACTTATATATTTTTCATGGATAAAATTCACCTTTTAAAGAAAAAGTGTAAGTGCTAAATTAAGAATTTTTATATAAGAAAGAATCGTTTGTAGAAAGAGAATGAGGTCAATTTCAACAAAATTTCTTCTAAATGGGGCTAAAAACAATTTTTTCAAATCTAGAAATGAACTTTCCCATAAAAGTATGAGAACTTACGAACCTTTAACAAATTAATTTTATCTGTATTTTTAAAATATTTGAATAATGTAAATACAATCATAAATGCATAAAAATTTACTTTAAAATTTTATCTCTGATCAAGAATTTTTTGTTTGAATGAATAAAATAATTATTTACAAAATTTTACAAAATAATTACATTTTTTTTTCAATTAAAGAAATATTTTGCTACCATTATTTTTCTTTACACTATTTATGTAAAATGTAAAGAAAAGTATGTAAAGAAAAAATGCATGTAAAGAAAGTAATTGTTTACATGTAGAATAGCATGTAAAATGTAAAAATGTAAAGATACCGCCCAACCCTGCTTGACAAGTTAACATTGTTGCAACCTTAAGAATTCCACCTAAACTTCCAAGTGTCTCCCTCGAGCACATCCTTCAGGCAATTTAACATTGTAGCCAACATTAAGTGTTTTCAGTGATATTTTATTCTCTCTCTAACTCATGAACAAACTCCTCTGACTCCTGGTGAGCTTTAACCATTAAATGGTGTAGTAAATATTAAGGTACGTTCGCACGTGTGTCTACGAAGGATGTAACCGGTGCAGGTGGATCATAAAAGTGTTACCTACCCTCCCAAAAACCATAAGATAGGTACGATCTATTTGAAAATAATTAAAAGACTCCCAAACTGGCAAATGAATATTTCATTGGGTGGTGGGGATTTTAATATCTCATCTCGCAGCTTCGAAAAAGCTCGCGCGTATTGTCGTGCGAAGTAAGAAAAAGCGACGTTTAATTATTCAAGCACATAAGAAGGGTGTGGGGCGAAAGCAACTCCCTGACATCAAGCCACGATGTTGTGTGATGATTGCGCTGTGGGGCTTAATGTCTTTCCTTTTCCAACCCATCATCCTCGTGAAGGACTCCGCACAAATAATTATGCAGAGAATGGCCGATTGTGTGGGTGGGTTTTATGGTGTGGATTTCCCCAAGTCAGCCAAGAGTGGTCGGTGCACTGTGAGCCATTTTTGGGGAGAGAGCAAGGGGGTGGAAGTTGGGTGTATGTTGAACATCATCATTTAATCGGGTACTCGGGATCTCTTGAATGGGTGAATTTTCTAATTTACTGGGTACACATCCTCGCTGTCTCGCAATGCCTTTTGTTCCCATGGACTTATTCTTTGGGTTGAAGAGAGGCTCACGGAAACCATCCTCTGTGCGCCATACTTTAGAATTATGCTCAAGTCGCATTTTGGGGGTGGCTGGCAAGGGGGTACTATGCTCAAAGAAAATGTGTAAGACGGTGGAGCTTGGAAGATGACGTAAGATGGTTAATTCTTCATTTCCCTACACACTCCATCTACGAAATTTATCTAGATTCTCAAGGTTTCCCCAATGAGGAGGTAGGTCTGCTAATTTTCATTGAAATTTTTCGAAATTTTCCAAGATTTCCCTTTTTTGAATATCTAGAACTTCTGACTTTCTTGCTCAAATTGACAAAAGAATCTTCTAAAATATATTTTTTTCTTTATTTTAAGAAGATCTTTAAAGGTCTTTAAGGATAATTTTCAAAACTTTCCCAAAACCTGAGAAACTTTCCACATTTAGCAATAATTTTGCAAACTCCTTCTCTTAACGTTAACATCTCCACTGGACTAAGCATGTTTCAGTGCGATGCTGTTACGAAAAAGAGGAGGATGCCTGAGTAATGTTTCCACCAACACTGAATGATGATAGGCCTCGAGGGTGCGGCAAAGGGGTTTTTGTCGGTTTTCACCCCTAACACGGCCAAAAAGACGACAAACAAGTGCTGAATTTGCTGGGACCGCAATCTTGAAAATCCTCTTAATGAACCGGAATGAATTTACGCAATTCCGTGAAAGCCTCCCCATTTCCACCCAAGAGCTATATATGTACAGTTTTCCTTATACATATACTACAGCTTGTGCGTTATTTTTCAGGGTACATCCTTTCACACTGACTTTCGCTTCTCTCATTCAGTTCCACACACACAGGCGGCATCGGGGGGCCAACTGTAAATCACTGAGGCGCTGCCTTAATCGAAATGACGAAGTGAAAAACTTACTTATTCGATGAGGCGGACCCATGGCCCCCCGCGGGCCACAAGGCTGGCTATAAATTTTCCCCGGAGAGAGGGATGAACGAACATCCCTTTTGTGTGAGGTAATGTAAACAGAAAATTCGTGAATGTGTGCAAACTATTGCAAAAGTTTCGCCTTTTTTTTTCTTTCGAGCCTTTCGCATGAAAATCTCAGGGTGGCACTCACAGAAGGGGGTGTTGTGTGAAAGAGAAATTGAGGTCACCAATGGGGGGTGAAAATATATGGGTGAAAACTATATAGACAATACATCACAAGAGAAAAGGATGAGGAAAGAGAAATTATTATGTAGAAAACCTTTACCACATCATCCCTCTTTTTCCTGATGGGTTTTTGGCTTCTTCATTGCAGAGAAGAGCTTAAAAGAATTTTTTATTCTAGATTAAAAACAGATTTTTTTTTGTGATTGTTTAGAAAGTAAAGTTTAGTCCGGTTCTTAAGTTAGGCTTAAGGTTTTAGGGCAAACTTTAATTTCTATAAGGCCAGGTCTAAGTTTTATCAACATCAGGCTTTTAATATCATATAGTAAAAACAGTCTGAATTGAAAATGAATGTATATTTCTGAATGAATTTTACGAATTCTGATACCCGAAGTCGATCAAAATATACTGCTCCTAACCGTCTTAGCATATCTATATTCATCGTATAAATTATCCAAAAAAACATTCAGCCTCGTTTCAGACTGATCTAATTTTGAAATTAGCCTGACTTAAAAATTTGAAACTTAGCTTAAAAACACTTAAGCTTATATCTTAAGAAACTTAGGTCTGACTATAAATAATTAGACCTAGCTTTGCCTAGCTTGGAAAAATTTTGACCTAGTCTAAAAAACTTAGACTGGCCTAAGAAATTTTGGCCTATTTTATTTTAGGTAGGTAAATGAAGCCTATCTTAAGAAATTTCGGTCTAGATAAAGAAAACCTAAGCCTAGTTAAGTCCGTGCTCGAATACTAACAACTCAGCTATATAATCTGATTTTACCAGAACTTTTCCCAAAGAGAGCCAAATTTTTTAAAATCTTTATCTACAAAACTAAACCAACCCTTAGTGATCAACTCTGTTTGCATGGGCGCGCTTATATTTTTTCAATAGCTCTGGTGAGAAGAATAAACTCCTCCTGTGACGAGGAGTTTATTAAAGTCTGTATGGGAATGTAGAAGGAAGTGCTTGTGGAAAAAATACGATGGGCTAAAAGACAAGAAAAACATTTTGTTGTTCTCAAGAACTTCCGGATTTATAGGCAAGCATAGACTTTCGTGGATTTCTTGGATGAAGCAGCGGCCTATATATGCTGAAAAGAGAAATTCTCCTTCAGCACACACACACCCCTATTTGTTGTGCCCTTAATGCGGATCCCAATGAGGTGGCTTCCGTGTGGGGCTGGTGTGTGTTGTTTTTCCTGTGCCGGATGGCAAGAAGCTGGGCCGATCAGCGGGTGGTTTGAGAAAGGCTGGGGAGTGGGGGAGTGGATGGCGGAAATCCATTGGCACTAAAACAAGTTGAGAAATAGGCATTTCACTTAATGTTTTTCTGCATGAAATCACAAAATCTCAGCAGATTATTCCTCGCGCATACTCGAGATTCAAACTTTTCCTGTGCTATACATCTACCACCGGCACCCAGAGAAAACAAACGGGTAGATATACCCGCCTCCAGGTTCAGGGTTGTTGTGTTGGATCGTTTGAAGATATTTATTTTTATTCTCTCCTCTTGTGGCGAAGGGTATTTGAGGGTACAAAAAATATATAATCCAAAAAGAAGAAGAAAAAAAAGCAAAGGTCAGGGGTAGAAGGTTCTCTCAGTGGAGGTACCCTTCTCATGGGAAAGCCCCCTATTACCGGGTTGTATTGCGAGGCGAAATCGGACGCTCTGGCACGCGTAATAGCATGTAAGAAGCCATTAGTTGAGCCCCGGGGATGGTGTCTTATTTTATTATGTGCAATTTGTATTAGGACGAATGGAGGTGTGCGCACAGTCACCCACCCAAAAGAGGTGTTCTTATGTGCCAAACAACCCCACATTGTTGGTCCCACAGCCACGTAATTATTGATGGAATATTGTAGTTTTGCTTTCTTAATTGCTTCACTCGCGTTTTAATTATATTTTCATGGTTCTCTTAATTGCAACCTCTGTGGACTCCTTATGCGGACGACCCCATGGCAAATGGAGTACACGAACTACACGTAACACCTCTTGTACCTTTTTGTGACTTAAATTTCTCTATTTTCTCCCACAATTTCCTCCCATTTAATTTCTACGTTGCGTAAAGTGTCACCAAGAGATTTCTTGATTTCCTTTTTTTTATTTGTAAGGGAACGTGGCCCAATTCGGACCTCCAAAGGTCCACACATAATGAGAAAATTTTGTATAAAATAAAAGCAATATTCTTAAATTTGGTACCGATTTAAAACGAATTTAATGCTCTTTTGACTCCCATAACTTTCTACATTTATAGATTTATAAGTTTAAGATAATAGCGGATTGAAAAAGGCCTTAAGAGGTTCGAATTTGGGCCACATTTCCCTACCTATAATAAGGAAGCCTCGCTTAAGAACGGAAATTAACGTAAAACCGTTAAAATAAAGTAAAATGTAAATTATTTTAGCTGTGTTTCTTTCAGACACAGCTTTTGTGTACCGAGCAAAATCGAAAGTCGTCAGATCGGGCTCAAACTTGGGATGAGCACGAATTAGGGTCCCCACATTCCAAAAAACGTATGTATGCGCCAAAAATTTTTTTTTCCGGCCGTCCGTCCGTCCGTAGTATAACGCTAAATTGCAAGAGAACGGTGATAGATAGAGACTTGCGGTAAACGGCAAAGTTTAAATATCGACCTGAAGAAATCCGATTATGACGTCAAATCCACCCCCCACCCCGTGTCCGCCATTTTGAATAACCCCCAAATTTTGTTTTCGCTATATCTCCGGTTCTATATTAGCTAGAGATCTGAAATTTTGATATGCTGTAGGGGCCATCAAGACTTTTCCAACGATACCTCATGTTTGAAAATCGGCCAAGCCGTTTAGTCAATATGGTCTCACAATTTTTCATAGAAAATCGAACATAACTCGAAAACGGCTTGAGCGATTTTGATCAACCCGGGGTCAAATGAAAGCTCTCAACAAACCCTACAACCCCTCGGAACATCGCAAGTTCAAAAAATGGCCGCAAGTGGCGCTAAACCGAAAATAAAATTTTCGATGAGTTTTCGATGAATATCTCGAAAACGCCATTATAGATTTGTTTCATTTTTTGATATATTATAGCCTACTATAACATCTATTTATAAAAAAATTAAGAAAATGTATGTCGCTATTTTGAAAATATTGAGTTCCAACTTTGACATGTCATATCTCGGGTTCTATAAGTCCGATTTTGATCAACTCAAGCGCAAATGAAAGGTTTCGTGAAACCCTACAAATGTCCAGAACATTGAAACTTCGAGAAATGACCACGAGAGGCGCTAAAGTAAAAATCAAAATTTTCGAAAATTTCGAACTCGAATATTTCGAAAATGCCATTATCGATTTACTTCATATTTTAATATGTTATAGTTGAGGTTAAGACCTTTCCAAAGATAGCTCAAAATCAAAAATCTATGGAGCCGTTCCCGAGATATGGCGTTTTAAAGATTTCTTGAGGGATGACTTTTCAACTTTTCCCGACTTTGCGCGTATTTAAATTAATTCGCGTTCTAGTTTGCTCTCACAAAATTGGTACACTGAAAGAAACACAGCTCTCGTAAGCTTGGTCAGCTTACCAGTACATTTCTTTTTTTTTTTTCATTTTATTTTCTCGAAATTGAAGAAATTAAATTTTCCGGTTCAATTCCAATGACTTCCGAGCCCTTTAACTCCCTGAACGTACAACGTGCGATGGTGATGAGGTATTAATTTAGTGTTTGGTCAATGTCTATTCGCCAATCAGTTATTAAATGACCGAGAGATCTGTCTTTCCCTTGATTGATTTCACTCGGAAATGAAGTGTAATGATGCGACCAAGGGGGTGACCTCTTGTGTCCCAAATCGAAGGACAATAGATCCGATTTACCGCCTTTGTTTGGGGTCAATGGTAATTATTTCCACTAATTTTCTCCACCCCTTCTCGCACAAAGCAAAAACCACACCCTATGAGACAGAGAGAGAGTTTTTTGCCCTTCCCCCAAACCCCATCAACGCAGCATTTATTGCAATATCAGTGCTCAATTGTTAGATGGCAATCTCAGTTCACAATCTCGGGGAAAATTATATGGCCTCTCGCATAAAATATGTATTAAGAGATTGCGTAACATGCGTGCCAGGTATACGTATGTATATAAATGTGGGAGGAAGTGGGATTTATTTATTGGGGTCATCAATTAAAATTTTATATTAATGCTCAAGCACCATAATATGCAGTTAATGGTGCACTTTTACTGCAAATGCCGTCCGTCTTTGGGGATGAAGGGTGGCAGCTTTGCAGCCACGGCGTATGTTGGGCGTGTGTGTGTGAGTAACTTTATTGCGCCCATGAGGTGTTTACAGCCCTCCGAGGGGGATGATGAATGGCAATGTGTATACAAGGGGGTGGTTTGTGAGTAACCCTTCTTCCATCGGGTAAAAGCATCTCCCCCCTCGCACAATGAGAGCTCCCCACACGGAAGAGGTAGTATATATGGGTACACTCATGCTGGAGTGCAATTGTGAGGAATGCGTGACTCGGAAGGGTTTCCAATTGCACGTGAAAGTCATACACCTTCATCTGAACCGTACACCATACAGTACCTACCTACATGTGAAGAAGGAGGGGGTTGAGAAATGCGAGGGTGACATTCACACAACAAAGGTACTTTCACACTCAATTTCCATATTCACTCCATTTTCTCTCCCAACCGAGGCGCTACGGCCAGAGTAATTGTATGCCGTTTTAGGGTGGATTATATTTTCTAAAATTAAATTAACCTTTTTGATGAATAAATGGGTAGCATGCTACACACAAAGAAATTAATGTCATTCGTAAGCATTTTTAATTTTCCTCCATTCTCTATTTTTATACTTCTTTGGTGATTTTCGTGAAATGTTCAATTTAATTGCATTTTATGCCATATTCACACGAGAATTTATAAAGTCTCTCTACTTGCGCACCCAGGGGGTTAACCATTAGGTATGCTAATTATTAGTATTATGAATCAAAAAGTTTTGAATAATTGTGAAAAGGGTTAAATGTTAAATATACAATAATTTAATTCACATTTCTGTGTGATTTTTTGCGTTTAATTAGGTACATTTACGTCGCTTTTTTTTAACTCGTTAAGGGATGTAGAAAATTCTGATTTTAGAAATCGATTTTGACAAAAAAAAACTTTTCTTACAGTTCCTGAAGACTGAAGCTGTACTGATCTAAAAAATATACCCGCATAGCCAAGACACAAGTTTTGTTATAAAATAACCTTCCTATCAGACTCTTGTAATTTCGAAGAGAAAAAAACGAAAATAATGTTCATAACACAACATGTTTTGGAAGCTTTTTTTCATATTTCATCAATAAATATTTTAAGAATCAACTGATCCATAAAAAGAATCTTACGATATATCCGAGACACATTTTTTGCTATAAAAAGACATTATCCTTTTAAAAAGAAACGAAATTGCATTTTTCTACATAAATACTGCATAAAAATAAAAACAATATTTAGAAATTTGTTACTAAATTAAACAAAATAGCCAAGACACATTATTTCTGTGCTATTTAAAATTCTAGAAAATTTACCTAAATTCGTAACAGCCAAGGCTCATTTTGTGCCATAAAAAGACTTTTATAATAAATTCTTGTGTAAATGAGATGAAATTATATTTATTACCAAATCAAACCTATAGGTATTTATATTTTTTTGCATTTTATGAAATAATGTAATGTGAGTGTATTTCAAAAAATTAGCACTCCAGGTGTTTTAGCTGAGACACATTTTGTGTTATAAAAAATTCGTTGATACTATGCCCCATAAAAAAAATATTTCTATTTTCTAAATTTAGAAAATTAAAATTTAAAAAAATTAATTAAAACTAAACATGATTATGGAACGAAAACCCAGAAATTTATCCAAATAAATTGCTTCTCTATTGACCCCTCGGTGGGAAATTATATTTTATTCCAACAGAGAATAAGTAAAATTCCTTTTTTCTCACCAAGTCTGCACAACACCCATCTCATGGGTTGGAATGAATTCTTAATCACCCGCTCTGTGAGTCATTTCACCTTCTGCACGAAGAGTTTTACTTGACATTTGGGAGAAAATTGATCTCTTTCCATCCAACTCAGCCCATATGTTAAACATCACTCGTGTCACCAAAGAAAATCCAATTGATTCGTGACATTATTCGCTTTTTTTTCATTCCTTCCTCATTGCGTGCTGAAAGTCAAATAATTCTGATTTTTTGCATAAGCTATGGGGATATAACCAAGAGATTTTCCCGCGTGTAATTGTCATCTTTGCCAAGAAGGCAGTTGGAGGCTATTTTGAGAGGAAATTTCGAGAGATTTTCCACGAAGATTGGTCGTAGTGAAATAAATATTGAACGTGTCTGCCTGAGGACAAAAATTATATTGAAAATGTAAAATATATCAATTAATTACGCCTTTACGCGTTCTCTTACATTTTTACGTGAATTCCCCTTCGCTGCTTTCCTCAGTGCAATAAGACAAAATTCGAGAGAAGACACCGAGGAGACATACTTTCTGTAATTAAGAAGTTGAAGTGAATTCTTCAAGACGTATACCTCTCCGCTGTTTTGGGTGAGATTCTCTGCAAATTATTAACATCTCACCGAGTCATTAATCGTCTTTTACATCCTCCAAACCAGAAAATTTATAGCCCAACCTCCATCAAATGTGAAATATATGGAGAAATTACAATTCCTTCGCCTCCCATAAGGGGTCTTCATCTCTCTCTGTATGGCAGAGTCTTCCCTCTGGCGAAATGCTTGATATTGAAGGCTACAATCCATATTTAGGCGTACTGCCAAAATAATAATTACAAATTATCCCATGAAATATGATTTTCACCTTAGGATGGGGTTGCACGGGGCGTGGGGGAGTGCTCTATGTGTGACTTCGAGGTGGAGATTAGAGCTCATAGAAATGATGTAAAGCGATTACGTCTTGTATCTTGTTACTATAAATGGGTATTAAAGGTAAATTTCAGATACACTCTCTTCCAATTAATTCTCCTCCAATTTATCTCCATCACCCATCTCATTTTCCATTCATCTCATCATTTTCTCTGCTTTTACAACCCCTGCCCCCCACCCCTTCTTTAAATTTCAGCTCATTTATATCACCCCCATCAATTGAGAGAATTAGTTTTTTCTCTCCTCTCTTGCTCTCTCTCTCTCTCTCTCTCATTGAATGCTGTTCAATGTGCTTTAATACCCAGGCAGAGTAACAAAAAAAAAATCAATAAACCCCTTGTTATTTTTTTAATACTCAAAGGGGTGGTTAAATGGGTTGGCAAAATAAATACACAATTATATAGCAAAATGGTCAGTGCGTGAATAATCCGCCAGAAAAAAAAATTATGGTAGATTTAAATAAATTAAGCGATATAAATATTTTTCCCATGGTCAAATTTATGTAAATTACCCAGCAAATGTCATCAATTGTGTCTGCAGCATTGCTAAAAAAAAAAGGAGGTCCGATAAATTCACACAACCATGGAAGGTATTATTTATACCCCCATGTGAAATCCATTGAAATACACAGGGGGCAAATTAAAATTATGCATCGCTAAATTTGCGCACTAATTTGCATTTAAAAAAAAATTGATGTACATCAATGGGGAAATTTTTAAAAGCTCTCTTAACTTTTATTTTATTTGCATGTCCTTTTTAATTATTTATTTATAAGCTTTTGGGATTAAAATTAATAATTTTTGGAATTTTCAAAAAAAAAAAAGAATTAAAGGCAGAAATGCAAAATTTAATTTATTAGACATGTAAAGTATGTGTGCAATTACGGCAAGGGGTGTCAGTTAAAGTAAGTCAGTTTATTTAAGTCTGACTTAAAAATTTTTAAGTCGGTCTTAAAATTTGTAAGTCGGTCTTGAAAGTTTTAAGTCAGATTATCATTTTACAAATTTTGATTTTTAGAAATGCATTTTTTGGAACTTAAAACTTAAAATTTTTATGTCAGATTTTAAAAAAATTGATTGAAAACCTTAAGACCGACTTAAAAACCAACTTTAATTTTTAAGCCCGACTGAGTAGTGAATTCCGCCCAAGGTGTGACAAATAGTTGATCTCTTAAATAATTTTTTTTTAAATTATTTAGTGAATAATTAAAAATTGAATTAAAAAAAATTGAACAAAATTGAATTTTAGAAAAATGAATTTAAAAAAATGAATTAAATAAAAATAAATTGAAAAAAATAATTAAATAAAAAAAGAAAAGAAAGCAAAAAATAAATAAAAAAAATTAGAGAAAAAAAATTGGGATGATTTATAAGTAGATCTACTTATCAATTCCAAAAGAAAAACAAGAGGATGAAATTATTCGAATCTTTGCAAATATTCACTAATATTCGAATAATTTGGCAAAGATATCAAAATATTGGTTTTTAGTCCCTAAAATACACAGATTGATTAACAAAAGTCTAAAAAAAAATAATTCAAGCCCAGAATGGACTATCCTCAAGCCGGAAAATAGTAAAATCTAGCACAAAAGTACTAAATTCAAGCCTAAAAAATAGTTAAAAGTTGTAAATTCAATCCCGAAAAGGACTAAATTCATTTTTCGGTTTTTATTCGATTTTGAACTATTCGGATTTTAGCAAAGGATGTTTATGTGATTCGCTGAAAAAATTAAAATATTAGACTGATAAACATCCATTTGAAAAAAATGTGTAATTTCAATTATTTAACCCCTCCACCACGTGAAATGAAACACCGCATTGTAGTCGATTTCGACGCTAAAACGTATGTATATCCCCCCGCTTGGCATGGGCCCCTTTTTGATTTAAATTGATAGATAGGGGCGAGGGTGGGCTTGAATAAATGTGCGTATAAATGGTAGGCCCCATTATCTAGTCTCTGCACATTTATTTGCCAGCATCGACAGCACCCCCGCCCTTCCTCCAACCCCCGGGGGTGAAAATGGTGTTTTTCGGTGTGTTGAGTAGGTCTATCATCAGTTCACCCCCGACCCACTTTTAGCCACCACATGGTTAACACAGCACACTCAACCCCCGGAAGTGGGGCATTCACATTCACCCTTCCCAAAAAATGTACACAGAACATCTATATATGTATGCGAATTGTATATATGTGCAATATTGGTGTACAAATGAAAATGTGTTGATTGCCACCCCCGTGCACGGAATGCCACCCTCCTCCAAAATACTGATGATCTGGAAACCCACAGCCAATTGCAAAAAGCTCCCCCGTTTTCCCGCCACCCCTCGCCTCATGCCACCAAATACCCCAGAAAATTCAGCGTGTAGGCCACGAGTGTGTGATGTGTAAGGGGGGAGGAGGTTGGAAATGACACACCCTCTTGTGAAATCATCATCATTAATTATAATTAATTTCAAATTGATTGATTTGAGCTCGTGTTAATTAAAAGTGATTGTGTACTCAACAGTGTTTTTCACATTTTCATCCCCCCCCCACACACACGCAGATCATCCCCTCTGGTGTTTTGTATCCCGGACCGAATACATTGTTTTATTATATCTATTTTGTGTTTTGTCATCCTTTCCAATTCATCCCCAAATGCGTAACAAATACTCACTGACTTTTTGGGATCATGTGGAAAAGGGAGTAATTAAAATAGCACAAACATACATAGATTCGTTTCAGGGGGATGTGGGGGGTGGATTAACAAAAGGAAAAACCTCAAAAAAAGCAAAGCATTAACCCTTCTTCATGTTTCACAGAGAGCGTGCTCGTCTCGATAAGTGACCAGATGGATTAGCCCGACAGGACACGATGGTATTCCCGAATTGTCTTCCCGTATTTATTGCCTCGTTGGGAAAGCTCCTGAATTGATTGGTTTTTAATTGGGTTAGGAGTTTCCCTTCGCTGAAAGGTACATAGAGGTCATTTCTGTGTGTCAAAGGGACTTCTAATCGATTTACCTTTAGAACGTGTATGAGAACAACCTCCAACTCTAAGGGAAGGATTCCCTTTTATTGTTTCTAGCGGATAAATAGAAATTGTTTTCCATTTGTTAAATTATTACGTTACTGTTAGTTGAGGAGTAATAAAAGGTATGTGTGTATGTACTTTGTAGTAAAAGGGATTTATTCATAAACTTATTTGCAGAACAGTGAACAAAATGTTATTATCCATTCCATGGTACAAAGCAAAATGGTTGCATATTGTTATGTTGATAACTAGAATTAATTTTACAACCTCAATGCATTGTTATGTAATGTAAAATGGAATTATTTATTTAAGGAATCCTGAAAATCCTTTTGATTTTGCTTGTTTGGAATTTCCTGTTTTATGTAATTTTTGGAGAGTTTTTGGTAGAACGTATAAAAATATATTCGTATTTTTAGAACGAAAAATCACAGTGATGGTCGTACAAAAATTTAAAAACGTAGAAAATAAAGGGTCGGTAATCTAACGAATATTTGGACATATTTCAGAATTAATTCAGAGGTATTTAATTTAAGTATTAGCCCATTCTTTTGATTAAATTCTAAATATTAAATGACTAAAAGAACCTGAAAAAAAATCAGCAAGTAATTCGATGATCTATCTTTGTTAAAAGAAATTTTAATTCCGTTTTAAATTCAGTTTGAAAAGGATTTTATTCGTTTCACTATGAGAGAACCATTCATTCGTGATTTTTTATGTTTGTTTGTGCTTAAAAGGATTGACTGTTGAAAAGGATATTATGCTCATGCATTGAGAAAGACGAAGAAAACAGAATAGTAACGTCATTGTTTACATTTTTGAGTACAGATGATCCTAGTGGAAAATTTTTTTCGCGATTTCTAATTTTCTCTCTGTTTCTAGACATCGATTGTGCTGTATCCTGATTAATCTATGACTTAGGGATTTTTTTTAAATACGAAAACGAATTAAGCTTTTTAGAAAATTAATTTGTATTTTCCACATAAGTACATTGGTAGGGGAACCTGGGGTAATTCGGTGAATTTTTGGGAGATAATTTTTCCTGAGTTCCATGGAAATATTTGAGATTTCCCATGACAACTATCTAATAGCAAATTTTCCGGGCTACAACTTTGTCTCAGACAATTTCACTCTATCTCAACGGGAAAATGCTTTTTCAGGCCATTTTCCAAACCCTTCCACATTTGCATGTTCCAAAAATCTTGGGGTAAAATGATGAATGAATTTCAAATGCGTTTTTCTTTGAAAATCCATGTCTTAGAGGTTATTGATTTGCTCTGGGATAATCATACCTGTTTCGATTGAGAGATTTCACTCCGTATCGTAATGATTATTCACTTTTTAGTTCTATAAAATTGATAAAACACAAAATTTGTGGAAAAGCACTTCCATTTGTTTGTTTTCTACAACTTCCCGTCAGATCTGTGTACAACAAAAACCCAGCGGACAAGGAATTTCATACTCGTAGCTACTTTGGTAGCAAAATCAATATAATAATTTATTTAACAAGGAGAAATTTTTTAAGAAAAATTACGAAAAAAACATTATTTCGAGTTAATTAATTGTTTATATTACCTAATCTACCTAATACATATTATCTGTGAAGAATTGAATGGAATAAAAACATTGATTTTGTAGGGCAAAAATTTTGGGCGATTATTCAATTACGCGTCAATAGTAAAATAGATTGTAGAGAGAGAAAACACTATATGAGTGGAAGGAGGCAAATTTTTCACCATTTTACCCCAAAAAATATTCACCGTCTTGCCCCAAGTGCTACCTTTTAGTGAAAACTTTATAATAGAAAACTCGGAAAATTTCTTAGAAAAATCAGAATACGTTTGTGTTCAGCAATAATTGCTTTATTGAAAAAATGCATTTTCATAATATATTACACAGAATTAGATGGTAAGAATTGAAATATGGTAAGGTGGTAAAAGTAACTTTAGACATCGGAAAATTATTTTCCTCAATAAAATCCAAAGTATTCGTTCTACATAATTAAGCTTTCTGGGATTATTAAGAGGTGTAAGAAGCACCTATTAACTGAATGAGAATGATTAGGACAATGTATTTCATGAGATATTGAATTTAATTTTTTCCCGATTCACCATTTTACCCCAGTTACCCCTATACAAAATATTTGCTTTTATATTTAAGAAAAATTAACATTTCTCAAATAATGCGTGAGTTATGTGTTTACAGCGATTCTATATTTGCCTTATATATTACTTTATTAAATAATTCATTCACTTTAAATAATCATCTGCAAAATTTTCTTGCAAATTAAGAGACAGAGTTGATTGAAAATTAAGCAGTTCTCTGTTTAACTTCTTCGGTGTATCTCGCATCTGTTGAAGCCCTACAAAGAGAGAATGAAGTATCTTTCCCAAATTTACACATCTCTGTGTGCGGGAGATGTTTGGAAAATCAATAATATTAAGGACGAAGCTGGTACACAATAATCCTTAAAATGCCCTTTGAAAGGCTCTCTCGGGGGTGGTGGGTGATAACAGAATAATTAATCCGCATAACGCTTGTGATTTGAATGAGATTGCCAAAGAGAAGTGTTGTGAAAAAAGTCTGTATGAGAATATTAAATGAGGCAAAGCAATGTTGGAAGACTGGCTGAGGAATATGTATGTGTATATAGCATTGAAGTGCGACGCTGAGTATAATATAAATGAAGTTGGTGGTGAGAATTAAAAATTTATATTCATCTAATTGTTGCACTGCTGGGCAAAGTTCTCGGGGAATTGTGCATGGAAGCAGAGCGTGAGGGTGTGAATTTATGGGAAATATCAGCAATCTGGACGGGCCCAAGTTGAGAAATATACACCACTCAACAGGAAATTCCGCGGGAATTTATTGGGAGACAATAATTTCGCCCTACAAGGAAAGCGCATGCTAAATATTCTATATATATCTGGTGTGAGAGAGAATTTTAATGTGTGCTTAATGTTTCATAAAACAATGCAAGAATTGATGTGGAGTGATATGAAAATGAGCAAGCAAAGATATAGTCTCGAATATAATCCAATTCGCTTTGCATTTGACTGCCCTGACGTCCCCCACACACATGGCCCATAGCAACTCAGCTGAAACACCCTCGCTTTGGCTTCATGACATCTCGCCCCTGTATGCGAGGCGAACTGATATGAATCACAAGTGAAATGAATGGAGTGAATCCCTCTTCTCTTGAAAAAATAAAAGCCCAGGGGTTCACCCTTCCTTGGGTACCATTTGAATTCATCTCACCATAGTGACATGACAGGCATTCTCCTCTCTCAATATATATGCCACTTCTGCCCATGGATGCGTATATATGTGGTGTTTTGTTCCTAATGAGAAGGCAAACGAGGGTCCTGCCATTCTTCGGCTGCTGCGCAACGCATCTCAATACCAGCACGGATGTTTAATCAAGAAGGAATTGAAACGCACCCCAAAATACCTTTTAGGAGATTCAAGCAAAAGTCTTTTCATCGGATTCATTCACTCGACAGCGGAATTATTCTTGTGGGGATCTCTCTACATTCCGTCTTCCTTCCCGCACTGACAATTGAAATCACGATAATACGCAATATTTTGTGACAAAGAAGCACATTTCAGTTGGAATATGCGGTTCAAAATTAATTCATTCCCCTTTTGGAACTAATAATAATATTGATTTTACGGTTTTCATTCACTTTGCTATTTCACAACATAGTTGCGTATATAGAGTTAATTGTGTTACAAAATCAAGAGAAATTGCAAAATGAAGGGTTGTTACAGAGATTTTGTACACGGTTTGTTGCGGTAGTTTTGTGCAAAATGAGTTAAATGAATGTTATTATTTGCCATGTAATTGAAATTGTATTAGCCGCTAGATGACACTGCGAGATTTTGTCCCTCTTGCGTTGAAACGAAATAATTGTTTCAAATTCATGTAATTTGATTAAATTAATTACATTGATTAATATTGACCTCTTTTGAACAATATTTCTTTGAATTTATTCGTAAAAGTCAATCATAACGCGTCCAGTTATAAGAGTTGGTGTCCCACAACGTGCAAAAGTTTGTTTATGCGTTGTTATTTAATTTCTGAGTTGTATTAGTATAGGCAAAATTGGTTTTTTTTGTGAAAATGAGTAATTTGATGCATAAAAAAGGTCATATCTCTGGTTCTATAACACTTACAGAAATTTCTTGATTAGTTTTGGAAAGCTATTGAATCGATCTATAATTTGACATATAATATGGTACATTTCAAGGTCACCTCTAAAACACAAAATGGCGGATTTTAGTTTTACCAAAACAGTTTTTGTTATTTTTTGTCCCGAAGGAATGGTTCTAGAGATTTCTAATGTTCTAGAAAGTTGTAGTGTTTTGCAAAACCTTTAATTTGATACTAAGTTGAGCAAAATCGGTCAAGCAGTTCAGGAGATATGACTCTTAGAACTTTTCAAATTCAAGAATTTTTCAAATGGCTATATCTTCTAAACGGCGATATAGATTTTCTTTATTTTTGGACTGGGGAAAGATATTGAGTCAGGCTACAACATATCAAAATTTAAAAGAAATCGATAATGGGGATTCAGAGATATTGCCCCTTAAAGTTAGGCAATTTTTGTTTTTGATTTTAGCGCCTCTTGCGGACATTTTTGGAACTTGGAATGTTATAGACAGTTGTAGGGCTTCTTGAAACCTTTCATTTGATACCAAGATGATTAAAATCGGTCAAGCCGTTCTCGAGTTATATCGAAAAAACACTTTTTGCTTTAGGCCGCCATATTTGCTAAACCGCTTGACCGATTTTCATGTATGAATTATCGATGAAAATGTCTCACTTCGCTCTACAACATACTAAAATTTCAGACCTCTAGCTGTAAGGGAAGTGGTTGACGGTAGTTCAAAATGGCGGATGGCGGCCATCTTGGATTTTGAAAATGCGAAAAAATGAAATTTTACACCCACATTTCTATAGAAAACTTCAAATCCGAAGTCTATATCTGTTACCGGTCCTGAGATATAAGGCAAAGTTTGGAGTCCGGGCCGGCCGGCAGGCCGGCCGGATCAAAAATTTTCCACCACCAGTTTTGGAATGTGGGTTGTCTAAAACGTGCTCATACCAAGTTTGAGCCCGATCTGAGGTGGTCGGAAAATCCGACGATTACAATACTTGGTGTTGGCCACGAAGTGGAACACCAACTAATTAATTCATTATACTGCAAAACTTTTTACTACAAATTCAGCGCCCTAAAATACACACTAGATGGAGTTACAAGAGTCTTACCCACAAGAAAATAAACTAAAATCATTTGTCTTACAATTTTAAAGACATTAACTTTTTTTTCTTACTTTTTAAATAAAAGAAAATACTTTACTGCATTTTCTTAAATTGTAAAATTTAAATTTAGACGTCTCACATGGCTCTTACAACGAATTAGGCCCTCTTGCGGAGGAATGAATTTGAGAAAAATTAATAAAACTTTATTATCTTTACAATTACTTCAAGTATTTTTGCATTAATAAATTTTCCTTTCTTAATCCTTGGTATTTTAGCAACAAATCCTCTATCCACCTAAATTTCATCAATATCACCATCATGTCTAAAAAAAAATAAAAAGAAAAAAACAGTTGTTTTTTTTTCTTGGAAAAACACGGCAAGAGCGATATGTTATCAGGAATTTAATACAAAAACATCGTATTTTCTCAATTCATTTAAAATTTAAATTAATTTGCCTCCACACAGCCTCCGGGAAATGCTTCAATATCTCGAAGGCAATTTCCTCATGAAAGTCGACAATATATTGGCACAGGAATGCCGCACCTTGTATTTTTATCTCTCGCTCGTCGGGGTGGAAATCTTCCGGCTGTGAGCCTTGGAGGGGGTGAGGAAGTTGGGGGTGGGTAGAACAAGACAGCGACAAAGTAGAGGATATAAAAGGCAAGTGAAAGTTTTATAAATGCTGATACAGATGAACACAATTTCCTAAAATTTCATTATCTCTCACCCATTGTGCGGGATGGGATGCGATTTCCGGGCCCTCTAGAAATACACACAATTTCTCAAAGTGTGTAACGTATAAACTAAAAGGCATGACAAATTGGAATTAGGAAAATGCTAAAGAGGACCGTTAGCGTGGCAGAAAAAAAACTTTTCAAATGGGGTGGTTTTCCCGCCGGTACTCAAAATCGATAATTTACGATTTAGGGCGTAAAAATTTCACTAAAACTACATTTATATGTATGAAAAAACGAGAAAGTTAATACTTATGCGGAAGTATAAATAAAACCTTTAAGAAGCAATAATAGTAAATGATAATTTTCCCTTCCCTCTTGGTGGGGGTGCGAGACAATAATCTCCAATTTGACTCCACGCAACTTTCCCACACAGCAAAGCATATCCGCTTTCATTCGGATTTTGCTGCGGCAAAACAAAACAATTACCGGGAGTTCTGTATTAAGGGCGTGGGGGTGGAGGGTGGTTTGTGGCGTGCAAAAAGGCGAAGTTTTAACAGTCGCTTTGCCAGAAACACCAACTAAGCCACTTTGGGCTCTTAGTGCGTCATTGAACACTTCCTTCTGGGCGGGTGTTTTTGTGGCTGAAAAGGAAAACCACTCAATGCCACCCACAAATTCCGCGCGAATACCGTCTGCCCCGCACTCGAGGGGTGCTCTATCAAAGCATCTCTCACAGGCATCCAAGGAGTGGGTGGGGTGAGTGTGGGAGGGATGGCAAAAAAGGTAGTAAGCAGTACGGAAAGAAATGAGAAGAAAACGAATCGTGTTTATCGGTCAATTTAGCAAAGACGCACTAAATGAGAATACTGCTGAACTAGGCTAGCTAGCTTGATTCTGTGGGGTAAGATGTATAAATACGAAAGTTAATTGCCGTATAAGGGATGTTTTATTCTCTCATGCCTCCACAAAGTCCGAAAAGGTATATGGATTAGAGACATAAGAGGAGGAAAAGGGCATCTCAACAGCCATACACGGCATATTCAATGGGGAAATTTACTACAGAGTTGAAGGAAAATTTGTTAGATTAAAGATTAAATGAAAGGGTTATATTGCTATTAATGTACAAAATAAATAAATAAATCAACTTTGAACACTTATAAAGATTATGGAGTCGAAGCTTTAGCCCTAAATTGCTCTTTAAATTACTAAGACAGAATTTCTGGATAAAAATTCTAGAGATTTTTATTATTTTTTTTAATTATTTTTTCTGGCTTTAGGGGGGTCTCTTGGACAAATTGTTGGAATTGACATACACACAAAAAAATTTTAGCAGTGAATACTAAAAAAATGCTGTTTTGTTTTTAAAATGTGTAAAAATTTTGATTCAATCACGAAAATTCGCGATTATTGTAAAGTATATTATGAAAAGCTTTTGATTCAAAAATAAAAACGATTGAAACAAATCTAAGCAATTTAAAAACTACTATGCCCAAATTATTGATTCACATAGTAATATTTACTACGTCAAATATTGAAAGTATAATTTTAGGTTTAGATTCAATTTCTTTCATATTTAAATAGTAATCTACTATGTAAAATATTTAAAAGTATAATTCTTCGTAGGTAGATTCAAAATTTTTATTTTTGATCCTAATAAAAATATTAAATGTTAATTTTTTTCCATATTGAAATCACTTTTTCTCATACGCAATATTAATTTGAGACAACTTGAGGAAATGCTAAAAGAAAATAGTTTATAGACTGGAAAATAAAAGTGTACAGTGAAAGGATATCTCCATTGGAAATTAAAAAGAATTACAATCTGAACGATTTAAAAAAAAGGTAAAATTTTTTAGAGATATTTTGTATAGCTCAGCTTCTACAATGAAATTTACTTTCCAGAAAAATTATATTGCCCGAGATCAATGAGAAAATCCTTATTCGGAAAACTGAGATTGGCCTGAACTCAACAAGGATGACGGCGTCGAAAAACGACTTTTAAAAAATATACGGAATAACGTGGATGGTATGTAATATTATTGATATTTTTCCATTTGATCCACCATTTAATTATAATATAAAATTCATATTTTTCAGGAAAAATCCAGTCATATCTCCCAAATCATCAAAATGGAAAACCCGAAGGAAGGAGATCCAGAGGACGACAAGTTCAGGCAGCAAGAAAATTAATCAGGATGTGCTAAAATATTAAATTACGTATGTATAAAAAACGTGCAATCAAATATAAGAAGGTGAAAATAAAAAAAAATGAAATCAAATTGAAAAGCAATGTGTTTTAATTCTGAATATTTTAATATCTAAACCAATAAGAAATGATATCAATACGTATAAACAATGAATTTAAAATTGATGCATAGTAAAATCTAATGTGTCTTTGATTGATTTGACCTGTGCATAGTACAAACTACATTATGCATTATTGGCGCGTTTTCAAAAGCTATCATAGTAGATTCTAAAATGCAATAGCTTTTGAAGCTACAATATGCATTATAGGCGCGTATTCAAAAGCTAACGTAGTAGAATCTAATGGAATTTTGTATGGGAACAGTGTTTATTACTACGCGCATTTTTTTGTGTGTATTTTTAATGTTTTCATTTTTTGGGGTTTTTCTTAAACCTGGTTTTCCGATGTTAGTTAAATTTGTAACCTAATTATTGAAGTGTAAGAAAATCACTTTTCGCCATCTTAGGTGCGACGCCATCTTGTGATTTTCCGACTTTTCCACAGAACTGCCCTAAAACACAAAGGTAGGTTTTCCTCAGGATCTACTGGATGGATTTTGATGGGGTAAAAAGCAAATGAAAGAGGAAATACCAATGCAGATTTTGATGTACCAGAATTTTGAATTTCCATTCTGGGGCTGAGAAAAAAGGGAAAAATTTGACTTTAGTTCAGATATTTTTGACATTTTTCCACATTTTTCTTACCTTTCAATAATAAGTCTTAAAATGTGGCCTACACTGGAAAATCAAGTTTAAGAAAAACCCCAAGAAAAATAAAAATATTTAATTTCATCAGCTCTCACAAGAGACCCCCCTTAAGACTTTTTAAAGTCTAAAAATTTTTAAAAACTAATTATTATGAATTGTTTTTTTTTTTTTAATAATAATTCGACTGAATTTCAATAATGGGATTTTTTCAGCGACTAAAAAACCCTTGAAATTCAATTGAAATCTTGAAATTTCAGTACAAAATTCAAAGGCCGCTGAATAAGACCAATTATTCGTTATTTAATCAAAAATTTTGCATTAAAAGTCATCTCTTAATATTTATACGACAATTACTGACCCAAACGACGAAACTGATACACACATTTCACAAATTGCAACAATTCCTTTTCTTCTTCAAACATCTTTGATTTACTGACGTAGCTGTTTAATGAAGTTGTTTAAAAAAAACAAAATTATCTCTCTATTTTCGCTGAGAAATAGGACAAGAAGGATTCCGAAAGCTCTGAAAGAAAAACAGAGATTTTCGCTTTGATTTAATGAGGTTTTCTTACACAGAAAATAAAAGTTCGTAGCATTGTTCGTCAAATTTCTTGAAAGGTTCGTAACTCCAATGCTTTTACATAGGAAAATTCACCTCCAGGTTCGTATAATGGGGTTAACCTCTCTGGGAGTGAGACCCCATTTTACGAACATTGAGGTAAATTTTCCCATGTAAAAGCATTGGAGTTACGAACCTTTCACGAAATTTGACGAACAATGCTACGAACTTTTATTTTCTGTGTAGACTAAAACGTGCTCTAAAATAAAATGCTCTAATGTAAAACAAACTTTAAATAAAATTTACCAAAATTCATCTTGAATCTTTAATCTTTAATCCCATCAACTCTGGTTGTGCGTATGTAAGTTTTCTGTGCTCCAATTGTACACATGCGTAGCTAAATGAAAAAAAAAGAGAGAAATGTAGTCAACATGCATACGGGGGGAAAAGTTGGCATAGATATGGGACACAGAATGGGGGTGAAGTGGAAAAATCCTGAAAGCGGAAAAAGGGGTTGGTTTGGAGGGTGTGTTCGGGGGTGCTATATGTGGTGCGGTATAAAATACGAGTGTTCAATTAGGAAGGCGAATATATCGGTGGCTGTAGAATCACCATGTACTCATATTGCATTCACATACTCAACGAGGGTTGCTCACCAATTAATTTTTCCCCTTTCGTGTTTCGCAGCCTTCTCACCAACCCCTGCGCGTGTGTGTGCCACCCCCTGGACGTCTTGTTGGAGGATTTTATTGAAACTCTTCGCATCTGCAACTGCCTGGGATTTTTTTTTCTATTCAACACGAGCAACTCATCGACCTGGATTTCATGATGAGGAGATGTTTCACTCTCCCCCCACGCATACGATAAACGCACCGAGGTGTCATCCACATTGGGGGTAACGAGGTCTCCCTGAGTACTGTAAGTTTTCCCTTTGGGGGATGCTGTGTGTAAATGGGTGAACCCACCCGCACTGCCGTTAACTGCTGGTGGAATTCATTAAAAGCAGCAGCATTTTTTTTTCACTCCACCATTTGTTGTCTCTTCCCCCCACGACCGAAAAAAAAAGAAAGAACACCGCTCCCGGAGATATGGGGAATGAACAGAGGGGGAAGGTGAAAAAAAATTGGAAGCAAAAGAAGGAACAAAAAAGCGCCCCCCAGGGGAGCCCAAGTGGAAGTATAAAACGCGGTAAATCCCAACAAATGGACTGTAAGTAATCCGAAATTTTTATATAAAACTCATTTTTATTGTGTACGCCACATCTTTTTTTTCTCCACCTCTCCCCCGCACACCCCCTCGCCGATCTGTTTGGGACTTTTTTTTTTCACTATATGTGTGTGGTGAAGACCCAAAAAGAAGTAGAAAAAAAAACATCCCTAACGAAGGGAATTCTATATGCGGAAGAATCGTTTTGCACGGTGTGGCAGAAAAATATTCTCATATTCCCCACATGAGGGGGGGCGGGGGGTTGAGGGTAGAAAAGCATTTTGACAAATCAACCCTTGCCTGACCCTCCGACACCCGGTACTTCCGCTTCCCCCGGGTGGAATTGCTTAAATTGCTCAGTGTAGCAAATAAACCAAAATACCATAAAGTCATACATATTTCTGGGGGGTCAATATCGGGGGCTCTAGTGTCCATTTTTGCGATCTATATCGATAGTCAGTCGTCGTGGATAGAACAAATAATATTTTCTGTAACACTAGTGTCATGCAGGATAGTCAGTATATAGCTTTAATTTGCTAAAGAAAAAGCATATTTGGGGGTAGATTTTGTAAAAAAAATCTTTTATTACAATTTAAGAGTAGTCTTGTAAGATTTTTACATTTTCTTTCTATTATCGTTTTATTGAAGGAAAATGAAAGATTTGCTATTCCAGAAAACAATCAGAAAGATCTTTTAAAGCCGATTAAGTAAAGAATCAAACTGTTGTAAAAATCATCGAATTAACGAAATGTAAGAGAAGTAAAACAAAGAAGATTTTTTACGGAATCAACCCCTATTTTTGTTTATTTTTCTGACTCTCTAAAACTCACCCCTTTCAGTTTCAAAACCTATCAAAATTCCTCTTTTTATTCAAAGGGATTTTCCTAATTTTCTTTTAATTTTTGATCTGAATTAACGAACTTTTCTAAATCACATGAATATTTAATTCTAACAAAATACGAATAATCGATCATTTTTAATTCTAATAAACACCCCCTAGAAAAAAACTTCCCTGCATTCTCTCCGCTAATAAACTTCTGGATAAAAGCATCGTTGAAAGTGAATTAACAGCCCCCTACTGTGGAATGATAAATTCTCATCACAGACCTAACAAATATTTAGCTTAAAATAATTTTTGAATGAAACGACGCCATATAGATGCAAAAGTTGGGCAAAAGTAGTCCGCACCCCTGTTAGAGGGGGTGGTAATGTTTTGGGATTAGAGACAAGGGTTGCGCCTAATCAAATTCCATGAATGTATTTATGAAAATCCATGCATTTCGGAGATTATTTGAGGGCAACTGGCGGAGGTGGCAGTGATCTCAATTTGCCTGTGTGCGTTTATGGGGGGAAAGGGGATAAAATGCCGAGCACCCCATTCTGCATGGTAGCATCAAATAGATGGAATAGATGACTGTCTGTGGTAATTCAAAACTACACCAAAATTGCACAATCTCATACATTTATGAATTTACATTTCGGACCAGGCTCGGTAAAGCGGGCTGGGGGTGGGTGGATGGTTGTGTTTTGTGGTAAATCACTCATGTAGGTAGACGATTAATCAGTCCCTGTCCCCGAGAAGCAAAGCGAGTGATTGAGATTGTTCGGATTGAATTTCAGGTATGAAGCATTGACGTATGAATAGTTTCATCGACATAGTCGACATTTTCCACCCTCCATTCCCTGTCCAAAATAGCCCTCAAATATTCCAATACACCCCCCATTTTCCTCGCTGAAAATGCATTGATGGAAAATTTGGGGGAAATATCCTTCACATCAATCGTGTCTAAATAAACAAACCCCCCTCATTGCGCGGGAAAACATTTTAATATCTCAATGCGTAGATAAAATACATAATTATTAAAATAAAATGAATAATGATGGACGTGATTTTTCAGCTTCCACCATTTCACAAAAAAGCATCGAAGAACAGAAGGACCAAATGGCGATGAGAATTAATTAATGCGATTCGCGTTTATCCTGAAAATCATGTCAAAGGAAATTCTGCGATATTGTCCCCTCTTCCAAAGTTAATACCACTCCTCAACCTTCCACCGTTCAATGTGACGACGTTAATGGATTGAATTGGAAGAGAAATAATTTTGAAAATTGATGGAACAATTAGACGCAATTAGTTGGTGTTCCACTTCGTGGCCAACACCAAGTATTGTAATCGTCGGAAAAACCGACCACCTCAGATCGGGCTCAAACTTGGTATGAGCACGTTTTAGACATCCCACATTACGAAAATGGTGGTGGAAAATTTTTGATCCGGCCGGCCTGCCGGCCGGTGGTCCAAACTTTGCCTTATAGCTCGAGAACGGTAACAGATAGAGACTTCCGGTTTGAAGTTTTCTATAGAAATGTGGGTGTAAAATTTCATTTTTTCGCATTTTCAAAATTCAAGATGGCCGCCATCCGCCATTTTGGGATACTGTCAACCACTTCCCTTACAGCTAGAGGTCTGAAATTTTAGTATGTTGTAGAGCTCAGTGAGACGTTTTCATCGACAATTCATACTTGAAAATCGGTCAAGCGGTTTAGCAAATATGGCGGCCTAAAGCAAAAAGTGTTTTTTCAATATAACTCGAGAACGGCTTGACCGATTTTGATCATCTTGGTATCAAATGAAAGGTATTGCGAAGCCCTACAACTGTCTAGAACATTCCAAGTTCCAAAAACGTCCGCAAGAGGCGCTAAAAACAAAAACAAAAATTGCCTAACTTTAAGGGGCAATATCTCCGAATCCCCATTAGGCAAATCTTTTAAATTTTGATATGTTGTAGCCTGACTCAATATCTTTCACCAGTCCGAAAATGAAGAAAATCTATGTCGCCGTTTAGAAGATATGGCCATTTGAAAAATTCTTGAATTTGAAAAGTTCTAAGAGCCATATCTCCTGAACTGCTTGTCCGATTTTGCTCAACTTGGTATCAAATTAAAGGTTTTGCAAAACTCTACAACTTTCTAGAACATCAGAAACCTCTAGAACTATTCCTTCAGGATAAAAAATGCCAAAAACTGTTTTGGTGAAACAAAAATCCGCCATTTTGTGTTCTAGTGGTGACCTTGAAATGTATCGAAACATATGTCAGATTATAGCTTATTTCAATACCTTTCCATAACTAGTCAAGAAATTTCTGTAGGTTTTATAGAACTTGAGATATGACCATTTTTATGCATCAAATTACTGAATTTTACAAAAAAAAATCAACTTTGCCTACTAATACTGATCACAAATCGTATTATAACGCATAAACTAACTTCTATACGTTGTGGGACACCAACTCTTATAACTGGACGCGTTATGATTGACTTTGTTTTCCAAAAAACCGACTCAGTCCGCGATGACTAAACCCCCTTCATGGACGCGCTTCTTTTGACGAAATAATCGCCATTTGAAGGGGAACGGGGTCCTTTTGCCTTTTTAATTCCGTGCAGTTTTGTGATAAATTCCAAAGAGGCAGTGGCGGACTTAGTCTGGTGTTCTTTTACTGAATTATTTTCAAACTAATATATTTTTATTTTTAAATATTAGCAAAAAAACGTAAAATAATAATAATGTCGAACGTTTGAAAAGAGATGACAAAAGTTTTGTAAAATAAAACTTTAAATGTTAATAAATGACAATGGATTAAAACGAAATGTCAAAGTAGCAAAAAATAACAAGGATTGAATAAAAAACTTGAAACGTTGAAATAAAATTATGGCAAACGGCAAGAAAAGACCAGTCAAATGTTAGAAAATAAATGACAACGATTTGAAAATGGAACTCTAACGTCAAACGTTTGAAAAGGGATATCATTAAACGTTCAAATTCCACAAATAAATTGCTCAAAGCTGCAACAGACATTAACCCTTTCAGGTCCATTGGGTCATACGCTGACCCAGAGACTCAATTTTGAAATTATTTCATTTTGTATAGTTATTTTATGAATATTGAGCTCAAATTAGTACAAGACTATGTTTTTATAAACCTTGATCACTTTATGATCACAAAAAATATCCCCAAGGACTCACAGGATCAGGAAGGACGAAAAACCGAAAGTTTTTGAGTTGGGAGTTTTTGTTAAATATGTCATATTTGAGTTTAAATGGACCCTTAAAAATTATTTTTAGTTCAATCAGCTCGCTAGATTAGTCGCGAACCTGAAACGGTTAATATAATTTAATTTTCACAATCTTTGACTACTAAATTATTCCTTTTAATATTCATTTTATTGTTCTTTAAATTAAAAGAATAATTATTTGTTTTATAAAGAAAAAAACTCATAAAACAAATTTCTGGCTACACCCCTGCTAAAAAGGGGGCAATCCTATTGTCACAAAGGGCATTAAAATGTCGATTTTCCACACTGGAATCCATTGAAGTGAATCATCAAAAGGTCCCTTTTTCTGTTTCTTTCTTGTTCCTTGTAAGATTTTCATTTGGGATTCTTTTGAAGGGATTTTTGGGTTATTAACAAGGGGAATAAATCTTAAATTTCTCCAGGAATAAATGACGTACAATTCGCGCATTGCATGGAATTGAGATTAAGTACAGTGGTGGACAGGAAAATAGAGCTATAATTTTTTTTATTATTCATTTAATACTCAAAATCTCCTACAGTTAACATTTCGTTTAATTCCACGTTTTATGCCTTTAATCAGATAAATAAAAGATTCGGGATGATATAGGGGAATTATGTTTCAACCTTCGTTTTACTTGTTCTGTTTTAATCGTGGTTTAACTGAAGCTTAATCGTCTTTATTGCAAATTAGTGTTTTAGTCAACTTTTAAGAAAAATCACAGATATTCTTATTCTTGGCCTTGAAAAAAGATCAAAGAATTCAAAACAGATCTCTCAAAAAGAAAATCATCTATTGCACAACATTTCCCTTCCTCCGAAAGATTTTAATTCATTCACCATCCCGCATAAATTCTTCTTAGCAGCGCATTGGTAGGAAAGGCAAAATAGCAAAGTAGCCATGACTGTGGGACCTTAATTTATCCATATGGTGTGCGTGATTGAAATTAGAAATGTGTCTAAACGTCTCGGTTCTTGGGAGTGAGAAAGGCATGAAGTAAAAAAAAAAGAAAAACAAGATGGTAGAAAAGTGGCAAATAGCACAAAACACCGGATACACACTTTGCTGGACCCACGACCGGTGAATATTCTATCGCGCATTACAATCACAGGGTACCGGGTGTGCATTTGTAGGTAACATCATTTTGGTTTTAAACAAAAATAGAAATCTATCGCGTTGGGAAAAAAATGGGAATTTTTTCTACTTCCAAATTAATTTGCATATAAAAAGCCCGAGACAAATTACAATTGTTGGCCTTTTCAGCTGCGCTCATCTTATGATTTGAAAAGTGCTTTGACACACATCGCAAACCTTTTAATTGGAATACGCGTTTACCTCACTTGGGCCCTACTTGCTCCCCCTTTGCGCGGTGATCAAAAATCGCACAGTGTGAATTTATATAAATGGTAAAGTCATGTTCACGACAAAAAGTCCATAATGGATATTTTAATATTAATTTATTCACTAAAGCGCACTCGAGCTGAAATTTATCATATAAAATAACTGTTTTACACATAAGATTATTATGTTTTATTGTTCAGCATGTTGACAGACAAAATGCTTTTAAGTAATGTGATATGTTGAGGTGATTCGGGGTGATTTCTCGACATAATTTTGAATTTTTTAAATCTTCAAGATCTGATTCTTCTTTGAAGAATTTCTTATCAGATCTTTAAGCTTTTGAGTGACAAACAATCTCCTTGTCAGTTTGAAGAAGCGACAAGGTGCTAAGAAACGATTCTATTTATGCAAAGTCTTAAATTTTGTAGTCTTGAAAACTCGTTTTATTCAAAAGACGAAACAACTTGGCGGTATTCTAAGATAAATATAAAGATCAAAATAAAGAAAAAAACCAAGATTTGGTATTCTACTTTAAAATTCCAAGAAATTTTCAGGATAATCTTGGAAATTCAAAATATTTCAAGATTTGGTATTCTAAGATAGAGATTTACGGTCGAACCATAACCTAAAAATCTTGTTTCTTCATACAACTTCCAAGACTTTTAGTATTCTGAGATACGAATCAAAATCAAAATAAAGATTTACAAAATGCGTTGTCAAAAGAGACTTGGATAAAAATATTCCAAGATTCTGTATTCTACGATAGAGATTTACGGTCTTATTATAACGTAAAATGTCTTGGATTTATGTGAAATTCCAAGACGGTTTTGGGGTCCTTTGAAAAATTGGTTTTCAAATGAGGTAAAGACAAAGTAAATTCAGAATGGGAGATATGAAAACTCTTGAACAAATAGGGGATGCAGATGAAAAAAGACGGGTTTTTGCCGGATTTGTGTTCACTCCATCTTGCTATTGATGGAGTGACCTCCGGATTGGGGATCTCATCCCCGGATTGTCACATTCTGGACAATCCTGGGATGCTGGTGCAAATTTTTTTGTTTTTCACTGGAATTGTGGTCACTTCTCCTTTGTAATGGTGGAGTGACCTCCGGATTGGGGATCTCATCCCCGGATTGTCACATCCTGGACAATCCTGGGATGCTGGTGCAAAAATGTTTGTTTTTTGCCGGAATTATGGTCACTTCTCCTTTGTAATGATAAAGTGACCTCCAGATTGGGGATCTCATCCCAGGACTGTCACATCCTGGACATTCCTGGGATGCTGGTGCAAAATTCTGGGTTTTTCGACGGAATTGTGGTCACTCCTGATTGGTAATGATGGAGTGACCTCCAGATTGAGGCTCTCATCCCAGGATTATCAAGTCCTGGACAATTAGGGGATGCTGGTGCAAAATTGTGGGTTTTTCGACGGATTTATGGTCACTTCCTATTAGTAATGTTGGAGTGACCACTACTCTGGCGAAAAAACCACAATTTTGCACCAGCATTCCCTAATTGTCTAGGGCTTGATAGTTCTGGGATGAAATCCCTAGTCCGGAGGTCACTTTATCATTACCAATGAGAAGTGACCACAATTCCGGCGAAAAACAAACATTTTTGCACCAGCATCCCAGGATTGTCCAGGATGTGACAATCCGGGGATGAGATGCCCAATCCGGAGATCACTTTATCATTACCAATGAGAAGTGACCACTAATCCTGGAAAAAAATTAAAAAATTGCCCCAGAATCCCAGGATTGTCTAGGATATGACAATCCTGGGATGAGATCCTTAATCCGGAGGTCACTCCATCAATAGCAAGAAGAAGTGACCACGATTCCTAAGAAAAATTCAAAATTTTGCAGTAGCATACCCCCCCCCCCCAGTTACCGCCAAATTATCATAATCTGGAGGCAGAAAGCACCTCTCCGACAATATTCATTCCATTCCCGGAGCAATAATGCCTGGGAATAATAGCCGAGATTACAATCAGGGCTCCTGGATGTAATGGCAATAGGGAAGAAATTCCCATGAAGTGTTTAAATTTCGTTCAATTGTCATCCGAGAGCGAACGAGAAAGCGCAATAGAAAAAATTAATGCGTTAGAAAGAGATATCGCTAAAGTTTTCTTGGCGCGAAGCTGAAACCAAGAAACTGACAAGTAGGATAACGCAAATTTTGATTTTACTTTCCTGGATAATTCGTCGTAAAGTAGAATACCGACAGTCTTGATCTTTATTTTGATTTTTATCTTGATCTTGAAAGGCGTCTCTATCCTAGAATACCACCCAACTTTTACCTTTTCTTATGTTTTTATTAATTTGTAAACAGAAGAGGGTCAATAAACTAACAAAATGTTCAAAAAGATGAGAAAAGTGTTTTTTTTAAAGCATTTTATAGACAAAATTGTGAATTCTTAGTGCCGGCAAGAACAAGAATATCCTCCTTGGTTGTCGAAGTATTTAGCATCAAGAACGTATCAGGTGCTCCGGAATCCTTTCGTGCTGACTCAAGAGCCTTCCTAAGAGCTCCAACTACAACGTACGCCAATGATGTTGCTAGTTCACTTGCAGCCTTGGATCCCATTGCACCGGCTACAGCTGAACTATTTTGCAGCAGAGTTATCCTGAAGTCTACAGGAATGTCTTTTGCACCTGGTGGTTTGTAGTTCCATGCACGGTTTGTTAGCAATTCCCCCGTTGAACGGTTATAGACAAGCTTCTCATGGAGCCAATATCCTAGGCCCATGACGAATCCACCCTCAATCTGCCCTATGTCAATTTGAGGATTAATACTCTTTGCCACATCCTCGACAATGTCCACTCTTTTTAGTTGAAAATCTCCAGTTAAAACGTCAATTTCAATCTCAGCACAAGCAGCTCCGTAGTCAATGTAGACAGGAATTTGATCAGATGTAAATTGATGTGTTACAATCAACTCTACGGTAGCCATATGTGCAGCCTGAACTGCATCAACCCAGGAATTGTTCACTCTGAATGGTGCAATGCGATCTCGTAGTTGTTCACAGCAGATCCTCACAGAATGCCCAACTGCATCATGAGGCATGTCTCCTGCTGAAAAGAGCGTATTGGCACTTACAACATTATTGGGAGTTTTTATCTTGATCAGCTCAATTGGGATATTTAGGATAAAAGCAGCAATTTGCGTGCATTTTGTATTTAGACCCTGACCCCCATCAATTCCTCCAGGAGTTATGACAACACTCCCATCACCATGATAGACTGAAATGAGTGTTTCGAACGGGCTTCCAAAGACTTCAGGATATTGCATCAAACATACGGATATTCCACGTTTTTTCCAACGATTTTCCTCATTGAACTTATTCACTTCATCGAGCCTTTTGTAGTACTCGCTCGATGCTAGGAAATCCTTACAAATCTTCCTAATTGGATGATCAGGTGCAATGTTAGCAAGACGAACTTCAACGGGATCTTTCTTGAGGGTCCAAGCTATATGTTCCATAACCATTTCAGCATTTGATATTACTTCTATGGCCCCTGGAGCTCTCATTAGAGTATTTGAAGCTGCATCAGTTAAGACATGATGAAAGACTACAGTCCACGTGTTAGTTACATATACGTTGGAAGTATAAATGCTAGCTATGAAATCCATTGGTTCATTGTTGGAACATCCAAGATCATGCGTTACGTCGCAATTGAGGCGTTGAATTACACCCTGATCATTGAACTCCACGTCATACTCTGAAAAAGCCGGAGTTCTCTTACCAATGGCCCTCATATTTGTTGTCAGAGGTAAAACCATCCGTATAGGACGTTTGGAGCGGTAACAAGCAATAGCAGCTGCTGCTGCAATGAAGGTAGCTCGACTAATCTTTGATCCAAATGCCCCACCTAAGCGACGAACTCGGATATTTATTTCATTATTGTGGACACCCAAAACATTCGCCACCCCCATATTGGTTAAATCCATCCATTGAGAACTAGGGAAGAGATCCATTCCATCCTCTACAGGAATGGCAATTGTTTGTTGAGTTTCAAGCGTGAAATGATACTGAGGGCCAAAAATTAAATGTCCTTTGATGCTATTGCTTGACTGATCAACTCCAATTTGTGATGCTGCAATTACTACAAATGGGATCTGAAAGCGATCTTCTGTGAGTTTTGGATCTTCTTTGAGAACATCCTGAAGTGTTGGAAGGACTTTTTTCTCAAGATCTGCCGTAGTTGGGTTTCCCTTAAAGTAGCGATATAGGCTGTCTGTTATAGAGTTTTCTGTTTTCTTCTTCTGATTCACGTACTTGATCTTAACCAAATCAGCAGCATAGACTGCTTGAGACATTTCTTCAGCCAAAATTACACCAACAGGCTGACCATGGTACAGAACCTGAGATTAAAAATTGGCCTATTTTATTCAAATTAACTTAAAAGCTGAAAAAGGAAGAAAACTTTACCTTTCCACTACAGAATACTTCTTCGGGATCTGGATAGCTAAGAAGGTTAGAACTTCTTGTGGTAATAAATGAATTTTCTCCTGGAATATCCTTGGCACTGTAGAATGCCTTTACACCCCTTACTGCTAATGCTGCACTTGCATCAATACTTTCAATAGTCTTCAGTGGATCATTTGATAAAACAAAAGTTGCCCAGAGAGCCTTAGTTAGTGGAATATCGTTAACATACTCAGCTTCACCACTACACTGGACAAGAGCTTCAATTTTCATTATAGGCTGCGATAGTGGGTAGTCTGCGGGGGTAGTTGTGAAGTTTTGTTGACCGGACGATAAGGGTCTGGCGATGAGAGAAGCTCCACTTTGATAGGAAGGAGGAATCTTTGAACGTGGTGAAAGTTTGAGAACAGTCTGAAATTAAAGGCAAAACATTAGGCCAAATTAATAGCATAGGTAAGCTTTCGTATTAACCTTGTAAAACAGCCCAATAGCAAGTCTGCGACGAAATTCAGCTGATGAGTTTGGGAGGGAATCATCGAAGGTAAATGAATCTATCAAGTCTATAACTCCCTGTATCGTGGAGTTTTCAAAAAGATCCTTTTCCTTCAAGAATTTTTCAATGGTTGCTGCATGGATGAATTTAGGATTGACTCCTCCGTAAATAATCCTTGCAGACTTTACAATATTCTTAGATCCTGATTGCATCTTCAGAAGAAATCCAGCATTCATGTAAGTTATGGCATTTTGAGCTCTATCAGTCATTTTGTAAAATCTCAAATTGTATCGATCTGGAGCTAATTGAGGCATTGAAATTTTCGTAACGACTTTCCTAGTCATATCAGTTGCGAGAAAATCTAAAAGGGATAAAGTTTGAAATGTTCCTGATGTATCAGTAATTGTGATCTTGGCAGCGGTGGTCTCAAGCAGTAGGAAGATGTCTGAATAGAATTCCCTGTGTTCGTGTTTGATCATCAAATTCCCCGCAATGGTACCAACATTTCTTACTGGAACTGTTGCGATCTGATTGAGATAATCTCTCACAATTCGGCAGTAGGTGAATCCTGCTGAACGATCAGCAGCTTCAAGGAGGATTTGCATCCATTCAGTAATTGTTATACTTCCACCAAGTTCAATTGTTGTACCGATTGAGTATCTCTTGAGCTCAATTACGGATGCAACGTCGATAAAAACCTCAATATCGTAAGGCATTCGATAGATTCCATTGGCTGTATTTCCTCCAACTAATCGATATTTTTTCGATCCTGTATTACTTAAGATATTGAGAACTTCAGCAAGGGTTGTTACTCTGAACCACTCAGCGTTATTTGCTGCTTTCACGTGAATTCTGCCACCACATTTACCCGCGCATAATTCTCCATTTTTCGGACAATTTCTCAATGAAAGATCCTCAATGTCTCCACAGAGAGTTGATAAGTTTTGCAAAGAATTCGAAGCGAACGACTTGAAGGTATCAAGGATTGGACGATACCCCGTACAACGACAGATATTCCCTCCAAAGGAATCCTCAACTTCTTCAGCTGTTACATTTCCAAATTTACCTTCATACAAACTGTACATATTCATTACAAATCCCGGAGAACAGAATCCACACTGAGAGCCATGATTCTGTGCTAAACGTTCTTGCATTGGATGGTACCGTGTTGTCCTGTCGCCTAATCCTTCAATTGTAACTACACTGAGACCATGGCAAGAAAATACGAGGAATAGGCATGAATTCACGGCAATTGTATAAGGTTCTCCGGTTATAGGCTGTACACCTTTCAGGGTTACAATACAGCAACCGCAACCACCCTCTTGGCACATAAATTTCGTCCCAGTGAGGCACAAATGGGATCTCAGGTAAGTATTTAAGGATGTATCAGGAGCCAACTCTCCAGGCTTTATTGAGCACTTTAAACCATTAACCGTGAATTTAACTTCCATTCTTGAAAAGATTTTTCACTAATTTTCTCTCACTAAGCACTAGAATTTGCAAAATTTTCACAAGAAATTCTAAAAATTTCTCCTTGACACAAAAATACAAAGATTTGGAGCTTCTTAACCATTCGAAATGCCAACAGAAAATGAAAGAAGATCGCATTGATCTTTGCGAACTTCGGCAAAAGAAATTTGGAGAATATAGAAACCGGTTAGTGTCTTAAGTAAATAATAATGTTCTTATCTCAATAAAAAAAATCTTCACGATTATTCGTGAATTTGAACCCATTTTACTAAAAGAAAGAGCCACGCGTGTGAATAATAATTTTCTCTTCGTGAAAAGTGGAGTTGAAAAGAACTTTTTAATTAAATCAATCAAAATGTCTTTGAGAGGATTGATAACAAATATTTTTATATTCTTTTAATGATTTAATGATAATTAATGATAACGGCGTTTTGATTCAAACTATTTAGATTTGTTATATGTGCAATACAATGTAAAATATACATATAAAAGAGTTTGGGCCGGACTACATTTTGTTCTCATTCTTAGAATTTAATTTCACTGAGAAGAAAAAAATTTTCAAATTTTTCATCTTCAATTTAAAGAAAAATATTTTCATGCCATTCCTTTCCTCAATATCTTCTCCCAATATAATATATACCTCGTATAGTTTTTTCCTTTTGCAATTTCCCCACACCATGAGAGACGAATGGATAAGACACTTTTTTTCCGTATAAATTTCGATCAAATACTCCCAGCTATGAATAAATTTTGTAAGCTTCTGAATTATGAATTCGTTTTTCTGAAAAGTAAATACAACGACAATTTCCCCGCACAATTGAGGTCCATTCTTATTGGAAATGCGAAATGATACACAGCACAATGTCCCTTTGCGAACCTTAGAAAAAAGATAGGCACACGCGGTGAGGAGAAAATTCGCTTTAATGTGCCCAGCCGGAGTAAATTTTCGCCTCACCGACTTCTTGTGAGTCATCTAACCAACCATAAATACCCCGAGAATATACAAACTTTCTACTTAGCATTTATCAAAAAGACGGGTGTATTTTGTGTGTTATTATGCAAAGTGAATTAAAGGAATGACATCTACATTTTATGTTTCCTCTCCTTGATATTTTTCCCACAAAGGGAAATTCAAATTGAATTTTGCCCACAAGATGCACATTGCGGAAGGAAGATGATTCTTGTTGAGAAGTTAGCACGCAAAGACTTGATGAAGAGAAGACACCTCACTTAGCAACAATATAACACTGCAAGAAAAATGTTTTGGAAAATTAAACGAGAGAATTTTTTATTTTATCCTTTATTAAAATTAATGTCTTATTGCTGTTCGATTTCTTTTAGAGGAAAATTAAAATTTAGGCCCTAGTTTGATAGAAAATATTTTTTTTATATAATATTCATTAGGACTAGAAACTAAATTATAATTTTTTATAGCATGGTGTCTCGGCTATGAGGCCTAAAAGTACTAATTTCTTATAGTCAAATATTTCAATTATTGATCACAAAGTTCCAAAATCTTAACTCTCTAATTGTTAGAAAAAAAACGTTTCAGAAAGAACTAACCCCTATATAAGTTCTCATAGCCTAGACCTATTTTGTGCTATAATTATACCATAAGTTTTTTTTATCCAAATGCATTTATCCTATAAAATCGAGATTTCAAATATTCAATTCAACGAAAATTTTTAATTTCTTACTAAATAAATGATGTGCCGAGTTTTTTCTCGAACAATTATAAAAACTAATAAACAAATAATAAATTTTATAGGAGGATTGTGTCTGGAAACTACCATAATTTTTATATCATTCATTCGAAGATGAAAGAAATTGGAAAAAAAACTTTTCTAGAAAATTTACTCTTAAACTTAACTGGTTTATGTACTCGGAAAATTTTCAATGCTAACTTTGAATGCATAAAAATATAGCATTAAAAAATTATCATATTTAACAAATTCAAATAAATTCAAGTAGTATAGGAAGAGTTTTAGAACATCTTAAGTGAAATTTAAATTATTTTAGTTAAGAAAGGAATTTTCTAGATAATTTTCAAATACTTCGCTAGAATTCCAAAAAAAATTCTGGACAAAAATGTGGTTAAAATTAAATTTGAATAGATTGAGCTTTAAAAGCCCTTAAAATCTGTGGTAATTAAAACTACTTACTGTAGGACGATATTCCTACAGAGGCTATTAACTACCCTTATTTAGAGAGCTAACGGGTCCCGAACTGAATCGGACGAGCAACAGTGGGCTACTGAACCTATGAGTGCCTGATGAGCGGCATAGAGCTAACGACTCATCTCACTCTTTCACCCAGAGCAGTCCAACCCTAGACACACATAGTGCCACAGCTCAACGTATTATTACGGTAGAAGGGTTTCTCTACCGGGGCACATAGCATTGTTCTACATCTCGGCCTTCCTGATATGATCAATGTCCTCATTGATGAAGTGAATAGTCAATCCAGTGTCCTGATTCTTTCCGCTGTAATTCATCGTTGTCATCTTGTTTTTCTAATCTCTTGTTTTTTCTTTTCCATGATGGAGTACACATAGTACTATAAGCTCTGTGAAGCAACTAAGCCTGGGGCTCAGTTAGTGAAGACGAAGTCTTCTTGCTTCGGCTCTCGTCTTGGTTAGCAATTTATCTTCCTTCTATCTAATTCTTAATTCCTATTATACGTTTCGTGTTGCTTTCCTTCTTTGTATCTTGGTTTAGCGCACTCAGCTTTCAAGCGGCACATAGCCATTGCTTGACTTTGGCACATAGCCTTCCTTAACATCAATCCAGTCCTCAATTCCGGTCGTAGGCTTTAGATTCTCTTCCTTCATTTCCTCTAGATTGTGTCTGAGTGGGGCATATAATATTTGATATTTTAAATCCTTCACATTTCTTTGTTGCTTCCTCGTTGTATGTCCATTCTCTAAAATGACAAAGAAATTATTCTCCATTTATATTTAGTAGGCTTACCTTGAGATCTTAATTTCACTTTTCTGTCCTGAAAAACAACTAATTAAAATCTCGAATAAATAACAATGCATTTCTGTAATTTCTTTTTTATTTGACTTCACACTTGACTACACTCAGTAGGCTTAAGTTTCTTTATTTCTCGAATTCAATTTAATTATCCCTACATTGGAATTCATCGGAATTATTGTGGGCACTGAGCAATCAAATGTCCGGGCTTCTTGCATCTTTAGCAGAGTTTCTCAGAGCTTCGTCGCTCCTTGGTGGTTTTCTGCTCTTTCTCCTTATTGGCTTCCTTGTGTGCTTCACATTGTCATTCTTCTTGCCATGGCGGTACGGATGGTATCGCCCTGAATTCTACCCAGAGTTGCGCTTGGAATAGCGCCTGTCTTGCTTGGAATCGTCTACGTTTCAATGTTTGTTCCGCATCAATTAGCACGCGGAGAAGTTGCGGGAGAGATTCAAAAGTTTGTGTCAACAATGATGTTCTTAAATCCACAACGGTAGGAAAGAATTCTAACTATTTATCGCGAAATTTTGCCACGTATCCAGCCTCGCTTTGGCTCTATGGATCCATTTTTCAGCTGACCTCTCAATCTCATGGATGCACATAGAATTGTCACTCTCTCTTCCCATCATCAACGCGCATTTTCAACTTCTACAAGCCAATCCTCTGTGTCAATGCAGTCGGTCAATCTGGATCAAACCGCTGGATTATTGCGCTTAGCTTCTTTGTTCCCATGGGCATGGCAACCGTGTTGTTTTGCCTTCTCGACTTTGTGTTTCCTACAGTTAAAAGAATTGAATTACACATAGAATCTTAACTTTTTTATCTTTGAAATCCTCTGCTGTCTCACTTCTTTATCTTCTTACTTACTCTGCAGCAATTTCTTTGCGATATTTTAATGAAATTTCCTCGAATTTTCTCACAAAATACCTTGAAAACTCAAACGAATCACATAAATAACAAAAATATGACACAATACCCGAGCATTCAATCGGCACGACCGAAATGTCACGATGTGGTCAAATTCCAGCAAAACATTTCGTGTTTCTCAATCTCGTCAAATTCATGTTTCAATAAACTCGGCTAATTTCACTAACCTATGAAACACTTCTAAAACATTTTGCATTTTTTCATGAACATATTTTCCTATTTAATTTCCCATGAAATCTATTCAAACTTTATCATGAATTGCCTGAAAATGAATTCCTGTTAAGACATGTTACTGCAAGACAAGACAAGACAATTATTTTGTGCGGGTGGCCACCATTCACACAGAGCATACACAAAAGGGTTAATACGGAAATTTCTGGAATCGCCAAAAATTTCTCAGAATTCCATAAAAATGTTAAAGCTCAAAGAAACTCAATTTTTTCTCTCTTTATTTCTTTTCCTGGGGGGCACTTAGAGCTACTTGCGGTTTTCCATCGCCGGGAGTTCCTCCACACAGTTGCTGGGGCGCTTCTCGATGGTCTTCGCAGTCCCATCTTGCCAATTTTCGCTGCATTTACGCCGCATTTTTTCTCCACGCGGTGGCGGCCATGTTGCTTCGCTGCCTTCTGCGTTGTCCTCTCCGCAATTTTCACTTATTTCTCACTCGCGCCGTGATTTTCACGGTTTTCCACACGCAGTGGCACACGCGGACCCTATCCCACTTCTGATATGTAGGACGATATTCCTACAGAGGCTATTAACTACCCTTATTTAGAGAGCTAACGGGTCCCGAACTGAATCGGACGAGCAACAGTGGGCTACTGAACCTATGAGTGCCTGATGAGCGGCATAGAGCTAACGACTCATCTCACTCTTTCACCCAGAGCAGTCCAACCCTAGACACACATAGTGCCACAGCTCAACGTATTATTACGGTAGAAGGGTTTCTCTACCGGGGCACATAGCATTGTTCTACATTACGTTTTCTTAACTTCTCTTCTATCTTTATATATTTCACTCTGCTTCTCTACACTTGTCTGTACACTTCAAGTTCTCCCGGCCAAGTGCCGCTCTAGTCCAGCTGTACCGCTTACCCTTCGCTCTCGCTCCCACACCTCTCCTTTTCTTCACGACGCTTCCTTGCCCTGGTGACTACTCCACCCTGGAACTCAGTTTTCCTCTTACGAGGTCGAGATGGTCCCGGTTGAGGATTATGAACTTTCCCAGGAGTAACATCTGCATCATCTGCATCTTTCTGCACTTTCTTGAGATGAGATACATTTCTCTCATATTGTACTCCGTCCGAATCCTCAATCACCACTGATGCTCCTGTCTTCCGTTTAACAATGTATTCTTGTCCCCAACTACTATGTCTGACACCATTGCTCGTCTCTTCTCATCCTCACACGCTTTCCCCTTCTCTTTCAACAATTGATCACGATCCCTGTAGTCTGAAACAGGAGGAGCTGTTGCAATATCTCCCAAAGAGGGAATTTTGCTCCTTATAGTTTTACCGTAAAGAAGCTCGGTTGGGGTCTTCCCCGTAGTACTGTGCGGAGTTGTGTAGTACATAACCAGATAGTCATGTAAATCCCTCTTCCAGTTTCGGTCGAGACTATGGCTGATCCTTATCCTTTTCAACAAGGACCTATTCTGCCTCTCCACCTCACCATTTTGCTGAGGCCAATAGGGAATGGTGTGATTGAGGACAATTCCCTTGATCTTGCAATATTCGTGAAATTCAGCGCTTACAAACTGTTTAGCGTTATCAAACGTGATTGTGCGGGGATAGCCGAGCCTGGTGAATATTTTGTCAAGCCGAGCTACTGTATCTTTGGCGGTGATTCGGGGCATAATCTCGATTTCCTTGTACCTGCTGTAGTAATCTACTACAACGAGAATATGTTCCCCCGACGGTAGAGGCCCCAGAAAATCTATTGCCAAATCTATCCACGGTCCTTCTGGCAACCTCTTCCTCTGCATTGGTTCTGGGTGGCTTGGCACTTCAATCAAACGACATCCTTCACACTTCTTGACAATCTTGATGATTTCTGCATCCATGGAGGGCCACCACACTCTTTCTCGGAGGCGTTTCTTCATTGATGTTTCTCCAGGGTGCCCTTCATGTGCCAGCTCCATCATCCTTGTCCTCAAACATTCAGGAACTACAAATTTAGTTCCCCTCACCAATATCTCCCCTATCATTCCAAACTCTTGTCTGAAAACTTGATATGGCTTCACCATATCACTCGTCCACTTTTCGGTCTCCAAAGCTTCCTTAACAGCTTGAATTTCGGGATCATTTTTGGATGCTTCAACCATCTCAGCGACATCAACTGCTGCAGACTCTAGTATAGGTAAAACCATACAAACTGTTTCAGCCTCGAATTCCGTACTTCCATTCATTACTGAAAGTCGTGAGAGTGGATCTGCAATATTGGTAGAACCCTTTTTGTAGATCACCTTGAAATGGAACGCCTGAAGCCTGAGCAACCATCTCTCAATCCTTGCACATGTCTTAGAGGTGGGCTTGAAAATCAATTCCAGTGGCTTATGATCAGTGACAAGCTCAAATTTTCTTCCAATGAGGTATGTGTAGAATTTTTCCACTGACCAAACGAGAGCTAAGCCTCCTTCTCCGTTTGGCAGTACTTGCGTTCAGTTTTGGAGAGACATTTACTCGCATAAGCAATGATTAGTGGTTTATCAACAGTGTCATCCTCGAATTGCAACAGTACTGCTCCCAACCCCACTGGAGATGCATCAGCTACCAAACGAGTGCGGCGATTATCATTAAAGAAACTCAATATCTGTGCATTACCAATCATGTTCTTCAGCTTATCAAATGCTTCCTGATGGATTTCCTTCCAAATAAAGGGGTCACTGCTGCACATCAATTGTCTGAGAGGAAATGTGGCCGTTGCACAATCAGGAAGAAATCTACTAACATACGTTATCAATCCGAGAAAACTGCGAACTTCTTCCTTTGTTTCAGGTGACCTAAACTTTTGTACTGCTTCCACTTTAGATTCCATCGGTCTGATGCCTTTCTCAGAAAGCACGTGTCCCAAAAACTGAATTTGATAAACACGAAATATGCATTTCGATTGATTCAAGAGTACATCATTCTCTTTCAAAGTAGCCAATACTTTATTCAACGCCTTGTCATGATCCTCCAGAGAAACCCCGAAAACAATTATATCATCGATATAATTCATAGCATTGTGGCACCCGCACAAAATTTGCTCCATTACCTTCTGGAAAATTTCAGGGGCACAGGAAATTCCGAACATCAGTCGCTTATACCGAAACATTCCTTTGTGGGTTATAAAAGTCGTTATATGGCGAGAGCTTTCGTCCAATTCAATTTGATGAAAGGCGTTTTTGATGTCCAGGCGTGAAAAAATTTTCGCTGACTCCAATCGTGGCAAGAAGTCTTCCAACACGGGCATCAAGTGATTTTCACGCTTAATCGCTTTGTTTGCTTGTCGCATGTCCACACAGATGCGGATATCTCCATTGTCCTTTGAGATCACCACAATTGGTGAAACCCAAGCGCTGTGTTCATTCACCGGTTCTATGATATCAGATCTTTCCAATTCCTCCAATTTTTCCTCAACTTTCTTCAAAAGCGCGATTGGAGGGCGACGAGCATGTTGAGTGACTGGTTGAACTGAATCATCAATTGGAATCACAAGTTTAATCCCTTTCATCTTAGGAAAAGGGGTGATTCTCTTCTCTTCCATTTGTCCGATGAAATGATCCTGAGTGCTGGGTAATCCCAAAATCAACACCCCCAACAACTTGGCTGTGTATCTCCCAAGCAAACAAAGTGAACCCCCTTTGATCACATAGAACGTTGCGGTTTTCAACAACTTATCATTCCCTTCAGCAATAACTATCTCAGCCTTAAAAACCTTCAAAATCTGCAGTGGATCATTCTGCGCATATGCTCTCAAAATAGATCGAGCTTCCCCTTCAACCTCCTGAATAACCGCATCATTGTTCTTCATATACGTCCACGTTGCTTCATCAATAATATTTTGTGAAGACCCTGAGTCAATCAACATCTCAACGAGAACTCCTCCAACTCGACACCAAATACGCTCATCACCATCTCCGATATTGTAGATAAAACTCTCCAGTGGTTTTGCCTCACTGTCCGTCGCAACAGCATTTACCTTGCTTTTCTTTTCGGGAGGGGTGGTAGTCACCTGTGAATCATTGGATCGTTTCACCCCACGCTGCTGTTGTTGGCATTTTACGGCAAAATGACCACGCATCTTACACTTGAGGCAGGTTTTATCCTTCGCCGGACATTTGGGATCCCGAGCATAATGTCCTTTTCTACCACATCGGAAGCATTCCACATTAGTCATGGGTTTTGGATTATCAGGTTTGGCTTGTATCTGATTCACCTCAGTATTCAACTCAATCTTTGTGGCTGGTTGACCCATCTCCTTTGCCTGAGCCTTGATCATTTGAAAAATATTCACTTGATTGATCATGTTACCCACTGTCGGATTTTTCTTCTCCAGCAATTTTTCTCGCAGCTCTATAGAAGCCAATTGAATCACCTTGTCCATAATTGCTGTGTCTCTCGCTTCTTGCTCCGTTCTCCCAAATTGGCATTTCGAGGCATGTTGCTGGACACGCAGGACGAATTTTTCAAATGGCTCATCAACCTCAGGCTTCAATGCCCAAAAATCAAATCTTTCATAAGATTCATGGCGCTTGGGAGCAAAATATGCGTCCAACTTCTCAAGTGCAACCTTGTATGGATCAACTACTTCATCCTCATCTTCACCCACATCTTCTTCTACATCCGCCCCCGGGATGCTGTAAAAAACATCTTGCAATTCCAACCCTCCTTGAGACAAAAGCAGAGACTTCAGATTTGTTTTATTTGTTTCTTTAGAAATATTCGCAATGTGCAAAAATCCTCTCTTCCATTGTAGCCATTTCCGTCTACCCTCACTCGCCGATAGGGTAGCACATTTGAATGGTGGCAGGTTGTAAAACCTCTCCATTCTCACAATCAGGTATCGTTTCTCTCCGTATCTATAAGAAATCCGAGACATTTCTCTCAATTCAACCACAACTCTCTCTCTCATCATGACGCTATCAATCAATTCACATGCAAAATATTATGCCACATAAAATCTTCAATTTCATATCATCAGTCTTATCCAGGTTCTTTTTATCTCTTCAACAAAAGAAAAAGAGAAAAAAAAACCATCCTACAATACCATCGATATTGTAGCGCATAAAAACAAATCCAGGTCTAACCGACCCTCCTACAATAGCTTTTCTATTGTAGCGCAATTCTCTAATCATTTTTATTCCAGGTCTCAAAGACCATCCTACAATAGCTTTTCTATTGTAGAGCAAAATCAAATCATTTTCATCAACATATTCCAAATTAATTCTCATATAAAACAAATCAGATACTTCCCATGGTTTATCACCATTTAAATTGCAATGTAATTCGCTTTATCGCTTTATCAAATCTTCTTTGTTTCATCAAAACCAGTTTCAACAAAATTCTCTCGGATGAAAAGAGAGCGAAAAAAACTTTTATCTCAAATTAAATTCTCTCTGAGATACAACATATTACAACATTAATCTAAAGACACTCTCCTATGCTGATAGTTCCGTTATTCAATTTTTATATGATAATTATGAGCTTCACTTTTTTTATTAATAATAGATCTCAAAAACAGCGATAAAGGGACATATATAAGCAAGAAAAAAAAACCCGTATGATCAGCAGCCATATTGGAATTTTACTCAATGCAAAATTTCAAATTTTCTCTTAATGAAAAAAAACTCATTTTCCATGCACTTTTCCTTTTCCAACGAGGGTGATCCCATCCTCGTCGCCATTTGTGGTAATTAAAACTACTTACGTTTTCTTAACTTCTCTTCTATCTTTATATATTTCACTCTGCTTCTCTACACTTGTCTGTACACTTCAAGTTCTCCCGGCCAAGTGCCGCTCTAGTCCAGCTGTACCGCTTACCCTTCGCTCTCGCTCCCACAAAATCTACTAAGAATACCTTGTACTAATATTTCCAATTTTAGCAAACAACTGAAGCATGATTAAAGGTACCTATACAAAGTTTTAGAAGCAATCATTTAGTTGGTAGACTGATAAAATTTTGTATGGTATCTCATCCTCCGTGGAAGTTTCCTTCACTTTTACCCATTAATTTTCACCATGCATTCGATAAACACTCACACAAGTTTAGCCCCCCGTCGTATATTGAATGGATTCCAATAGATGTGGTACAAATCGCAACCCCCCTCCGGATCTCCTATGTAGGAGCAACCAAACCCCCCTCAGATAGATTCTATAACACGGGGACGACACCAAATAATTCCCAATGTGCTCGTGAAATATGTGGAGTTCCTAGAGCGCAATCATTAGTGGTGGAAGATAGTTGAGATTACCATGTACATGGCAAACACAGCACATTTCCCGTTTAATCCTCCACCAAAGAAATAATCAAGCTTCCCCATTTGGAATATTTGTGGCATTCGAGAAATGATGCTCTGCAGAGGCAATCAGGTGGTGGAATGAGAACATAGGGTTGGTCGTGGTGGGTATATCTGGAATCGAAATGGCGCAATAAGAGGTGTGTTCAATGCGAGGGGGGATGAGAATTGGCCTCACACCCCCAGAGAGATCAACCAGGGAGCACATAAATAAGCCTCTTGGAATACTTTCGGACTCCCCATGTGTGTGAGCTCTATCTCTGGCACATTTGGGGCGGAATCCCCTGACTATACACACCCGGAGGGAAGGAGGGGAATGTTACCACCGCAATTGAAAGTATGTTTGCAAGGAAAATCTTTTGGGCCTTGCCACATACACACAATACCCATAACTCACCCTTATCGCGGCGATTCTTGTCGTTACGTTTTTAATAGCCATCCCGCAACATTGGTCAATAAATTCCTCCCCCATAACTTCTTCACATGCCCATCAATTTCCCACACACACACACACGCCTCCACGGGGGATGCGCAAACCCACCCCCTAATCCATACGCAACCTCCATTCAATAAATATAAAACATTTTAATTTGCAGGTTTTATTTCCAAAGCGCTTTTGTTGCTTCGGCAATTGCCAGAAATTCTTCTCTTCTGCTATATTGTCGAAAGAATTCCTCGCACTATATGTAGCGATAGAGGAGAAGAAAAGTATTTTTTTTTGTGGGAAAGGACGCCGAAGAACCCCATCGATAAATCAAGGTATATACGCACAGTGAGGAGCTTTGGGATGTTTTTTTCTGCCTCATCCTTCGATGTGTGGGGATATATTGTAATATCCGACTTTCATTTTGCTAAATTCCTCTCACATTATTGAATTTGTTACTCGGCAAAATACAATTTTATTTTCACTTTTAGCACCACCTCCACGTTGTAAGGGGGTGGGAGGGATGGAGGCATTCCAAAGAGAGGGTTCTTCTCAACTTCATTCACAAGGAGAGGGAGGCTTTTGGGTCGTCGTTTGCCAAGCAATTGAATTCCTTTTCTAACAGCAGGTTTATAGGCTCTATGAAATTCAATATCTACGGCAAAATCTCTCACTTTTGCCACATTTTTTTAGAAAGGTGTAAAAATACTCGATAGATGTCGCTGTGGAAGGGTTGAAGCCCTCTCGCGGTTGAATAAAAATTCACAAGATAATCTTGCGAGAAACTTTTCCAATAATTTTCTCAATTAAAATGCTAATTAACACCCCAACTCACCACTCATTTCTCCAGTTTCTCTACATTAATCATCGGGGGAAAATATAAATTCATAAAATGCAACGAATTGCACTAAAAATGAAACAATTTTCTCACCACACCGCGAAAGCCCTTAATTAGCAAGATGAAATGAGAAATTGCACGATGGCAAAGAAAGTTTTCCACTTTCGCGTTGTTTTCCAACGTCGCATTATCAAACATTTCCACTTAATCCGGAGAATTTTCTATTTGGAATGCACTTCATTTTCTGTCCATCTTCAAACTGTAATTATTTCCTTGATTTCTTCTCACTTGCGTGCTTAATTTACTACAAGAATAATTCTTGGATGAGTTGCACTTTCAGAATTACTTTCAAGGAGGAAGCCTGGGCGGGAGATAAAGGAGATGAGTTTTCTTGGTTTTTGTTATAGGTAATTTAAGGTTTTGGTAGTTTTTAATTAAAAACGGAAAAGCTTGCTTCCCTTAGTCTTTGTCGTATTTAAATAGATCTGAATCTATAAAAGAAAGTCTGGCAAAGTTAGCTTCTCCAAAACAGCTGGGCCGATTGCAATGAAATCGTTTTTTATCTTCCTTTTATCTGCTAAATAGAAATGGAATTCTTTATAAAAAAAAATAGTTAGAGTTATTTCTTTATCTTCTATTAAAGCAAAAATCTCTTTAAATAAAAGCAGGGCAACACTTTCCGACTTTTTCTAATTAATTTTCGTCTATTACATTTTTCGACATTTTTAACGTATACTTCAGTTCTACAATACCCTGCATAAACATCTAACAAGATAACTTATTGTTCTTTTCCATTATTTTTGTAAACTTAAGTCATATACCTACCTTTGGGCATTGTAAAAGAAAATAGATAAAAAAAAAACAGTTCCACAGAATTTAAAACTAAATTTCACATTTTTTTAAAATTGTTTTAAAACAATGTAAAAAGTTTTCAAAATTCATTAAATTTTCTTCTTTAAATCATCACCGAACTTTGAGTCGGACTCCTACGTCAAGAGTTTTAAAACGACCCATTAAAAGAAAAGAAAATCTCTTATTAACAAAACGATGAAAGATAATTTTAAAGAACTTACAAAAAGTATGGTTAATTTTAGAAATGGCTATAAAATATTATTGCCGTTAAAGCGTTAAAAACAAAGATTTTTTAATGTTAAAATTACAACCAACGAAGTTTTTATTTTTAGAAAATTTCGCAAAGCTTCTTTTACTTCTAAGTATTTATAAAGTACACTAATGAAAAAAAAACATAAAATTATTATTTTGTTTTATTACTACTGACTAAAAGATTTTTAATAACTGGTAATAAAGAGTACGTTTAAAAATTAAACTTTGCATCAACCGCAAATCCTCAATATTTTTACGGTTTTCTTTTAATCTAATATTTTAATTCATTGAGAGATAATTAGCAAACATATTATATTTTAAAATTTTTTGAAAGTTTATTTTTTTCAATTCTTTATCACTGGCCGTTTAAGGGTTAACCACACCCCTATTAATCCACGTATAATCTCAACCACGGCAACTAATTTACTTTTTTTAAGCAGTTGTTAAACTTTTAATATTCCCCAGTTTATTACTGCTTGTGAGCTCTATATTAATCCAGACTAAAATGAGTTTTCTTCAGTTTGTTCCAAACTTTTAACGTGAAAAGTCTCTTAAAAGCTTCTACAAGTGTTACAATGTTGGTTCTGTTGCTTTCAGTATTAACTATTACTGCCTATTTATATGTGAAGTACTGCTACACTTACTGGGATCGAAAGAATGTTCCTAGCGTAAAGCCAACGTTCTTACTGGGCAGTGTTGATAAAATGCTGAAACTACCCCTTGTGGAGTTTAGTGATTACGTCTACAAATCCTCAGAAAAATCCATGGTTGGATTCTATTTGCTAACCTGGCCTATTCTCTTACTTCGTAATGCTGATGTTTGTCGGAGAATCCTTACCAAGGACTACAAGTACTTCCCACAGCGTGGATTTTACGTTAATAAAAAAGTTGATTGTTTCTCTGCAAATATCGTGGGGTTAGACGGAGAAATAGCAATGCCGTTGAAGCATAAACTCGCCCCAGCTTTTGGTACTGGCAAGCTTAGAGGAATGTTTGAAGGCTTTCTCAGTACGAATAGAATCTTGACTGTTTATCTGGACCAAGAAGTAAAAGATGGAGTTGATGTGAATGTGACGAATCTTGCATCGAAGCATTCAATTAATGTTTTTGCATCCCTTCTATTTGGAATGAATGTTAATACTTTCGTGGATTCTGACATACCTGTCTGTAAAGCAGCTGCAATAGTATGTATGAGAAATCGATTCTGTCAGTAAAGTTTTGTAGTATTCTGTGAAAATTTCTAACAAGTCTAAAACTTAGAACTCAATTATGTTTTATTCTTTTAAGACTGAAGGAATAGAAAAAAATGTTTTTAAGGAATCGACTCCATAATTTTTACTTATTCCCTCCTTTCAGTTTACAAAACCATCGCTAGAAGTATATATGCGAATAGTTATTACGTTTTTTATGCCTAAATTGGGACACTTTCTACGGATGAGAACAATGACTTCCGCCTACAAAAATATCGTAATGTCCGTCCTCAAGAAGATTATTGAAGATCGTGAGGAGAGGGGTGTAAAAAAGATGGATCTGATGCAACTAATGCTACAATTGAGACATTCTGGGGTGATTAAGGATGACGATGATTGGGATTTCAAATTAAATGATGGTAAGTTCTAAAAAAATTAACTTAGGAGTGTTCAGAAAAACGATTATTAAAAATAGAAGAAGAAGATTCCGGAATGAAAAAGAGGAATGAAAGGAATAAAAAATACAAAAAATAAAACAATGATCCAGTAGATCAAGTTAAATATTTTATTTTCATAGCTATTGCGTCATCTTGATTTTTTTCTTTAAAGTTTTAGTTTAAAAAAATAGAAAACTAAAATTTTATTGTTTAACAAAACCATTACCCAGATAATGTTTGTGACGTTGCGCGGTTCCAGCGCCTAGCTTGAAAATTTAAAGGCCTAAAATTATTTTCTAAATAAAATTTTTATTTCCAAAAATAAATTGAGTTATATTATTCTATATTTCAGAACATTTTACTAACCAAGTTAGAATATTTTCATCATTTTCATTGATAAAGGGACGTACTTTCTTATCTTTTTTTTTTCATTTTAGGATTATAAAATTATTAAGATTATAAGTCTTGATTTTTATCCATTCTAGATAAGTCTACAAACATGTCTCTTGACGAATTAGCAGCTCACATTCATACCTTCCTTATTGGTGGTCATGATAACTCTGCTCTTACCATACCTTATTGCCTCTTTGAACTAGCTAAAAGTCCCGAAGTTCAGGCAAAAGTTCATGAAGAAATCCGTGATGTTCTGAGTCGGCATAACAATGAGATAACCTACGACTCTGTGTCTGAGATGAAATACCTCGAATGGTGTATCCTTGAAACTCTCCGACTGTACCCAACTGCAGTTAATCTCATTCGTCAATGCGTCCAAGACTACTATGTACCGGAAATGGATGTAACAATCGACAAAGGAACTATCCTGATTATGCCAATAAGAAGTTTGCACATGGACCCCAAATACTACGACAATCCTGAAGAATTTCAACCGGAGCGATTCAAAGAAATGACCAGAAGTAAATCAAATCTGTCCTATCAAGCCTTTGGACAAGGCCCCAGGCAATGTATTGCTAGAAATATTGGGATTTTAATAACCAAAGTTAGTGTTTTGTCGTTCCTTTTGGGTTACAACGTCCATCTTGGGACGGAACTTGAGAGAACTCGCAAAATAAATTTTGCTCGTCATGCATTCCTTTTGGCTGCTGAAAGGGATGTTAAATTAAAATTCACAAAGAAGGAGGTTTAATGATGAACTCCTTAATTAGAATCTGAGCATTAGACATGGGTTGTCACTTTGGTAAGTGTGAGTGTATTTAAATGTTTGTTTAAAGGAAAAATAAATTGTAATGATTTATCTAATAAAACAAGTTCTTTTTTTAAATTTTTGGTGTTTTAACAAAAAGTGGAATAATTCTTATTCTGATGAACAGTCCCAGAAAATTCAGTCCTTGAAATTCACATCTGAATCTGACTAAAACTATTAGGCCAAGTTTAAGTTTTTAAAGCCAAATCCAAATTTTTAAACCAAGCCTTAGTTTTTAAAGTCAGACATAGGTTTTCTTAAACTAAGCACTAGTTTTCCATGCCAGACCTAAATTTTCTTAAATCAGGTCTAAGTTTTCTAAACAAGAACTTCTTTTCTTTACTTATTTTATTTATCCTTATCTCATTTTCTTCCATTTTCCTTTATTTATTTTAAATAAAAATCCCCAAAGTGAGAGAAAACTAAAATAAAATAATTAAATCACACGACATTGCACTGTTGTGTCTATAAATTGGCCCTCTGGGGTATGAGCGACAACTTTCCATGCCATTTCCAAGTCTAATGTGCTTAATTTAATTTGCTGAAAGAAAAAACGAAACTTTCCAAGAGCTGTGTGACAATTTTAAATTTCTCCGAAGTTGCAAAAGAAAAACATATCAATGTTTGAGCTCTAGGGGGGTGGCCGTGGATGCTGTGGGAGGGGATGTTTAAAAATGTATTAAGTACCTACCTTTACTTAATGTAATTCAAACGTTCGCTATTGTTTTTTCTTCAGGGTGGTTAGGGGTGACTTTCTGTGGCAATATGAGAAGCTTGTATACCTTGCATGGGGTTGGATGCTTTAGTAGAGGGATGCACAGAAATAGCTCCTGGAACTCACAGCTTAGTGGTCTTTTGGGGAAGTTTTTTTTTCTGTGGCCCAGGAGGAAATGATTATCTGGAGGAAGAGAGAGCAACTGTAGACGGGGTGGGGAAAGTAAATCGGAAGTGTTTGGAAATCGAAAAGCAAAACTTTTCCCATGACTTAACTGAATTGTTGAGCGTGTGCGAGTCCGGCGGCGGAGGAGGGAATTACACCGGAAACTTTTCATTCTGCAAGACACATTCATGATCGCTTTTTTTCTCTCCTCTCCCAAAAGCTCTTCTTTTAGCCATCCCGTACGCAAGATGGAATGGAGAAAATTGGTCCAGTTTTGCAAAGGGAAGATTTCTTCATTCTCAAGTTAGTGGGTGAATCAGTGCGAGAGGGGTGTGGGTGGGAAAGTTTTCATGCGGTGTGTGTGGCAAAAAGCAAAAAGGCCAAAAACCAAAAGTCCGAAATTCCGTCGCATTTTTTGGGGGGAGAAAATTCGCTTCAAACCTTTCTAAGAAAGTTTTTTGCTGGCTTCTACACAAAAAGTCCCAAGTTAAATTGATCCCGTAAATAATGCTTTTTCCTTGGTACCTCCGCTACGAGGAAAAGGGACGTCCACAAGGGCAATTTCCTTCACCAATTTCATCGACTAAATTCAAATTGCAATTTTATTAAGTGATTTCTTATGGAAAACATTTCACCACCACCCTTAAACCATTAAATAGGGGAGGGTTTTTTTGATATCTGGCATGGTTTTCTCGTTTGGGAAATCAGCAAAAATATGCTAACTATTTTTGGCAAATGGTCTCAATTCTATTCGCAAAATTTCCCTATTTTCCCGCTCTTTATTCCACAAAAGAAAATTCCCCAAAACTTTCATGCGAAAAAAAAAACTTTTTCATTAATTGCTTTTTATTGGATTTTCATTGTCTCCTTAAAGCGAATAAAATTTCAGTTATTGTTTTTTTCTTCACAATCATCCCCTCATAAATTCACCCCCAACTTTTCACCCAACAACCATTTTTTATGCGCCCCATCGAAACCCTTTTTATGGTAATGTAATCAAAAGAAAATCTACTAAATACTCCAAGGAGACAATTTAAATATCGCTTAAGGGGAGCGATAAGGATTGGGCAGAGGCACATTTTATAGCCTCTATCTCGGTGTATGGGAGGAAAAGTCCTTTCTTCTGTGGACAAGTCGTGCATGATGTGTGCTGTCGGAGGTCGAAAAATTGCGGTAGTTAACCCTCAGGGGGTTTAAAATACTAAACTCCCCGCATGAGAGATTGATCTTAAGCTGTCGAAAGCCCACACCATCGTCTTGATACCCTTTTCAACACTTTCTCGAGGGTGTCCTGTCCTGCTTGTTCCACCCCACCTCCCCCCATGCACAACCCGCCTTTAGTAAGCTTCGATAGCATATCATTTACATCGAATTGAAGAACTTTCCCTTGTTTTAAATATCTTTCAAGTCAGCAGGGATGAAATGGCCGAAGGGAAAAAAAATCAACACCTGGCGCTTTGGAATGAAGACGGAAGTAACTGGAGCAGATGTTTAAGCAGCGAACATGTGCTTTACTTCGTTAATTTTTTCTTGCATTTAATCTTAAAAAAAACGTGAAAATATGAAAATTAAATTAAAAAAAAATTAATTATTAAACTTTATGCAGATAAATTAACACCTGACTTTCCTTATTCAACTGCTGCTCCGAACTCCTCAAAGATTACAACTTCTTCAGTTGTTAAACTTCTGCACATTAACACCTGGACTTGATAAGATAAATTAAATAGTTCAAAAAAAATCTTAATAACATAGATAAGAGATTTTCTTAAAAATAAACAAACCCCTTAAATTAAATTCAGATTTTTCTTTACAGATCTAAATAAAAAATTTCTCAGACTAAGAAGTGAAATAAAAATGATTTTTTCAGCATAAGAAGCGACAGAAAAGTAATCTTAAACCTTAGAAAAAAGAAAATTAAATGTTCAAGGTTGAATTGTCAAAAGCCATGTAGTTAGTTTAGTAAATTCAATCTTCATTTACACTTTGGTTACCTTCTAGGCAGTTTAGTCCTTTTTGGGTAACTCCTGAAGATCATAATTGAATTTTAATTACCTACTTTGAGTTTATTTTTACCTGAATGTTCCTTTTCATAAAAGGATCTGAACGTTTTAAAATCGTCAGTTTAAAACCGTCTGAGAAACCCTACGCATCGTGCTATGAACAACTTATTCCCAAAGAAGAATGCAAGAAAAACTGTGATTGTTCTTCCTCAAAATTCTTAATCAAATTTAAAAAAAAATTCGTAAAGTTTACAAGTTTTTGAAGTCTTTCTGAACTCTTAAACCGTATTTAAAAAACAACGTTTTTGTGAAGTTCTTGTATAGTTTTTGTGTTAAAAAAATGGCTGAGACGCAAATGAAGGAAAGCCAAAATAAGATGGAACATCATTATGACCTTACATCGATATATTTGCCGCATGTATTCATCAAAGGAGGACTCAGGTTGCTGTCAGAGGAAGACCTAAACACCCTAACCGAAGATCTGAAGCTCTACATCGCTGATAAAATTAAGCAAATGCCTCCGCAAGAAGCTGATTTTCACTATGGGGTCCCTCTTGTAACGTACTACGACAAACAACCGCCCACATACGGACCAAAGTGGGAAAATCACGACGGGATCAAATTATACGATTTAGGCTATTCGTTTGCACAAGAACTCTTCCAAATGGCGTTCCAACGACTAGAGCAGGGTGATGAGGAGTACTTCCGGAAATATCATTTTGTGACTTGCATAAGACCGTGCAAGTCTGCTCTGGAGTGCAGCGAAACCAGGAAGCTCGTACTAGAGCGCAACAGACTTGAAGGGGCAATGGGCAACATGGACAATAATCAAGTTCCAGTAATTGCTGTTGCCGAGGAGGATCTATGGGAAGAAAATATAGTTGAGATCAACGATCCAGATGCAATGGAGTGATCTGATCTGAGAGCTTAAAACCGCTGAAATTGACGAAGAAAACGCAACGTCTTCAACTGCTAAGAGATCTAGATCGTCTTATTAAATATTCGGAATATCGGAAGGATAATTCTCAGTAAAGGATGATTCTCAAGACCTGTAAACTGTGATAAAAAAATTCTTCATTGAAAGATACTTTATCATAGCTTTATATAATTTTTTAAAAAGATTTTTGTAAATTATTTGTTTGTAAATAAGAAAATTCTGTAAGAAAAACAAAAAATCTATTAATTTCTTTTTTTAATGATAGATAATTGTAAATTAGATTAAACCAAAAAAAATTTTTTTAATCAATTTAACGAATTTTTTATATATATATTTTTTTTTTTGCTTTTTTGAGGATTCGAAAAATTCGTTTGATGAAAAACTTGGCTCCTGGTTTATTTAATTGAGTTTCTTAAGGACAAAATATTCATTATGCAGCATAAAGTTTACAACATTAAATATTTAACATTTTAAATTCATTTTTTTTAATTTTATCATTGAAGGATTGAAAAGAATTGAGATGAAAGAGATTTTCTACAAAATATTTATTCCGAATGAATATTTTTTATTCAGATAATCACCCCTTATGACGAGTCATTGTTAGCAAATAAATTTGACATGAAAATCCGCTTTCGAAATGCCTATTAAAAAACAACAATTATGTAATAAAAAAAATATTTTAACAATTAATAATAGTTTTTATTAATGGAGACATTCAAAGAAAAGAGCTTTTCTTAAGCATAACTAAAAATTTTCTGCAAATTCCCAAAAGATCCTTTTTTTCACAGGGAAGAAAGGAAAGTCTTGGCTATTTCTGGGAAATATTCTTTGTCACTGCGAGACGCTTTTCGTGTGTCAATTATATGGAAGGAAAATATTGTATTAAAGAAGTTTCCCCAACTGAAGTAACATTGAAACGAAGAGGAGGGAGGATATCGCTCAGGATGCACAAGAAATGTCTCCGGAGATGAAATATTTCTCGCAAAATATTGCCAATGTCTCTCCATGAGGTAATATGTATTGAATTTCACAGCAATTGTCGATGTGGCAGGTATATTGTCGCTTGAGGATTACTTTTCCAGACATTCTCCAGGCGATGATGTAGATTTTTTACCTTCTATTGGGTTTCTTTTTCTTCTGAAATTCTTTTCAATAAATTCATTTTCAGAATAAGTAATTTTTAAATTCTTCCTCTGTTCAGATTTCCATTTGCTGCTCCTGCTTTTCAAGCTTTTCCTCCTTCCTCATTTTGGCGGGAATTCCTTCGAGATACGAACTGAGATTGCCTATAAGAGTTTCCTCTTCGTCCTGCGTGTACTTCCTTTTGCAGCTTCCAAAATTCTCCCCACGAAGATCACTTAAATCCACATCTTCAGGAAACTCCACGATGAAGTCGTCGTACTCTACATCAGGTTTGTTCACGATGGTGTCCTCTGCGTGTCCATCCTCACTTTCACAGTCACTACAAGCCGTGAAAAAATCTTCAGAATCCGGAAGTTCTCTGAAGATCTCAAAATGCGATTCTTCTTCCTCCAAACCATCCGTATCCGACATCACGATCGTATCCGCACTACAGGCGCGATGAATTACGCGAGATTCCTTTTCGGTTGAGCATAAAAATAAATCTTCCTCCATGGTGTTGTGTAAAACCTTCCAATCACAGGAATTTTTCAAGCTGTACTGCAAGGAGATTTTTGTCTCTCTAAAGGATCGGTCAGGGCTGTCTTGATCTTTGAGACTTTTTAATCATTTTTTTGTGGTGTGAGACGTTGAAGGGGAGACAAAGGGTCTGAGTAAGTCTAACAAGTAAATGATGATCATAAGTTGTAAATGAGGTCCTAAACTTACTCGCAGGTAAGAGGATTTAATTGGTCGTGTGTTTAAAATTTCTTAATGATTTACTTACACAAAATGACATGATTTTGGAATATTGGATTGATGAAAAATTTTATTTAATAAAAATTAAATGAAAAGAAGTTGAAAAAATCAGAAAGAATTTTTCTTAAAAAAGTACGATTAAAAAAAATCGTAGAATAAGAGAAAAATCCATCAATAATTTTAATTTTATAATGCTAATTTTTAATATTTAGTAAATTAGATATAATCACATTTTTCTGCAAATTCTGGAAAATGTTCGAATATTCGTAGATAAGTACCCCTTGATGCGCATAATTCAGGTGTTATTTAACCTAACTTCTAATGTAGATTACTTGATCCTGGCGATTGTTCTATTTATTTTTCTTATTAAATAAATTATTAGAATAAATCATTAATTCAGTTTTACAGTGTAATCGACGGGATATATGATTAGCAGTATGCTCACATTCTAATTAAACAATCATAAAATTATTTTTTTTAATATTTTCACTTGAAAATATTTATTTATGATAAAATATAGAGAAACTTGTTATTCTTGGCCAAAATGCAAAAAGAAAAATTTTCCAAGTTTTCAATTGATAAATTTTCTACAAAATAGTGCAAGAATGATTTATAATGCCATAAAGCTGCAGAGCTAAGGGATGAATTCGGGGTAAACCGTTAGCTGACATTTTGTTGTATTTGCCAAAAAATGGCCAAATTCCCTTTTTAACCCTTAAAGGACCAGAATATTTTTCATTTAAGGAGTTTTTAGTAATTCAAGAATGAAAAGTCAATCATAACGCGTCCAGTTATAAGAGTTGGTGTCCCACAACGTGCAAAGTTTCTTTATGCGTTTTAATACTATTTGTGAGCAGTATTAGTAAGCAAAGTTGACTTTTTTTTGTAAATTCGGCAATTTGATGCATTAAAATGGTCATATCTCTGGTTCTATAAGACCTACAGAAAGGATGTCATGCACAATACAAGGGCGAAGTACCTAATTGAAGGAAACGCAGAAAACAATTTTAACCCACCCAGTCTTGTAGGGAATTAAAAAAGGATAAAGAATCGCCAAAAATATTCACCATTTTCCACTGGGGTCACAACGAAAAAAGGCAATAAAGTTTTGTAAAAATTCAAAAAAATTGGCCGCCATTCGCCATTTTGTTCATTTCAATGCATGAATCATATGTTTCAATGCTTCGTCATGAGCTTGTCGATGACAGTTTGACATTTCATTTATTTTTTTTTTGGAGAAAATAAAAAAAAATTGCGTATTTTTTAGTTTAATTATCGTGGTAAATGTGTTTTACGTGTTGATTGAGTGATTTTTATATCTGAATACCTGAAGGATGAATTCCCGCACAGCCTGTGACCGTCTCAGCGAGCACATCATTGGTCGTGGAAAAGGTCTTGGGAAAGGCGGTGCCAAGAAACATCGTAAGGTTTTGCGTTACAACATCCAGGGAATCACAAAACCAACAATCCATCGTCTTGTCCGTCGTGGTAGTGTGAAACGCAAAGGATTCCAGCGCAGAGGATCTCTCAATTCGTGAAAAAGTCATCTTCATGACGATCCACGACCATTGTTTTTGGATTGCTTTGTTTTGTAACGAGAGATGTGCTCGCTGAGACGGTCACAAGCTGTGCGGGAATTCATCCTTCAGGTATTCAAATATAAAAATCACTCTTGAACAACACGTAAAACACATTTACCACGATAATTAAACTAAAAAAATACGCAATTTTTTTTATTTTCTCCCAAAAAAAATGAATGAAATGTCAAACTCTCATCGACAAGCTCATATTGACGAAGCATTGAAACATATGCTTCATGCGTTGAAAGAGACAAAATGGCGAATGGCGGCCAATTTTTTTGAATTTTTACAAAACTTTATTGCCTTTTTTCGTTGTGACCCCAGTGGAAAATGGTGAATATTTTTGGCGATTCTTTATCCTTTTTTGATTCCCTACAAGACTGGGTGGGTTAAAATTGTTTTCTGCGTTTCCTTCAATTAGGTACTTCGCCCTTGTATTGTGCATGACATCCTTTCTTGACTAGCTTTGGAAAGGTATTAATACAGGCTATAAATTGACATAAATTTCAATAATTTTCAAGGTCACCCCCAGAATACAAAATGGCGGATTTTTGTTTCACCAAAAGAGTTTTTCGCATTTTTCGTCCTGAAGGAATAGTTCTAGAGGTTTCTGATATTCTAGAAAGTTGTAGAGTTTTGCAAAATCTTTAATTTGATACCAAGTTGAGCAAAATCGGTCAAGCAGTGCCGGAGATATGGCTCTTAGAACTTTTCAAATTCAAGAATTTTTCAAATGGCTATATCTTCTAAACGGCGACATAGATTTTCTTCATTTTTGGACTGGTGCAAGATTATTAGTCCTGCTACAACATATCAAAATTTAAAAGATTTGCCTAATGGGGATTCGGAAATATTGTCCCTTAAAGTTAGGCAATTTTTGTTTTCGATTTTAGCGCCTCTTGTGGATGTTTTTGGAACTTGGAATGTTCTAGACAGTTGTAGGGCTTCTTAAAACCTTTCATTTGATACCAAGATGATCAAAATCGGTCAAGCCGTTCTTGAGTTATATCGAAAAAACACTTTTTGCTTTAGGTCGCCATATTTGCTAAACGGCTTGACCGATTTTCAAGTATGAGTTGTCGATGAAAACGTTTCACTGAGCTCTACAACATACTAAATTTTCAGATCTCTAGCTATAAGGGAAGTGGTTGACGGTATTTCAAAATGGCGGACGGCGGCCATCTTGGATTTTGAAAATGCGAAAAAATGAAATTTTACACCCACATTTCTATAGAAAACTTCAAACCGGAGGTCTCTATCTGTTACTGTTCTCGAGCTATGAGGCAAAGTTTAGCGCACGGGCCGGCAGGCCGGCCGGATCAAAAATTTTCCACCACTATTTTCGTAATGTGGGATGTCTAAAACGTGCTCATACCAAGTTTGAGCCCGATCTGAGGTGGTCGGTTTTTCCGACGATTACAATACTTGGTGTTGGCCACGAAGTGGAACACCAACTAATATTAAATTCTGCATTTATTTTGATCTCAAAAAAAATTTTTCTTGTGAAAATCAAGGGGTGTTTATCTGGCGAATAATTCGATATTTCTGGCGAATCTTAGCAAATCATACGAATCTTTGGCAAATTAATTTATACACCCGATAATATAGTAAGTTCCCACAAAGGAAGACGAAGTATATGATTAAAATGTAAAAAAGTATCAAGCCTTATATAGTTTACCACAGAGTGTTACGAAGACGAAGCATATGATTAAAATGTAAAAAAGTATCAAGCCTTATATGGGTTCACACAGAGTGTTGCGAAGACGAAGTATATGATTAAAATGTAAAAAAGTATCAAGCCTTATATAGATTACCATAGAGTGTTGCGAAGACGAAGTATATGATTAAAATGTAAAAAAGTATCAAGCCTTATATAGATTACCATAGAGTGTTTCGAAGACGAAGTATATGATAAAGATGTAAAAAAGTAACAAGCCTTATATAGTTTACCACAGAGTGTTACGAAGACGAAGCATATGATTAAAATGTAAAAAAGTATCAAGCCTTATATGGGTTCACACAGAGTGTTGCGAAGACGAAGTATATGATTAAAATGTAAAAAAGTATCAAGCCTTATATAGATTACCATAGAGTGTTGCGAAGACGAAGTATATGATTAAAATGTAAAAAAGTATCAAGCCTTATATAGATTACCATAGAGTGTTTCGAAGACGAAGTATATGATAAAGATGTAAAAAAGTAACAAGCCTTATATAGTTTACCACAGAGTGTTACGAAGACGAAGCATATGATTAAAATGTAAAAAAGTAACAAGCCTTATATAGTTTACCACAGAGTGTTACGAAGACGAAGCATATGATTAAAATGTAAAAAAGTATCAAGCCTTATATGGGTTCACACAGAGTGTTGCGAAGACGAAGTATATGATTAAAATGTAAAAAAGTAACAAGCCTTATATGGGTTCACACAGAGTGTTGCGAAGACGAAGTACATGATTAAAATGTGAAAAATGTGAAATGGTATGGTGTTTGTTTTAACTTACTATACCACCAAGGTAGGTTCCCTCATAACGGATATTCCGAATCTTGGTGAATAAACCGAATCTTGGTGAATAAACTGAATCTTTGGTGAATAATCCGAAAAGATCCGAAGATTTTCATTCATATAAACACCCCTGGGTGAAAATCTGCATTTTTTTTCCATTAACTAGAGTTTTTGCTCTTATTTATTTTTCTTTTTTTTTTTCTTAATTTTTAGCAAAAAAATATTATATATTGAGTCTTATTATATAATTGATTTTTTGATACTGTTATTGAATAAAAACAAAAGCATCGCGACTCGGAAAAGCTAAGCCTTTTATTATTCTGATTCTTACAATACGTTGGGAAATTCTCATATTTAGAAATCATAAATTAATTAATTAAAATATAAGAACGTATTCTGAAGAACATCTTGAAATTTTATTTCTTTAAACTAAATTTTTAACCCTTATAGATCATTATCAGTTGCCTCCAATTGGTAAAACACGAAAAAGAATAAACGGAATATAAATAAATTGAGTTTAACCCCAAACTCTGTTTCTACTAACTCATTTTCTCATTTGGCAACAACTGCTAATGAATTTAAGGATTAAAAATTAAAATGTTAAGATTTTAAGAAAATGAAATTTTATTTTGAAAATTCAATTTATTTACTTTGAAAATTGAGGATGAGGAGCGAAATAATTTGTTTTCTAACCCTGATCGTGGAAAAATGATTTTTCGACTGTTCTTAATTCTCCGCTGCTAAAAACATTTTGAAAGTAATTTTTCTACGAAAAAATCTGGAAAAAATTAAAGAATGAAAACACCCAAATTGTCTTTTAAGGGTTAACTACCCCTACATGAAATGAACGAAGGGGAAAAAAGAGAAGAGAGTTTCTCACAGAGATTTTATAGTTGTAGAGGGCGTAATATATACATTTTGTACCATCTGCAAGTAGTCTTTGTTGTGAACCTTTCGTAAAAGCATCAGCTGACATTGTAGTTTCCCCAAAAAGTAAAAAAAATGAGTTATGCAAATGAACTTGAACAACAAAGACAACGCTTTAATCACGTTCGTAGAGCAATTACGTATTTATCTGACGACGTCCTGGAATTCCTCGAGAAAGAAGTAATAGGCTGGATACGTCAGGAGCTCGATAAGAAAGGACATTATAAAGTAGAGTCTTTGTACAAAATCCCGAGTTCTTACTACTCAAGCAAAAGTGAACCGATAGATGTGACGGAACGCATAGGAAGACTTGCGATCAGGTGTCCGGATTCACTCAAAGATAGGGGATGGAATATGTGCAAGGAGATCTGCAAAATGGTACAGAAGGGCATCTACACATACAAAGAAGGATACTTTGAAAAGCTCCACGAAGTTGTTTGTCCCAACAATTGTCCAAATCTTGAATCCTGCCCTGGGATCCCTCTTTGTATTATTGAAGACTAAATTGACGTCCAATGTAATAGAAAATTTTTCAAATTAAATGTATTTTTGAAGTAAAACTGTGTGTTTTAGTGGTTTCAGACATAATTAAACAGCAAGAAATCTTCTTGGGAGTTTTAATGACTTTCTTGCCGCTTGTCTGAAAAAAAATCCAGACAGTTACTGTCTCCCTGTTTTGAGGAGGTTTCAGGTAAAAATTTACCTTAAAACAATACTTTGGAATACTTTCATCGTGTTTAAGCATTTTAGTTTAAATCAAAGCCTCAACTAGAGCACGTCGTTGAAGATCTCAAAAACAAGGATGCCGATATCTATGAAAGCTCTCGCATCCCTTTCTCCGGAAAACCTCGAAAGGCTCACAGAGAACTTTAAAGTTTGGATGGGGAAGGTTCAACAGGATCAAAATGGAAGGTACATCGATATTTTCCAAAAAACGAGTCTCTCCACTCAGGAAAAGCCATACGACTACAGCCCGAAGTATCCGGACCGTGTACCCTATTTCTCCGGACGCCTGATCTTTGAAGAACCCACGAGATTTGACAAGGATCTCTACAATGTCCGGAATGTGGGCATAATCTGGCACAAGGCAATACTCCGGATGATCACAGAGAGGATTAAACGTGGGGATGATCACTACTTTAGGACGTACCATGACGTAGTTTGTAGTAAAAAGTGCAAAAGGATTTCAAAATGCTGTGAAAATATAAGGAATCAAGAGAGATTGGAGGGACTCAACAGACATTTGTGATAAAACTTTGGGAAAATAATTAATCTGTTGCAAAAGTACTTAAATTATTCAAAAGAAAATTAATTGTTGCAAAAAAAAATCTACTTATTAAATTTATTGAAAAAATAAATAAATTGGAAAAAAGTGGAGTTTAATCTTTCGTTCGTTTGTTAAAAAAATCTCATTTCCTATATAATAATCATTTCCTTTAGCCAGGTTTAACGCTTTTCCCGGTACAAATATGGCTTTCTTATAGAAATTTTCCGGATTTCTCTATGATTTCCCAGAATGTTTTTTTTTTCAATTTTCAAATCCTTTCATTTTCATCAAAAAAAATCTAATTGAAATCATTTTTTTTGGCTTCTCTGGTTCATATCCTTTTTTTCTAAACTTTTCCAGTACGCTTCCGTTGTTTTCCACACATTAAATAGAATTTTTAAACGTTATTTTCACTGTTGCTGCTAAAATAGGAGACCTACGCTGAAAGTCAATCATAACGCGTCCAGTTATTAGAGTTGGTATACCACAACGCGGATATGTCAGTCTATGCGTTGTAATTTAATTTTTAAGTAGTATTAGTAGGAAAAGTTGATTTTTTTTATGAAATTCATCAATTCGAAAGATAAAAATGGTTATATCTCAAGTTCTATTGCACATACAGAAATTTCTTGACTAGTTTTGGAAAGGTATTGAAATAAGCTATAATCTGACATATATTTCGATACATTTCAAGGTCACCTCCAGAACACAAAATTGCGGATTTTTGTTCTACCAAAACAGTTTTTTGGACATTTTGTCCTCAAGGAATAGTTTTAGAGGTTTCTGATGTTCCAGAAAGTTGTAGAGTTTTGCAAAACCTTTAATTTGATACCAAATTGAGCAAAATCGGACAGACCGTTCAAGAGATATGGCTCTTAGAACTTTTCAAATTCAAGAATTTTTCAAATGGTCATATCTTCTAAACAGCGACATAGATTTTCTTCATTTTCGGACTGGTGAAAGATATTGAGTCAGGCTACAACATATCAAAATTTAAAGGAAATCTATAACAGATGTTCGGAGATATAGCCCCTTAAAGTTAGGCAATTTTTGTTTTTGATTTTAGCGCCTTTTGCGGATGTTTTTGAAACTTGAAATGTTCTAAACAGTTGTAGAGCTTCTTAATACCTTTCATTTGATACCAAGATGGTCAAAATCGGTTAAGCCGTTCTCGAGTTATATCGAAAAAACACTTTTTGCTTTAGGCCGCCATATTTGCTAAACCGCTTGACCGATTTTCAAGTATGAATTATCGATGAAAGTGTCTCACTGAGCCTTACAACATACTAAAATTTCAGACCTCTAGCTATAAGGGAACTGGTTGACAGTAGTTCAAAATGGCGGACGGCGGCCATCTTGGATTTTATAAATGCGAAAAAATGAAATTTTACACCCACATTTCTATAGAGAACTTCAAACCGGAAGTCTCTATCTGTTACCGTTCTCGAGTTATAAGGCAAAATGACGACCACCGGCAGGATAACCGGCAGGATAACCGGCAGGCCGGCCGGATCAAAAATTTTCCACCACCATTTTCGTAATGTGGGATGTCTAAAACGTGCTCATACCAAGTTTGAGCCCGATCTGAGGGGGTCGGTTTTTCCGACGATTACAATACTTGGTATGCCACGATTGTGGTATACCAACTAATAATATTGGAGGCTGTCAGAAAATCGAATTTTCTTCGATCGTCTTAATTTTCATTTTTTTCTTTAATACCAATAAATGAGTTTTTTTTGTATTTTCCATTCTTTTCTTCGGTTTCTGCTGAAAAACTCATTTTTTTTGCTTTAGAACTATTTTTAATGCCTTTCTGTTGTTTTTCCGAGGAATAAAAAGATTTTTATCGTTTTTTCGTCGGAACTGCCGCGAAATATTGACTCCTGCGCTGAAACAATTATGGCGGCTGAAGGAAAATCTCATTTGTCCACTCATTTCTCATTTCTCCCGCCATTTTGAGCTTTCCTGAAAATAGGAGACAAGCTTTTCGAGGAGTTTTGGATTATTTAGAAAAACAAAATAACAGAAATTAGCTTAAAAATTGAAAAATATAAAACACTAAAAATAAAGGGAGTTACTTTGATAGGTTTCCAAAATCGTCTACAAAATGAGCCAAATTCGACAGATTTTTCAGTTTAATTTTTTGAAACATTTTTTTTTCAGTATTATTTGATGCAACATCGCCTCTCGAGCTTGGAAAATCCAATCTTCCTCGGAGAATTCGGTGGAAAATAGTTAAAAACTAACGGAGTTTAGCAAAGCCTCAATTTTCGATAACAGCGCCACCTAGAGAAAGTTCCTGGAAAGTCTAGCAAATCCACCAAAATAGTCAAGACACCTCACCAAATTCAACCATCAAAGACACCAAATTGTCCCAAAAACAAAACCCAAAAGAAAAAACAAAATTTTTATCAAAAAGAAAAATATTTTATTTGAATTTATGGCGCTTAAGTGGCAGCGGAAGGGCCCTGTGTGGCCCCATTGAGCTGTTTAGTGCCACGGCACCTGACTGGGATGGGTAATTGTGCCCTTTTTGTAGTATTTTGTCTGCGAAATGGCTCCATTTGTGACTGAGAGCAGGGGCGGAGTCTCACAGTCGGCATTCCTCTCGCTCTCGGACTTGAGACTTCCGGCACAACGCCAATTCTTCATGTAGTTCATCTTCCACATGCGGATGCACCCGTCATCGCCCGTTGTGGCCAGCATTGTGCCCGTGATGTTCCACGTGACCCGCCAAACGGTGCAGTAGTGATCATTGAACTGCCCGGCGCACTGAATCTCCAGCCGGGCAGTGCCGGTGGGCTCCAGGATGGGCTTCAAGTTGAAAATGTAGACATCCTTGCTGGCCACGGCGAGAATGTGGTAGCTCCTGCCCACATTGGGGGCAAAGGCAATGTCATGCACGGGATCCGTGACCTGCGTGAGTGTCTCCACCTTCGTCCAGCGTCGTGCATTCTCACTGGATTCGTAGATAAAGACCTTGCCGCCCGTGGATTGTGTGGCATCGTCACTTCCGGCAGCAATCATCGGGGAATGCAGCCGGAACATTGATTGATTCCACGAGAGGCAGCTCAGGGGCAATTTGCACGCAATCTCATGCTGAAGCGTCCACTGGGACAAATTCATAATGTCCGGAGCCTCATAAATGCGAATAACACCATCTGCTGAGCACGTAGCCAGGAGCAAGCCCTGACTCTTTGGGGCAAACTTCACATCCGTCACACTTGTCCGGGAATCAACGAGATTCGTTCGTCGTACCCAACGCTTAACCGGAGCCATTGTGGGGGAAGATTTCTCCCCAATTGTCTCCTCCCACACTGAGGCAGTTCTGTCAAATGAGCACGTCGCCAGCACCTGACCAAATTCCGGATGAGCCCAACTCAGACGCCAAACGGACCCCGAATGTGCCTTCCAGCTGGCTGTGACACTCCACACTCCCTGTTCATTCTGATCCCACACCTACAAAGCAACGAAAAAGAGCCATAAAGGTGGTCAGGAGATGTTCCCGGAAAGCTGGCGCCAATGTAAACAAAACAACATAACCTCACTCACCTTAACAGTCTGATCGCTGGAACATGTAGCCATTCGCTGCCCATAGTAATCGTAAACCACGTCGTGAATCACATCCTTGTGCTCTGTACGAATTGAATTGGGTTCCAGCATTATTCTTTGTGGGATTTTTTCACATAAAAACGCGGAGCAAAGTCGAAATTGTTGAAAAATTGACGCGACACAATAGTAGCCCACTAAAAATTCCTTCTACTAGACCAAATGGATTTTTTCCGTGGACAATTCCTAGGATATTTCGGAAAGTTCTCCAAAGAAAATTCCATGAATTTTGTGATCTTCAAGTGGATTTTTGTTATCAGACTTATCGTCTTTTCGCTTTTACTGGAAAACTGAACCAACAAAGATTTTTTCATTTCATACCTATTAGAAATTTCAATCAAACCGTAAGCTGATGAGAGAGCGCGCGTGAACTCTTCGTAATTTTTCCATTTAAAAAGCAGAAAATCCAAAGTTTTTAGTGAAAATTATTAGCTAATAATTATATCCCCGCTAACATGTCTGAAAAAAGCCCTTCAGTAAAACTAAATGTAAGTTCAAGGGAGCAATATTAAACTGAATTCGAAGTTAACGTTTGAATTTAAAATTCCTCAACTTTTTTGCCACTTGCAGATTGCTACCTGTATACACTTGATACTCATTAGCAATGCCATGTTAAGCGGAGTGAGCACTCAGGCATACTTCTTTTCCAATACTTTCTTCATGGTGAGCCTCTTCTGGGCTTTGCACAGCAGAAAATCCAAAGATGCTGCTTGTATGGTAAGTAACTAATTCATTAACTCCTTATCCCTGGAAGTGAATTCTCTAAAATTAATTAATTCCCCGCGATGGCTTTAGCTCTTAATCTAAAAATTAATGTTTTTCTCTTTGTCCACAAAGGCTATCGCTATAAACGTCTTTAGCTTCTTCATGGATATTTTATGCATCGTTGTATACTTTTCAGAACACAGTAAGTATTCTTCTTCTCATCCACTTATAATAAAAAAAAAGTAAAAAAAAAACTAATTATGAGGGTTAAGATACAATATCCGTTTTCCTATATCACAGATATATGGTCAGTGACTTTTGCCATCATCAATGTAGTCGCGAAGCTTTTCTCCATCTGCATACTTTGTTGTGAATCAGTCAAGAGGGCCGTCAAACCCAATAACTTAGGAGCAGGCTCACATCATCATACTTCTTTTAGTTTTTTCTGCTCAGATCCGACGGATGAACACTGAAAGAATTTTAACTTTTCAAGTACCAAATTCGACATTTTACTGCTTATTTTGTACTTGGATAAGCACCAAAATTCTTCTTCTTCCTTTTTTTGATTTTTAAGATATTATCGATATCGATATTCAATATCGATATAGAATCTTCTTCTTTTTTTCTTTTCTCATGAAAATTGAGGAAAATCATCTCAACCCCTGAAGAAGCAAAAAATGAAGTTCCTAATCCCCAGGAAGAGCCGAATTTCAGGAAAACACCACACATTTTGTATTATTGTTTAACAAATATAACCTAAAACTAAGAAAAAAAGAAGAAGAAGTTTCAGTTGAATAATCGGTTTTTGAAAAAAAGCGATATTGTGTGAAAATATAACCAGCAGCGCCTCTATATAGATATTTGAGAAATAAAGTGGTGCTTTTTCAACTTAATTGGTACTTAGAAAAGTAGTAAAACCGACAGTCGAAGCACAAACTGTTTTTTCAGTGAAGATTTAGAAACTTCTGGATAATGTCTATGCGAGGGATACGAGGAGCATTTTTTGTTTGGCACGAATGACGCATTTTTCTCTCACAAATAGAAAGTCTTTATCTTTTTCATCAAAAGAAAAATACCGGCAGCGTTTCCTTTGTACATAAATACATTGAATCATTTTCTTCCAAATTCTTTTATCATAATAAGTAAGATTTCTGCGAATTCATTATCATTTTCAATCTGAATTAATTGATTGCAGATGATAATTATGCATCAGACCTTTTGTAGGAAGATAACAGATTAAACAAATCGAAATTCTTGTTTATTTTTGTGTGTTATCGAAGTTTTTCTCAGAATCGGTGTCCATTGATGCAAAGGTAATCCAGAAATTGAGCGTGGGGATTGAGAAATACGTTTAGGAGAAATGATTTTTTTCCGAGGACAAATCATTGGATATTTCGTGTAATTCTCTGAAGTAAGTTACAAGTATTTTAATTATTCACAAAATTCTGAAATCAACACACCCAGAAGAGAAAAAGAAACTGACGGAATTCGAAAATACAAACAAAAATTGACTACAGAAGAAAGTGAGGTGATTTGCCGAAAGCTCTGGTAGAAATTGCATTTTTCTCGGATTGACACGCACCCCTGACGCCTCCGGAGCGAGCTTCTCAGCTCCCGCCAAAAACAAATCTAAAAATACGTCAAGAAACTAACCACCAAAAAAGCTACATTTGTCTACAAAACTCTTTATTTAACATTTTTTATCTTCCGGTACTGCTCCTCTGTGAGTAGGGAAGTCTTTATGCCCTCAATTTTCTCAATTTTGGACAGAACAATGGCCACATAGCCTTCCCCTTCACTTCCCATCCTCGATGGATCATCCACAATGCGCTGATTAACCTCAATTAGCTTCCCCGTGATACCACTGACCACTTTGTACTCCGACCCATCGGAACATGTAACCAGAGCAAGGGCAGTTCCTGGTTGAAGGTGCATCCCGCCCTTCTTCCTCTTCCCGGACACTGCATTCTTACTCCTGTCGTAGTTCCCAATGTCATACGTTACGGATGTAATTCCCTTCTCAAAGGCCACATGCCCAGGAGCTAGGCACATTAGGCAAATGCGATTACTGTGCAGGAGAACCATATGATCCTCATCCTGCCTATCTGGTCGAATGTAGTAGTATCTCGTGAAGAATCTATCCACAACTGATGGATACTTCTTCTCCGGATCAAATTCATCAGCAATGTCGGATACTTTTACATTTCCCGGAGCAAAAATGTCATCCGGAACGTAGTAAAATTGAGACAGATCACCTTCTTCAGTCTTCATCTTTGGAATTTCTCATTCGTTCCTGAACACGTTTAATTCTCTCCTGAGCCTGATCGTAATTTCGCTTCTGATTATCCTGACGCTCCTTCTTGAGGCACTTGTTGACCTCCCTATCGAGATCGTTGCACTGACCTATGAACTTTCCAAAGGGATTCTGTCCGGAAGTTTTTTTTATTTTGTTCATAAAATTATGTAAACACAGTGAGGTTATGTTGTTTATTTTTAAATTGATTTCCTGCAAAAATACGATAACTTACATCTTTGTGGCACTTCTGTAGAGCTTCAATGATTTTATTGCACTCTGGTGTGTGGAGATTTGCAGATAAATTCGGGTGCATAGTCCGGAAATTACTATTTTCTCAAAATAATACTTTTGCGGCACGAATTGCCCCAATAAAAATATTTTCGCAACTGTGGAAAATTTCCAATCAATAGTGGAGAAATTAGATGATATTCCAACAATGAAATCCAATTAAAAGAACTAATGTTTAATGATTTTTTTTTATTATTTTGTGTTTTTTAATGCTTTGTAATTAATTTCTTTAATAATAAAATTTCATTAAAAAAAGATTTTTAAATTGTTTTTATTTTCTATTTATTTTATTAAATTGACCCAAATATTTTTTTGCTACGTGCGACAACTGTGGAAAGACTCTGGAAACGTAGGACATGTCTGATAAAAAATCCGCATTCACTGTGTTAATAATTTGCTATAAAATGTAAAGAAGTAGAAGAATATTGGAGGGAAAATTCAATTTTTTTTATTTTTTACTGTTTCTAACGACTTTTTTACTGCAAATTGAGGATTTTGAGCTTAAAAATTATTCAAAACATGTAATTTATTAGCATTACTAACGGTCAAAAGCGTCTCTAATCAAATCTTCATCTTACTTGTAGAAAAATAGCTCAGAATTAAATAATAATCCTCTCAACACATCCAAAAGATTCCACAAACTAATAGACAAAAATTAACTTTATTAGCTTCTTGTTGGCTTAATTGAGAGAATAATTGCATAAATTTGAAAGATGCCGGAGCGCGTGTTTGATGATAAATTACTGCGCGCCCCTTGATTTATTCCTGCAGGTTCCAGGTGCACCAGAAAGCTCCAGTCATGGAGGGAAAATTTATTTGATGAGGGGGAGTGAAGAACGATTTGGTGGAATCTTAATGGGAACCACAAGTTGCCCTCAAGATGTGCAAATTGACCTAAAGGCACGCCAAAGGGAGGCAAATGCAAGAAGCCTCGAATGGGCTAATAAGTACTTTTTTAAAAAGAAAATTTTTGGCTATTTATTAGGGGTTTGTTTTATTTATTTATTTAAATGTATTGGCTGTGATTCTTGGCGCGAGTTAGCCTTCCCCAGAGTTTGCCACCCCCAATTTATGACACACTTGAATTTTCTGCCACATTTCACCTCAATCTTCATCAAATATCATACTTGGACTGACCTCTGAAGGAAGAATCACAGCCCGTAAGTGAAACTTACCAGTATTTTGATTCCCTACAAGACTGGGTGGGTTAAAATTGTTTTCTGCGTTTCCTTCAATTAGCTACTTCGCCCTTGTATTGTGCATGACATCCTTTCAAGATTCGTAAAATACTAAATAAATCTTGATTCGCTTTTATAAAGATTTCAAGCTTTTTTTGTCGTTGAATAGCCCCTTTTAATGATATTTTTTGAATCGAAATATTTTCGTTTTTTTTTTTTTAACAATTTAACAATTTAAATGAAATTTTAACTATTTCACGCGAAAAATGATAATTTTTAAAAACCTAGTTCTATTTTTAAATATCCTTTTAAAAATTCTATAAATTCCAGAGCTTTCTTTGCAACATTGCATTTATTTAACTTTCGCACCCCCCCGTTTTACTAAAAAAGAGTAAAACTGATGAAAAGCACGTGATGCTGTTTAATTAATTCAGGATGTGTTTGCAATTTTCCATGTAATTAAGGATAATTCCGTCTGTCAGCTTTCTTTCTTCACACCAAAAGTCTCTCATCCTTGTGATGCTTCTCTCATCATTTGAGTATGGCGTGTGATGTTCAGGTGTGCGACTCCTCGATGGCGAATAGGTGCCGTCAAAGACACTCCTCTGCCCTTCCTCTCTGTCGCGCTAAAGTCTGATAAAAAGGCACCCCTGGTGTGAGTCTCTACGGGATAACATTTAATGAGATCCAAATGGTCGTGTTTTCATAACGTCTGTCCACCACCTACCTCCATCCCCATTTAGGTCATGGAGGAACAATTGGAAAGCATATCTATTGTAGGGCTGCAATACAATTCATTTGCTTCCCTTTCACAATCTCCTACACACGGGAAGCTTCAGGGGAGCTTCAGATGGCGGAAATTGGTGGAATCACAAAGAAATGAAGGAAGACGTATAGTTTGTGTGAAAAAAGGAAATTCATCAATAATGCTCCAAAAGCTCAAAGACAGAGCTTTAAGTAATAATGCGCGTTATTGCTTTGAATTTATGCAATTTAATTAAGCAAATGAAGGTAAGTTCCCCTTCTAAACGAAAGGGATGAGGATGTTGGTGAATTAAATAGCGATTTTCCGGAAAATGATGATTTATCCTTGACATGTACTTGTGTGCAAATCACAGGCAAAAGACAAAGCCAAGAGAATATCACACAGTGCATAATGAGGCGTTTTCCCACGGTATTGTGGCAAATGCTCTCTCTCTCTCGGGGCAAACATTGTGGGGGGATGATGCATATTTAGGGCAAAACTTGGGGTGAGAATACAAATTGAATCCCTTTCACTGGCACAATATTCATTTAGCGCCAACCCAGCACTAACCCCCATAGAAAGATAGATATCATGCGGGGGAGAATCCGAAAATGCTCCGGGGTGAATTAATCCACCAAATTGACTTTCAATGAACCATCCCCAGCCATTAAACCACCCCCGCGCGCAATATCTGCAATGCTCCGGGGAATTCATCTGTGCAACCGTGCGTTGGAGGCTGAAAGTTTATATATGTAGCGTGGATTGAGTTCTGAGCTTTCGAGCAATTCTTGCAGAGCTTCATTGTTGGGGCCATAAGCAGCGGGGGGTTGCACAGAATGTACCCTCATCGCAGCAATAGGGGCAGGAATCCCCCAATACAAGAGACGCAAGAAGAAATTATTGGAATTCCAACTTGCGCGTTCATTTGCATCCACTTTGCAATCTGAAGCTGCATTCACACATACCCAGTGGGGGTTGGGGGTGTGGTGTGGAGGGTTGTTTCTGCAAATGAAGAGCTTCACAAATATGGATTTATCTGTGGAGGAATTTGGAAAATTTTCTAATCAAAACCTTCCACAGATATCACAGCAAAATTCTTCATTGATTAAAAAAACGAATTCTCTTTGTTTTAAAAGTTTTTTTATTATACAAAATAAGCCGAAGGCTATATGGATCTGGAAGGAATCCAACTGCCGTAAAAATTTAAAATAGAGAAGAAGAAGAAGAAAATAAGCCAAAAAATGTTAACAAAGTTTTTTTCGCAATCCAATGAAAATTGCCAACAAAGTTATGTTCACGAATAATAATAAAAAAATATATATATATTTATATTCACTACTCAGTCGGACTTGAAAATTTAAGTCGGTTTTTAAGTCGGTCTTAAGGTTTTAAGTCAGTCTTAAAATTTGTAAATCGGTTTTAAAAGAACGTTATTCACTATACATACAGTAAGTCCCCCGCATGTAACCAAAATTGGGTTTTAAATTATTGTAGGGGATCATTAAAGGTTCAAAATAAGCGTGGTTATTTCCCGGAAAAGCGCTGGAAAACCTACGAATTTTCCGATTTTCTGTTTAACCTATGTTGATTTATTTCTCAATTTATAGCAATCGTAGGATATTGTGATTGGTGTCAAATGAAAGCTATATCAATGCTTAATATTATATATTAAAACCATTTTCCAAAATGCACTAGAAGGTGAAAATTCGGAAAGATTTTCCGAACACGCATTTTTCTTTCGCCTCCCATTTCCACAATATTGCATGGGACCACCTGGAACATCCCTTATTTTGTAGCTTTTTTAATCCCCTTTCATTTGGTATAGCACTTGCAGGGGAAATCCACTGGGAAAACTCGCTACAGAATGATTTTCCAAAGTTAAGTACATTTTCGCGTTGGAAGAAAAGAGATAAACGATTTCTCCTCTTTGATGTTTCTAGAATGTTCCCCTAGAAAAAAATTGTCCATCTCTTTTTCTCCAATGCGAAAACGTGCTTAACTTTGGAAAATCATTCTGTAGCGAGTTTTCCCAGCGGATTTCCCCTGCAAGTGTTATACCAAATGAAAGATAGTTAAAAAAGCTACAAAATAAGGGATGATCCAGGTGGTCCCATGCAATATTGTGGAAATGGGAGGCGAAAGAAAAATGCGTGTTCGGAAAATCTTTCCGAATTTTCACCTTCTAGTGCATTTTGGAAAATGGTTTTAATATATAATATTAAGCATTAATATAGCTTTCATTTGACACCAATCGCAATATCCTACGATTGCTATAAATTGAGAAATAAATCAACATAGGTTAAACAGAAAATCGGAAAATTCGTAGGTTTCCCAGCGCTTTTCCGGGAAATAACCACGCTTATTTTGAACCTTTAATGATCCCCTACAATAATTTAAAACCCAATTTTGGTTACATGCGGGGGACTTACTGTATGTATAGTGAATAACGTTCTTTGTAAGTCGGTCTTAAAATTTTTAAGTCAGATTAACCAATTGCATATTTTTAAAAAAAAATTACAAATTTTGATGTTTGGTGATTGTCAGATGCACTTATTGGAACTTAAAAAATTGAAAAGTGTAGCCGATTACATTTTTCAATTTTTTAAGGTCCAAAAAGTGCCTGACAATCTCCAAACATCAAAATTTGTAAAATGTTAATCTGAAAAATTTCAAGATCGACTTAGAAATTTTAGAACCGTTTTAAAAATTTTAAGATCGGCTTAAAAAACTGACTTAAAACCTTAAAATAGACTTACAAATTTTGAGACCGACTTAAAAAATTTAAGGTCGACTTAAAAAAAACTGACTTAAAACTGACTAAAATTTTTAAGCCCGACTGAGTAGTGAATTCCAACCATAATTTAAAAATGAAGAATTCTACTAATTTAGTAATATTCGATTTAAAACTGTCGCGTAACCAAAACGTAGAAGCTTGAAAAAAAACTTAAAGTCGTTAGAAAATAAATGTCAAATATTTGAAAATGAATGATTAATGGTAAAAAAAAAGTCGGCAAGCGTATAAAAAGTAATTAGACTAATAAGAAAATTCAGAAAATAATTTTTTTGGAAGCTTTAATGAGCTTTTATGAGTAAACTTCAATGTGAATTGCAATGGAAAAATAATGAAAACATCTGAATTTTTCTCTACTGGAACCACTTAATAGGAATTCTTTTTTTTTTGTTTTTGGAAGTATAAATGAGTGAAAATTAAGTCGTTAAAAAATTAAATCCAGACGCTACGACGAACGTCATAACATCAAATGGTCTGGAAATTAATGAAAGAGCTTTATACTGTTTTAAGGTTTATAATAAAAAGTATAATACTTTATTTTAAAATAAAACTATCTCTAAAGAAGTTTCAAAATTGCGTTCTTAGATTCTAAAATTCAGTTATTTTTGTAACGTTGTACAGAGAACATGTATCATCAAGAACAATGACTGAGAAAGATCTTGGTCAATTTTCTCCAGTGGATTATATATTTTTTGTGATAGTGTTTGTTGTATCATCAAGCATAGGGCTGTACTATGCCATAAAGTCCCGAAAGACAGTAACAACAACGGAAGAATATCTTCTGGGAGGACGGAAGATGGGACTGTTTCCGGTGTCTTGCTCAATAGTTGCTACGTCAATCACAGGAATGGGAACTGTTGGCTTAGCAGCTGAGGCATATGCATTTGGTATCTACAACCTTATGGTATGCTACACGATGACCCTTGTAGGAATTGTTATCTCGTGCATTTTCTTGCCAGTTTTCTCCGCATTAAGGCTCACGTCGACTTTTAAGTACTTCGAACTGCGTTTCAATCGAAGAGTTAGGCAAATTGCAAGTGGACTATTCTTGCTGACTGGATTTATCTACCTTCCCTTTACGGTCTACGTTCCCGCTCTGACTTTTCAACGTGTTACTGGAGTAGATATTTACTTAACTGCAACGATTCTCTCCTTGATCTGTGCAGTTTATACGGCTATAGGTGGATTTAAGGCAGTCATCTGGACTGATGTAGTTCAACTTGGTCTCATGATTGTCTCCTTCGTTATTATGATAATTGTTGGGATTAACGCAGTAGGTGGAATACGTAATGTTTATGAGGCCGGTTCAAGAGGAGGAAGACTCCGAATTCTCAAGTAAGATCAGCAGATGCAAAAAACGTCTTCAATGTAAAATTATTACAACAGTTTCCTTTCTGTTTTAGCACGACTAACCACAATGCAAGAAACTCAATTTGGGGATTGGTTTTCTCAGCAGTTTTTCCAAAGCTTTATCAGTATGGCCTCAATCAAACCAATATGCAGAGGTACATGTCCTTTCACAGTTTAAAGGATATGAAAAGATCAGTATGGATTCTTGTTGCAGTATTCTACATCTATGGTGGTTTAGCAATATTGCTCGGTGTTATTATGTACGCTAACTATGAAAAATGTGATCCATTTAAGGCAGGTTTGATTAAGAAAATTGATCAGATCCTTCCGCATTTTATCCAAGAAAAAGCTTCTCTGTTTCTCGGTTTTAACGGAATTTTCATAGCTGGGGTCTTCTCCGCGGCACTATCTACTATGTCGTCGTATCTGAATACAATGAGTGGGATCCTTTATGAAGACTTTATAAGTCAGAAGTATCCTAGAATTCAGGGAAATACAGTAGGAAGGATTATGAAGGGAACTGTCCTCATTCTTGGAATTCTCCAGATTGGCTTGATTTTCTTCATTGAACGAATGGGAACGATTGTAAAGATTTCCGTGCAATGCCTTTCCCTCAATGCTTGTGCTCTTCTTACTCTCTTTGGTCTTGGATTGTTTGTACCCAAAGCAAACAGCACTGTATGTCAACGATAGCGTATGTCCAATCTTTAGAATAATATTAATTTATCATTTCTTTATTTTTAGGGAGCAAAAGTTGGGGCAATTGCTTCGATCGTCAGTATTTTTACATTAATTGTTGGCAGTATAAATCAGAAGCCCGAACCTATGCTTCCTTTTCGAACAGATGGTTGTGAAAACTTGAAAAATTTTACAAATCCTCTTCATCTGACCACAAAGAGCCCTTTAACGTCTGATATTACTGATTTCTGGCTATTCCGCATTAACTATATCTACTACGGTCTTATTGGAACAACAATTGGCCTTACTTTTGGATACTTTACAAGTTTGCTAACTGGAGGCAATGTAGTTGATGATCAGAGACTTCTTGCATCATTCTTGAGGAGAAAACAGCCCCATGAAGAAGAAATGGTACTAAAAGGAAGAGCTGAAACGTCTTAAAAATTACTAACTTAAGTTTGAGAAGTTTTAAGTGAAACTAATTAGTTTGTTTTTAGGTTTTAATATTCAGTAAAATCTTTAACTATTTTTGACGTCCTTCAACTAAAACAAAACATTTTTTATTGAAACTACCTCGAATAAATTTCTGACTTTATCTCTGGGCAGTATCAATTTTTAGTTGAGTTTTTTATTTCACAAAATTGCGAACTTTGCTCATTCTTCCCTGAACTTAAACACCAAACATGTCAAAGTTTTGCGATCATCGCGATAGTGCAATTTGCCACAAGAATTTCCCATGAAAATTGTAATTTTTCATTCAAGAGCTTTTCCACACACACCGTTTAATTCCAAAGCCCCATCAATTTCCACCCCCTCAAGGAAGCGGAAAAGGAGTGGCAAAAAGGATGAAGGAAGAAAATAAAGCAACAACTTTTATTATCATTTAGACACGGATATTTATATGTTTTCTACCAAACCTATAAATCATAAGTGATGCATTTATACTTTTTCCTCGTCTTTGCGGAATTCACATTGTTGTTGGGAAAACTTTCTCGATTTGCTGTGAGTGGATTTTTCTCACCTGCCACAGGTAGTTTTGTTTTCCCTCACACCTGTTGGTATCCACACAAAATGCAACTTTATGATTTATTTCACTGCGAATATCTCCAATTAGTTCACGAGGAGTGTAAATTGAAACATCCTCGGCGTGGGATGTGCTTCGTATCCAACTCATTGAGTTGAGCTAACTCACAGTGAAAAGATTTTCAGTCAATTGAGTAAGCTTTATGATGCTCAACACCTTTTGCCAAAGAGGCGGGAGGATGCATTTGATCTCCTTTCGACAGAAACGTGCTTTTAAATGCATTCTATTAGGACTTTATCCTCCGAGCGTGGTGAGGGGAGAAGAAGAAATTTATTTGTCTTTTGGGGATGTGGAGAAGTATAATGGCTGTAGTCCCTCGAAGGATTACAATGTATGGGGAAACTTGAGCACCACATGCCACTCACCTTTCTCCAAGATGCACCTAAAAGTCATCATCTTTCACATTTTTACATTTTCGTTTATATCTGTTTTTTTTACAAACCCCACTTTGGAAGGATCAGGGGCGTAGCTAGAACAAAATTTTAGGAGGGCTTATTATTTATTGTATAATTCATCCGTGGAAGGGGGAGGGGGGTGAAACGCAATGTTCTTTTAAGAGGAATTTTAAAATTTATTATCAAAAAGTATAGCAAAATTAGAGTTATAAAAGTGTTTCCGACTGCGTTTAATGAGTTTTGATATAATTATTTCTATAAATTGGAAATACGTTAAGTTTACGTAAAAGGTCAAGGTTGTTTTGATTGAAAAATACCCTCTGAAAGCATTTGGATAATATCGTACGTAATAATAAGACTTCATGATTAAATTAATAAATGAATATTTGAGTGGGCAGTGAGTCCATGTCGGGTCTTTTTGGTCCCAGCGCAGGAATATTCTTGGACTGTTCACTATTAATCTATTTTCCGCCGGCTGGCTCCGAATTCACTGAAAAAACAGTTTGTGCTTCGACTGTCGGTTTTACTGCTTTTCTAAGTACTAATTGGCTCAGAACAGAAGGCCGTGACTTTTGGTTGACGTCTTCGCGAAGCAACTTTTTGGAAGCGACTTTTTTGCGAAGACATAACCTCAAAGCAACTTTTTTTTGTGCAAAAAAGTGAGAAATACGGGAAAAAATGCATTGCAGTGCCCCCGGAGGGCTTCCCGTATGCTCTTGATGCACTTTCAGGTGAAAATTCGCACAATTCTTTTTTTTTGTCACAAAAATCTTTCGAGGCAACTTTTTTGCACTTGGAGGAAACTTTTTCGAGGTAACTTTTTTGAGGAAACATTTTTGAGGAAACTTTTTGGAAGCGACTTTTTTGAGGAAACTTTTTGGAAGCGACTTTTTTTGAGGAAACATTTTTGAGGAAACTTTTTGGAAGCGACTTTTTTGAGGAAACATATCCTCAAAGCAACTTTTTTTTTGTGCCAAAAAAGTTGCCTCGAAAGATTTTTGTGACAAAAAAAAGAATTGTGCGAATTTTCACCTGAAAAATGCATCAAGAGCATACGGGAAGCCCTCCGGGGGCACTGCAATGCATTTTTCCCCGTATTTCTCACTTTTTTGCATAAAAAAAAGTTGCTTTGAGGTTATGTCTTCGCAAAAAAGTCGCTTCAAAAAAGTTGCTTCGCGAAGACGTCAACCAAAAGTCACGGCCTTCTGTTCTGAGCCATTAAGTTGAAAAAGCACCACTTTATTTCTCAAATATCTATATAGAGGCGCTGGTTATATTTTCACACAATATCGATTTTTTTTTCAAAAACCGATTATTCAACTGAAACTTCTTCTTCTTTCTTATTCAACTTCCTTTTTATTAGTTTTAGGTTATATTTGTCAAAAAATAATACAAAGTGTTGTGGTGTTTTGCCTAAAAACTAACAATATCAACAATATCCTCTAAGAAGTCTAATCGAGCCATGGCTGGAAAAATAATTATTGTTGAGTTCAAAGGAGAAAAGAGATATATACTCATCGAGGAAGATTTTAACTATGAGAATTTCCATAAACAAGGTGAGCACAGGGAAGCTGTGATTATAAAAAATAATCTCAGCTAAAATGGAATGTTTATTTCTTAAATCTCATATTCTATTGAATATTCAATTTTTTGTAGTTTCCGCAGAATTGGACATTGAAGAATTCGATCTGTATGATGAAAATCGCACAAATAAGGTATGATTTTAAATTTTATAGGCTCGAGAAGGATCGTTCACTGGATGCTGCGGAAACAGGGAGGGTTGCAGTAATTTTTAGAAAATAGTAGATCACCGGGAAGACCAGTTGCAGTTGTTAAAGCTTAACCATACTTCAGCGTCAAAAGACGCTGTTCGTTGTTTTTTCTCACTTGCTCCTTGTCAAATTGTATCGCGCTGTCACTGTCAAACAAGAAAGGCGGTTATAAAACATAGAAACCGCGTTTCTTGTTTGACAGTGACAGCGCAATACAATTTGACAAGGAGCAAGTGAGAAAAAACAACGAACAGCGTCTTTTGACGCTGTTGCTTGGTTAGGCCTTTAAGAGCTGGATCGTCAATCACCCCGAATGGCAATTCATCCCTTGTGCTATATAGGAGAATTTCAAGTGAATATGGGATCGTCTAGGGGTGGTTATTATTGAATTTGAAGAGCTGTCTGAGCTGGAGTTTTCAATGAAAACATCAAAGTGTGAAAACGCACAGATGTCCCCGGAGCAGGACATCCCAAATGGGTACGAAAGAGTGTCTCACCTAAAATAATATTTGCTTTGTTATTTCCGATTTGCATTCACAGACAACCCCTTAAAAGATATGTAGGTATGTATGTATGTTCTCAACTCTGCAGGCATTGTGGTTATTTTGAAGGAAAGCTTTTACATTTTTTACGTGGAACAGAAGATTTCTTTTAAAAAATATATATATATTTTTTATTTTCTAAACATCTTTTTCTCTGAAGGTTGAACTCTTCTCACCTATAAAGTAAAATGGGAAAGAAGAGTTCAATTGAGGTAATTAAACTCATGATGACTATCTCTTTTTACGATTTTATTCAAAAGAAGCCCCGATCTGACTTATAATCTTTTGGAAAAAAATACAGCCAATTTTTCCAGTAAAGAATTAAATGAAAAATTCGGTGCACTTTCCAGCTTTCTCCAAAAAATAAAAATAGATTGAATTAATTCATTCCATTACCACTAAAGCTCAAAAATCACTCATGTGCACTCACAAGAAAGATGGAATTTCTTGTACGACAGGAAATGCAGGTGCTCCAAGCCGGAAGGCGGTGCAAACACATTTCCACCCACACCGTGATGGTTTTGTGTTCAGTGGACGTGAAAGAATTGGATGCATTTGCAACTCGTTGGGGCCAAGCAACAGATCTCTCTCACATCAACCTTAAAGAATTGCTTAGTTGCTCCTTAGGGTGCCTCAGCAACAATAAATTTGTCACGCAAGACCACCTTGAGAGACTTTTTTTCTCCTGCTCTGTGTGGTTTCTCAGGAACTTTTTTTTCCACAAAAAAAAAAGTTGAACTTTTATTCAATTGAGCCAAAAATGCTTTTGAGGTGTTCCTTCGTCTTATTCCTCTTCCTCATGCACAACATGAATTTTTCCAAAAAGAGAGATTTTTTTCTTTCATTGGGTGGTGCATGCAGAAGCAGAAAAAGCTCCGTGGAAATTCTTCTCAATGCGGGGGAGAAGAATACCCAAGCAGCAGACACGGTAGAGAGTGGGGTGGGGAGAAGCAAAAGTTTTTATCATTGAGTGCCGGGAGGGATTAATTAAGAACATTTATGACTCTGTGAGTCCAATAAGGGACGGAGTTGAAACACGCTCATCAAAGGTATGTGTTTTTCCAGAGGGTATGTAATTTTCTCGTAATTTGTCTCCATGCTAGCACATTTTCTGCAAATTGAAAGAAAACACACACACACACCCCAGGAGAGACATTCGAGAAACAACTCCAATTTATCATATCCAACTTGTACAATTTTTATTTTAAGCTCCTCTTCTTACTCCCACATTGCAGGTAAAAGTTCCCCCAACTTTCCTTGTGTGTGACGATCCTCCTTGGAAAGTTGGCCAACAATGTATGCGTGGTTGAGTGTGTTTAAAAATGTTTTTGTTGCAATTTTCTTTCGTACATGTTCTTATGATAAAAATGAAGACTGTGCTGAAAAACCTTTTAAGCCTTTCACGACCGGCTTGGAATAGAAAATAATCAGTTTTTTATCACAATTTATTCTGTAAAATTTCATGCAAAATTACAAAGGTTAACTCTTTGGCGTTTTTTGGGTCATACGCTGACCCAAACGTGAAACATTTCATTTTTCCAATTATTTATGAATTTAATTTTTTTTTCAAAGTTAAATGCATCAAATTCACGTAAAATAGGCCAAAGAAGACATTCTGACCGTTCTGACTGAGAAAAGTCCTCTGAAAGTAACTGTTAATAAATAACGTGTTTCACGTGGACGCAAAAGGGTTAATTTATTTTATAAAAAGATAAGGAATACACATTTCACATTTTTCCTTTCGAAAATAAATTCCGCGCCGTTCATCGACGAATTTTAGGGACGACAGCAGCAATATTGGCAGTTCCTCTGTAAAACTGCAACTTACAAGGAGAGTACCCCAACCTTGGGAGCGGGATCGGGACGAAACCTGTGGGGTTCGATAGAGCATGGCCAAGTGTTAGAACAAAGTGGTCTTACTTTATTCGAATAGGCCTTCAGTCCTTAGAAATCTAGGGTTAAAGTTTTTTGTCCCTTAAAATTCCGTGTCTTAGTTCATGCCCAATATCTCAGGCTGTGCTGTATGGATTTCAATGAGGTCGGGCTCGTTGGAAAGGTAGATAGATGGGCTACAACTTTTGCGAAGACACCAACTTTGTGGGGGCACCCCATGGGGGTCAAAAGGGGGCTTCTTTCAAACATTTGCCATTTTCTCGAGAAATTTATTAGATATGTATATACTTTTTCTAGCCCATGGGATAGGCCTCGTGCAGCCCTACAACTCTTCCATACATGACTTTTCGCTCAGACATCGTTAAATATGAGTTTTTCGCATATTTATGAAAATTCATCAAAATATTGCATTTGTTGCCATTTTGCGTTGACAGCTCACAGGGTGCACATGCAAAAGCGCCTCTGTACAGTGGGAAAATGCCTTTGGGGAGAATTGTGGGATTTTTATGCTTTCTTCGCGGCAGTATTCAATGGATTTGGATGCTCCTCGATGATGACCATGCAATTGGACATTCTTTGGTGGTTGATGATGGCATATAAAGTTGTGCTATGTACATTTTTTCAGCAAAACAACAGTATGCACTCTCTCAACACACTCCAATGCTCCCGTACGTGTCTCATTCGGTGCAAATTCATGCAAAATTGTTAAATATGAATGGTCAAGTGGTTGCCGATGGACATTGCTATATATATATTTTTCAACATTTACCATTCTTTTTCCTCTTCAAAAAAAATTGAAGAAAATACAAATTAAAGGGAAATTTTATGTGTGCGGTGGGTGATTGCTGATGGTAATTTTTTTCTTCTTTATTGCAATTTTTCTATTTTGAGGTGATTTTTCCTTCTTCTTCTTCCACAAGAACAATTTTTAAAGAAATTAAATTTCTTTTATATTGAAAATAATAAAATTGGTAAATGTAGGTTCTTCAACAATTTGAAGAAAATACAATTTAAAGGGAATTAATTCTTCCTCATCTTCATCATATAACTTTTTTTTTCTTTACATAAATAAATTAAATAAATTTTTATTTAATAAATTGGAGAAAATAATAAAATTGTTAAATGAGGAGGTTTGTTGCTGATGGTAATTTTTCTCTTCTTCTCATTCAATGTGTAGTATTGCACTTTTCTTTACCAATTTCTTCATATTATTTAAGGTGATTTTTTCTTCTTTTTCAACAAAAATTTTATAGAAAATATAATTTAAACGGAATTTGTAAATGTGAGTTGGGTGGTTGCTGATGGAAAATATTCCTCCACTTTTTCTTAAAAATATTTTTTGTCATTTTCTTTACCAATTTCTTCATATTACTTTGAGGTGATTTTTTTCTTCTTCATCAACAACTCTTTTGAAGAAAATACAAATAAAAGGGAACTTTTTCCTTTAAATAAATTAATAAAATTATTATTTATTTAATTGGAAAAAATATTAAAATTGTTAATAGTGGTGAATGGTTACGGATGGACATTTTTTTCTTTTAGTGTTAAATGTATAATTCTCTGTTCTTTACCAAATTTCTATTTTCTTCACCAACATTTTCTTTTAAAGAAAATTGAGGAAATACGCATTTGATAAGGGAAATTGGTAAATGTGGGCTCTTCAACAATTTGAAGTAAATACAAGTTAAAGGGAATTAATTCTTCCTCAACTTCATCATATATTACTTTGAGGTGATTTTTTTTTCTTCTTCTTCAACTGTTTGAAGAAATTGGAGAAAATAATGATATTGTTAATTGTGGTGAGTTGAGTGGTAAATTTTTCCTCTTCTTTTCCATCAATTTATTGCCATTTCTCACCAATTTCATAATAACACTTTGAGGTGATTTTAAAGTGACTTTTTAAAGAAATTTAATTTATTTTATATTGAAAATAATAAAATTGGTAAATGTAGGCTCTTCAACAATTTGAAGAAAATACAAATAAGTTCTTTATCAACTTCTTTCATATTACTATGAGGTGATTTTTTTCTTCTTCTTCAACTATTTGAAGAAAATACAAATAAAAGGGAATTTGTAAATATGCGGTGGGTGGTTGCTGATGGAAATTATTCCTCCACTTTTTTTTTTATAAAATTAAAAATATTTTTTGCCATTTTCTTTACCATTTTTTTCATATTACTTTGAGGTGATTTTTTTCTTCTTCTTCAACTATTTGAAGAATTTGGAAAAAATAATGAAATTGTTAATTGTGGTAAATTTTCCTCTTCTTTTTCTGCAATTTATATCTTTCAACATTTCCCTTTTCTTCACCAACTTCTTTCATATTATTATGAGGTGGTTTTTTCTTCTTCTTCAATGACAACAATTTTGAAGACATTAAAATTGAAAGATGTAGTATTTGATTGACAATTTACAGACATTTTCCAATCTTATATTGGGGAAATGTCTCTTCTTCTTCAACAACAACCCTGACGAATCTTATGGTAAAAAATATTTATTGAAAACTATTTTTTCCTTTGTGATTTCTGTGGTTCTAAAGAAAGTATTTTTTAAATGAACACAATACGACCATGGTCTTTGGGTATTTGCAGATGGCACAATTGAAGATATATTTTTTTTTAATTTATCATGTCTTTTCCATTAAACATAAAAAGAGACATAATAAATATTAATAAAAAATTAATAAATTTATTTGGTGATAGTTGAAGATGGTAACAATTTTAACACTTGAGGAAGAATTGTTTTGTGACTTCCTTGGATGTAAATTCGAGGATCTGTAGCTTCTTTACTGCAATTTGGTCACTTTTAGAGTTGCAATTGGAACTGTTTTTATTTAAATTTTTGTGTCAGCAATAATTTTTATTTTAACATCCTTTTCATGGCTGCAGAGAGCATTGAAAGTTCTTTCACAACAATTAACATTGATTCTTCCACCTCCTCATAGGGTCCATGAAGTGAAATTTCACATTACATTTACCTCAAGCTCAAAAATACAATTGAAAAGCATTTTTGAAAAAGGGCTCTCAAACCAAAAGTATTGCTGACAAAATATTATTAACACTTCCATATGGAATTCCCCTTAAAATTACCATTGACAAAACGTAAAATAAATCAACTCACAAATAACCCCAAAGTAAAATTTAATTAAATTAATTCAATTAAAAAAAAAATTCTTGCCAAATACCATCTTCAACATGAACCAAAGATCTGCATGATCTCATTAACCATCGAGGTACATGCTCTAGAGTGCCACAAATCCATTGCAAACCAACTACCATGGTCATTTCTAGCTCAAATACAAATTTGCAAGCGTCTGGGTCGAAAGCTTTAATGAATCTGGCATCGGGTGTCTTGTATGGCATAATAGCCCTGTGGATCGTGTACTGGATTCTCTATTTTACAGTCCGGGGATCTAATCCCGCTGCGGAATTTTCTTTTTTTCCCAAAATTCCCCTTTTTACCAATAAATACCCATTGGAATGTCTCACAAATTGCCATGGGGAGTGTTCTGATGGTGGACAGAGTGGATGATGGACATACAATGTCTTTTCTTTGATATTTTCTCAACATTTCTCATATGTCATTGCTGAATATCATCAAAATATTAATAAAATTGCAATTGACAATTATTAAAGAGCTCCCATTGGGTTATAGGGAGTTCATTGAGACCCTTGGCATGAGCCTCAAGTGTTATGCAGACCATGGTCACATGTTGAAGATGGCCTCAATTGTTAATTTTTATTCTTTCACATGGAAAATAAGTACAAAAATCATTCTTTCTACCTAAATCTTTCACGGTGTGTATTATCGTTTTACCATTCTTGTAGGTGATCGTAATGGTAAAATTATACATTGCAGACAAAATTCATTTTCTATATTTATGGCAACTTTTTTCTAACGATTGTTTCTCAATTAAGGATTGATGTTTTACATTATTATGTTCTACGAGAGCACCCTCCATACACTCGTTTATAGACGGGCTAATAAAGAGAACTGCTGAAGAATTATTTTTTTTCCCTAGAAATTCAAGTTCTTTAGGATTATTTAATTATAAATGTTTTTTGCAAACTGATTTTAGTACATATAAATGATTTATTTCCTTTTTTTTAATCATTTATTGCTTATTGGTCATAGGAAAATGTACGGATTTTTTTTTATTAATACGGGTTCCATTTATTTAGATAATTTCCCCACCGAACTTTTTTGCCAAGTTAATATTAAGCTTTTAACATTATAAAAATACTTATTTTTCCATTTTTCTTATAAAGAATATTTTTGTAAGCTTTGAAAACTGTGTGGGCTGTGTGGTAAAAGAATGTGATTTTTTTAAATGAAAGGTAAAGTGCTGAGATTTAATATGTAACAAAAGTGAAGTGTTGGAAAAGAAAAATGAAATTGGGGCGGTAAGTATAGTTTTTAAAAAAAATTACACATACGTAATTTACACGACGATGACACAATGCATTTGGTTAATTCCTTCGATGTCGCTGCTCTATTATTCTCAAATATGTAAATTTATCTTACATCTAATTTTTCTTAGGGATAATTTGAATTGATATTCAAGTTATCTTTAACTTTACTAATTAGTTGGTGTTCCACTTCCTAGCGAACACCAAGTATTTATTCTGTTGTCGAATCATTTACACAATTTACATCGTGAATTTTTCTCATTTACAGTCATTTATGTATGTATGTGTTAGTTTTAATTCCAAAGTTTTGTGATTTATTGATGTGAAGTGAAATTAGATTGTTCGAATAAGTCTTATAGGTACGTATTTTATTTATATATAAGAACTAAAAAATAATTTTAAAAATTAGGCTTCGAATCACGCGTCAGCAAACATTTAAAGCTGTAGCGAATTATTTTTCGACAACAAAATATATAAAAAGCACAAATTTAAAAACAAAAAGGAGGAGGGTATGTAGAATTTCCTTAGGAAGAAGGAATCTGTTATCAATGTAGACATTAGGGGAAATACGCAATTTTCACCAAAATTCACCCATTTATTATCTACTTGCTTAATTTACACCACAATGTGCATTCAAAAATTTATATTTTTATGTAAGGTACATAGAACATCAGTGAATATGCAATATAATGTATGTATATTAAAAAATTTTAATTTGTTTAGGTGTTTTTTACTTTTTGTTAGTTTCAAAATCGCAGAAGAACACTTTATACTTGCATTTAATTTTATTGTGTAATAATTTGATAGCTTTTTAAGCAATAAAAAAGTGGCTATTTTGAGCAAAAAAATTTATATATTACATATATATTAGGCATTTCAATCACTTTATTTGGTTTTTTTTATTACCCAATTAAAGCTCTTGAAACAGTAACACTTTATTTTTATGCCAGAAATCGTTATCGATGTGTTGAATAAATTCAAAAACACTTTTTAAAAAAAATGGATTATAAACATATTAAATATATATAATATAAATATATTAATTCATTGTTCATTTTATTTAAATCTTAAAAAAATCCGTTCGATACTTGAATAAGGAAAGAAAAGAAAATCTAGTAATTTTTGACTTCAATTTTTTTTCAAGAAGTTTAGCATGCCATGGTTGGTACTTTTGTTTTTTTTCTCTAGAGAAACTTCAATTAAAATCAAGAGTGGTTTAGTGCATTTAGTTTGTCCTCATTTAAATTAAATATTTTTGTGATTAAAAAACCCCTTTGTGTATCATATTATTGTGCAACTCTGCGCCATGGCGGAAGTACAGGAGTGCACAGACGCTTTTTATATCTGTGAGGAGATATTGCGTAATCAAAATATCATCTCAGGTATTTAATTTTTTAACATTATACTGCAGCTCTTATATTAATTCACTATTATTTTCTCTAACACCATCCCTAAAGCTGAAACGTCTGTTTGTTTGTCTGTTTGCTTATGGTATATAACTCCACCGAAACGGCTGGACCGATCGTGATGAAATTTGATACAGAGGTTTCTGATACCAGAAAAATTTTCACCAACAATATTCATTCACCCCCACTTCAGCCCCCCTTCAATGAAGCCCCCATACAAAATCATGCATTTTTGCGAAATTTTGAATATAGAGCCCGAAATCTTGAATGAAATTGACTTCTTTTCTTTGCAATATGTATTTGAGATTGATAAATAGCCCTTAAGTACTTATATAAACTTTTCTTTAGAACCCTCTACCGATGTTTTAGGAAAAACTTTCGATGTCATCTCCATTTTTTCTCTTTTAATTAATCTTTTATTAAATCTGTGTTTCATCAAAATTATTTTCCCATTAAAACTTGTAAAATTTAATTTACCTTGTACATAAAAATATAAATCGACCTACGCTTATTCCCAAGAAAGCAGTCAAAAGCTACTTTTAGTAATTTTTTTATTATATTTATTTTCATGTTTTCTATCTAAAATAAAATTTTCATTATAACATTTTATCATACATCTGCGTCATTAGGAGCTTTTTCCTCTTAATTTTTCTATAGGAACCCCTTTCTTAAATGGGGAGCGTAGTGAGAGAGCAAAATTATTGGGTGAGGAAATGGCCAATGCAATGAAAAATATTTTATTTGACGTGGTACAACATGATGTTGATGTTGAACGAGATGAAGAAATGATTGCAAATGTTGAGCTGGATGATGGGCAGGATTATGAACAGGATGATGAGGAGAATGAGATGCAAGATGGAGAACACAATGAGAATGAATACGATGATGATGAAGAGAACGAAAAATTGAAAGAAGAAAAAAACGGAAAGAATGGAGAAATTGTTCCATTCGAAACAAAGAAGAAGATCGTTGAATTGGCAAGGAGCCATCCACGATGGAGCCTAAAAACCCTCCAACAACGTGGATGCGCAGCTCTAAAGCGCAAAGATCAACTAAAAGAATGGGAACGCCAAGTGGCGCAGAACGGGACGAGGAGAGAGAAAATTGCGAGAATAACAGAAGAAGTCAACAGGTAAAAGTTTATTCTCAAATTCTTAACCTCTGGAATGCGGAGGCCTTGGCACACCCTTAGAATGCGAAGGTGGGGTCGTTGAACGACCCCAAAAAGAAGGCCAATTTTCTTCTAAACTATACAACCTGGAGTTGTCGGGTTAATGCCTATAGATTCCTTATATAGTCCTCTTGCCCCTTGCATCACAAATTTTCCACCACAAAACACGTAGAAGAAGATATTAGGGAAAAACATTTTTCACTCATTTTTTTCATAATTTGTTCTTGAGAAATTTGCCAAGAAAGTTAACCCCAAGTGCTATTTTTTTCACTCTTCCCCATATTCCCCTCACTTCCCGCAACGTGATAAATGGCAATATTTCTCGAATATTCTTTATTGTTTTGCACATTTACATGCTTCTAATTATGTTTTATGTTGTTTATGCTCTAAGAAATTTTCCCCAGCATGACCGTTACACCAATTTTTGAATTCCCTTCTTCTACATTTTTCTTAATAACTTTTTTTGTGGTGGTCGGATTGAGCTGAAATTTTTACACAACCTCCTCAGATAACCAAGGAACTTATTTCCAAAAGATGATAATGCTATCTTTTATATTTATTGAGTTATAGTACGAAATATAGCGCTGGGGTCGTTCAACGACCCAGCTCCGCATTCATTCCAAGGGTTAATACTCTCTTTTTATATTTTTTAAATATTTTGTTGTCGAAAAAAAAAATTTCATATCACAGCTTTAAATGAAATTTGCTAGTAATTGAGGTCTTGTTGTTGTATGGTTGTGGTAAAATGAACTTTTTCGTTTTAAATTTATTTAATTAATTTTAGGAATTTCACCGAAAATAAGCAAGATCACAAACACATACCAATCGAGAGCATTCGAGGATGGGCGTTCAGAGGAAAAAAGAAAAATATGCCTGTGAAGTTCCAGGCATCCCATCACTGGGTGCAATCTTTTAAGGCCAAGCATGGCATAAGGAAGAGGAAGGTAATAATATATTTCATATCCAACACATTCTATCCAAAATAAACTTTTATAAAAAAAAATTATTATAATAATTAATATCTCAAAAAGCAGTGGGAGCCAATCTGTCTAATTTTGTCAGTAGTTGCACGTCATACCCCTGCCTAAGCCTAGAAAGTTTCATAACAATTGATCCAATATATTATCTTTTATTTAAAAAACAAATTTTTCGAATCTCAAAGTTACCCTGACCTTTCAACTACAAATTAAGTTTTGATGAAATTGTCTGCAATTTTTTTTTATCCAAATGCGTTTTTAGACAGAGTAACTATTGCTAAACACGAATCTAATCTGAATTTTCCAAAAAAAATGTTCCAAGTTTTCCCGTAGAACACTGATAGTAAAAAGTATCCCTTGTGGCAAAATGGTGAATTTGGTGTTTTTTTTTAAATAACTTTATTAATTTTTAAAACTAAAAAAATAAAAAAAGGCAAAGGTTTTTCTTTATATATTTAAAAAAAAGTTTTAATTGGTACACAAATCTCATTTTTAATATTATAGTGCCTTGCTAAAATTACTTCATTAAATTAAGATTAGCGAACAAAAAACGCAATTAACCATTTTACCCCAGGGTTGAGGCAAAAAGGTGAAAGAGCAACGGTTTGGAAAATTAGCTGAAAATGCATTTTACTGTTGAGATAGAGAAAAATCGTCTGAAACAAAGTTGTAGCCCGGAAAATTTCATTTAAGATAGTCGTCATGGGAAATCTCAAATATTTCCATGGAACTCAGGAAAAATTATCTGCCAAAAATTCACCATTTTTCCCCAGGTTCCTCTATAGTATATTTTCAACGCGTTTTTCGATAGCTTTTGATGTCCTTGATCTTTCTTTAAAAGGATAAATACGAATATTTGCTCCCTATAAAATTATAGTGAAAAATGTAAAAAGTAAAACATAAGAAGTAAATGTAAAATTCAACTTTTAAATCGCTCTCCTGAAAATCAGTCAAAATTAATTAATTTTTTATATTTTCCAATCCATGAAAATAATTTTTTTTTGTAAACGTCTGACATTTTTTAATTTTCAATATAGATCACAAAATATGTTAAAAGCAAAGGCGCTCTGGATGAGGCGTCCATCCACAATGCAGTCACAAATTTCCGTGAGGTGATGTGTCGAAAGATGCAGGATTATGATCCTGATCTTGTGATCAATACAGATCAAAGCGGGGTGGAGTACCGCATTGATGTTAAGCGCACATATGCTTATAAAGGCGAGAAATCCGTGGAGGTGAGTGTTTTATAGTACAGAATTTTTTTTTTTAATATATTGTAGGCAATGAGACCAAAGACTAAAAATATTATCCTGAGCCATGTTCTGAATTCAGTTATGTGTGAGTGTATGTATATCTTTAGAAGAGGGCTGTGATAGTAGATAAGCATTGCTCTAGCGGTGCTTATCATGCGTTGGTCATTTTCTCGTAAGCTGTGAAGCTGAGAGGACCATGCGACGCTGAAAGAGGGTTAGCTATCACAGTCACTCTCATGTTAACAATTAAATATTTTCACTACAATATATATGTATAATTTTTCTATGGATTTTTATCTATATAATAAGGAAAGGTCTGTTTGTTGGTAATCGTATCTATAGCTATACAAATCCACACCGTTTGACCGATCGCGATGAAATTTGGTACAGAGGCTCCTTATATCAGGCGGTTTCGAGTGGCCGTATTCATTTTCCCCCCAAAGCCACCCTTCAGGTAGCCCCCATATAAAATTCATGCATTTTTTGCGAATTTTTGAATTTGGCACCTGAAATGTTGTATGAAAATGATTTCTTCTCTTTGCATTTTTTTTCGGGTTTGATAAGTGGCCCAAATCTACTTTTATAAACCATCACACTTCTTTTTTTTCTCTCTAACATTTGCCCGAAGCGTAACAAAAGAAAATTGGAGCGTAGCGACAATTTACTTCGTTTATAATTTTTTTCTTTTCTTTTTCAATAAAAAAAATCAAATATTTTACCCCTATTTTGTTAGACGACAGAGAAATTTAATTTATCAGGTTTCCTTTTTGTGTATTTGTGAGGAAAAATAGTTTGTTTAACTAGCGTTATGTATTTTCTAACATATCTTGAAGTTATGTTCTTTTTTTAATATCATCTTTAAAATAAATTCGATTTGAAAAAATTATTTCCTAAATTAATTTTGCTCTTTTTAGAATGTTTTTTAACATATAAAAATATTAATCGATATCGCTTAAAAAAATGGTCAAAATGTAATAATTTATTGCAATCTTTTGTGAAATAAATAATTATCAAATGAAAGAGAAGGACAAAAGGCCGGAAAAAATCTTTTTTTTGACATACGCTTTTTAAAATGTGGGAACCCTAATTCGTAATTTTGAAGAAAGAATCACAGCTAAAAAAAGGAAATAAGTAAATTGTTTAAAAAAATAACGACAAAAGTCAGGTGATGTTTATGATTGTTAAAAAAATATTATAATTTAATTTCCAAATTAAATTTTTTTCAAAGTTCACTTATCCTAGTATATATGAAAACCTTTTAAACGCTTTGTAAAATGCTGTAAGACGGTGCATGTGAGGGCCAAATTTCCCGTCTTTGGTATTTTCCCTCAAGCAAATGAAGACATGCGGGAGTAGTTTGCTTAAGGTTGTGATGGAATACTGTACGGTGTAGCTAGGTGATACCTTGTTAAGGTCCCGCTTTGTTGGTTTATTTATTTATGTTTTTTTTTCTTTTTTTTTTTAGGTATGTCTTGGGGACCTTAACAAGGTATCTCATAGCTACACCGTCCAATACTCAATCACAGCCTCAGGCAAGCTACTCCCGCACGTCTTTATTTGCCTGAGGGAAAATACTAAGGACGGAAAATTTGGCCCTCACGTCCAAAAGGCAATGGACCGCCTTACAGCATTGTATAAAAATGTTGTAATAGTGTCCACCAAAAGTGGCAAAATGAACAAATTTCTCTTCAAGGTATTTTTTTTATTTCATTTAATTAATTTATTCTTTATTGTTTTCAACATTTATATGCTTCTAATTATGTTTTATGTGGTTTATGTTACTTATTCGCGATAATTTTGACACTGAGAAGGTAAAGTGAGAACGTAAAAACAACCCTTCACCCACATGATTGATGATGTGATTAACTTCATTCTAAGAAATTTCCCGCAGCATGGCCGTTACACCAATTTTTGAATTCCCTTCTTCCACATTTTCCTTAATAACTTTTCTTGTGGTGGTCGGATTGAGCTGAAATTTTTACACAACCTCTTCAGATAACCAGGGAATTTATTTCCAAAAGATGGGAATGCTGTCTATAATATTTTAAGAATTTGGTACAGAGACTACTGATACCAGGCGATTGTCATAAATGATTAAATATTTCAATTATCTATTTGAATTAATCACAATTCCTTTTTCCTTTAAAATTCCGCAAAGCAGGGCGAGGAAAATTGGAGCGAAGCGACAATTTACCTCGTCTTTTATATTTATTGACTTATAGTAAGAAATATGTCACTGCTTCTCAGAGGTTATTTTTTATTTTTCGTTTAGTTACAAAAAAAATTTGGATTTCTTTTTCAAAACTAATATTTTTTTTTTAAATCTAGAAATTTGTGAAAACGGTTGTAAAGCCGTACTGCGGAAATAGAAAATTTCTTCTTGCTATCGATTCATGGGGGGGTCAGACCGACCAAAATATTTTCCAAGAAGTCTGCAAAGACGAGGACGGAAATGCAACAGCAGACGTTGAGATCGTACCTAAGCACTGCACACCCATCGCCCAACCGTGTGATGTATTCTTTTACAGATTGGTAAAACTAAAATTTTACTTTGACTTTATCTTTAACTTTTTAAATTTAAATTTGACTTTGCAAACTCTTAAGTAATGTTGCAAGAGAATATACTCCTTAGTTGACAAAGTTGCAAGATTTTCTTTATTATTTCAATAACTTGAAAAATTTAAATGTTTTTGCATTCTAAAATCTTTTCTACAACTCCATAAACATTAATTTACCTAAAAACACGGTAAAATCTCAATTTTAAGCAAAATAATTAACTATGAAAAAATCACTTGAAATATATTTTCAAGAGAGTATATATCAACATTGCATGCATTTTTTTCGTATTTTTCTTTTCTCTTAATTTATTATTTTTTGAAATTTAATTAATTAATGTTATGTATTTGTCTTCCAGGTGAAAGATCTGCTGAAAAAGATCCAAAATTATTTGGAAGTTTTGGAGTCTGGGAAACAACTTTCATCAAGAGAGGACGTTATCAAAATCCATGCCCTCATTCATTTCATCTTTTCCTCGATCAAGTTCCAGAATATGATTCGGTAAGGGAATAAAAACGCGTCCATTTATAAGAATTAGTGTCTCATAAAGTATTTCTGTGTTGTAATTGAATTATGAGTTGTATTAGAAAGCACGATTGATTTTTTTTAAATAAAATTCAGCAATTTGACGGATTTGAAATTCTACAAGGTATACAAAAAGTCCTTGACCAATTTTAGAAAGGTCCTGACATAAACCACAATTTTACGGATATTTAAATAATATATATTTTTAAAGTGTTAAGTGTGTTTTTTAAGAACACAAAATAGCAACTTCTTGTTTTACAAAAACACTTCTTGATATTTTTACACCTTCAAGAATATATATTATGCACTAGAAAGATGTAGGGCTTTGTGAATCCTATAATTTAGGTTGATTGTAATCAAATATGGTCAAATAGTTGTCGTGTAAAGTCTATCTTTAACCCTTTAAGGTTTTTTGGGTCATACGCTGACCCAAACGTGAAACATTTTATTTTTTCAATTATTTATGAACGTAATTGTTTTTCCATGTTACAAATGCATCAAATTCACGCATAAGGGGTGAAAGAAGACGTTCTGACTGAGAAAAGTCCTCTAAAAAAAATTCATAGAATAAAAATCGGGATAAAAGAGCGCATGTTTCAATGTTTTTATGTTTCACGTTGGACGTTAAAGGATTAAGCAACAATATTTACTAAATGACTTGACCGATTTTCAAGTATGACTTATTGATGAAAATATCTCTATGATCTCTACCACATATTTAAATTTTAAACTTCTATCTTGGATCTTAAACATGTGAAAAAAAAAATTTCCACTCACATACCTATTAATAACTTCAAGCAGGAAATCTCTATAATTTGCCGTTATCTATATAATAAAGAAAGGTCTGTTTGTTGGTAATCGTCGTTCCTTCTTTTCTATACAAATCCACACCGTTTGTCCGATCGCGATGAAATTTGTTACAGAGGCCCCTTATAACAGGCGGTTTCAGATGGCCGTATTCATTTTCCCCCCAAAGCCACCCTTCAGGTAGCCCCCATATAAAATTCATGCATTTTTTGCGAATTTTTGAATTTGGCACCTGAAATGTTGTATGAAAATGATTTCTTCTCTTTGCAAATTTTTTTTTCCGGATTGATAAGTGAACTCAAACTACTTATAATCCATCACAATTTTTCTCTCTAAAATTTGCGCGAAGCGCAACAAATCCTTGCGAAGCGGGGCGAGGTAAATTGGAGCGAAGCGACAATTTACCTCGTCAAGCTATAAAATAAAATTTGCACCACCATTTTCATAATGTGGCATGGGTGTGTACTGATACCGAATTAGAGCCCGATATGAGGTGCTCAAGTTTTCCGACGATTACCTACAATACTTGATATGTCACGATTGTGGTATACCAACTAATTTTTTTTGTAAATTTTTTTACAGGTATGCCTGGCATAAATCTGGGCTGCTGGCGGGGGAGAAGCCTCACTTTGAAAGCATCAGCCAGGTGTGCTTCCCACGAGGCACAGCAGACCACGAATGTGAGAACTGCGATGAAGGCAATTTTGCATTCATCGTCTGTTCACACTGCTCGCTATACCTGTGCTTCAAATGCTTTTATGTGGAGTACCACCCCCAGCATTGTGCAGATCATGTGTAAAAGAAGAGGAATGAAGAATGAGGAAGGGAAGAAGAAGGAGTGATGAGGAGGAGAAGAAGAAGGAGTGATGAGGAGAAAACCCGCTAACACCGTTCACGTTGTCGGTCCATTCTGTATTTTTCGTGGTACAAATGAGGAGGAGAAGAAGAAGGAGTGAGGAAGAGAAGAAGAAGGAGTGAGGAGGAGAAGAAGAAGGAGTGAGGAGGAGAAGAAGAAGGAGTGAGGAAGGGAAGAAGAAGGAGTGAGGAGGAGAAGAAGAAGGAGTGATGAGGAGGAAACCCGCTAACACCGTTCACGTTGTCGGTCCATTCTGTATTTTTCGTGGTACAAATGAGGAGGAGAAGAAGAAGGAGTGAGGAAGAGAAGAAGAAGGAGTGAGGAGGAGAAGGAGAAGGAGTGAGGAGGAGAAGGAGAAGGAGTGAGGAAGGGAAGAAGAAGGAGTGAGGAAGGGAAGAAGAAGGAGTGAGGAGGAGAAGAAGAAGGAGTGATGAGGAGAAAACCCGCTAACACCGTTCACGTTGTCGGTCCATTCTGTATTTTTCGTGGTACAAATGAGGAGGAGAAGGAGAAGGAGTGAGGAAGGGAAGAAGAAGGAGTGAGGAGGAGAAGAAGAAGGAGTGAGGAGAAGAAGAACCCTTATTTTCTTATTTCATTTTCAACTTTTTCGATATAAGTACGTTTGATTTTTACAGATAAAATAGCATAGATAGCGCTAAAGAAATTTTATTACATAATTTCCTTTCCACTGTATTTTGATTAGAATCTCCAAGTATTAACAAAGAATCAAAAATATTTATGAAATATTTATAATATTAAACTTTTCTTAGGAAATCACTCAATAAAGAATTATTATTGTTCTAAAAATGTATTTTTTATGTAAATTCTCAATTTATTTCACTTCACAATTCAATTGTTGGGTCAGTAATAAATGCTAAAAAAAATTATAAATGAAAATCTTTCAATCTCCCCTTTCTAACAATATTACTCCTGAAGATAAACATTTTATCGTTAGATTGTGAGAAACCCTCTTTTATAAATCTAATCCACAATTTTCCTAAAAAAGAATTATTAATACTATTTTCAGTTCTTTCGTCAGCAATAAAAAAATAAACCTTATCAAAAACTAAAAATAACTTCTTTGATTCGAAAGTATTGATGGCTTAATTATGAGGTCATTTTCATTAACCAAACCTCATAGTATAAAACTAAAATCTTCATGAAAGGTAATTTAATTACCAATACAAATAAAATTAAAATTTTAGAATAACATTTTTGTCAAAAATTATCTCTCTTTATTCAATACATACCACCCCCCCTCCCCTAAAGGTCTGTTCTTTAAGATGAATCTAAGAATTAGTCCACCTCAAACTCTTGCAAGAGAGACTTTGGAAATTAAAAGGAATTTTTAGGAAACATTTGGAAAAAATAGCATTGCTGAAAAAATCTTGCCATCTGCAATGTATAATTTTACCATTACGATCACCTACAAGAATGGTAAAACGATAATACACACCGTGAAAGATTTAGGTAGAAAGAATAATTTTTGTACTTATTTTCCATGTGAAAGAATAAAAATTAACAATTGAGGCCATCTTCAACATGTGACCATGGTCTGCATAACACTTGAGGCTCATGCCAAGGATCTCAATGAACTCCCTATAACCCAATGGGAGCTCTTTAATAATTGTCAATTGCAATTTTATTAATATTTTGATGATATTCAGCAATGACATATGAGAAATGTTGAGAAAATATCAAAGAAAAGACATTGTATGTCCATCATCCACTCTGTCCACCATCAGAACACTCCCCATGGCAATTTGTGAGACATTCCAATGGGTATTTATTGGTAAAAAGGGGAATTTTGGGAAAAAAAGAAAATTCCGCAGCGGGATTAGATCCCCGGACTGTAAAATAGAGAATCCAGTACACGATCCACAGGGCTATTATGCCATACAAGACACCCGATGCCAGATTCATTAAAGCTTTCGACCCAGACGCTTGCAAATTTGTATTTGAGCTAGAAATGACCATGGTAGTTGGTTTGCAATGGATTTGTGGCACTCTAGGGCATGTACCTCGATGGTTAGTGAGGTCATGCAGATCTTTGGTTCATGTTGAAGATGGTATTTGGCAAGAATTTTTTTTTTAATTGAATTAATTTAATTAAATTTTACTTTGGGGTTATTTGTGAGTTGATTTATTTTACGTTTTTTCAATGGTAATTTTAAGGGGTGTTGCAGATGGAAGTGTTAATAATATTTTATCAGCAATACATTTGGTTTGAGAGCCCTTTTTCAAAAATGCTTTTCAATTGTATTTTTGAGCTTGAGGTAAATGTAATGTGAAATTTCACTTCATGGACCCTATGAGGAGGTGGAAGAATCAATGTTAATTGTTGTGAAAGAACTTTCAATGCTCTCTGCAGCCATGAAAAGGATGTTAAAATAAAAATTATTGCTGACACAAAAATTTAAATTAACAACAGTTCCAATTGCAACTCTAAAAGTGACCAAATTGCAGTAAAGAAGCTACAGATCCTCGAATTTACATCCAAGGAAGTCACAAAACAATTCTTCCTCAAGTGTTAAAATTGTTACCATCTTCAACTATCACCAAATAAATTTATTAATTTTTTATTAATATTTATTATGTCTCTTTTTATGTTTAATGGAAAAAACATGATAAATTAAAAAAAAATATATCTTCAATTGTGCCATCTGCAAATACCCAAAGACCATGGTCGTATTGTGTTCATTTAAAAAATACTTTCTTTAGAACCACAGAAATCACAAAGGAAAAAATAGTTTTGAATAAATATTTTTACCATAAGATTTGTCAGGGTTGTTGTTGAAGAAGAAGAGACATTTCCCCAATATAAGATTGGAAAATGTCTGTAAATTGTCAATATGTTTCTTTTCTTATTTAATATTATTCATCGGCAATCAAATACTACATCTTTCAATTTTAATGTCTTCAAAATTGTTGTCATTGAAGAAGAAGAAAAAAACCACCTCATAATAATATGAAAGAAGTTGGTGAAGAAAAGGGAAATGTTGAAAGATATAAATTGCAGAAAAAGAAGAGGAAAATTTACCACAATTAACAATTTCATTATTTTTTCCAAATTCTTCAAATAGTTGAAGAAGAAGAAAAAATCACCTCAAAGTAATATGAAAAAAATGGTAAAGAAAATGGCAAAAAATATTTTTAATTTTATAAAAAAAAGTTGAGGAATAATTTCCATCAGCAACCACCCACCGCACATTTACAAATTCCCTTTTATTTGTATTTTCTTCAAATAGTTGAAGAAGAAGAAAAAAATCACCTCATAGTAATATGAAAGAAGTTGATAAAGAATTAATTTGTATTTTCTTCAAATTGTTGAAGAGCCTACATTTACCAATTTTATTATTTTCAATATAAAATAAATTAAATTTCTTTAAAAAGTCACTTTAAAATCACCTCAAAGTGTTATTATGAAATTGGTGAGAAATGGCAATAAATTGATGGAAAAGAAGAGGAAAAATTTACCACTCAACTCACCACAATTAACAATATCATTATTTTCTCCAATTTCTTCAAACAGTTGAAGAAGAAGAAAAAAAAATCACCTCAAAGTAATATATGATGAAGTTGAGGAAGAATTAATTCCCTTTAACTTGTATTTACTTCAAATTGTTGAAGAGCCCACATTTACCAATTTCCCTTATCAAATGCGTATTTCCTCAATTTTCTTTAAAAGAAAATGTTGGTGAAGAAAATAGAAATTTGGTAAAGAACAGAGAATTTAACACTAAAAGAAAAAAAATGTCCATCCGTAACCACCATTCACCACTATTAACAATTTTAATATTTTTTCCAATTAAATAAATAATAATTTTATTAATTTATTTAAAGGAAAAAGTTCCCTTTTATTTGTATTTTCTTCAAAAGAGTTGTTGATGAAGAAGAAAAAAATCACCTCAAAGTAATATGAAGAAATTGGTAAAGAAAATGACAAAAAATATTTTTAAGAAAAAGTGGAGGAATATTTTCCATCAGCAACCACCCAACTCACATTTACAAATTCCGTTTAAATTATATTTTCTATAAAAATGTTGTTGAAAAAGAAGAAAAAATCACCTTAAATAATATGAAGAAATTGGTAAAGAAAAGTGCAATACTACACATTGAATGAGAAGAAGAGAAAAATTACCATCAGCAACAAACCTCCTCATTTAACAATTTTATTATTTTCTCCAATTTATTAAATAAAAATTTAATTAATTTATTTATGTAAAGAAAAAAAAAGTTATATGATGAAGTTGAGGAAGAATTAATTTCCTTTAACTTGTATTTTCTTCAAATTGTTGAAGAACCTACATTTACCAATTTTATTATTTTCAATATAAAAGAAATTTAATTTCTTTAAAAATTGTTCTTGTGGAAGAAGAAGAAGGAAAAATCACCTCAAAATAGAAAAAATTTCAATAAAGAAGAAAGAAAAATTTCCATCAGCAATCACCCACCGCACACATAAAATTTCCCTTTAATTTGTATTTTCTTCAATTTTTTTGAAGAGGAAAAAGAATGGTAAATGTTGAAAAATATATATAGCAATGTCCATCGGCAACCACTTGACCATTCATATTTAACAATTTTGCATGAATTTGCACCGAATGAGACACGTACGGGAGCATTGGAGTGTGTTGAGAGAGTGCATACTGTTGTTTTGCTGAAAAAATGTACATAGCACAACTTCATATGCCATCATCAACCACCAAAGAATGTCCAATTGCATGGTCATCATCGAGGAGCATCCAAATCCATTGAATACTGCCGCGAAGAAAGCATAAAAATCCCACAATTCTCCCCAAAGGCATTTTCCCACTGTACAGAGGCGCTTTTGCATGTGCACCCTGTGAGCTGTCAACGCAAAATGGCAACAAATGCAATATTTTGATGAATTTTCATAAATATGCGAAAAACTCATATTTAACGATGTCTGAGCGAAAAGTCATGTATGGAAGAGTTGTAGGGCTGCACGAGGCCTATCCCATGGGCTAGAAAAAGTATATACATATCTAATAAATTTCTCGAGAAAATGGCAAATGTTTGAAAGAAGCCCCCTTTTGAGCCCCATGGGGTGCCCCCACAAAGTTGGTGTCTTCGCAAAAGTTGTAGCCCATCTATCTACCTTTCCAACGAGCCCGACCTCATTGAAATCCATACAGCACAGCCTGAGATATTGGGCATGAACTAAGACACGGAATTTTAAGGGACAAAAAACTTTAACCCTAGATTTCTAAGGACTGAAGGCCTATTCGAATAAAGTAAGACCACTTTGTTCTAACACTTGGCCATGCTCTATCGAACCCCACAGGTTTCGTCCCGATCCCGCTCCCAAGGTTGGGGTACTCTCCTTGTTAGTGTGTACCACTGGTTTGATGCCAATGATTCTCCTTGCTCCAATAATTCCTGGCGAAATCCGTAATCAGATTGTAGGGCAAAGTAGTTGCTACGGTGATAATTAAGATTTTGAACTATTCTAATTTCATTCAATGGATCGTGATTCGTTAGCTGGAGAGATATAATTTTCGGCGCCTTGTTGGTTTTGCTGACAAAATATCCAAATCCTTTTAACAAACCCGGAGAGGTGCATTTGAACTTGATGGACATTTGGGATGAGAAAACGTTCGTCTTTACTGGACCATTGTAGAAGCATTCAACAAATGTGTAGGGATTGCTTATAAAATGCTTTGGATGGTTGATACTGCATTTCCGGTAGGAAGACTTAAAACCAGGACAATCATTGGCTTCTTTCCGGATATATCGTAGAATATCGGCTGTCTCGTTTGGGGTTAGTAAATCCGGATATTTAACCAGAATCTCCGTAAACCATTTCAATCCCATTACCGGAAAACGAATCTCCTTGAAGGCCCCACGTAAAACCTTTCGAAAATTCGGCGGAACACACGGAAGATTTTCTTTCTTGCACGATTCCTTTGCCCAATTCATCAGACCATTGAATATTAGGATTTCATCGCATTGAAAATTTTCCAATGAAGATATTTCTTCAATTATATCCACAGGTAGTTTAAGGAAGTCCTTGAAGCTTTTTTTGTACAGCAATATCTCATCAAAATGTCTCTGAATTAGCTCCAGAGATTGCTTCTGAAGGGGTGTATCCTCCCTCAAAGCTCGGCTTTTTGTATAAAATTCCAGACAATTGTCCCAATAGGCTCGTTCTCCGAGAAATGCCTCACAATTCGTAATTAGTTGCTTCACATTGAATCTGTAGGCAAGTTTGAGTACTCCCCAGGCGTCCTTTCCGACCAAATCAACCTGACCCATGTAGCAAAATTTGAGAAAACACAGAAAAGTCTCTGGCGGGAAGTCTTCAATGTGAATTGTGTCATGATCGAATCTAACAGATTGGAACAGTATGTAGAAATCCCAACTACAGGAGCTGAGGATGAATTTATGTCCAGGAATTTTCTGTTTAACCTTTCCAACCAAGAACGTCACATCGGACAAAGAATTATCGTTGAAATAATTCGAAAATTGTCCAGTGATCTTCCCAAATTTGAAGCTCCAGTCCTCATAAGATAAACTTTTAGTTCTAGAAGCCATGATCTGAGAAGAAAAAGATAAGAAAAGAGTGAGAAAGACGTAAGAAGTCTTTAACCGTTTCAGAGAACACTTAGACGTCTTTTTTTAATTTTTTTTTACCGCAACTGAACGTATTTTCAACTTCGGAAAACTATTGAATTAATTAAAATTCGAGAAAATAAAATGTCTCATATTTGAATCAGCTTAAAACTCAATGGACGTCAAAGGGTTAACGAGAGGAGAAAATAATACAACGACTAACCTCTAATCTAACTTGAGCACAACTAAAACTCAACTGCAGATAATATTTTTGCAATGAAAACATTTGTAGGATGATAACAGAATTTTGATAAGATATTGAAAAGTTATTGGAACGTCTAGCAATTGAATTTACTTTAGATAGGCCAGTGGTGAACAACCTGCGGCTCTGGAAGTAATTTTCCAGAATTTCCTCAAAGAGCTTTAACCTATAAACCCTGTAAAACATTAACTGCAATTGGAACGAATTTTCACGATTTTCTTTTGCATTGAGATGTCTGAAAATTGAAATTTTGGATGAAAATCTGAAAGAAAAAAAGGGAAAACAGAAGAAATGTCGAATCCTGGGCGAGCTTATCGCAAAAGCATGTCCTCTTTGTATTTTATGCAAAAAGGGAAAAAAAAAGAAAAAGGTAAAAGGCATCGAGGAGGAAGGGAAATTGTCATTTCTGTGACAAGAATTTAATTTAATTTTCTTTTCCACCCAATTATTCTACCTGGGCACAAAGTTATACAATTACACTGTAGCAGTTTCCCCCGCCGGAATCGCATGATACCGACAGAAGAGACAAAGATCTTGTACAAAGTTCTGCTGATGTATTGCTTTGGGCATTTTCCTACCCATTTTCCCATCGTGAAATGCGACAACAACAGTCGCATTTTGGGGCTGCTCGCATGGTATGAGGGGTGAACGTGTGTGGGTGGAAAATGTGTTTCATCGGGATGGGTGGTAGCGGGTCTTCTGCAAACAGAGCACATGAAAGTGAGCTTTTTGTGTGTATGCGCACCATTTTTCCTCTCAGTGATTCCATGTCAATCTCACCAGAGTTTGTAGCAAAAAAAAGGCATTTTTGCGGCACACAAATTAGAAGACAAACACAACTATGTATCAACCTCTGGCAGGGTACACATACGCCGCATGGAATTGTCAGGAAGAAAAAGGAACAAAAAAACCCACTCCCAGAAGGTTTTCCGGGATTCTTGGAAAATCCACACCAAAGCGACTCACCAAAATTTACATTCACTCAATTTTCCACGCGTGACGAGGGCAGGGGGAGAAAGCAAAAAAAAGTTGAAACAACTTTCCCGACTTCTTCTGTGGGTGGTTGAATCTAATTAATTTTTTCCACCATCTTTCCTCGATTACCACTTCACATTTGTGAACCATAATGAGGTTTAATTTGTGAGAAAGAAAAAATGCGCCCCTGGCGATTCCTCCTACTCCCTCCAGCTGGTACACTTCCGGTTCGTGAAGAAGGATTAAATTAGTCAGCAAATTAGTATTTTATTCCATTAAAATTGTAAGAATAAGCTCCATGAAAATTAACTATAATATTTCATACACACTTAAAAAATTAACGAAATTTTATAAAAATATTTAATTTATTCAAATAAAAATTAGGGCACTCTAGACAGAACCCTGTTTTAATCTTTATACATAACAATTGAATAATTAAATAAAGGTAGGGGTAACTGGGGTAAAATGGTGAATTTGAAAAAAAATAAAAATTAATATCTCAAGAAGCAATGGGAGCTATTCTGTCTAATTTTGTTAGTAGTTGCACTTCATACCCCTGCCTAAGCTTAGAAAGTTTCATAATAATTGATCCAATATTTTGGCTTTTATTTGAAAAACAAATTTTTCGAACCTCAAAGTTACTCTGACCACTCAACTACCAATTCAGTTTTGGCGAAATTCTTTGCAGTTTTTTTTTATCCAAATGCATTTTTAGACAGAGTAACTATTGCTAAACACGAATCTAAACTGAATTTTCCGAAAAAATTTTCCGAGTTTTCCCGTAAAACACTGACAGTAAAAAGTACCGCTTGGGGCAAAATGGTGAATTCGGCGTTTTTTTAAAATAACTTTTTAAATTTTTGAAAAAAAAATTTCCCTTAATTAGTATAACTATTATATACAATTTGGGATGTTTAATCACTTACTATTACCAATTTTTATAAACTAAAAAAATTAAAAAGGCAATTTCTTAAATTTAACGTTTTTTTAATTTTTTGTATTTTTTTTTATTAAAAAAATGTTTTAATTGGTACACAAATCTCTCATTCTCAATAGATATTATAGTGCCTTGCTAAAATAATTTCATTAAATTAAGATTAGCGAACATAAAACGCAATTAACCGTTTTACCCCAGGATTTTTGGAACAGGCTTTGGAAGGGGTTGGAAAATGGCCTGAAAAATCATTTTCCCATTGAGATAGAGAAATATCGTCTGAGACAAAGTTGTAGCCCGGAAAATTTCCTATAAGATAGTTCTCATGGGAAATTTCAAATATTTCCACAGAACTGAGGAAAATTATCTCCAAAAAATTCACCGAATTACCCCAGTTTCCTCTATGTATTAAAAATATTGATGCAGTTCCATCGTGAAATCTATCAAATATTTTTTTTTAAATAATTCTCTAAAAAATACCTAGAATCTTAAGTAAGTTTTAAAAGTTTTTTTTAATACTACCTATATCAATTCTAAAGAATAATAAGAATTTTAAATGCTGAAAAAGATAATAAATTATCCTGGGCATGAATTCTCTAAGACTGAAAAACTCCCGTGATAAACTCCCGATGGCTTTAGCGCTTTAAAAGAAACGTGAAAACCGGGAAAATCTTACGGGAGTTTATCACGGAAGCATTATTTTTCTTAAAGGATCAAGCTCACGGAGCTCACGTAAAGTTTTCCTCACTTTTTCCCTGCAAAAGGCCATCGGGAGTTTATCACGAGAGGATTTCACTCTTAGGTAATACAGCTCCTGGTCTTTTAATGAATAAGATTTTATAACAATTTGACCATAAACGTTTATAGAAAGGATAGCGATTAGGACATTTCAAAAATGTGTATTTTTATAGCAGAGAATGGTGTCTTGGATAAGAAATATTTTAGCATATATTTATTTCTTTCTTTTAAGTTTATTTAATAGAGTTTCTTATCACTTTAAATTCATCTCACTTTCCCAAAGTAAATATATTTCTTATGAAAATGACTTACATATTTTAACTCTTATGCTAATTACCTCGTCGGAATCCTTAGCATATACAACATAATTTGCCGGGAATGTTGCAAAATCTCGCCCCTTGTGATCCACCTTTCCTCTGAGGTGGCAATAAAAACATCCTGAATAATTTATTGCACGCTTTCGCACCCATTTTCGATTGAAGTGTAAATATGATCTTCCATCCCTAAATGAATAAAACAGCAACATCGAGATGGCTTTTAATGGCACGCGGGAATTCACTTAGCAAATTATTCTAACACTCTTTTTTCCAACTTGTGTCTCTGTGCTTGCTACCCTTGAGTGAGAACATACTGCCACATGCCCTTCGCAACATATTCCCTCCAAAACCCTCCTCAAAATGAAAAAAAAAATAATGAAATCCCAGAAATTTTATGCACAGAAGGTCACTCCTGCAAAAGCCATTAGGTAGGATTCCCAGCGCAAGGGGAGGAGGATTGTTTATATGAAATACATTTTGCGAAACAAACTTTTCACATCAAATGAATTTGTGAATTTACTTTATCCACTCATGATGTTTTTAATGGAATTTTTGAGGGATATTTGCCCATATTGAAATTAATTTTAATGTACGATGCGCAAAATTTTAAATATTATTGCAATGTTGCTCTTTTTGGGTTTCACTTTGCGCGAATTTTATTTACAATTTGTTTATTCATGGAAAATATACGATTTTTTGTGTTTTAAAAGCCTAACTTATTTTATTATTTTATACGTATTTCCACCTACTTTGGAATTACTTTACATAATAATTACGCACATCTTTATAAAATGGTGTAATATTGATGAGGTTGTCAGATGAATGGAGATTTTTTTCTCATTCCCCGCAAAGAATTTTCCAGTCACTTCATCTATTATAAATTAACATGAAAAATCTCCCTTTTGTTTCACCTCAAGTTGGGGGTGGGAGGAAAATTCAAAAGAATAATTAATTAGTATCTGTGGCAAAGTAGAATCAGTAGCTTAATTGCTTTTCATCGACAGGATGAGAATTGGCGGGGGAAAAATGATGTATTGGGGGTGGAGGGAGCGCTCTGTGGGGATGGTACACGGCTTGGACAATGGAGAGAAGTCAATAATTTTATCGTAGGGGATGTTCCAATATCTGTCTGGCTCTTTTATCCCTCATTTCGCATCCCCTATACAAGTCAACCACCCCTCTCTCGCTCCGTGGACGTGCGCCTCCATTTTTAATTGCCCCCATGGTGTGGAATTTCCCTGCCTAGAATGACCTGCAGGGGGCCTTTGATGGGGTGAGAAAAAATATGTCACAATGGAGCAACCACGCTTAGATGTGGGTGTGCTGTGCAACAAAGGTTTGGACCACTCTGTAAGGGATTGAAAGCGACAGATGTGGACGTTTCATTAATTAACGCTTGCACACGGTGTGACTCCGTCGGGAACATCGACAGCAGAATGTCGCGATGTGGTCAAATACCTGGTGATTTTGTATTGTGGTGCAAAAGCTGAAATAAGATTTGATGGAAATTCAATTGCGTCGTCAAATTCAAATCCAAGCTTATTCCCACCAATCGCGTAGCTCTATATGCGAATAAATGGACTTGAATGTTAATTATTTATTGGAAAATTCTTCCTACTAATATTTGTAGCTATTTTATTTCTAATTAAATTAATAAAATCAAATTTTTATATGAGAAACTTATTAATAATTCCTTCTAGTTAAAAGAAGATTTTTTCTTCCTAAATTTAAAGGGTAGGGGAGAGTGGGGCTAATAAAGTCACTTAAGGGTTTGGGAAAAACCTAAAATATGATGTTTCCTAGCTAGATAGAACAAATCGATCTGAGAAAGAGTTTTAGGGCAGTAAATTTCCTAAAGAAATAAGCTATAGGGGAGAACGGGGTTAAAAAAGTCACTTAAGGGTTTAGAAAAAGCTCTAAATATCATATTTCCCAAACAGATAAAGCGAAATGTATAGCTCAATTCTTTAGGATATCTCTTGCCCTACAACTCTTTCTCAGATCATTTTGTTCTATCTAGCTAGGAAATACGATATTTTAAGCTTTTTCCAAACCCTTATGTGACTTTATTAGCCCCGCTCTCCCCTACATTTCGCTTTATCTATTTGGGAAATATGATATATTGAGCTTTTTCTAGACCCTTAAGTGCCTTTTTAACCCCGGTCTCCCCTATTTTTCCTAAATATTCCGAATATTTATTTATTTTCTTTTGCGGTAATTTTCTTTGCTTTTCCGGTCATTGCCAGGGGTAGAAAATTTCGTCCAAAAAGAAAGATGTCCTTCCCAAAGCTTTCAACCCGGCAAAGCTTTACTTTTGCAGCAAAATAAAAAATATTTATATATTTCATTTTTTTCATATAAATTAATTAATTCTTTTACAAGAAATAATTTGCATTGTTTGTTTAAAATTTTTGTGTCATAAAAAAGTGAAAAAATTGCGTGAAATTGAGCGGTTAAAAAATATTATACATAAATTTACATCATGGTCAATTGAACTGTTTAATAACAAATAAACTAACAATGTTCAAAAAAAAAGCTGCAAAAAGTGATACAATATTTTGGTAATACTGGTGGGAAATTAAATAGATTAAACGTGCTCCCCCCGCACATATATAAAATGGGAAACTTTTGTGTGAAAACATATGGGAAAATTTTTATTACAAATATTTCCACAAAGAGGCTTTTTATGTGGAAACGGGGGAGGGAAAAATGACTGAAAGGACCTCACGTGTGGGATGAGAAATGCCATTTTCCAATGAATATTTGCTGTTCATTAATAAGTCCACGGATGACTGAGCGTATGGAAATGGAGTTTTTTTTCTATATTTAAATATATGTAAAATGCACAGAAAAGTAATTCCAAATATTTTTTTAACCCCCTTATTGATGGCAATATATTGAACCATATTGAATGTACATTTTTGGCAAAAGGCAAATCGCATTATTTCTTTTCCAACATGCTGGCGGAACTCTTTCATCTCTTCCGCCTGGATGGGGGATGTATAATACAAAAACCATGGCTCGGGGAAACCTTTAGTAATGTTCGAAAAAAAAGAGCCAGAGTGAGGTAAATTGGTCGATTTTCAATGGAGAGAAAAAAGCTCTTTACTTATTAAGCACCACCGCATGTTGCAAAATACATAAACATTCGCCATCGCAAATGGAGAGGAAGTGCAAATAAATTTCTCATAAATGTTTAAAATTTACATATGAATGTACTCAAGAACTTACCCATTTATATGTTACGTGACATGTATTTATCTCACACCCCTTCTACATCTCGGCGGATGTTGGAAAAATTGAAAGCTTATATGATTTCTTCTTCCATGTGAAAGATTTATTCACACATGATCCCCCTGCCTCCCAGTAAACTCACCCCCATCGCCTATTCTCTCGCGCGCATTCAAGTCTTCAATTTGGACCGAAAAAGACATTCAATGGATCAACGAGGGTCTTCCAGAGTGGGTGGAAAAGGAAATGAATTTGATGCAATAATTCATGCTCGATACATTGTTAAAGAAGTTACGCTTTTAGGGAGCTTTTTATGGGGCGCATGTAAATTTTTAAGGGTTTCCCCCCTATAATGCTCGCACGATGGCATATTTTGTAGACAATGTTAGCACGCACATAACAACAACATTATTTCTCCTTCAATTGATTAGCTTTTGATATGAACATTAATGCGTGTATTTTGTAATCATTGTTTCATTGATCAATTAAAATTAGAGAAAAAATCAAAATACATATAAATATAACATTCCTGAAACATCAAAGAATTACATAAATTAATTAATTAACAAATGAATCAATTAATTGAATAATTTATATAGTTTGTATTAAACAAAACTATGAACGATAATTTAGAAAATTATTAAAACGCTTTGTAAATTAATAAAATAAAGGTTATTGAGTTTAGTATATATGTATATTATACTTTACTGTAAAGTGGAGCAATATTATTTAAAAACTGGTTCTGTCAATTCAAATCAAAATTTTCTTGATCTCGCTGGAAATTAAGTCTTTATTGAAAACGAGGTAAATTGTCGCTTCGCTCCAATTTACCTCGCCCCGCTTCGCGGGGATTTGTTGCGCTTCGCGCAAATTTTAGAGAAAAAAAATTATGATGGTTTATAAGTATAGATTTGGGCCACTTATCAAACCCAAAAGAAAAAACTTGCAAAGAGAAGAAATCATTTTCATACAACATTTCGGGCGCCAAATTCAAAAATTCGCAAAAAATACATGAGAGTTATATGGGGGCTACCTGAAGGGGGGCTTTGGGGGAAAAATGGATACGGCCACTCGAAAGCGCCTGATATAAGGAGCCTCTGTACCAAATTTCATCACGATCGGTCAAACGGTGTAGATTTGTATAGCTGTACAGACACGAAGATTACCAACAAACAGACCTTTCTTTATTATATAGATAATGGATTTATGATTTGAATGTTTTTTTTTTTAATTTTTTAATTTTTTTTTTATACATGTTTAACATATCAGAAGCTGTCTTAAATTAGGATGATCGGGCAATATTACTAAGTTTACCACCTAAAAACCTTTATCTTAAACAATTGTAAGGTAAATTGTGTAACACCTCAAAAATGCAAGTTTGACTTAAAAACTTAAACCTGACTTAAGAAACAAAGTTAAGCCATTTATTAAGCCAGGCCTATTTTTTCTAAGCCGAACCTTAGTTTCTTTAGGTCAGACTGATGAATTCAGACTCACTTCAACCTGATCTAACCTTGAAACCTTAAAAGCCTGACTGGTTTGACCTTAAAAAAACTTAATTCTAGTCTACAACAAAGGTCTTGCTTAAAAATCTTAGGACTGACTTTAAAAAACTTAAACCTAGTTTGAAGAAAACTGTAGTCTAGCTTAAAGAAGTTTATTCTGGTTTAGAAAAACTCAGATCTGACTTAAGATCATTTTCCTTTAACTAAAAAAATCGAAACTTCCCAAATTACAGAATCTATTTTAATTTCTAATTTTTAGTTTTCTGATATTTTTTGAAAATTAAACCTAAAAAAATATTAAAACCGTGTGACCCGGAGAAATTCATACTAAATCCGCAGACCGGAGATCATACCTCGAAACCCGAAGTCTCCGGGTAAAAACCCTAGAGGTGGTAACCCTAAACATTACACATTGTGAAACTTTGCCCTACATTTCGGTAATTTATTTTATTTTATTTTAACAACGATTATTACTAATGTTTGTTTAGGTTAATCCAATGATTAGTTTATAAAATAAATTAACTAAATAAATACCTATTTCAGCATTTAATTGCTTTGTAATTCGTAATTAAATTCCCCATTAAATTAGCAAAATAATGAAACCGATAACATTCCAAAAAAAACATTAACTTGTCATTTATACTGTATAGAGTAAAAAGCCTATTCTAACAGTCATCACGTATTTGAATTGCAATTTTTATTCATTTTCCTGCATTTACATAAAATGTGCAATGAGCTCTATTCACTGAATGAGATGCTTATCAAAATTCTACCCGCTTATTGCCGCCCCAAAAAAGCATCAATATCACATTTTTTGTGTCCCCGTAGAAAGGACAAAGTATCAATCCCACACGTGGATTTCATTATCCTGCATTTTGGTTTTGAATTTTGAAATAATAAAAAAGTCTCTGATTTCAAATTCAGGGTGGTGGAAATATGTGGGGTGGTTGCAAAAAAAATTAGAGTTCCGGCACAAAATTACCGAGAGGTATTATGAATCAAAATAAATAAAAAATGCGAATACCACAAATTCCTCCGCACATGTACCACTCGTGTACCCATTCCTGGCATTAAGAGAGGGGGGTGACTCCAAAAGTCCTCTGCAAGTGAGATTTAGAATGGAATGGGGGATGGCGAATACCAAAAATGAGAACCTGAACTGCGTTAAATATTCAGGACTTTTGTTCAAAATTTTAACCCAACACCGGAAAGTATGTACCTACATATATTTATGCATATATGGTGAAAATTCCCCACACGCAGTACAAGGAGGGAAAAGTATTTGGAAAATTCTCCCCCCAAAGGGAGGTTTGAAAACGCGCAAAAAAAGTACCTTCATTGGTGTTCTTCTTCTTGTTCTTCCATAGGAGTTCCTAAATTAATTGGTAAAATTCTCCTATGGAAGAACAAGAAGAAGAACACCAATGAAGGTACTATTTTTGCGCGTTTTCAATTTAGGCAATTTTTGTTTTAAATTTTAGTGCCTCTTGTGGCCATTTTTGGAACTTTGAATGCTCTAAACAGTCGTAGGGCTTCTTAAAACCTTTCATTTGAGCCTGATTTGGTCAAAATCGGTCAAGCCGTTCTCGAGTTATATCGAAAAAACTATTTTTGCTTTAGGCCGCCATATTTGCTAAACGGCTTGACCGATTTTCAAGTATAAAATATCGATGAAAACGTCTCACTGAGCTCTACAACATACTAAAGTTGCATACCTCTAACTAAAAAGGAAGTGGTTGACGGTATTTCAAAATGGCGGACGGCGGTCACCTTGGATTTTGAAAATGCGAAAAAATTAAAGTTTATACCCATATTTCTATAGAAAACCTCAAACCAGAGAGTCTCTATCTTTTACCGTTCTCGAGCTATAAGGCAAAGTTTGGGTGACTGGTAGGACGGTCGGATCAAAATTTTTCCACCATCACTTTTGGAATGTGGGTTGTCTAAAATGTGCTCATACCATGTTTTAGTCTGATCTGAGGTAGTCGGTTTTTCCGATGATTACAATACTTGGTGTTGGCCACGAAGTGGGACACCAACTAATTAATTTAATTTCAATTTTAAACCCAAAACACGAAGAAATGACCACAAAAAGCCCCAAATTCTCATATTTCTTCAGCCCCATAAATGGCTATTGCTTTTAAACCCATTATGAGATCAGATTTATCTCAATCTACCCCTGCAAAGTAGAACCATGCTTCCATCCAACCACTCGAAAAAGCTCCTCGAAAACCAAACAGGGTAATCAAATTTCTCCCGCACGTCTGCCCTCTGTTTTTGCTCTAACATTTCAATAATTCGCCCCCACACCATTCCCCCTTTTGCGGCAAAGAGCTAAATTACACCCTGCACATGGATTTTAATGTTTTGCTCCCTCATTTGATGTGTTTGCGGACGAAACACACCTGGGAAGGCAATCTTGTGGTACTCCAAAACACATCATGAATCTCCTGGGGAGCTGGAGGAAAATGCATTTCACTTTTTCATACCTGAAAACCAAAAGGACGTGTTTGGACTATTGAGAATGCAATGCCACAGAGGGGGGTGGATTGGGGGTAATTCCGCACGGGGGGATGAGAATATTGTCTCAAGATTGTGGTGAAGTAGAGCAAAAAATCCCCACCAGAGGGTTCTCAGGTGGTTTGTGTCTGTGATATGTGCATGAGATAGTTTATACGTGACTGTGTTGAAGTACACAGATACGTACTTAGGTGGGTGCAGATGGGTGGTGTAAATGTAGTAGAAGCCGGGCAAGCGCGTTGCGGCTTTTTCAGACTTCAGCTCACGCACACAGTGGCATTTTCCTCCAGAAAGCACGGAAAACTTCACAGCTGTATGGGTATGTGACTGACAGGTGTGAATGGAAAAGAGATACGATACGGCAGTGGAGCATGGTGGTATTGGTGTACTATCAGTGTTGGGAGCTGTCAAACAAATTTTTGAGCGAAAGACGAAAAAGCGTTCTGTTTTTTTCGGTGTAATTCTAGTGAATCTAATTAATTTGTCATTGCTATCTCTATCAAAAATCCTTCCTTATTGATTCACCTTGCATCTCGTGTATCAAGTGTATGTGAAACAATTGTTCAATTGGCAGTAAAAATCGATTTACATCGCGCACCCCCGTACGTATTTACCCATATCGTTTCCCTATGTATATAGAGCGCCATATTGTCTTTGGTGCCACTTGTTAGAACAAACATAAAACACGCAACAAGCGTTCTGGACTTTTTTTTGTGTCACCCCATCATCCCTTTCGCGTTCGATACACCCCTGCCCCGAGACGGTGAAATCGTCGTGAGAAATTACCAAAGAGGATTCCAACTAAAGAGAATTCGATATCCTCCGGAGCTCGGACCTCTTTTTTTTGCCATTCGCAATACACCGTCACGTGAAAAGGCGCGGTGGAAATTTCTTACAAGGAAGTAACGAGGAAAATTCAAGGACTGTAACTTTATCGCCCTTTTTTCGTGAAGTGCGTGATTCAAGGCGTGAAGTGCAAAGTGTGTGCGTGCTGAGTGTCTTCGTGGGGACAATTTCACAAAGAAGAAAAGAAGAAAAATCTCAATTTATCGCTGAGGAACCGTCGTAGAATGCTTGGGTAAGTGGTGTAAATGGCAATCAACTTTATGTACAAAGGAGGGAGAACGAAGAGCGCCCCCAAGTAATCCTCCCAGCCCATAATAACCAACGCCACCCTGTGGAAACCCCCACGGAAAACCCTTGTGACATTTTTATCATGACCGTAAAGCAAAAGGAACACGCCTCACTTTATTGGCTAATAACAATTAATCAATTAGTTCGTCATTTATTGTGTGCCATGTTCCCTCTTATCAGTGTGACATGCCCCAAACTGTGTGCGAGAGACCGCCAAAGTGAATCACAAAGTGAATGGGGATTCGAGAAAGATTATTCTTATCACGGAGTCACGTTTTCCTCCCTTTACCGGGTGTGCGCGCCCGTTTTTTTTTTTGCCCGCCAAATACTGATAAAGTCGGCCACTGGGACTTAACTCTGCGGGAAGACACGATGAATCTCAAGTACTCAACTTCTTCCACTTCTTCCCATTCAGTTTTACCAACACTTTGGCACTTTGTTTACATTTTCTTATCAACTATACTTGGAAGTCTTAATGCACTTTTTAAATCCAGCGCGTGGCTCTGGCCGGTAGGTCAGTGACGTGGGATTTTTTCCCATAAGTGTGAAATCAATGCTTGATTGTTAAGAAACGAGACATGCTAATCGTTTTTTTTAAGGTAAAAGTATTGATCTTGAAATTTATGTAAAGGTAATGGCTAAGTTTGTCTGAAACGATTTTACAAAAAGTCTGTTTTAGAATTTGTATGGAAAACATGGAAATTCAATAAATTTTCTTTTTTATACCTTTTATTTTGTTTTATGAAGTATTCCTTAACAATTTTTAGCTAAAAAAAAGGTTTGCATTAAATATGCTAGAAAACAATTAATATAAGAAAATTAATAGAAGTTGCGTACCCCTAATTACGAGCCTGGTCAATTATACTCCACTTTAGGAAATTACTGTACTTATAGTATTTTGTGGGTATATTAAGTGATCGTTTAATGAGGAAAAATTAATAAGAGTATTTTATATATGTTCGACACCTGTTCTATGTATCAGAAACATAATAAAAGAATATTAAAGCGGTATAAACTTTTTTTTTATTTAATTAAAATATTTAATTAAAAAAAAGAGGTAGATTGTTTTCATAAGAGGATATGATTCGCGTCTTATTTAAGACTGAAATAATCTAAATATGCCCCTGATTTATATTTTAAAATGTTTTATATTCAAAAATTGTATTTTTTTTCTAAATTTTGTGAAATAAATAAGATTTTTTTATTAAAAATTTGTTTAATTTATGTAAATTTTTACGTTGATCCTCTTATATTTTATCAGACTGATTTTTTTTAATTCAATAAAATATGAGACAAATTAATAAAATATCAAAGCTTTTATTTTATTTATAGAATAAAATGTAAGTCGGCTGTAACATCTAAAAACTTTTTTAGATCTGCGAAATCTTAAATTCTTTTCCACAAAAAATCTAGAATTACAAGAAAAAATATAATTTTGATCAGAATCATCCCCCAAAGTTGTCCCCCGAATGCGGCCCAGTGTTTGAAAATGTTAATCTGCTCACAAGTGATATCCTAATTAAAATAAAGTACTCTGACGTAAAAAAAAATCAAAAGAAAATCACTTGAAACTAATTTTCGGACCTATCTCATGTCAAAAATTTTTTTTCTGTGTTTAATCACTTCAGAAAAAAACTCAATGTCTGCAATGTAGGTCATTTCCCCGCAATGGAAATTTTCCAATATTTAAATTTCCTTTTGGCCTGCGTTGTATAGTTGAATGTTTAATAAACCGTTTGAGCGTGGTGTTAAATAGAAATGACGCACATTGGCGCTGAATTCTTGGACGAAAGTACGGTGGCACAGCAAAAAAGGCCCGAGTTTATATGTTATGTCGAGTTAAATGGGTAAACAGAGCACAATGAGGAGCATTCATTTTTGCCACAAACATTATCATGGCGCGCATTACTCAAATTTCTCGCGATGGATTTATTGCCAAGAAACTTCTCCAGTATACACATAAATAGGGGGGCGGGAGGTTTGTTCAAAAATAGATTATGCCAAACGTAAACATGAGGCTAGTTGGGTGTACGATGGGGGCTATTCAGTTGGGCTAAACACATTCAGCAAGGGCAGCCCCTTGTGTGAGATTTTTGGTCTTCTTAGTGGGTCATCAGTCAGAAGGAAAATCAATTGGATGACATTTATGGGAGTTTTGTGTGTTTTTGTTGAAATAACCAAATGGAAAATTTCACACCAAAAAGAGTAATTTAGCCATGAGGCGGGGGTGCCGAAGAACATTGCAGTTAAGCACGGAAAAATTCAATAAAGGACCATCTGCTATTTTCTTTCTATACCATTCTCCGTTCTATCGAATGGGTGTATACATTTTGTTTATTATCACCCGATAGCGATAGCAATTGGCAGTACGATGTGTAAGCACATCGTGTGAGATATAAACTGCCTGTACACATTCATAGAAAAAAAAAGAAGGAGCAGCTGAAGAGATTTTTTCGCGTAATGTGTGTATAATTTTCTCAAATGTTTAATTTATCTTAATTTGATTGTAATAGAGGTGATGAAGGATAGGTCAAAAACATGAGATTATTATTTGATAACAGATGGCGCTGTAAGTTTCACGTAGAGGAAATTGAATATTCTACCAGATGGCGTTGAAATTTTTCAATAATTTGTCCAAGTTATCAAAATTTGAACAATTATTTCATAAATAATGAATTAAATTTAATGAAACAAACAAATTTAAATGCAGAATTAAATAATTATAATCGAATTTAAGCCTTTTAAAATACGGAGGGTTCTACACCTAACTGAAACCATGAAAAATAAATTTTTAAAGTTTAATTTCATTTTTTTTTCATTTTAAATTTATTCATCTCAATTACATTTGTCCTATCTTCTTGCGCCCTTGGGCGTCTTAGTGTTGTCAACCAACCTCCAGAGCAAAACCAAGGAAAAGCTCCTTCTCAGGTTGTATAAGCCAGGGTAACAAATTTGGGGTTGAATATTTGCTTATAAGATAAGACTACATAATTGAGAGACGCGGCCCAGCATAATTGCTGTAGGGCATTTAATAAAAAAAAAAAAGGAAAACTAACGCTTAATCAAAAATCAAAAAGATATAAGTAAATCCCTACGATCATTAATACACATTCGAGAATGGAGGTGCAAGCAGAGGGCATCACAAACAGTGCCATTGTGAAACCGCACAGACGAGGGTCTCCCCCGACACAAGATGATATAGTAAAAAAGAAAAATCATAAAAAATTAACAAAAAATCGAAAAGCAACTCAAAAGAACAGAAATCAATTACAAAAAAGAAAGAAAAAAAAATAAATAAAAAATAATTCGAAATAAAACCCAAGAGTTGCACAGATCAAAAAGTTAAAGGGTTGGTAATTGTTCTTATACAGTGAAGAGAGAAAAATAAAACAACAAAGGAAAAAGAAATCAAAAAATCAATTAATCTTTAATCAGTAATCAGAATTTGAATTATAAAAAATGTTTTTTTTTGAAAAATAAATTAAAGAAAATAAGAGAAACCTTTCAAATATATATCTTTGAATATATATTCCACTTGTGACGAAAGGGTTAACAAATAATTAAAATAAATAAGAAGATAAAAAGGAGTTTTCTCCGTCCGGTGAGCGCCAGAAAAAAGAGATTGGCGCTCACCGGACGGAGAAAACTCCTTTTTATCTTCTAAACTTTACGCCAGACACACTAATTTAAAATAAATAAGGTAAATACACTCAATAAAAAATACAACAGAATTTACATAAATCTTTTTTTTTACAGACAAGATCAAGGTTTTAGGAAGACAAAAAATTGGGGAATTCACTTTTCTTTTCCTATTTTGTGGCTTCATGGTGTTTTATTTTTCAAGATTTTGTAAAGAGATAAAACACTCGTGTTCAATAATGAGTAAAAAATTAATACAAAGAAAAATTGTTTTGGCATAAAGTACAAATAGTTTGAAGGTTTCTTTTTGGAATCCATTCATAATTAAGTTGATTTACACAAAAAAAAAATATTCTCGGATTTTTAATATAAAAAAATTACAAATAGTGTGGGTGCTTTGTCAAAGAAACTAATAAAGAATTCTTTAAATTTATCATTGCTATTCTTTGAATTAAATTGCATGCAATTTTGCAAAGTTTCTACTGACATTTTTTTTTCATAATTAATTCAGGATCTTTCCTGCAAATCTTTTTTTATTTGTGTAAATATTTCATTTCATTTTAATTTTTTTCTTACACGCGATCATGGAAACTTTTGCAAAAAATATGGGTCAAGGGTCAACTATTTAATAAATTAAAGAGAATGTCGTTAACCCTTTAAGGATTGTAATATATTCAGTGCGTTGAATAAATTTTAAAGAAGATTTATAAAGATTGTAATTAGTAAACCACATTAACGATTTTTGCTAATTAATTGACAGATTTTGAAAATTTGTTCGTTTAATTCTAACGTTTGAGAGTTTTTTTTTCTAACGTTTCCGGTTTCTTTTGTAACATTTAACGTTCATTTTTAAATGTTTTTTTCTACTTGCATCCTTACCTTACCTTTAATGCTCATTTTCAAAAATATGACGTTATTTTTCTAGAGTTTCTTTCTGTCTAATATCGGAAATTTTGAATGATTGACGTTTCTTATGAACATTTATTCTTAATCTATTTTTTGACTTCTAAAGAAAATTCTGGACGGCCTGACTTTAAAGGGTTCTTAGACACCCATACACCCACTCTAGCCAACCCCATTGTAGAAAAATATTCAAAAAATATTTCAAACTATTTGCTAAAAAAAAATCTACTTAATAGAATAGTCCTTAAATTTTGTGGGAAAGAAACTTCCTCAAAATGCTGACTGAGCCTCGTGGCGATGAAACATTTCTTCCCTTCAAACGACCACCCAATCAATTCAGGGGTGGAAATTTCTTCGCTCGTGTGCCGATCGATCGGTTGGGGTGAGAACCGAAACTGCCATGAATTATGTATTTGATAATAATTTAATACCAATGTGTCGCACAAGTCACAACTCTGTGAGACTAAATAATTGCTTTTCAATTATCGCTTTTGGGTGTCTTTATTTCAACTGTCGCCTTCCAAATGGAGTTCTACAATACATGGTGGGAGCTTTGGACAACAGACGCCCCTATTTGATTTTCCACCCCCCAATGCGTTACATTCTTCCCAGACTGACGACATTGGATGTCGACACTTGGCCATTTTATAGCCTTCTTGAGGCAGGAAGGGTAATGCATGGCCGTAAACTTTATACTCACAAAGGGATGAAATGGGGTTAGAGGGAAATAAAATTATATTTTTTACCCTTTGAATACATTAAAATTCTTTCAGTTCTTTAACTATTTTCGCTGCAAGAACTTTTCTTTTGAGTTTTGGTGAATTTTTAAAATATTTTCCCTTCTAAAAAACAAAGTTTTTCTCTCTTTAAACTTTAGAGAATAATTTAGATAGTTTAATGATTAAATGCCCCTTAATGAGTAAACTACAATATTATGCAGTTCTCGGAAATCAATTAACTCAAAATTTCAACATAACAGCTTCCTCATTAATTGTGCATTGAAATATTCTCTCTATGAACTTTGGTAAAGCTGAAATGTTTTCGCAAAATATCCCCTTCATCGCACCAAGCCAAAAGTCACCCCGAAAAGCTTGATGAGGAGTGAATTTTCCGGTCCGAATGGAACAAATTTATAAATGTGGCACTTAATCCGTATTTATGGTTCATTAAGCTTTCCTATTCTGGCAACAAGATCATTATTAGATTCGCCCAATGTGTGGGGGGATTGGGAAAAATTGCATGGATGGTTGGCATTTTGGTGTGTTGTGTGTTTGGCTTCTGGTCAACTCTTGATGGAGTAACCCGAAATATATTCACACAGACACCATATAGATGATTTTCTTCCATATAAAATTGCTTGGGATTTCACTATGGGGTACGAGGGGGTTGAAAAGGGCTGAGAAATGGATAAAGAGACCATCCCTTACGGCTAGAAAGTTCATTATGGCTACACCCACCCCATAGGCTATGTGTGTGTGTTCTAGTTTTCTGGCGACGACATATTGTTGTACTTTTGTTGAAGGGGATTTTCCAAGTGGCACACACATAGGGAAAATGAGGCTATAGCGGACGGGGGAAAATGTTGAGAATTTTATTTCATCTTCCATTCTTATGGTTTTGTCGTCGGTCCACCAATGAAGTGAAAGGAAGGCTTTAAGATTTTTTATTCTTGCCACATCTATGAGATTTTTCATTTTATATACCCCGAACATACAAGAATATATGGATTTACGTTTGCCGGATGGAAAAGCTTTCTCCGATTGAGTGGCTTCACATACGGGAGATTGGGGTAAAAATGATATGATCCATATATGGGATTTTGTCTCCTTCCTTAATAATCCTCTGAGAGATTCTTAAGAATTTTTCTTGCTCTTTTCTCCTGAATTGAGTGAATTGCAATTTTATTCGAAGGAAAATTAGCTTTGCGGAAGTTCTGGATTTGTTTTATTTGTACTTTTTTTGCAAAAGTAATCCTTTGTTGGGGACTTCCTGTTGGTACTCTTCAACTGGTAATTCCAGTGACTTTCACTTTCTAAATTGAGCTTTTAGTCTATGAGGAGTTTCCTCGGAAATGCAATCAAGACGGGAAGTAAGGGAAGAAAAACGCTAGGATTTTTGCAATCAGCGACGTTTCGAATAAGATTTTAGAGAAAAGCTTTATGAGCTTTTAGTCTTCGTGCGGATATCACGTGAAGTTAACTTGTCTTGAGACAATGAGATTTTTCAATGAAATCTAATAATTAATTAAATAAATTATTATGTGAGAAATTTACTAAAATTCTTTTACATCTTTGAAGGATTAAGAAAATATATTTCTTGTTTTAAATCATGCAAAATATTTCAATTTTTTTCAGCTATGTATGCTTAAAGCTCTAAGCAAATAAAGCGAAAGCTCTCTGGAAGAATATATTCTAAATGTCTCAAAATCAAAGTTTGTCAATTCTTTTGAGGCAATGTGGTGATATTTTTAAAGCAAATAAATATATTTTTAAACCTTTTTAGCTCTCATTATCCTTTGCAATTAGTCATGAAATAATTGTTTTATTGATACTTTAATCTCATTCATTTGTAGCTTACAAATTAAAACTTTAAAACATCTTGTCTTTCATTAAAGATTAAGAAGTGAAGAGCGTAAAACTTTCAACACAATGCATTTAATCCTAAAATCTCACCAAAATCTCCCCTAAAGTTTCCCCAGTTGAACCTCTTACTTGCAACAGTTGTTCGATTGTTAAGGGTGATTGTGAGCAGGGTGATTGAGAGAGCTTTACTTTATTAATAGATCAGATTAAACTTTTTCTTCCTCCAATTAAATTCAACGTATCCTACTGTTTATATGTAACCAGCCAACGTATCATGTGTTCCATCAAATGTACTCTCATCAGTGCCACTGAAACAATCGTGTGTGGGTGGGTTCATAGTGTATGGATTAGATGGTGCTTGGTATTATCTATTGTTAGGAATTTATTATTGCTGTTGGCACAGAATGTGTTTGTGACAGACAGATAATCATTCAATGATTAGCTCATTCACATTAGCTTATAGAACCTTTGGCAGAAGAAAGTGGTTGATGCAGTTGATTTTATTTTTGACTTTTAGTTAGTTTTATTTTTCTTCAATAATTTGGGAATATTTAGAAATGATTTATTAAAATAATTTTCGTCAGAGATACTTGCATGAAGTTTGAAAATTGAGTCAAAAATATATAAACTAAAAATTGCAAACTTTTTGAAGATGGTGAAGAAAGCTTCGTGTGCAGAAGGAGAAAGCACTTCGCATGAACTTTCCAATTTAACTTATTGCCAATACACTTTTTCGCATGATTTCATTCCATTTTCACTTCGTGTTCTCCAGAAGGGAAAGTGAAATGTCAAAAATTCCTGGAAAAGCCACAGTAAGATTGGAGGGAAAAAAGAAAACTTATTTTTCAGAATTTTCCAGTGTCTTCTGATGCAGAATTTTAATTATTTTGTCTAAGAAAAGCTTTTTCCTTTTTTTAATTTAATGATTTTTATGGGTCATTTGAATCGTTTAAAAATTCCTTCCTGTAGTTTTCGTAGCAAAAAAATAAAAACCTAAAAAAAAACAACCCCTCCCGTGAAGAATGTTTTTATTTGAGATGAGCTTAGAGCTTTGGGATGTGTTACGCAAAAGAATAAACGTCGTTGAAGTAACATTTTTGCATTGTTTGCGTTCTAAGGGTAAGAAGAAACAAGCTGGGAAATATTTTCTGGAAAAAAAGTATAAAGTTGTCAATTTGTTGGATTCATTCAAGCTGTTGGACGCGCTTGGTTTGTTTTTTTTTCTCTTGCTGTTTCTTCTTCAACAACTGAAATTGTTTCTTTCTGTGAAGCATCCACCGGGTGCACCCGCAACGAATCCCTCCACCACCACCACTCATGGGGTATATAAACTTTAAAATGGAATTTTCGCACTTTTCCATGGAATTTCCTCTCCACTGTTCTCCCATTCACATGAGAATAGAAATTTATTCACCATTCCCGCCATTTACTTAAACACATTTCCATGTCACGAAAATTGTTATTCATTGTTTATATTCACTTGACTTTGTTCACTTCTTTTTGCCTCTTTTTCTCCAATACAGACTTTCCACCCACCCTAGCTTTTCCACCCACTTCCCACACACACATGGGATTGATTTTGTCTCGTTTTTTTTTTCTTATCTCACCTATCTTATCACCGGCGCTTGGGTTTTTTTTCTGTTCAATCGAGGTTTTCCACAGAGATGGCAGGGAAAAGTTTGTTCTCTGCTAAACAAACAAAACACAGTGAAACAACACAGTTCAACAATGGGGGTGGTTCTTTACGGGAGGGGTGGTGAAGAGAAAAATCAGGGGGTAGACAAAGACTCTATTTCCATAGGAATTCACTGCTCACTCGCTGAGACACCCAGGAAAATGCTTCAATCTGAAAAAATCCACCACCACTAGATAGATAATTTAATATTCTATCGATTGATAGCTTTTGAGGGGTGTCTCACGAAGATTAATGCACTAAAACTGATTTTAAAAATTTTAATGCATTTTTTGGAAATAAAGTGACGTCATTTTCTTCCTTTAATTTCTCTGCAAACCGTCCGCCATTATTTGCTGTGTTCGGGTAAAAAAGGGCTTTGTCTACCCCCTGAGAAAAATAAATCAACACACAGCAAAAGACATTCAAAAAAGTTTTCAATGGAAATTTCCTCCTTTCAATACAACGGCAAATTGCTACGATGCTTTCCTCAAAGTCTTTTGCATTTATCCTGAATTTTTTTCGGCACTGTGATTTGCATTTAGTAGCATAAATTGCAATTCTCACTTTTAGAAGCTTTTGAGGTGATTTTCACAGTGGGAACAAGTATTGCCATCGAATTGAATGAGAATGGTAAGGGAAAGCCTTTGTTTTCTATTTATTATTTTCAATTTAGTAGGGGGTGGTATTGCTGAATTTATTTCAGAGGAAGAAAGGAACTTTTTAGATTAAAATTTTAAATAAATTAAGAGCCTAAAAGGAGCGATAAGAGATTATGAAAATTCAAACTAATAGTTAAAAACTTCTTTGTATTAATTTTCTTCAAAATTTGAGCTAAGAAACACTCAAATTTCTAATTTAATTCGAAACATTTCATCCATTTGACTTCGTTTGGTTCAATTAAAAATCAATCGGTTCACATTCTTCCTTACCTTTACAGTGCTGATTTCAATTCATTACCTTTGTTCACCTTTTTCTCCCACCGAATTCAACTTCTAACCACATTTTTTTCTGAAAGCTCCCAAAGCTTCGAATTTACCGAACAAATAGGTGAAAAAGAATATTTTTCTACACCGAGGTTAACTCGTTGATTGTCCATATAAAAGCTATTGTTCTCACTCTCCATCACAGTACTTGTTGGCACCCTAAAATCACCCACCCTCTTGATATTTTCCCAACTTTCCCACCACCCCCACATTTCCACTTTTGTGTGGTTTAGTCTAGATTGAGAATAACCATCAATCGAGTCATTGGTCGGACAATTGATTTATTTTCTTTTCTCTCAATGATTTTATTTTTAAATCAATTTTTATTAAGACTATATTTTCATGGATCTGTTGGCTGAGGAAGTAGGCAAAAGAAAATTCCCAAAATTGATTTAGTCGTGTGATAAATTTGCCAAGCAAAAGGAGGATGGGGTGGTTTTTAAATTATTCTGGAAGTTTGGTGCAGTGATTCATCGTATATTTGATTCATGAAATTTTGTCCAATGTGCGACCTGGGGGATAGCGCTAACAGCTTCCGGAGATCCTGGAAATTGTCCCGTCCGGCTGTGAGATTTGAATTTCAATGTACATTTCGAATCAATTACAGCACCCACATACTGCCTGCTACCGTTTCGCATGTATCTGACATATGCGAATCATTGCAGCATATAGACGAGGATTGGAATTTGGAAATTGGGTTAGTTTTTATGTTCTGGATCTTGGTTTGTTCAAAATGTTTTTTTAAGATATGTTAGGTTCCTATAAAATTCATATGGATGATTTGAGAGAAACTTTAAGAATAAATTAATAGAAATTGAAAAGAAATCAAATATTGAAAAATAAAAATTATTTGAAAAAATGAAAAGTTAATTTTTGATTATTATTCAGCTGATAATTTCAGTCATAAAAAAGTTACAGATTAAGGAATAGAATTAGGTATGAAAAGTATTTAATAAAAGCCTAAAAAAGAATTTAATTTAAATCCAAAAAGTAATAGATTTAAGCAGAAAAAAAGTTATTCGGTTTATAGTTGCCTTTCAATTTTTTTTAAAATTATTTTTGAAAATTTAATCAAAAGTCGCTTTTAAAAATCTTCTAGTTTCCTGATCATTTCTCAACCCAGATATGCCTAGAATTTTTTTGAAGTGTCTGATTTCAAAAGATCAAGAAATTTCTGACTAACTGCTTTCCCGATTTGAATAAGTTTTCCTTTCTATCAACACCTAAAATTATAATTTTTTTAAATTTTGTTATACAAAATATTATAACGAGAATTTTTCAAAAAACCAATACGCTCTCGCTTCGTGGAGAAATCCTTGTGTGTGTAACACACCAATACACGTTGATTGGTCAATTTTTGCAAAATCGGCCTATACCGAACGATGGATGGCCACTTAAAAATTCCTAACAATCCTCTCGAGGATGGTATTTCGTCCAGATGAGCGAAAATACCCTTTTTGGCCCATTCAGATTGTTCAGAGAGAAGAGGATTGCGAATCAGAATATACAGCCGGAAATTCCTATTTCACTTCCGCCCAAGAGTGGTCCAAACACAGAGAGATGTCAATCACAAAATTCCCTGCTAGATTGTTTCGAGAAATTCCGGAGAATTTAAATATTTTTCAGTGCTCCAGTTGAAATGAATTTAAAATTTTATTTTGATGAATTTATAATTAAAAGTGAAATTGTTTGTTATGAATGCAATCAAGCATGATTGACGATTTATTTAAAATCAATTAATGGTTAATGATGAGTTTTTAATGGGTTTTCGCTCTCTCAAAGTAATTAATATTATTGCAATTGAAATATTTCCGAATTTATCACTAAAATAATTCATTTTATTTATTTGTTTTCACTATACACTGCAATATAAATTGATATTTCAATTTATCAGATTCACAAGTTTAATTTATATATACAAAGCTGCGAAATTGGTTAGTATAATTACTTTCTGTGCTTTTGAAGCTTAATTTTCATATGTTTTTGTTTTTATATTTCCTTTTTGAGAGTTAGTTACGTTAAGCTGTGCTATGTAAATAATTATTATATTGGTGCTAAATAATAGGGGTCTATCGTGATGTTCCTAAACACAATGTACCGATTTAGAACTCTTCAGAATATTGTAATATTTGGTTATAGAATTGCACTGAAGAGAATCAATTTCAATGCATCAAGTCTTACATTCTAAACTTTGTGTTTGAACCTGGCGACGACCGGAAACCCAAAGAAAACTTACATTCTAAATTGATACAACTATATAGCTTGTACGTATATTGATACAACCCAAAGAACAATTCTCTCGATATTTAGGTCAGTTGGGGCTCCAAATAGAATAGAGATTGATGTACTTGTTCCTCCCAGAATTTCCATTTATAAATTTTGTACTGAAAATCATGCTTGAAGTACAATTAAACTATTATCTATTTCCTCAGCATTATCAGTGTGTGTCGGAGCATTTATTTCTATAAAGCTTTCCCCTGGTGCCGTGTCTATGAAGGTCTCTCTGCAGGAAGTAGAAAATTGATTAGGAGCTCCACGTACATACATAATAATAGTTCCAGGTGAGGGAAATAGGGTGGCCCATTGAGGCCTCAGCAGAGACACAAAACTTGGCATTCATTGATGGATTTCTCATTCCAAGGAAGGCTCACCCAGTGTCTACGGCACAAGTGCATCCGACAATGATGCAGAGAAGGGGTGAGTAATGAAATAAGCGTCCCAGCGTAGGGGTTGCAGCGCGATGAGAAAATGCCAGGGACGTGGAAGCGATACACCATGAAACTCATCGTGTCATAGCTCGAAATGAGCTTGACGATGGAAAATATCGTCGTCGTACCCCCCTCCGTGTGTTGATATCTATTGTTATAGGCTTGCACCAAAAGCCAATGAATACACCACCCCCGCCCCATACTCCTTAGGGGTGCTCCTGTGCGCCCAGATATTGAAAGTCAACAAACACTCAGCGGGGCAACAGGTTATTAATGATTCAAACTGTGAAGTCACGAAAGATATTACCGAGATAGGGTGGTACCCTATTTCACATTTTTTTCCCTCGCCGCTTCTACGTTTATTTATTTCAACAATTTTTATTTTCCAACATTTTTTCCTCTCTCCCACACATTGTCCTCCACACCATTCACCACCAACCTTATCGCTTTTCCGACTACATTCACCCCCATTCGGGCCATTTTTACAACCATATCGCATTCAATAATAAGTGTCTGGACTGTGTGTATAAACATAGAATATCGATGCTATCTTGGTCATTTGCAAAAGGTCTATTCACAAATTGCCCAAGCGTCACTTGTATGCAGGAAACTAATGGCTGAAGTTTCATTGAAATCATGAAATATGGAAAACTGTGAGGAAAAATTATAAAAAGTTTGTTGGAAGTATTTTTTTTTTAATTTTAAAATTAGAAAATAAAATGTCTTTAAAACAATATATCTTAAAGCAGACAAAGGTTAGGAATAAGAGCATAGTTAGTCACATAAACGTTTTGGAAAAGCTCACATCATCACTATGGTAAGATATCACAGTGCTCAACAACATAGGGCTATATGCATAGGAAAAGCTCACAAAATATATTTTTCTCTGATATTAAAAAAAAATGTTTGAAAACAAATCTTAAAGAATAAAAAAAAGTTCTATTAATATTGTTTGATTTTCAATTAAAGAAGAGACTAGAATTTTTTTTTACGTTTTAAGCTAATCAATGGCTTTCTACTTTATGGAATACCTACTTCTAATATACAGGAGAAAAGTTTCTAAGCTTTTCCTAATATAAAGAAGCTTTCTGAATTTTTAGGTTATATATTTTTTGAATTTTAATGAATTAGTCGAGCTTTTAAAATCAATTTAATTAATAAATTTTTAAATGAACAATTAAATTATTTCGATTTGAAACTTTTTCTGAGCTTTTTTTAAAAGCTTTTCTTAGTCAAACTATTACTTTATAAACTGAAACAACTAATTTATTTTATTTAAACATTACTTTGTTACTAAAAAGCTAATATTTTTAGTGAGCTTTAGGCATTTTCTAAAGCTGTAAGAAGGGGAAATTGAGAATATCTCTTTTAATCATTTTATAAGTTTTTTTTTGGTTTTCTTCTCTTCATATCTTTCCCCTTCATGAAATATACAGGAAAAAAGTTTCTAAGCTTTTCCTAATACAGAGCTTTCTGAATTTTTAGGTTACATATTTCGTGAATTTTAAAGAATTAGCCATTTTAAATTATTTTGATTAAAAGTTTTTAAAATAAATAATTAGATTACTTATTAAATAATTTAATTAACTTATTTGCATCTGAAGCTTTTTCTGAGCTTTTTTAAAGCATTTTTTCCCAACCGTATTATTCCTTTATTAACTGAAATAGGTAACTAACTTTTTTTTTTATTTTAACATTATTTTATTACTAAAAGGTTAATATTTTTACAGAGCTTTAGGCATTTTTTAAGCTTTGAAATAATTAAAATTGTGAATATTTTCCAAGTTTTTTTCTTGTTTTTTTTTTCTCATATCTTTCCCCTTTCCTTCAAAGAATATTTCAAACATCTTCCACCTTCAATCTAACTTTAAATCTCATATCTGTCCATATGCAGACAAGTTTCTAAAGTGAAGTAACTTCATTTCTAAAATATATTCAAAAGTAAAGCAACACCCAGTATCACTGCATGAGGTCTTGTGTGAGACAAAGGTTGTCCAAAGTTAATTACAATGTGTTTTCTTCGAGTTGTATGTCCAAAAGGGCTATTCATGTGTAAAAGTAACATACACATGGTGCCTCAAAAGACGACGTTACCAGCAATAATGAAGTGGTGCTTTTTCAAACTAAAACTTCCGTCAGAAATGGAAAATGTAGGTGAATATTAAATAATGCATGGATACTAGAATATGTAGGATTCGTCCATTGTATATATAAGTACTATAAAACACGAGGGGGGTTTTCTCTAACATGGGGTTTGTGTATTCTAGCATACACAAAAGCATAGAGAGAGTACGAGAGAGAGAGTAAAATGTCGAGGGCGGGAGGACGATGGGTGTACAAATTGTTATGAATACAAAGCTCAAATTCATTGTGAATCGTTTCAATAATTAAACAGATTCGGGTTCTCCCCCATTTTCCATAATATGTGTACACACCGTGGCTATTATTGTGTATATTGGGGCACACTCAGAGAGAGAGCACCCCGCAATGTGAGTGGTGGCGTGCATACATGTGAAACAATGCCCAACCACCCCCTCATTGTTTGCGAGACTAAAGGGTCATCTATGTTGCAACAACGTGGAATTTTGGGTGCTGGAAAAGCTTTTCAAGCTCCCAACAGTTCATTAAGCATTTACCACTATAGCAGAATTAATAAATATTTGTAGACGCATTGAAGTTCATTAAAAATCTCTATTTAAAATCTTATATTTATGAATTTTGTAAAAAAAAAAACATATATTTTGTCATATTTAATCACCAGGCGTCTCCACTGCAATGAATTCTGCCTTTTTACTCTTTATTTCCTTGGAAAATCGATTGTAAATTGAGATGGAGGCGCCTGGTAGTCATCTGGTCGCTTCTTTATTAATCGATTTCTCACAAAATATATCTTAGCGTTCAGTGGCGTAGTCAAGAATGATTTTTAGATATCTAATTAAAGCACATTAAAAGTTAAAGAAATTTAGGTTTTTCTTTACAAAGCAAATGTATTCATTTTCAAGGCTCAAAAATTACAAATAAAAAGTTTTTAAAAAAAATTGATTTTCCAACGTAATAAGTGAAATAAACATGAATCGTGGGAAAACAAAATGCCAAACGTTTAATATAAAATACCAAACATAGAGCAAAAGCCATATAAAATGTAAGAATAAACGTCAAGAGTTTAAAGAAAAAGAACGTCAAAAGTTATTGAAAAAAACATCAACGCGAGTAACAAATGCCAAACGTTTGAAAAAGAAACGTCAGACTTAAAAAAATAAATGTCAAACGCTAGGGAAAGAAACAGCAATCGTTAAATAGAACTGTCAACCCTTAGAATTGACGTTAAATGTTTAATAAAATACCGAAAGTTAAAAAAATAGACGTTTAACCTTAAAAAGAAACGCCAATCGTTAAAACACCTTTAAAAGCTACTACTTCAATTGCAGCATAAAAATTACTCCCTTAACCCTTGGAGGATTGGCCAAAGTGGCCAATTCGACATTTTTTCAATCGTCACAGAATAAAATCTCTTAAAAATGTCGTGATAATTTCTACATCTGTGTGTAGAGAACTTCCATTACTTCAAGATCGTCGAAAGAAAACTTGGAAAAACATTTTCTTTTAACAGAAAATGAAGGTCAAACTTTTGAGGTTAGAAACCTCGATCCTCCAAGCAGAGTTGGGCAATTTCATGTAAAATTATTTGTTTACATGATTTTTACATTTTACATGTAAAAAGCGTGTAAAGTATATATGTAAAGTATACAAAAATGTAAAAAAGATGTAAAGAATTTGTAAAAACAATATTTGAGGGAGAAATGAGTGGAAAAAACCTAAAGTTTGATTTTTTTCTTTATTAAAATTACTTTAATTAATTAACTCAAAGCTTTTAAATCAAAAAGTTATTTTACATTAACGGAAAAATTAATTTGTAAAAAGTCTGTCAATTTTATTAAAAGATTTTAAATTTCTAAAATAATGCAAAATTACTGATTGGTCAGAAACTTACGTTGGAAATCATATCTTTTAGATGAAACCCGTTAAAACTTAGCTCAAGATTAATATGTAGATATTTCCTTTTTGTAAAGAAAACGATGAAATATCCTGAATTTCTTGTATTGATGTTCTCAAAGCCCTTTCAATGATTTTAAAAATGATAATTTTCTTATTTTGAAAAAAGAACATTTTCTCACATTTTGCGCCTAATTATTAAAGATGTCATTAACATATTTTTGAGTTAAAGCTCAAATAACCATGATCGGTACATAATTCCGTGTTTATTTGGGATGAAAACTTATATATTTTTCATGGATAAAATTCACCTTTTAAAGGAAAAGTGTAAGTGCTAAATTAAGAATTTTTATATAAGAAAGAATCGTTTGTAGAAAGACAATGAGGTCAATTTCATCAAAATTTCTTCTAAATGGGGCTAAAAACAATTTTTTCAAATCTAGAAATGAACTTTCCCATAAAAGTATGAGAACTTACGAACATTTAACAAATTAATTTTATCTGTATTTTTAAAATATTTGAATAATGTAAATACAATCATAAATGCATAAATATTTACTTTACAATTTTGTCTCTCATCAAGAATTTTTTGTATGAATTAATTAAAATAATTCTTTACAAAATTTTACAAAATAATTACATTTTTTTTTCATTTAAAGAAATATTTTGATACCTTTATTTTTCTTTACATTGTTTATGTAAAATGTAAAGAAAAGTATGTAAAGAAAAAATGCATGTAAAGAAAGGAATTGTTTACATGTAGAATAGCATGTAAAATGTAAAAATGTAAAGATACCGCCCAACCCTGCCTCCAAGTGTTAAAAAATTTCTGATTACGCCTCTGGTGGCATTGAAAATATATTCCTAACAGAATCAACCCCATTTAATCTTTATTCCTAATTAGAAAAGAAACCCTTTTTAGACTTTAAATTTACACAAACCTATTAATCCATTCCTCCATTATTTTGCTCATTGGAATAATTTTGGGCAATTCAAAACAATCGTATTCCATTCATTTAACCACAATTAAATGTAGGAAGTCCCCTTTGATTGCTCTTTTCCCGAGATTTCCTGAACATTTTAGTCTCAATTGAGTTACCCTTTTGAATTTTCAATTCTCATGTCTCCTGGACCAATGGTTGCGGGGGGTTAGTACACTCCATGTGTGTGATCCACCCTCTTGCAAACTTTTGTCGGTTTAAAACTACCCTCTACTACATACATATAACACTAAATGTATATTGAGAAAGTTCAACAGATATGCGAAAAGTTCCCCAAAAACCTGTTGCCAGCTTATATATGGAATTGAGGGGGTGTAGAATTTCATTTCAATTTCACCCATTGTTTGTCCAAAAACCGTCACCTCGGTCGAGAATCCACGTGGGTTTGTTCTTTGCTATATATGCTATATAAAACTCCAAGAAAGTGATCCTTTTATTGCCAAGAGGTTCACTCCAATGTTGTTTTAGTCAAATTAGTAAGATCTGCAAATATGCTAGGCGATGATATATATACCCACCATGAGACTCAATTCAGCGGGACAAGAAGTTTGCGTGACCCAAAACCTTTTTCCGTCGTGCGGTAAATTTTGTATGGTGCGCGGTGATGTTTAAAATATTGTTTGTGGATTTATAAAATATTTACATTCTTTCGAGGGAACTTCACGGTTATGTCTGTGACTTAGCTGCCCTACACGGAATCTTGAGCGAAATTTTCTCTCTCCAAAATTGTTCTCTGCCTTTTTTTGTCCGGACCCCAACATCCGAGGGGATATTGTTCTTGTAAGAACAACGTAATTTAAAATTGATTAAAACGTGCCCGGAATTTGTGGATTGCTGAATGTCCCATTGCGATAAGTTTTTTTCTTCTTCCTTTCCTCTCTGCCTTTGTCGGGGAAGGGTGGGTTTCTTGTCGCTCATGCTTCACATTGGCATGGATTTCCCTTGGAGCACATGAAGAATGTTTCACCACGAATGTGAAAAGCGTGGAAAAAGGCACACCGCTATGTATAATTGAAAGAAACCACCCCAAAGGTGAAAAGACTGCAAAATGCTCATACGAATAGCTATGTTGTGTATAAGGGGGGGGGGGATGGAAGTACTTTGCGGTGCGTTTTCCATCTGTTTGCACAAAACAATGCGTGGAGTTTTAATCAGAAAATCTCCCCTGAAGGTTTTTCCTTCCACGGAAATTTCTCGCACGACGCCAGAGCGCATTTTGTGAATTTCCCAACTTTACCGCACCACCACCCCATAATATATTTGGGCTTTATTGCATTCATTATAGGTGCGCGCCTGTCCCCGCACGCATAATCCCCCAGAAGCAGTGAAAATTTTCAATTGCAATTCAATTCACAGTGGGGGTGGATTTGCAGACCAATTATTGACACCCCGACGACTTTATGCCCGAATTTGCACATTATATTAATTTATTATCATAATTATGCGTGAGATCCTTACCAAATGTCCACATATGGAATTATTTATTTATTTTCTCGCAACATTCAGAATCAGAATTAATATAGAATTTACGTATAACGTCAGGAAGTAATGGAAAATTGCTGGATCAGTTTTGTGGTGGATTTTAAAAGGAAATTTCCTGTTTATTAAGGATTTTTATTTAGTACTAAAAGATTTAAATTTATAAAAAAATTGTTTAATTGATGAAGGAGTTTATTCAATTTTATGTTTATCTGAAAGTTTTTCATTTGAGTAGACGAATAAGATTAAAAATTAAGGTTAAAAAACTATTAAAAAGTTTTAAAATAGAAATTATAATTTTTCACTTCAATTCCGCTAAGAAAAGCCTAAAAAGATTTATTTAAAAATGTAATTAATGACGTCACTGTTCTGTTGGCTTAGCTAGAAGAAGGTGTTTGAGTGTCTAAACTGCCTAAGAGGTCAGGCAGATTAAATTTCTCTTTAAATATTAGAAGAAATTGTTCGCTGCCTAAAAAAAAAATTACGAAAAGAGTTGAAACAAAAATATTTTTAACAATAGAAAAAAAAACGTCGAACGTTAGTATAACTGCCGAACGTTCAAAATGTTGGAAAAGAAACGCCAAAGATCCCAAAATAAAATTACCCAAAAGTTGTTGAATGTTTTTAAATCGAATGCAATTGCCTTTAATTGATTTATTTTTCAATTTTCATAAATCTTGACTCCTAAGATGTTTTTCTTAATCAATTTTTAAACACCCCCTTGAACATAAATCTGACTACGTCCCTGCTTTCTTACCAAATTTGATAATGTTCTTTTTTTTTCTCAATGAATTTAACTTTCTAACATTTCACAAAGAGTCCTAGCTTTGTTTCTTTTCTCAGAATTTCACATAAAAATCCTTCAAAGAAAATTTAATTTGTCAAAGTATTTGTCTTGTAATTTCTTTAAGTAGTATCATCCAGTATTTGTTATCAAAAGTAGCTTGATAAGATTTCTCGAGTATTTGTATACTTATCTAGATTAAAGAACTACTTGAGATTGCAGCTCTAAGTAGACAGTAATCGTTGAATTATTGATTAAGTCTTTTACTGATAAAACATGGGGATTCTCATTCAATGAGGTTTGTATTAAGTGATAAGGTTAAGTGATTAGAAAGCAATTTAAGGCGTGTGCGGGATATATGGAGATAAAATGTTTAAGAAAATAAACTCAAATTTAAAAAGTTTTGTTCACAAATTAAAGTTTCATCACAGCTTAAGAATTTTCTTAAAATTTATAGAAGCAATTTAAAGCAATTGTGGCTATTGCAATAACTCTAAAATACTATCAAAAATCCTTGAGGAAGAATAAAAAGAAAGAAAAATCTCTCACACAGAACATTGTTGTGAAAGTAAATGCGTGCGGAGCTCATTTATTGAGAAGAGAATGAAAAGACATTTTGTGAGGAAGAGTGTTTGTATTCAAAGGAATCCCAATGCTGCTAATTTGAGATTAACTATATTTTACGACATGAACGAATGCCAAGTTATCTGTGATATGGCAAAATACAAACATGTAACAAATAATGTGGGAATTTTATTGTCTCATGGCATCTCATATAAAGCATGCTGATGGTGCTCTCATTTGGCGGCACAATCGTAAAATCCCGCGCAAAAGTATCCCAAAACCCGAGATCAGACACGCGTGTTTGCACATGAAGATGGGCCTGAAGAGGACAAGGAAAAAAAAACACGAAGACAAAATGTGTCGTTGGGTTATTTTTGACAAAAGGCGCTCACATCAAAAAACGGAAGCGCCGTCTATTGATCTCTCCCAAATGCCACACACTGACGTACTCCCGCGACGATTTAACAGAGTCTTTTTTTCACCAATGTATGGGGAAAACTTTATTTGATTTTCCTTTTTTTTCATCCCATGTCAAGGAATTCATTTTAGTTTTCCCAAAATTGGGTATTCTATGAAGTATAAGAATTTTTTCCTCGCATAGAGTCCCATTTTGTGACGTACGGAGCATAACCGTACAAGTCCATATATAGGTTTTTTAATTCAATACAGATGTGGTATTTGCATAGCAAATTAAAGTGCGGCCCGCAGGCTTTTACCCGCCCAATCTCGCATATTTCAAATCCACCCCCAAACCGCTGCATTCCACCAACGCGCTCCATTACATTTCCCGCGGTGCTTCTAAACGTACTGTATATGTGCACATATCGAGAAATAGCAGATGGGGTGGACTTGCTGGAGAAGAGGGGGGGGGGGTGGCTGGCGGACGTGGGGTTGAATGAAAACAATGGCATGAAAACATGGTGTGTGTGATAGGCAACCCCTACGGTTTGGCCATCCGTTTTTCCTCCCCCAACTTTCTCTTGGGGGATATAACATTCGGAGTTTGCCGCAGCTCTAACTCCGCTGAGCAGGATAATGGGTGGTCACAGGAACAAAGGATCGGGTCACAATACTACACATGTACAGGTTTCACCCTCACTTTACCGCCACAACCACCCCCTCAAAGCTGACAAATACTAGCGCAAAGAGAGTGCCAATTGACCACCCACGCGACTCTTGATTTCCAAGTTTTGGGGAAAAAATACAAATTGCAAGAAAATACAGAAAAAAGTTGATCTTGTCTCTTGTAAATTTTAAAAGGAGTTGATTCGTTTTTGTTTGGAAAGTCAAAGAAACAGAAAAATTCTGAAAAGATTTACCCAAAAATGTTCACTATGACGTCATTCTTGTATTTTTTATCTTTTAAAATGTAAAAAGCATGAAAATTTATTTATTTTTAAGAATTATCGTTGAAGCTTCAGCATGAACAAACACTTACATTAAAAGAGACAAAAACTACAATAGTGACGTCATTATTTGCATTTTTAGACAAAAGAATTTAGTCATTATTGTATGAGAAAATTCCCCAGAAAAGAGAATAATCGACATGATCTTATAGAGAATCAAAAAGGAATAAAAAATCACCAAAGAGAATTCTCATTTGCCACTCTGTCAATGATTTTTCTAAAAATTTAAATAATGACGTCACAATTGTTTTTTTTTTAAATTATTTCCCTAGTTGATTTTTTTTAACACTTGGAGGACCGAACACTTTTTACCTACGCGGAGAATCAAAATGGTCACCGTGTCCAACATAATAAAAAGGCCAAATATTAAATGTTTTGCTAATTGTAGATCTGCTTATTGAATGAGGATCGGAAGTTTAATTAATTCTTAATCTTTTTCAAGTATTATTGCACTCAATTTCTAAATAATTTATCAAAAAAATTGATAATGAAAAAAAGTTGCGTAGAATCAATGCAAAATTGCCAATTAAAATCAAATTTTTTGCTAAAATTTTTGGCGATTTTCTTAATGCACCTGAATAATCACTTCCTTCAGTTCTCTAAGTTACTATCTGACTGCTTCCGGCATAAAAATGAGTTCACACTAATGATTTTCGTGCGGAAAAGTTAACAAGATAGTCTGATTCGGAAAATACGGTGAAACATAACCTCAAAAAGCGGTCAAAAAAGTATGAGTATTTGAATGGGCTCGGAGACCATTTTCATCTTCCGCGTATAATTTCGACTTTTACCTTAATTATCTTTTAAAAAGAAAAACTTTTTCCAAATTTTCTTTCGACTAACTTAAAGTAATTGAAATTTCTTACACATAGACAAGATAATTATCACGATAGGTCCAATACATTTTAATCTATGACAATTTAAAAACTCGAAATGGCCACGCGGTCCACATAAGTCCTCCAAGTGTTAACAAAGTAATTTTATGACTCCTAGGCATGAATTCTCTAAGAGTGAAAAATTCCCGTGATAAACTCCTGAAGGATTTAGCGCTTTAAAAGAAACGTGAAAACCGGGAAAATCTTACGGGAGTTTATCACAGATGCATTATTTTTCTAAGAGGATCATGCTCACGTGAAGTTTTCCTCACTTTTTCACTTCAAAAAGCCTTCGGGAATTTATCACGAGAGGTTTTCACTCGTAGAGAATACAGCCCCTGAAGAGACTCCTTTTCACTTTAAAATCAATTCATATCCCCCTAATTTTCCTCTAATTAGTTTCCGGTGTACATATAATGTGAATTATTTAACAATTCCAGACGGCAAATTAGCACGCTTCATTTTGCATTCAGAGGGTGGGGGGTGGGCATGTAAATGAATTCGTGTAAATTAGCAAGCATTTGGGGTTTCTTCGGCGGCAAAGCAAATCCGTCAAAGAAAAGATTTTGCGAATGATGGAATTGAACATACAATTAACATAGTTATACTTGTTCCACCTCCTTCGCAGGAGCAACAAGATATAACAAGGGGGAGGTTGGGGAGGTTATAGAGTCAGAGACAGCATGGAGAAAATTAATATTTGATTTGAATTAATTAAATTTTCGAGGGGGTGCTCTTGTAAGTTTTCGGTGTATGGCTTGTCAGTGCAATAATTAGGAATGACAATAGAAAGCGAGTCTACATAAATGAAAATCGCACGTCTCGGAGTCGAACTGCCATTTGCTAAAATTGTGCAAACAAGACGTGGATGAAAGGTGGGGGTGGGGATGGGTTGGGGGCTATGTCGAACAGCATTTATGTAATGGAAGGAAGATGAGTATCGGGTGTATCAATAACCCAGGTATATTCATCGACATAACCACCATCGACATACCCCGGGCCGCAGTCACAAAATATCGATGCGAAATGCTCATATGGTGGTTCTCTCTGTGGCAAAATTTGAGCAAACACATTTTCCTGATTAATCGTTTAGTAAAGCGCTTCAACGAGCTTTCGGTAAATTTCATTACATTCCACATGGGGCCCCGGCGGAGTCTCCCTCGTGTGCTCCTTTTGCCGTCTGAATTTACCCAATAAACGCGATTCACTGCTACTGCACACGCATGGGGGAGCTTTTGTGTGCGGGCTGGCTCCAGGCACAGGGGCATTCCAATTTGTACGTAACCCCCCACAACCCCACACCCACCCTCGCCACCGAAAAGCTCCGTTTTGGCACAGAGAAATTCTATTACAGGGCAAAAGGAATGGCATTGGGTACTATTTGAGAATTCACACTGATTACAGTCAGCGCAAATTAGTTCTGATTTAGTGTAATTTAGTATTGATGGGAGACACAATGCATACACAAACATAATGCTTCATTTCATAAACCTATCCCTAGGTCTATTTCGCTAATTTTCAATATAATACTAACCCGTATTTAAGGCCAACACGGGAAATGACAATGGATGCTGGTTTATTTGAGAATTAGGACATACACGCTCTACGGGGTACTGTATCGTATCATTAATTACAATTTAAATCAATTTGTATATTCCACACATTTGCAAATTTTCAAAGCTGAGGATTTACTCTGAAAATTCTACAAAAAAACATTTTTCTTAACATGAAGCACAGTGACGAAGAACTTTTTTCTCAACCATTCTATTAAAAAAAATACATAGGGGAGACTGGGGTAAAAGAAGTCAATTTACAGAAATCCTTTCTCTCCAGGATTCCCCAAGGGCAAGAAAATTCACTCTTTAGGTCATTCTTATAGGAAATTTCCTGGCCTACAATTTTGTGTCAGACCACTTTTCCCTATCTCCAGGGAGTTTTCGAACTTTTCCTGAACCCTTTTGCTTCTGACTTTTTTTAAACTCGGCGGGTAAATATAGTCACCAGCGGGGTAAATAAAGTCGGTGGAATTTTCTGACATTTCCAATGATTTTCCACCTGAGAGATTGATAGTAGTTGATAGCTAAACTTCTCACCTTTTGATTCGCTACAAGGAATTTCACATTTATACCCACTAAAACAGAGAAATTTGCGATTTTCTCAATCACCCCATTTTGCAACAAATGGTTAGAAAATATGTCAAAAATTTCGAAGTTCCATAAGATTTACATTGGTTGACTATTATTTACCCCAAGAGGCATGTTATGATTCAAATAATTTTTAACTTGGCAACGTTTTCCACATTAACCCAGCTAGTGAGAAAAAATATCAGATTTATTTGTTTTCTAACTCCAAAACTATCGCTCGGGTAACCTCCAAATTGCAGTCAGTTATTAAATATTTGTAGGGCTTTCCAACAAATTTTTTTTCAGATTTTTCCGAATCATAACTTGAGAGAAATTGCCATTTGAAAATTCTAAATTGACTTTTTTTACTCCGGTCTTTCCTACCGATATATTATATTTTATTTCATTTATATTACCTTACTTCACAAATATTCCAGAATAGGAATTTTCCAATATTGGCATATTTTCTCTATATAAAACAACTCATAAAATTAAAATAATTAAATAATGAAACAATACATACTTTCCCCGAAAATTCATTTACCAATTGCCTCGCAATATACCCGTCATTAATAATTTAATTAAATGAATATTTTTGAAATTTTTGCGTTTACAAAATTGTTTCCGGAATGACGTACCTCTGTGTGCAATCATTTTCCAATGCTATGTAGGGTTTTCCACAAAAAGGATTTTTTCCACAACCAAAAAATTCTAACCTCGAGTTGCGGGGATGGTGTTGTGTGGTGTGGTCCAACCTACAGCATTATTAACTATTATTCCACCACATGCACACACAAAACAGGATGATGGGAGACGAAGGGATGGATTATCATGGAAGGATTTTTTGCAGTGCATGAAAAGTTTCTACTCCCCCAAAAGAGCGGCGGTAAAATAATGAGGTAAAAGGAGTTAATTTATTTATTAGGTTGAAGCTTATTGTAGTGGTTTAACTACCTACACTCTGAGACGTGCTGTTTTTCCAACATAGACTCCTGGCAAGGAGGGGAGGTTTGTTAAATTTTAATGAACTCCTTTTTCCCTCATTGAATATTTCACTCCTGCCTGCCTCATTTTGGGACGTCCATAATTTCAAGATAACACTGAATGGGCGGGTGGTGGATTTTTTATTCATTCCTCCTCATGGATCGCATGCTTGATACAACTTTATGGTGGTCTACACGCATTTTGCGGAAAGTGTGGATGAACGCTTTCCGGGACTATTCATTTGGGATTTTTCCTGGATATAAGAAAATTCAGGGAACTTAAACGTTTATCTGCCAACTTTATTGGTTGTTATCAATTTAAAAAAAAGAGCTTTTTTGATTCTTTTGCTATTATATATTTTTACCAGGCGTCTCCACTGTTTACAAGGTGAATTAAATTTTAAGAAACATTTAATTTTTTTCAAGAATTTGTTTGATTTTCATGTATTACTACCAGGCGTCTCCATCGTGCTATATATAGAGACCTTTTAAGGGAAAATGGAGCCGCCTGGTGTAATCTATTGCAATTTTTGTTCTCTTAATCTTAGGTTAGTAATTTTGGTATTTATTTCCTCTGTAGAAAAAGGACAAAACGTCCTTCAAAAATCTTCTTTTTATTCTAAAAAAAATTTAATATACAAAATATATAATTTTGACAAACATAAAAAACACTTCAAATCTCAATAATTAAGCAATAATACAGCCAAATCAATGCAGAATGAGAAACTTTTACCATTCGTTGACCAAAGGAAGTCTCTATCGTTGAAATTCCTGAAATTTCCATCTATTCTGGAAGGTAGGTAGCATGTCCCATTGAAATTTTCTATGTATGCAAATTCAGCATGTTGCCAACACACCTGAATTTAGTCATATTGTCGCACTTTCCTGAAGGTGAAATTGGGTGCATTTGAAAAGTTAGGAGTATGATATAGCTTAGCTAGCTCCCATAGCAGCGTACTGAATATCAACAAAAGGTCACTCTGCGAACGAGAGGCGAAGGGGGTGCAGAATGCGATACATTTGTATGGAACAATTTGGCAAATGTTCCTCAAATGTTATGAATGAATATTAACTCGAACGAGATGAGTGTGAATTGTGCATGAAAGTCCCCGAGTCTTTGACCACCTCACCCTCTCCTCCCAAATGGCACTCAACCCTCACGTAGAGAATAGGGGATTGGGGGGTGAATCTGCGACGGTGCGAATTCGTTTGAGAATGCATCTCATGGTGCTCCCACCGGAATGTCATACAACAAATGTATTCCCCAAACATTTCCTGGGAACTGCATGTGAATGCGTCGTCGTCCATGGGGGTTGGGGGTGGATTCCAATGTATCCTGTGAGTGTACCATTTGTGTGTACGTACAGCCCTTGTGGTGCTTTCTCTCGTCTTATGGCCGTCTCAGCACTTCACCCCATGGTGCCACTTCGTAGGGAAATTGTGTTCATTGACCGAAAACCCCTAATCATGCAGATATTGTGGGGTATATATGGATGAGGATATTGATGATTCCATCAGACCCATCTATAAGGTACATTGTAGTGTAAGTGGATGATATTAATCATCGTGTTAACTCCTTGATGGCGATATAGAGGATTTGTTGAAACATCACACATTTACAATTTTTTCTTTCATTGCACCAAATCGACTTGACTGATTTTGATAAATTTTGTGAAAATTGTCTCCGATGCACAGAGAGAAATTTTGAACTGTACTAGGGGGTAGATTCTGAAAAAAAAAATCTTTACTTTTCTTACATTTCGTCAGTTATAAGATTTTTGATATTCCGGGAAAAATCTTATAGGATTTTTACATTTCGTTTCTACCTTTAATCGTATTTGTGAAGAAAAATTACTTTTCCAGGCCTTTTTAGAGATCTTTCTGACTATTTTCCTGAACAACAAATTTTTTGTTTTTCTTTTATACAACGACAATAAAACTATTTAAAAACACCCATCTTTCAAAATCTTACAACAACTTTTCAGTTGATAGAAAAGAAAAGATTTTATCAGAATCTACCCCAAAATTAATCTTTTCTAAGGTTCAATAAAATAAAATATTTTTGGAATTTTTGTAAAGGGAAATTTATGTAAAATGGGGGTGTAGTCTGAACTTTTTCTTTTACTGAATTTTGTCAATCTACGGAAAATTTAAAAAATAAAAACTGTTTGAATTTTCTTTGAATGTTTTCTTAAAAATTTATTTTTCGTTCAGCGAGTATCATCAAATAAAATCATGAGAGATTCAAAATGAACAATGTCCTTTTATACTTAGGGGAACGTGCCCAAATTCGGACCTCTTAAGCTGACAAAGAGCAAGTGAGAAAAAACAACGAACAACGTCTTTTGACGCTGTCGTATGGCCAGGCCTTTAAGGCCTTTTTCAATCCCTATATTACTTAAAACTGATAAAACTTTAAATGTAGAAAGTTATGGGAGTTAAAAGAGGATAAAATAGGCTTTAAAATGTTACCAAATTTAAGAATATTGCTTTTTATTTTATACCATTTTAGCTGTGTTTCTTTCAGACACAGCTTTTGTGTACCGAGCAAAATCGAAAGTCGTCAGATCGGGCTCAAACTTGGGATGAGCACGAATTAGGGTCCCCACATTCCAAAAAACGTATGCGCCAAAATTTTTTTTGTCCGGCCGGCCGTCCGTCCGGCCGTCCGTCCGGATTATAAACCTAAATTGCAAGAGAACGGTAATAGATAGAGACTTGCGGTAAACGACAAAGTTTAAAAGTCGACTGGAAGACGTCCGATTATGACGTCAAATACCCCCCACCCCCGCGTCCGCCATTTTGAATAACCTCAAAATTTTGTTTTCGCTATATCTCAGCCCCTGTAATAGCTTAAAATCTGAAATTTTTATATGTTATAGGGGCCATCAAGACCTTTCCAACGATGCCTCATTTTCGAAAATCGGTCAAGCCGTTTAGTCAATATGGCCGCCACAATTTTTCATCGAAAATCGACCATAACTCGAAAACGGCTTGACCGATTTTGATCAACCCGGGCTCAAATGAAATCTCTCAACAAACCCTACAACTCTGTAAAACATCCGAAGTTTCAAAAGTGACCGCTAGGGGGCCAAAAATCAAAAACAAAATTTTCGATGAGTTTTCGATGAATATCTCAAAAACGCCATTATCGATTTGCTTCATTTTTTGATATGTTATAGCTGACTATATTATCTAGCTCCATGCCAAAAATGAAGAAAATCTATGTCGCCGTTCTCGAGATATAGCCTTCTAAAGTTAGCATGTCATATTTCGGGTTCTACAAATCCGATCTTAATCAACTCAAGCGCAAATGAAAGGTTTCGTGAAACCCTACAAATGTCTAGAACATTGCAACTTCGAGAAATGACCGCAAGAGGCGCTAAAATCGAGAACAAAGTTTTCGAAAATTTCGAACTCGAATTTTTCGAAAATGGCGACATAATTTTTTTTCATATTTCGATATGTTATAGCTGACTTCAAGACCTTTCAAACAAAAAAAAATTTATGAAAATCTATGGATCCGTTCTCGAGATATGGCCATCCAAACATTTCTTAGGGTATGACTTTTCAACTTTTCCCGACTTTGCGCGTATTTAAATTAATTCGCGTTCTAGTTTGCTCTCACAAAATTGGTACACTGAAAGAAACACAGCTCTCGTAAGCTTGGTCAGCTTACCAGTACATTTTTTCTTACGCTGTGCGGACCTTTGGTGGTCCGAATTAAGCTACGTTCCACTAAATATCTTTACGAAAGTAGGTAAAAGCTCAGATAATTCTTTTGAATGCTTTGAAACTCTTTACGTAATAATTTTATCTTGAATAGAAACATTAAACTTTCCACAGAAATTTTATAATTCTTTTTGAAAACTAACATCGTTAGAAAGTTGTGTTAGGTACTTTTGTGAATTTTATATAACCTTTTTCTGCGAAAGTTTTTTTTTTTGCACTGGTGATTGCCACCTTGTCAGCTGCTTTGGCGTGTAGAAGAGCAATATTTTCGCATTGAAGTAAATTATACATATGCAGGAAAATATATTTTCTTCCATTGTGTTTAGTTGTTAGAATTTTCAAGAATTTCCATCTCCATCCAACACTGATATGACTTTGCAAGTTTTTGAATAAAGAATGGCATTGTTGCTTTCTTGTATTTGAAGTTTTCGCAATATAAGGCGAGCTTGTCGGTGATTTTGTGCTAGATACGAAAGAGATGGAATTTTCCCGAGTTTATTCCTTCATCCCTGCGTTATATATGTATGTATCTTCCATGAAACATGTTGCTCTGTGAGACTCCTGTTTGTTCTGACGAAAAAAAAGGATAAGACTGTGAGACACATAAGTAGCATAGACGGAGGGAGTTTCAAAGTGAGGGTATATAGCTCACCTATATATGTATATAGCGAAAGGATACAATCTTCCGGAAATTGTCCAAAGTTCAGCGTGAGTGCTTAGTTCATTAGTCAGGTGGGGGCGGAGGTGGTTTCTGGTGGAAAATTTCAAAAGCTCCACCAACAGCATGAACAATCAAACGGAATTATTAATGATATTACTCGGGAGGATATGATAAAATACCGTGACAACGGAAAGCGACAACGTGCATGGGAACATACAGTATAGAATTATTCTATATATGGATTATTTTGTTGCACTTCCGCAAATGACAGGCACGAGAGTCCCCAATCCTTCCATCCCAGCAGCTCTTTCCGGTATTCCACACTTTGATGGCTCAATGATGAATTAATACCACGCTCTGTACCAGCGAGGGTGCTTTTGTGGATTAAAAGGGGACATTAAATTTGAAGGGCTACATTTTTCTCTCTATACGTCATTATTTACTACGACAACTCCACCCACAGACGCGTGGCTTCAGAGAATGTTTTATTGTTTCATGAGATAGTCCACCATTTGCAGTCAGTACGTGCTGAATTTAATGATTATTTTCAACTTTTTTTTGCAAAACTTTTGAGGACTGATCTGAAACCTATTGAACAAACTAGAAAAGCTTAAGATCTTAAAATTTGAACATTCTAATACCTCAAAGCTTATCTAGGCAGTGATCTGAATGAAAAGTAAAAGATTTTTGTCGCAAGAAAAGCATAGAGTTTATTTGCTTCAAAAACAAACATTTGATTGAGCCATGAAATTAACAGACTTCTTCAGACTACATAAGAACTGTTTATTGCTTTTAAATCTCTGAAATAATTCTGAATATAGATAGGTAATTATTGAACACTAAAGCCCCAATCTTCTTTAATAAAATCAGCTGCTTTCTCTGCAATCATAATTGTTGGGGCATTTGTATTTCCTCTGACAATATAGGGCATGATACTAGCATCAACGACCCTTAACCCAGTAGTTCCCCTAACTCGCAATCTTGAATTAACTACAGCGTCAGGATCGGAATCAGGGCCCATTTTGCAAGTCCCAACGGGATGGGAGAAAGTTCTAATTAAATGCTCCAAGTAGCAAAGCCAGTAGTCATCACTACCGAATTCTAGTCCTTGACATTCAGGAAGTTGGAGTTCGAGAAGAGTAACTTGACGTGATCTGAATGGTTCCGTATTCAGGAATTGTAAATACCATCGTATAGCCTTAAGTAAGATTTCAACGTCAGATTCCTCAGATAAGTTGTTAGGAAAGATCCGAGGCTTCTCTGCAGGTTCAACGCTACGCAACAAAACTTCTCCTCTTGATTTCTCCTGAAGATATGCGAGAGAAACAAAAAGAACGCCAGATTTTTCCACTTCAGCCCCTAATTTTTCCACAAATTGAAAATTACTGAACCCAACGGATTTGAGAAAACCCTCAGCATTGCTTTGTTGTCCTTTTTGAAAGAAAGTATGAGTTATTTGGAAATCAGGATACAATCCCAGGGGATCTTCAAGATTTACAAAGCCTGTGATTCCTTGTAAACTAATTGTACTGAAAGGTCCTTTATGTCCTGTTAGGTATTGAAAGAAAGCTTGAAGAGAGTCAGTTTCTGATGCAGCCGGAGTGTCTGGATCGACTTTTAGAGCTAGAAGTATAGCTGGATGATTCTGTAGGTTCTTACCAACTTGCAGATTACTTACAACAGGGAGTCCCATTTCGTTAAGATGATCAGCTGGCCCAATTCCAGACAGCATGAGAATTTGAGGGGAATTTATAGTTCCACTGCTAACAATGACTTCTTTTTCAGCATAAGCGCTGAGTACTTGTTGCCCTCTGAGAAGGACTTTAACTCCGGAAACTACGCCTTTGCCGTCAATCTCCAAATTAAGAACATGCGCTTGTTTGACTACATGTAGGTTAGGTCGATCCTTGGCAGGAACTAAGAATGCTGCAGCTGTACTTGCACGAATTCCATCATTAATCGTTGCTTGAAGAAATGTAAAGCCGGTATGCCTGTTTGCATTTACATCCTGTACAAAAGGATATCCCAACTCCCTAGCTGCTTCAATTATGTCGCTGGTTAGTGAATTGTTGCCACTCCAGAGCTGAACAGAAAGTAAGCCATCAGTTGAGTGGTAGTAGCCCCCAAAAGCGTCCGCGATTTCAGGATTACGATTACATTCGGATTTCTTAAAGTACGGTAAAACATCGTCAAATCCCCAGGTTGGATTCCCAAGAGCTTCCCAGCGGTTGTAATCATCTTCGTTACCTCTTACGTAAGCCATTAAATTCATTGAACTAGAACCTCCTAGCATCTTTCCCAAAGGCCAGATAGTAGCGTATCTATTGATGTTTTCTTTTGATTCAGTGTTATAGTTCCAGTCGTACTGTGTCTTGTACATAGCTGAAGCTAGAGCAGGTATCTTTTGCAGGATATAACGAATTCTATTAGAATTGTGCTTAGGGAAATTAGAAAATTAAACAAACTTACAGCTGCTTCAATTGGAGGGTCACCTCCAGCTTCTAATAGAAGAATTTTCCAATCTGGATTTTCGCTAAGCCGATTAGCTAGCACACATCCAGCTGATCCTGCTCCAACAATAATAAAATCGTAATTTCCAAAACCTGCACAACATAATTTATTTTTTAAGGGATTTTCAGAGAATTTGTTTTAAAACTACAATACCTTTTCTAATGGCAATATCTCCATAATCAGCAGGCCACATCTCAGGTGGAGAAAGGGAACACATAGAAAGGCTCATATAGTTCACAAGAAGTTCAAGGAACTGATTTGCAGCTCCTGTACTTAAACTTGCACATGGTGATGTAAAACATTCCATTTTTAGTTTTATTTTTGTTTCTTTGGAGCAAAAGTGAATGACTTTTGGCAATTTCTTCTTCTCCTTCCGTACAGATGGAAATAAAAACCTGATTCCAGCTCTTTGTCGTGTCTTATTAATTAAAGACGTAAAATGAATGGAAATTATTGAAAAAAAGAATTTTTCTTTGAAGATTTTTAAAGACTTTTATTTACTAAAAAAAAATTCTAATATTCCTACAATTTATAAACATAAAATAGAAATTATTTAGAAGGTTTAAAACCAAAAATTTATAAAGATGTTTTTTCTTCAAAATCTCAACAAAGACTAAATTCTTAGTTCTGTTTCTTTGTGAATGAAGTCACTAATATTACGGTAAATTTATTATATAATATGTATGAATGTGTAAATACATAAAATACATAAGAATTTGTGTAAGAGCAAGATTTATTAAAATTTTATGAAGAGTCGTTAACTAAAGTTTTATCAAAACTAAAGAATTTGTTCAACAAATGCCAAATAATTCAATTTTCATCTAATTTCTTATGAATATTTATAAGAACTAAAACAAAGAGATAGATTATTGAAGTATATCTAACCCACCTCTTGAACGACTTAAAATTCTATTCTCCTGATCCCACATTTTGCCTACAAAAACAAGAAAGGTACTACCTTCACTTTATCATCCTTTCCTTTCTTGTAAAATAAATCGACTTCAAAAACTCAAAATAAACGGACAGGTTAAAGATAAACATCCTCCTTTTATGCCTGGCAAAAACCTGTAGCTCCATTGATGAATCTATAAGGGAAGAAATTTTCAGTAAGACAAAGTTCCTTTCACTTATTGTTTTTCCATTTACATCTCTGACCCACCGCAATCAAGGATTCCGGGGGTTGAGATGAGAGAGTTGGGGGTGAAAGTTGAAATTAAAGCTTTTATGATGGTCGCATTATAATATCTCGCCCGGCTTTGGAAACGTGGGCTTTTTGGGAAGTTTGTGGTGGTGTGTACGTTTGAAGAGAGCCGGAGAGCTTATTCTTTGGAGGAATGGGATTTTATATCAAAGGGTACGCGCCAACATACACCGGCATCCCACCCACCCCCGTATGAAAGTACAAAACGATGAGAAAGTAAAGTTTTGTCTCGAAGGGAGGTGAACTGCAAAACCCTTTTGCGTCCAATCCAAACAAGTGGCTTATTTAATCCTGAAATTAAATTACGTGTGGGCCACATCGTCTGTGTTTTCTGGTTGATGGTGGTGCTGTTTGAAACCGCCTCTTTTTGGCCTGTGGGGAAGGGCCACCACGTTCCCTCTGCCGCCGGAGCTTTTTCTCCCGACAAAAGCTCACATGCCACAGACATACCGAGAGCTTGATTGTCGACCACATTTGCCCACCTCCCTGGGCTTTTGCACAACCCCTCCGTTTTGGTTGGTTTGGGGGAAAACTTTCAAAAGTTAACCCTGATAGTACTTGAGACGCTCCCTCATTCCACTCTACTGGCTATGTGAATTGTCTTTTGAAGAAGCCTTAGCAAATGGTCCGTTGGTGATGTTTTTTATCTGTCTCTTCACGAGTATCTTCTACACGGCACTCAATTGTCTACAACAACGCGAAGCTTTTCTTTTCATCTCCAAAAAGCTCCACATTCCCCGGCAATATGACTTTGGCATCATCCCAACTTCATTACACACCCCAATGGAAACATTTTCTATGTGGTGGAGTTTTAAGTAAAAGTTCAATAATGCAATAACAGCTCCAAGGCGAGTCTCTTGGGGACTCAAACAATGGTTCGCAATGGAATAAGAGTAATTGCTCGAGAGAGAGAAATTGGCAAAGGATTAATGTTTATTTTAAAATAATTCCAATAGATCTTCTCGTCCTCCCTCCTTTCTCTTGCTATCAATTCACTTCTTCGGTGGTATATTCTTTTCCACTTTTCCCTTCCCCATCTTTTCCGCAGGGATGAAGGGATGGAGGGATGTTGCCAAATAGAGTGGTGTGTGCAGCAGGGTGAATTTTATCTTGAGGCTACCTTCCTCGCTTTTGCCACAATGAAAATGTCTCAACAATGGCAAATATTTGATTTATATGAGAATTTAACCCCAAACTCACCATCCGGCAAATAGATTTATCTAGCTTCCATCTTAACCCATACACCGTCGCTTTCCTTTTTGTAATTTATAAAAGCACTATGCGGAAGGTTTTGAGACTCCTGAGGGATGGGGGTTGAGTGGGGTGTTTATGGGGAACAGGTGTTGAAAGATTGTTCGTAAGCACATTGAACAAATATTGCTCTGTCTCCGATCATTTATGCTTGCAAAGCAAATATCAACCTTAATCCTTTTCTATCATCTTCGCTATGCTGCCTTAGTGAAAATCCTTTCAGAAAATCTCTTCAGTCTTTTATAATTTCCCAGGATTTCCTTCAGATTCATTTCTTTTCATTATTAAAAATGTTTCTCTTAACCCATTAGCAGAAAACTCATCATCATTGAAGATTACTTTTGTAAGAATTATTCTTGTAAAGAAAAGAGAGAGAGAAAAAAATTGCCAAGATGATTATTTGGGTGTAATTGCACTTGCCTTTCTTATTACATTGAATTCCATTTTCAAACCATTCTCACTCATTGCCAATATTGCATTTTCCCGAGTCAATTGCTTCAGTCTGGCTGTGGACTTGAATTTTTATTGGATGTTTAAAGAAGGAGAAAAATTCTCATACGACAAATTGCTCCAGAATGTCTCTATCATGTAAGACTTGGGGACAATAAACTTCTTCATTTTACACGGTATTCTCCATGCAATTTTGCCTATGCCCCAGAAACTCCAGAAAAACTCAGAAAATGGAAAAATAAAATGTATAAAATATTTATTTTTCCTTCAATAGATTTCCCATAAAAATCATCAACAATATAGGGTTGATTTTTTTTTGCTAAAAGCTTCTTTTGATTCTAAAAATATCCTAGTTTACGAATTTCTATTTTTTTTCATCCCCTAAAAATCACCCCTTAGGTTAAAATTAAGAAGTGTTTCCGTCTCAGAGCAGCAAACAAAAAATATTTGAGAAAATTCGCAAATCAAATATTTTGCCAACATCGTGAACCACAATATGTAGATCTGTTAGGAGGCCACCCCCCCCATCACCTCACACCCCTTGCATGCGGCTATCCGTCCTTTTGTAGAGTCGTCGTGTGTTTGCTTTAGCATAATCTCTCTGTGTGGAGGAGTTTTCCCGGCGCAACCCTTCGGTCCAAAAAGCAAAAGGTGGTTTTGTGTCTGGCGCAAAAGGTGGGCACGGATGGGGTGAATGGTTTGGCTGATATAATAAACTTTTCATTTGTGGAACAAAAGGGAAAATGTGGGTTGCCCACTCTTAATGGATAATGATGATGATGTCGAAGATTTCAGCTGAACGAGCTCCTCCTCTGTCTTTGTTGGCTTTTCCCTTAAGTGATGGGGTGTGGGTGGAATTTTGAGAAGCTCCGTACGACGAGATAATATTAATTAATAATAAAAGACATCCAGAACTCTGCGACAAACCCCATTCTATGGGTGGGTACTTTAGCTCCACAAAGAAGGCACCATACAACCCAGATCTCCCTCTTAAAGTGGCTCAAGCGTTATGGCTTCAACCAGCAGCTTTTCCACGGGTGTGACTCAATCCGTGCGATCAGATTTTCAAAGTCATCTCGGTGGGCGCGCGCGCGCGGGGAAAAAAGCACCAGCAGAGGATGGAAAGGAGCTTTTTGCTAAAGCACAGGGCTAAGTGGAGGCAAATTACAAGTTAAATATTGAAAGATTAAAATTTTCACTCAAGTATGTTTCATCCCCCATATTTCTACAAACATCAGCACCATCAGGAGAGAGAGTGAATTATTTCGTTAAAGTGAAATGAGGCAAAATGCTTACACTAATTCCCATATAATCACACACACACACCAACCCTTTTCTATGCTGCCCACATAAATATCTCTCCGTTCTCTTTCCCGATTTGCCTCAAACTTTCTGGCTACTTCGAACCACTCATTTGACACTCAAACTCCAATTGTTTCATCCCCCTCAAACCCCTTTTTGAAATAATACAAATTATGGCTGCATAATCCACTCTATAGGGGAGACCGGGGCTAATAAAGTCACTTAAGGGTTTGGAAAAAGCCTAAAATATCATATTTCCAAGCTAGATAGAACAAAATGATCTGAGAAAGAGTTGTAGGGCAGTAAATTTCCTAAAGAAATGAGCTATACATTTCGCCTTATCTATTTGGGAAATATGATATTTTGAGCTTTTTCTAAACCCTTAAGTGACTTTTTTAACCCCGATCTCCCCTATCGTACTAAATCACTGCATACGGGACCTTCAACGATGGCGTACAACATTCTTAATCTCAACTCTCCGCACTCAAAGGTAATCCCTCGGTTGCCACACACACACACCAGCTTCAGCAAAGGATCTCACATTGCAGTGATTGTAAAGCTTTTATCCTCCCAGGATTAGGTGCCAGTATTTCACTAGATTAATCAGAAAATTTATGTACACAAATGAGGGGTTAACCACTATAGATACTATAAACTATGAATTGACTAAACGTAAAGATTTAAAGAAGTCCTTTGAAGTCCTTATTTGAGGAAACAATTTTGACCCGTCTTTAACCCTTTAAGGATTTTGCTGGACAAAGTGGTCAATTCGTCTTTTTTCGATCGCCTCAGAATTAAAATCTATTTAATATTTCGTGAGAAATTCTACATCTGTGTACAGGGAAGGATCATTACTTTAAGATCGCCGAAAGGAAACTTGGAAAAATATTTTCTTTTAAAAGAAAATGAAGATAAAACTTTTGAGGTTAGAAACCTTGATCCTCCAATTGTTAAGAGAATAAAAAAATAAGAATTCGCATTTCCCTTTCTTTTTTTCTAAAAAAAAATTTTTTTTCAATAAAATGTTTATTTAATCCTTTTTTTCACTCACATTCTTTAAAAACAATATCTAATACCATTATCAATCCTAGACCAAAATTTAACCATTTCTACGTCAATTTTGTTGGAAACTGAAACATTCACTTGGTTCGGAACCATTTTTTCGTTTTTCTGAAAAATCTGACGATCACAGAATGGAGTGGATTGTGTCGGAGTGCAAGGATTAAACCTGCTCCAGGATTTTACCTCTCCTCTGACGATAAAATCTACAATCGTCCTTACGTAAATGTCAACCATCTTAGACTCAGTTGTATTCTCTTCAAATGGTGGAAATAGAATTTTTATTGTGAAGAGATAGAGAATGTTATCTAGGTGTCCAACTCCTAGATTTAGATCCTTCCCTGTTAGGAGTTCGACAAAACTATAAGGACCCTAAAAGATTTTTTTAAGGAATACATTAAAAATATATCAAAATCGATTACGAAATCTTTCGTACCTCATATCCAAATTCGTTGATGAATATAGGATTTTTTTGGACGTCTGCATATTGCAAATACTGCGATACTAACGTAAACATCGGATACAAAAATTGTCTATCTCCAAACATCTGGAAAATGAAAAGAAAATTTGAGATTGGAATGAAACAAGAATTTCCTTTGAAAACCTTTGACCTGGTAATATTTATCCGCATTTGTGTCATCAATGTAGTTTTTCCCAAAATAGAATTTAAAGACATCATTAGCATACTTCGGTTGAAAATCCATTTGTATTGGGAGATATTTGTAAATGTTCTCATTGAATACATCTAACCATGTTTGATTGGCAACTAAATATGCTAAATTTATTCCTTCATTTGAAACTGTATCCAGAAGCATAGGTTTCTGTGCGAATCTACCTTCAGCCCAAACCTTTCTAGGATCTTCCGTCATAAATGCACCCTCCCAGTTTCCTTCAACGCAAGGACGTAGTGGTGTTGCAGGTATTGAATCAAGAACAAATAAGTCGTCCATAGCTGTCAGCAATGTCGACGCTTCGATATTTTTGAGGCCTTTTGCTAAGCTGGACTTTGAGTCTGTATCCCAATTACTTAAGCCTGAACTTTTAGCTACTAGCCTGAATTGGGCAGGAAAATCAATTGGGTACATAAATGGACCCAGAGCTGAACCGCTCATTAAAATAACGCGATGAAACAGGGCTAAAAATTGAAGACATAATCATAGTTAATTAAGGATAGAGCTAACAAAAAGGAAAAGATCGGAACTACCTTGAGAATTTGAATTCATCATTTGTAGATGAACAGTAGCTGCTCCTGAACTATGGCCAGCTAGGGTTATAGAGTTCTGGTCTCCACCAAAAGACTCAATGTTTGAAGCCACCCATTGTAAGGCTAACTGTTGATCCTTAAGTCCGAAATTTCCTTTAACCGCTTCATCTCCTGAACAGAGAAAACCAAAAATGCCAAGTCTGTAGTTAAGGGTTACTACGATAACTTCCCCATTGTCCATTAGATATTCAGGTCCAAAGAAATCAGGACTTCCTGAGAAACTTATGAATGATCCTCCATGAATCCAAACCATTACTGGTAGTTTTTTATCCTTGAGTCTGTGAATTGGCCGGTAAATGTTTAAATACAAACAATCTTCTGAATCTAGAAATGAAAGAAATATTTGTTAGATATATTCCTTAAAAAATAATTAGTTTTTTTTTCAAACAAACTTACTGGGAAAGTTAGTACTCCGTTGAGTACAGGAATCCCTGGGGTAGGTAGCATTCCAGTATCCTGACCATCCTGCATAGGGAACAGGACTCTCGAATCTGAGCTTCCCAACTGGAGGTTCAGCATAAGGAATCCCGTAGAAAGCATCATAGGGCTTTAATCGTCCACTTTCAACTTTTCCACGAACACATCCAGCTTTCGCACAAACTTCTGGCTCTGAATAAGTTAGCTTTTCACTAAAATCTTTGCTTTGATTTTGAGAATTTATTCCCAAAATTAAACATCCCGAGATAAGTATTAATGTAAAAAGATTCATTTGGAGAAGTTTGTCTCCAGCCTCGCTTCGTTTTCATCGCAAACTGATGGAGTATTGCCGAGACTTTGATTTCGTGGTCACATCTTTCGAGGTTTTACTTCAATACCGGTTTTGGGAATGAATTTAGTTTTCTTATCATTTTTGGCATAATAAATTCTTAATTTGTTTTTATTATATAGTTTGGGTGACGTCATTTGAATTTTATAAGAGTTTCAGTCAAAAATATATAATAATATGTAGGCATGGATGAATGTGGGCACAGATGTCTAGTTTTTGTATATACATCAAGGGGATGGTTTAACCTCATTTTCAGTGAAGAAAAGTCACTTTTTGTTGAACAAAATGTATGAGGAATTCTCGAATCTCGCCCAATCTCGACCGATTCCCGAGAAACACTTTAACTTTTTTTATATTAATAATGTTATTTCGATGATGAGAAGGGATCAACCGAGAGCTAATTAAATGTACTTTCGATTGCAAGTGGAATTGTGCAAATTGATCGCATATTTTGATCGGAAGAACCTGCTGCCTCACTAAAAGTACTGATTTCTCGGGGTTGGGCATCCCCTTGATATACATAATTTGTATATATTACAAAACCAGTCAAAAATCTCTCATTGACTGGAAAATTTTTATTCTCTTTTGGGAATATAAATTTTTTTTAAATTAAAACACAAATAAATAATATTTTGAAATAAACAAGAAAAAAATTTAAATAAATTATCTTTTTCTTTTCAGGTGAGTCTCACTGAGGTGTATCAAGCCTCAACGAGTATTTTGTAAGTAATATTAATATGATCCTTAAATCCTAATTTTGTTGATTATTAATCAAAGTCCTTTTTATACATTTACATGCTTCAACAAAATTATTTTTCAAAGCTCTTAAGATTAGTTCTTGAACGGTCAAGAATGTAAAGCAAAAATTGAAATATTTTTTCTTAGTTTCATGTCCTTTAATTCATGCATTAGAATCAATATTTTGTCATGCATCAGCCCAAAAAAAGAAAATTTCTACTCAGCCCAGAAGCAGATCTAACTTCTCTCAGATTCATCTCAAGAAAATCTCTCAAAACTCATATTTTTTTTATTTATAAATTCGAATTTCTACGTTGTTGAGAAAAAGTTTGTCAACCCATCATTTAGTCCTCATTCAACAAGTCTCCTCTCCTTTTGGTCGCTTAAATTGATTTCATCTTCAAATAAAACATTTAATAAAGTGATTTCAAAAGTCATACACATGCCCAAGGAGTGCCAAAGAAACGCAAACACGCACTCTTTCACGGCAAATTGAAATTGAATGTTGATGTGGGGTGAGAGAGAGAGTTTTGGTATCCCCCAGTGGATGTCACATCATCAAAGGATCCCCAGGAAATTAAGGAGAAAAATAGATGCTTATCAAATTCGGGAAATCATCATCCCTGTCGTCCTCACTTGTGCCGTGACACTGACAGGTGAACTTTCTGCCAGACACATGAAGAAATGAGGTGGAAAAGCCCCCCTCTTCCCCGCCCCATCCATTCGCGCATAGTAAAGGAAAACTTTTCCAACCCCAAATTGTTAGCTCAATCACTTCGTAGCGCGTACAACCCTCAATCTTACAGACCAAAAGACTCCTCCTTTGGAGGTTGTTTCCCTCACTCTCACTTTAGGTATTCCCGGGCTAAGTAAATTCCCATCACGCATAATTTACCTCTTGAGGAAATTGAGTAAATTCACGCCTCTTGCGAGAGCTTAATTAATGATATAAAATTAATACAAGAGCCTGTCAATGGTTAGGAAAATCCCCACAAAATGGGAAAATATTACAATTGTTAATTAACACACACACACACGTTTACAAAAAAAGAACTTTCTTCCCTCTTGGCTGAAACTTTGAAGCTTAATGCGAAAAACTGACCAAATATATTTTTTTATTAATTAATATTCAATGTAAAATATTAACTTTCAAAAGTCACCCACATTGATTTTCTTCTCACTGACCAACTTTTTTAGCTGTGATTCTTTCTTCAAAGAAGCACAGCTTCTGTGTACACTCAAAAATGCAAAGTCGTCAGATCGGGCTCAAACTTGGGATGAGCACGAATTAGGGTCCCTACATTCCAAAAAACGTATGCGCCAAAAATCTGTCCGGCCGTCCGTCCGGCCGTCCGGCCGGAGTATAACGCTAAATTGCGAGAGAACGGTGATAGATAGAGACTTGCGGTCAACGGCAAAGTTCATATATCGGGTGGAAGACATCCGATTATGACGTCAGATCCGACCCCCCACCCCCCCGTCCGCCATTTTGAATAACCCCCAAATTTTGTTTTCGCTATATCTCAGTCCCTGTAATAGCTAAAAATCTGAAATTTTGATATGTTGTAGGGGCCATCAAGACCTTTCCAACGATACCACATTTTCGAAAATCGGCCAAGCCGTTTAGCCAATATGGCCGCCACAACTTTTCATTGAAAATCGACTATAACTCGAAAACGGCTTGACCGATTTTGATCAACTCGGGCTCAAATGAAAGATATTAACGAGCCCTACAACTGCTCGGAACATTGCAAGTTCAAAAAATGACCGCAAGTGGCGCTAAAATCGAAAACAAAATTTTCGATGAGTTTTCGATGAATATCTTGAGCACCGCTTTATAGAATTGCTTCATATTTTGGTATATTATAGTTGACTATAATATCTTTCATCATGCCAAAAATGAAGAAAATCTATGTAGCCGTTCCGGAGATATCGCGTTTTAAAGTTAACATGTCATATCTTGAGTTGTTCAAGTCTAGCGCCCCGCGAAGCGGGGCGTTTTATATATACACATAAAAAAGTAAAGTAAAATATATATAAATGCATAGATATATACATATAAAAATGCAAAGATAAAGATATATAAACTGCAAATATAAAAATTAAATATAGCATGGATGGAACAGTATAAAGCGAAAGAACGGTAAGTAAAACTTACGGGCTGTGATTCTTTCTTTGTCAGTGAAATGTGAAGATGGCAGAAAATTGAGGATGGGCAAATTTTTAGGAGAGACTTACTCGTGAGCCGAATCACAGCCAACGCCCTCCACGATTCAGACTTTCTTCAAAATTGCAGCGCGTTGGCTGTGATTCGGCTCGCGAGTAAGTCTCTCCTAAAAATTTGCCCATCCTCAATTTTCTGCCATCTTCACATTTCACTGACAAAGAAAGAATCACAGCCCGTAAGTTTTACTTACCGTTCTTTCGCTTTATACTGTTCCATCCATGCTATATTTTTTTTGAGAGTTCGTTTTTATACCCTCGTTAAACTTTCGGTGCCACTCATGCGACTAAAAGCTTTTTAACTTCAACTTGAGAAGTTTGGTGGATTAAGAGGTTGCTCCCTGAAGTATTTTGCGGAAAAAACATGTTCTTTCAGTTAAAAGTTTATTGAAAGAAAATCTATCTCGCAAAGTGACCCACCAGGCGCCTCCATTTTTACAGGGACGTATTCAGTGAAGACTTTTGGGTGTTTAATAACCCTTAAAAATATAGGCAGTTTAGGATTTTCTTTGAAGGTTAAAAAAAATATTTCCAGGCTAAAAAATTAAATAAAAGTGATTTTCAAGCATGAGGAAACGGAAAAAACGAATGAAAATGTCAAAAATGACGTCCTACCAAAGGTAAAATATAAAAAAAGTATAAAACGAAAAGAAAAAAACGTCAAATATTAGAATAAATGTCAAAAATTTGACATTCAATGTGAAACGTTAGAAAAGTCAATCACTGGAAAGAATAGAAAAAAATTCTTAAATATTAGAAAGAACCGTCAAATGTTTGTAAATAAAAATTAAACGTATTTGAAAATAAACATGAAATGTTAGAAATGTCAATTGTTAAAAGAGAAATGTCAAATGCTCTAAAAGTTATAAAAGAAAAGTCAAATGTTTGAAAAGATTAGCAAAAAAAAACATTTATAAAGGTCGTCAAATATGTAAAAATAAAACGCTTTTAAAAATATACGTTAAACGGTTGGATTTGAACGTCTTTGCTTGTATTTAGATAAATGCAAATTTTTAGTCAAATATTAGAAAAGAAATAAAGGATTTATTGTAATATGCCCAATCGGGCTAATATACAATTTCTATTACATATTTTTATATCTGTAAATGGGTCAATCTCTTCACTTTTATCTCTAATCAATGTATCTAAACTAATCCCTCGCACTATCTCTTATCTTTTCAAAAGGAAATATTCTTAAGGTTTTCCTTACTATCCTTGCAATTGATGAAGTAACAGACCAATTAAAAATTAGTCACAAACACTTCAAATCGTTTAAAGATTTTACATATGGTTCAAGATTTTAGTAAATCAAAACTGAAAACTGAAATATTACATAAAATACATTTCAAAATTAAAGAAACAAAACTAAACTCAAATAAATCATATTTAATACTGCTGAGCTTTCAAAACCTAGAAATCTTTCTCAAACAAAATTTTACTAACTAAATTGATTTGACATCGCTGCTGCTTTCCTCAGTGGTTTTCTCCTTTCCGAATTGCTCACTATTCCCATCGCAATATTTAACCAATGAAATCTATTCTGCATCAGCTTCCTTGTCGATCCATCTTTGTTCAGAAAGTCAAACCAGATTCTCGTTGAAAAGCGGGCCCTCAATTCTCCAATCCTCAAGTCCAGCTCTCCGCATCAAAATGATCTCCAAAATACTAAAATGCTCCACGGTTAGCATCTCAGCGCAGCGTGATGTTTTCAATCTCAATTGACAAAATAATACAATTCTTTCGCTCCGCAATATCTTCAAGAATTACCCTCGTACTAGCTTAGGCTAAATCTTGTCAATCCAGCTTTCCAATTTATACTTAATACTTAATCGTCCAGGATCTCTATTGACTTCGCAGTACTAGTCATGATCCATCGAGAGCCAGCTTCCATGTTATTCTATTTGTCTTCTTTAGTTCACTTCTCCTCTGGTTTTAATTTCTCACAAAATGAGATGCCAGATCTGGTTAATTCGGGTAAAGCTCACTCTACAACACTCTCCCCAAACCTCTCACATTTGAAGAGAGAGAGAGAATTAACGTCCCGTGCTGATTAATCCAAAGTCCAAAACCAATACTGCCGTTAGGCCTTCTGCAATTTTGCTGGCTTCATCGCCAATTTTCAAAAATTTTCACTCATCTTAAGTATAAAATAACTTTAAAATTTCACAAAATTCACTTTTAATTTTGATTTCAGAACTATGTTTTAATATTTTAGAATAATTCAATATACTCCTCCACTACTTTTTCCCATCTTTTACATCCAAGCTTTCGCTTGCTTGCGCAAGCACACCCTTCTCGCATCGTATCCCTCACATCACTCTAGAAAAGAAATATATTAACGAAACCAACGTCATAATGGCAAAAATGCGAAGGCTCCTTAATTAGACCATCTGCTAATATTTTTGCCACAAAACAGGAGATGATAGAAACAATCTCATTTTACTTCTAAATACTTCTTAATCCATTTTTAGAGTCCTTTAAAAAAAGTTTTTCCCCGTTGAATAGATTTCTGACTACATCCCTGTGTATTCTTATGATTTTTTCCTCCCAGATTTTATATGTAAACTAACTTGGTTTATCGCATAACTTCTCGGACGTCTTATCACTGTCACTTGATTCTAAATTTTATGGGCAATTTTTTGTGAGTTTTGCAGATTGAGAAAATGGCAAAAACTTTCAGGAGAAATGCAACTTTAGCATAACTTTCAATCCTCCTAATCCTCAAATACTTCATCGCTGTGTAGCAAGAATGTTGCGTTCCGCTGACGTGTCTGTGATCTCCCTTAAGGAAAGGATGACACCTCATGGATAAATTCGTAGCGTTGATGGAGCTCTCTGTGTTTTGCGTCGCTTGTACTTTATGGGAGACACCTTCATCCATACTTTATACATTATGATAATTCTCTCTGAGATGGAATTATTAATTAATTTTCCACCCCCTCCCCCTCGTACCTTTACACTTTGTGTATGACTTCCATTACATCGGGATGGGTATAATCTTTCGTGTGGTGTGTTTGTTTGTGCTTGATGAAAGGTAATATAACTTTGTTCTTTGCGCTTGTGTGAAATTGTGGAATTACCAAAGTGATGGCAGTCTAAAGGTGCAGGACGCTCTATGTAGGGCTGTGCTATATATATGGGGTTGATGTGGTTCGGATATAGGGGCAGGCAGAAGCTCCTCCCGTCCCCACATACTGCCTTCCATTAAGTGGAAGTTTCTTCTGAAAACTGTGAGATGATGGCTCGGGGTTCACCAAAAGAGAATCATCTCTAGAGTGGCTTTTGCCGTACATCCGGACGAATTATCCTTTGATTTCATCTCAAATTTGCTAAATGAGTAATTTAAGTTTATGAGGCGTTGAAGGGTTCTTATGCCCAGGAAATTCCCTATGATGTGTGTGTGTGTCTCTCCCTCTAGCCACATGATCTTCCCAACCCACATACGCACATCAGGGATATCCCAAAAGATAATATTTAGTAGCCCGGAGCTAAACTAAAATAACAAAAGTTTAAATAAATTTCCTTCTCGGAAAACCCCTATCTTAAATCCTCAAGCTATATACGTATGTATCTATGTGTGGGGGTGACGCAAAAAGGGACACGAGGAAGGCAGAATCAAGGAGAAGAAAAAAATGTTTTGGGGGATGGTGGTGGTACAAGCAAAAATATTCAACATTCCCAAGTCTGGGCACCAAAAGAGGATTTTCTCAGCCTGGGACAAAAAAAGTCCATCCCCTTCTTGTTCTATACGAGGAAACTTCCTTCAGAGACGCTGTGTGTATGTTTATTTTATTCAAATCACAAGCGGATAATGTCTAGAATAAACTATAAATTTAATTCTTTATTCATACCACCCACTCCCCATTGACAGACCAAAGAGTGCTCTCCTTGGTCAACTTCTTGTGGTTTTGAAATCAAATCAACCGAAGCCCCGAGGAGGGGTGAAAAAAGACATTTTCAGAGGTCACCCAGAAAGGGCCATCCCCCCACTTTACCCCAACCTCGCACACCTTCCCGAGAAAACATAGAAGATTATTCTCTCAAGAATGATCAGGACACATCTCGCATAGGGAATATAGGGGGGGGAATGGAATTCAGTTGAACGACCAAGAGATGGTGGTCCCCTTACGTATTCACCTGGTTAGACTTGCTAAAATTTATTATTTATCCATGGCTATGTGCATTGAATTTTCTTGTTGAACATTTCTTGCAATAAGGGGTGGAATTGCATTTTATCCCCCCACATGAAGAGAGTCCTCTTGTATCATTCAGCTCCCTCCTTGGGTAGAATATTGAAGTCCATTGTGGTCCTCAACCTCACAATGTGGTTGATAAATGGTTTTAAAATTCAATGACTTTCTTGTAACGTTTTTGTTTAACGGAAATGTTAAGCTTAAACTGAATTAAGGTTGAGAAAAGGGGGTGGATTTGATACAATGCATAGTGAGTGTGAAAAATAAAAGGAATTTAAACAGGAAAAGTCAGAAAAGCACAATGAAAAAAATCTGGGTTTATTTAAAAGAATTGCATATTTAGAAAATTCTAATAATAATGAAAATAATTAATAATAAAATTTCTTATATTCTTATATTCTCGTTAGAAGATTTTTTAGTATTTTTTTGACTTAAAGAATTTAACGTTAAAAAAATTTTGATAAGTTCTCGGGAATAGGAATCTCTTTAAGGAGGTATTCTAACCTCTTAAGTTTCTTTTCTAGCGTTTGATGTTCTTAAAACATTTAACGGTTTTTATTCTTTTTTTCAGAAATTTTACGTTTCTTCTTTAACATTTAGGGGAGACTGGGGTAAAAATAGTCATTTTGGAATTTTCAAATGCCAATTTCTCCCAAAATATAAATCGGAAAAATCGGAAAAAATTAGGATGCAAAGCCCTACCAACCTATAATTTTTGACAGTAATTTGGAGGTTATCCGATCAGTACTTTAGGAGTTAAAAATGAAAATAGATTTTTGGCCCATTTCCCAAACTTTTGCGTATTGGGAAAAACGCGTTTTCCGAAGTTTTCCTTCACCAATTTTCCAATCTGATAATTTTTCTCACTAGCTGGATTAGTGCAGAAAATGTTGCCAAGGTGTATTCTTCAATAACTTTTAATGATTTTTCTCTACAATTTTTTGAATCAAAACATACCCCTTGGGGTAGATCTAGTCATCCCATGTAAATCATATGGGAGATCGAAATTTTTGGCATATTTTCTATTCATTTGTTGCAAAATGGCGTGTTTGAGAAAATCGCAAAATTCTCTGTTTTAGTGCGTATAAAAGTGAAATTCCTTGGCGCGGATCAAAAGGTGAGAAGTTTAGCTATCAACTACTATCAATCTCTCAGGTGGAAAATCATTGGAAATGTCGGAAAATTCGACCGACTTTATTTAGCCAACTGGTGACTATATTTACCCGCCGCGTTTAAAAATAGTCAGAAGCGGAAGGGTTCAGGAAAAGCTCGAAAACTCATATTTCCCGTGGAGATAGAGAAAAGTGGTCTGAGACAAAGTTGTAGGCCAGGAAATTTCCTATAAGAATGACCTATCGAGGAAATTTTCTTGCCCTTGGGGAATCCTGCAGATAAGGATTTATGCAAATTGACTATTTTTACCCCGGTCTCCCCTAACGTTTATTCTAACGTTTTAGGATTCTTTTTTGGAGTTTGATGTTCTTTTTGAAATATTGAGGTTTTTTTTAACGTTTGACTGTCAAGAATTAAAAAAAAACTTTTTAAATGTGTAATTTTTAATTTTAGAAATAATTCTTTTGACTCTTTAGAAAACCTAAACTGTCTGAATATTTAAAAAAAATGTGTTGTTACACCTCCCTAGCTAAGCTACTGCTCTGGAAATTTATAAATTGTATGCAGCATTGATCCTTAGATTAATGCTGATTAATAAGTAAAAAATAAAGTAAATTTTTCATAATTTTTCTTTAATATCTTTCTTTTATATAAAAATCGAAATTAAGATTTTTTGTTAATTTTTAAACCTAATTAAAATAGAATCAAGATCTTGAAATTTTGTTACTAGAACACGAGCAAAAAGCTATTGAATTTAAAATATCGAGGGCTGCATTGTAAAACCGGCTACGTCGGTGTAAGCTCCAAACCGACTTAGCCGTTTTTACAATATAGCCCTTGATATGTTACAAATATCAACGTAAAATAAAAAAATCAAAAATTAAGCCCTAAATCTAAGGAAATTTACACCAAAAGTATTTAAAATAAATTACTAAAAAGCTCTGTTTGTTGCTTTACAAAGTAATTTTAATAAATTTTAGTAAAATGAAATTTTAATGTGATCCTCAAAATGGAAAAAGGATTTTTTTGCTGTAAATTTGGAATGTATTATGTAAGCGAGGATTTTCTCTTGCACAGCATATTACATATATGAGAAAAGCCATACATTTTCTGCATCAAACTAAAATGTAATTTCATTTATCTCCCAATACCATGGGAATTGAGAATACCTTCCATTGGAATTCCATTAGCACCTTTCCGGGGGTTGTATTGTATTTCCAACTGCAGACAGTCACTCCATTTTCCTCCATGAATATGCCATGAGAGCATGAGAGGGGGTGTAGGATGGCGAAATACCATGCATAAACCCCATCCGACTTCATCAATGCCATTTGAGCATTTTTCCAGGTGTTTTCCCTCTGCCATGCTTCATTTTGCGGGCGGAATATTGCGGGGGTGGTGGTGGATTCGTTGCAGAAAAAGACCACGACCGGAAAACAAGCAGACTGTACCACGGGAGGGGGAGGTAGGGGGTGGGATTGACTGAGTGGGTGCTGAAATGCACATAATCTATTCATTCATCAGCCAAATTGATTTGCTGCATAAACCACAATAAGTGTTACAAGCTGAGCAGCAAACATGGATTGAATGGTAACATGGAAGCCACCTCTCTAATTCCATCAATCCCCATTCCTCATGTATTCCATTGGTTTTCTCTTCTACCCCACACCCCCACCCACACACACACCGCCCGCCCCCCTCCTCATACCCCCATCAATCTATATAGCACCACAGTTTGCTTTCGCCCATCATCGTGTGTTGGGGAATTTGATGACGATGATGTGGCATAAATTTATTTGGAAAATGGTTTGCGTTTATTACATTTTCCGAATTTAAGTTTCATGACGTAGCGCAATATTTGCACACTTTGCCACCCCCAACCCCCATTTCGATCGCCATGTAATGCGCAGCCGAAAGCTATGTGTTTATCGTTGATGAAAATGTTTTCACCGTGATTGCAATGAATTTTGTGATTAATTAATTAAATTTCCGGGCGAGGTTGTTGAGTCTTTTTTTTTTGTTGCTATCCTACCCCCTTTCCCCTTCCCTTTGGTATCTTTCCCACCTGGCTTTACACATGCTTTAGTCTTAAATTTATTTTTTCATGAGAAATTCCCAAGGGAGGCCACAATGTATGTAAAGGTAAATTTTTTTCTAACCCTTCACCCGTCTAGACCAATATTTTAATTAACCCCCAATGGAAAGTGCGGGTGTGACCCCTTTTCTGCCTCAATTTTTGATATTCGTGCACCGAAAACTTTGGGAGTTAAGATGCTGCAAAAGGGGGCGGTGAACCCTCCGCAAAACACAACATGAAAATGTAATTTTGACCACACTCGTGCTGAAAGTTTCTCACTTTAGAAATACAAGTCATATTTGTACTTTGTATGCATGAATCCCTTTCACATTGGGGCACCGCCACCACCCCCTTATAATGGATATTGTTTCAAATGTTTTTGTTTTAATTTAATTAAACTCCTCAAATATTTTCTTATGCGCCAAAGTCCAAATGTGACCCGTTTGGGTTCATTTCTTCAAGTTCGCCACTTTGAGTTTGTTTTTGCTAAGAAAATTAATATTTAAAGGAAGATTTAAGGGGGTTAGAAGACGTTGGGGAGAAAATTACAACAGATTGCCTTTTCTTTGTCTAAAAGTTTTAAGGAAAAACCTAAATAAAAATAAATTTCCTTGGTAAAAATAATAAAAAAGAAATTTTTTTAATGTAGTTCAGGTAAATATAATTTATTTTCCTTACAATTCGTAATAAAATCATTTTATATTCCGTTAGAAAAATCAAAGATTTGAAAGATCTTAAAGAAATTAGTACTTTTAGCCAAGACAAAAAAGAAACTAACCCAACTCCTTTTTCTCGATTTTTTTTATTGTTGATTTCAGTAGAAACGAAAAACTTTTATTGACTCACAAATTAGTACAACCTTGTATAAGAAAATTAATTAAAATTATTCTTAACGTGGATGTAATTGCATTTTCTTACGTAAGACGTCACAGTTATTTTTATGAGCTAATTTAATGAGTTTTTAAAATTATTTCCATGGAAAATTGTACCTACATATAAAAAACTGACAAAGTATAATAAAAAAAAAGATATAAAATGTATATAAAAAAGGAAATTAAATTGAAATATTAAATTTTAATAGTTTGTGGATATAGAAAAAAATCTATTTTATGATCCTTGTTAAAAACAAGGAGTGAAAGTAATCGCATCAACGCCATATTCTTTTTCGGCCCAAAATTTAATCATTTCTGTATCAATTTTATTGGAGACTGAAACATTTACTTGGTTCGGATCCATCTTTTCGTATCTCTGGAAAATCTGACGATCGCAGAAAGGGATAGACATAGCAGGGGTACAGGGAGTATATTTCCGCCAGAATTTCATTTCTCCTCTTACCACGAAATTCACAACAGTACGTACCCAAGTATCAGCCATGTGGCCTTCAGGTGAATCAGGTGTAAATGGCGTGAAAAGACCTGGAGAACTGAAGAGAAAGAATAGATCGTCTATGTGGCTAACTCCTAAATAAATATCCTGCCCGGTTAGGAATTTAACAAAGGTATAAGCGCTCTGAAATAGATGGAAAAAAGGAAAAAATTATTATTAAAAAGGCTTATTTTCTTTAAAAATTTTCAGTAAAGAAAAATTGATTACTCTGAAGGCAAATTCGTAGATAAATATAGGATTCTTCGTGACATCTGAATGCTGTAGGTACTGCTCAACAAGGGCTACCATAGGGTAGATGAATTGTTTATCTGTGTATAACTGAAAGAATATTTTTATTAAAATGTATTCTAGAACAATTAAGATTAAGTAAAAGAAGAAGGATTTTACCTGATAATAGCCTTCAACGTTACTTTCATCAATGTAGTCCTTTCCTCCTAAATACCGCTCAATTACTTCACCCATATATCTAGGATTAATGTCCAATTGAATGGGGATATATTCATAAATATTCTCATTAAATTCCTTTAAAATTGTTTCATTGGTTGTAAGTCCAGCCCCCAGAGTTCCTTCATCGGATGTAGTCCCAATGAAAATGGGCTTAGGTCCGTATCGGCCTTCTAGCCAAATTTTCCTAGGATGTTCCTTTAGAAAAGCATCCTCCCAATCTCCCTCAATGCACGGTCGAAGGGGTCCAGGGGGAGTTTGGAGGAAAACAAACAATTTATCAAGAGCCAAGACCAAGGTAAGAGCATCGAGCTTCTTCAATTCGTTCGCCAGCTCATACGTAGTTCCTGTTTCCCAATTTTCAAGTCCACTGTATTTAGCACCGAGACGAAATTTAATTGGACAATCTGTTGAAATAGCCCATCCATTGAGAGCTGAACCACTCATCAACATCACACGATGGAAAAAGGCTAGAAAAATATAATTTAGATATTAAAATTTAACGTACTTTTGCAGCTGGATTTAAAAATCCTTACTCCTGGAAACAGGATTGAGCATATGCAAGTGAGTAGCAGCTGCTCCGGAACTTTCTCCTCCAAGTGTTATGGAATCAGGATCGCCACCAAAGTATTCAATATTTGCAGCAACCCATTTAATGGCGAGTTGTTGATCCTTAACACCGAAATTTCCTTTTACGGCTTCATCTCCTGAGCAGAGAAAGCCGAAAAAGCCAAGTCTGTAGTTCAGAGTTACAAGGATAACTTCCCCATTGTCCATTAGATATTCAGGTCCAATTACTTCAGGATCCGATGAGAAAGCCACGGTGGCTCCTCCGTGAATCCACACAATAACAGGAAGCTTTTTAGCCTTCTTCCAATTATTCGGCCGATAGACATTGAGGTAGAGGCAGTCTTCAGAGCCTAAAATGGGTTGTTCAAAGAGAAAAATATTCCTTTGCATACAGGCATCCCTCGCGTACGTAGCATCCCAGTATCCTGTCCATCCTCTATGGGGAATAGGCTTTTCAAATCTTAAGTCCCCAAGAGGAGGCTCAGCATAGGGAATTCCGTAGAAAGCTTCGTATGGCCTCACTCTTCCACTTTCAAATTTTCCACGAAAACACCCCACTTTGGCACAAACCTCTGGACTAGTAAGGTCAGTTCTTGCGAAAAATATTCCATATAGTGGAGTTTTAGCTTTAGAATTTACTTGAAAAAGGAAATTTGAGAAGAAAATCAAGATTTCTAAGAATTTCATCTCTTCAGCCTAGAACCTCTTCACTCTCTCTGCTTTGAAATTAAACTGAATGAATTCAGAACAAGTTGAAAGTTGCGGTGAGTTAAATGCCGAGAGAAAAACAAACTACCTTTTTTTCATTACCTGGTAACACCGGTTGTTCTTAAATACTTTTTAATCTTAATTGTTCTGCAATAAAACTATAAAATTATGGGTATATATGTATAAGAAAACCTACAAATATCTTAATGTTTTATATATCTTTTATTGAGCTTTTTGTGTTGAAAAGTTCTGAATTCCATTATATTGTACAGTACATAACATAAAAGAATGTTATAAATTATGATCTCTTATACTGAAAAAAAATTCTTAGTGGTAAATTTAACCATACACAGTGCATTGAATATATTCTTTTAAATAATTAATTGCAATTCTGTGTGATAGCATTAATGCCATTGTCAATTCTAGACCACAATTTGATCATTTCTGTATCAATTTCATTCGTCACGGAGACCATAACTTGGTTTGGATCCTCTTTTTTAAATCTCAGGAACAGTTGACGATCGCAGGAAGGTGTTGATGTAGCAGGAGTACAAGGTTTGAACCTTCTCCAGTCCTTGATCTCTCCTCTAGCTGCAAAATTAACCATTGTACGGACAAAAACGTCCACCATTCTTCCTTCAGGAGAAGTTGTGTCGAATTCAGGGATAAATTCTTTCATGGTAAAGAGGTAGAACAAGTCATCCATATGGCATACTCCTAAGTTTATATCCTGTCCAGTGAAAGTCCTTAAATATGTGTATTGACTCTACAAGAAAAGAAAAATTTAAATTGAAAAATAAATAATTCTTTCTCATAAATCTGACCTTAAAGTCAAATTCGTAAATATATATCGGAGTCGTTGCGATGTCAGCAGTACTTATGAATTGGTTTACAAAACTGTTTTGAGGATACACAAACAACCTGTCTGTTATCACCTGCAATGAAATTTTCTTGCGTTAGATAAAACTAATAATTCTCAAGTTCGCATTGACTTACCTGGAAAAATTGTCTTTCATTTGAACTATCAATAACGTCGTTATCTCCAAAATAATATTTAAGAACTTCCGCCATATACCTAGGAGGGAAATTTAGAAGAATCGGAAGGAAAGTGTAGAGGTTCTCATTCAATATAGGCAGAAGAGTTTCATTTCTGGTCACAACAGCCCCCAAAACTCCTTCATTGGTTGTTGATCCGATGATAACAGGTTTCGGAAAGTATCTACCTTCAGCCCACAGAACTCGGGGATCCTCTGTGAGGAATGCTCCTTCCCAGTTTCCTTCTATGCACGGAGTAAAAGGAGCTGGTGGTGTGGCTACAAAGACGAAAAAATTATCAACAGCCGTGAGGAGACTCAGAGCATCGACTTTCTTAAGTTGATATGCTAATTCAAAGGTAGATGCTGTGTCCCAATCATTTAATCCAACATATTGAGCACTTTGTCTGAATTGTGTTTTAAAATCACGCACTAAAGTCCACGGACTAATGGCTGAGCCACTCATAAGAACAGCTCGTTGGAAGAGTGCTGAAAAAGAAGGAATAAAAATACAAATTAGACGTTAAATTGAATAAATTTCTCAATGAGTTCTCTTACCCTGTGATATCGGATTCATCATATGCAAATGAATTGAAGCAGCACCACAAGCATATCCCAAGAGCGTTATAGAATTAGCGTCTCCACCGAAGTACTCAATATTATCAACAACCCATTTCATGGCGATTTGTTGATCTTTCAGCGCGAAATTTCCCTTAACTGCTTCATCTCCTGAACAGAGAAGGCCAAACATTCCAAGTCTGTAGTTAAATGTAACTAGGATCACTTCGCCATTGTCCATGAGATATTCAGGACCAAATTCTGAAGGATTCGAAGAGAAACTTAGCCAGGAACCGGCACTGAAATAAATCACGACGGGCATCTTCTCATCTTTCTTCCTATACACAGGTCTATAGACGTTGAGGTAGAGACAGTCCTCTGAACCAGAAATTGGAAGGGTGTATATGAAGATATTCTTCTGCAAGCAACCATCCCTTGGATAGGTTGCATCCCAGTATCCTTTCCATCCTGCATAGGGAACAGGATTTTCAAATCTGAGCTTTCCAACTGGAGGTTCAGCATAAGGAATCCCATAGAAAGCTTCATAGGGCTTCACTCGTCCACTTTCAACTTTTCCACGAACACATCCAGCTTTTGCACAAACTTCTGATTTGGAATTGCTTGATTTTCTTAAGAATTCCCTGAAGAAATTTCTACTAAAAAATGGAGATTTTTGTGAAATTGAATAATTAAAATAATTTGCAAAAATCAAAGAAAAGACGAAGAAAGAGAATCTCATCTTGCTTTCAGGTCGTCCACTTTCGCTGAGTTCTTATTCCAGACTAAAAGAGAGGATGGAAAATTTTGACGATGTTCTGATTTTTTCACTCTTACCTGTTTTTGTGGAATGTTCTCTTTGTAAAAAAAAATCTTGGCATGTAATGTGGCTTAAAATATGCAGAAGAACTTGATAAGAAATTGAGAAAGCGGAGAAATCAAAGAATGCTAAGAAATATATAATCTTAATAACGATACTTTTTGGTTGAATTATATAGAAGGATCAGTATTATGTACAATGTACATACATATGTACATACAAGTGAAATACATATAACTCTTTTTGTTATATATTCTTTATTTTAAATGTTTGGTTACAATTTTCTTAATTCTCTCGATTGTCAATTTCAGTCCAAAATTTAACCATTTTCACGTCAATTTCATTGGAAACTGAAACAATTACCTCATTAAGATCGAGTTTTTCATATCTCCGGAATATCTGACGATCACAGAAAGGGGTTGATGTTGAGGGCGTGCAGGGTGTAAATTTCCTCCAAGATTTGACTTCACCCCTTGTGACGAAGTTAACAATTGTTCTAACAAATATATCCACCATTTTACCTTCCGGAGAATCTGGTTTAATTGGCGGGAACAGTGAAGACATTGTAAAGAGATAGAATAGATCATCTATGTGACCTACCCCTAAGTAAATATTCTTTCCGGTTATGAATTTGAAGAAGGAATATGAGCTCTAGAAGAAATACAAAAGATTTTATTTTTTAAGTTAGTTTTTCTTAAAAGGTTTCTTTACCTCAAAGTCAAATTCGTAAATGTAAACTGGATTTTCTTCAACGTTGGCGTATTTCAAGTATTGCTTAACCAAATTTATCAAGGGGTAGGTGTAGATCCGATCTCCATACATCTGAAAAAAAAGAAATCAAGTTAATATTTTAGAACCAAAACAAGATTTCTTTTAAAAATCGTACTTTGTAGTAAAATTTAACGTTAGACTCATCAATGTAGTCTTTTCCATTTAAATAGTAGTCCATAACTTTCGTTACATATCTAGGATGAAAGTCCAATTGAATTGGCAGAAATTCGTCAATATTTTCATTGAATATTCCTAGCAAAGTTTCATTAATTGCAATAGCTGCCGCAAGAACGCCTTTATTGCTTGTTCTGCCAATCAAAATGGGTTTTTGCACAAATCTTCCTTCTGCCCAGATCGTCCTTGGATCCTCTTGCAGGAAAGCTCCTTCCCAGTCTCCTTCTATGCAAGGTCTCAAAGGTACAGGAGGTGTTGCAAAGAAAGCAAAGAGTTTGTTCACAGCTTCAACGAGAACTAATGCGTCTAATTGCTTTAATTGGTAAGCTAATTGGAAGGTAGTCGATGTATTCCAATCCTTTAACCCACTGTACTTAGCAGCTAGACAAAATTTCGATCTAGCATTGTCGTGAATGTATACCAATGGACTGACGGCTGAACCACTCATCAATACAACGCGTTGAAAGAGATCTAGAAAATAAATAAGAAAAACTTAGTTTTTGTTTTATCTTTTTTCTTTATATTAAATCTTCTTACTCTGAGAAACAGGATTCATCATTTGTAAGTGAACTGTAGCAGCCCCTGCGGAATTTCCTACAAGTGTTACCGATTGAGAATCCCCACCAAAGTATTCAATGTTAGCTGCTACCCACTTAAGGGCCAACTGTTGATCCTTTAGTCCGAAATTTCCTTTTACAGCTGCATCTCCTGAGCAGAGAAAGCCAAAAAAGCCAAGTCTGTAGTTCAAAGTTACGAGGATAACTTCCCCATTGTCCATTAAATATTCTGGCCCAAATTGGTCAGGGCTTGATGAGAATGATAATAATTCTCCTCCATGAATCCAAACCATAACTGAGAACTTCTTCTTCTGCTGCCAATTGATAGGTCGATAGACATTGAGATATAGGCAGTCTTCAGATCCAAGGATTGGTTTTGTGCTCAGCAAAACATTCTTTTGTATACAGGCATTCCTTGGGTAGGTAGCATCCCAGTATCCTTGCCACCCTTTGTAGGGAAGAGGATTCTCAAATCTGAGCTTTCCAATAGGAGGTTCAGCATAAGGAATCCCATAGAAAGCTTCATAGGGCTTAATACGTCCACTTTCAAATTTTCCACGAACACATCCAGCTTTTGCACAAACTTCTAGTTCAGAATTCACTAATTTTTCAATTGTTACAGATTCATTACTACTTTCTGCACAAGTCAAGTAATTAACACACTTCAAGAAAAAGAATAAAGTCAAAAGAAACTTAAACATTTTGCTGAATCTTTCTCCTTCTGTGGTCCAACATAAACTGGTTGATGCATTGTTATTCGCGCAGACACAGAATTTACCAAAACTTTTATTTCTACTTTTTTTGCATTCCGTTTTTAATGCAAATTTCGCTGAGATCTTGTGGATCTTGTACCTGGGTTGGATTGAAAAGAAAAGAATATTCCTGCTTCATTTTGTTTTTATTTATTTCATTCATCGTTATTTCATGTGTTGTACAGCTTTGACTCCAAGAATTGCGCAATATCTCCATCCTCAGCCTTCATAAATTATTTAATCTTAAACGTTTAAAGATTTATTAACTTGAGGGGGATGAATGTCTTGCGATTTGTTCTATGTAACAGTTTTAAATTGATTTTAAAGTATAAATTTTTGCTTTTTTTTTCAAGTTTAATGAGACGTTCAATGCATTTTATAGCTTAATAAAAAGAGATAACAGTAACAGTTCTAGAAAAGCACATTTGTCTGAAATGTTTGAAAAATTCTTACCCTAAGAGCTCTCTAAAATTATAAAGAAACCACAACAGTTCCCATTCCTGTATAAAATTACTTTTAAAATTTAATTAGAAGTTTTAGTTGCAATTCAGCTCAATTGCATTGATGCCATTGTCAATTCTAGACCACAATTTGATCATTTCTGTATCAATTTCATTCGTCACAGAGACCATAACTTGGTTTGGATCCTCTTTTTTAAATCTCAGGAACAGTTGACGATCGCAGGAAGGTGTTGATGTAGCAGGAGTACAAGGTTTGAACCTTCTCCAGTCCTTGATCTCTCCTCTAGCTGCAAAATTAACCATAGTTCGAACAAAAATGTCCACCATTCTTCCTTCAGGAGAAGTTGTGTCGAATTCAGGAATAAATTCTTTCATAGTGAAGAGGTAGAATAACTCGTCATTGTGGGCTACTCCTAAGTTTATATCTAATCCTGTGAGTGTCCTCAAGAGCGTGTAAGAACTCTAGGAAAAAACTTAGTCTTTTAGTTTTTATTCCTTGAATATTTATTTTATGGTTATCTTACTTTAAAACTAAACTCGTAGAGAAAAATCGGATTTTCCTGAGTATCTGCATAATTTAAATATTGTTGTACCAAAGTAATCAAAGGGTATGTAAATAATCGGTCGGTGTACATCTGAAAGTAATAGAGCCCCTTTTAGCTTAAATCTGTCTCGATTTTCATTAAATACCCTTTTGGAATGGAGAGAATCATCAATTCTTTTAATTTCCACTCACCCTGTAGTAATCTTTAGCATTTGTATCATCAATGTAGTCCTTCTCACCAAAATAAAACTTCATAACTTCTGCTGCATATCTAGGATGAAAATCAAACTGACTTGGAAGAAATTCATAAATGTTATCATTGAATCCTCGGAGATATGTTGCGTTAGTCGTTAAAATAGCCCCGAGAGCTCCTTCATTGCTGTTCGTTCCAATTAAAATTGGTTTCTGAACGAATCTTCCTTCTGCCCAGACTTTTCGAGGATCCTCTCGCAGGAAAGCTCCTTCCCAGTCTCCTTCTATACAAGGCCTCAGTGGTACAGGAGGTGTGGCAATGTAGGCAAATAGCTGATCAATTGCTAAGACAAGTGTTAAAGCGTTCACCTGCTTAAGTTGATAAGCTAATTCAAATGTTGATGCTGTCTGCCAATTTTCCAGGCCACTGCCCTCAGCTGCTTGACGAAATTGAGCCTCAAAATCTATCTGATAAGTGAATGGACTAATAGCCGTACCACTTTGTAGAATAACCCGATGAAAAAGGTCTAAAAAGCAAAAAACAATTTGTCTGATTTGAGACTAAATCTTTTAATTAGGAATCTCACTTTGAGATACGAGATTCATCATGTGTAAATTAATTGAAGCTGCTCCTGAACTCTGTCCAGCAAGGGTTATTGACTTTTGGTCACCACCAAAATACTCAATGTTAGTTGCTATCCATTTTAGAGCCAACTGTTGATCCTTCAAACCAAAATTTCCCTTCACAGCTGCATCTCCTGAGCAAAGGAAGCCGAATAAGCCAAGTCTGTAGTTCAGAGTTACAAGGATAACTTCCCCATTGTCCATTAAATATTCAGGGCCAAATTGATCAGGGCTTGATGAGAAAGATAGCAAAGCCCCGCCGTGTATCCATACAAAGACTTGGAGCTTTTTATTCTTCTTAAAATTCATTGGCCGATAGACATTTAGAAAGAGGCAATCTTCTGAACCTAGTATTGGTGCAGTGTATATAAAAATATTCCTCTGCATGCAGGCATCTCTAGGGTAAGTAGCATCCCAGAATCCTTTCCATCCTGCATAGGGAATAGGATTCTCAAATCTGAGCTTTCCAACTGGAGGTTCAGCATAAGGAATCCCATAGAAAGCTTCATAAGGCTTCACTCTTCCACTCTCAACTTTTCCACGAACACATCCAGCTTTTGCACAAATTTCCGGATTATTTCTTGCATTTCTTGTAAACCAAACACTTTGAAATAAATTCGTTGATTGAGAATTAATGAAGAAAATCTCCCCAAGAAGAATGATCAAAATAAGAAAGATTTTCATTGGAAAAATCTTTTCTTTAGCTGTCTTTTCTTATGCTGCGTTTCAGTGTTTGAATTCAACTGGTAAAAATTATGAAGAAGTCTCATTTTATCAATTTCTTCGCACCTTCCTTATACCGGTTTGTGTTAAAAATCTTATAAGAGTTTATGAATAATTTATTAATTACAGATCGACGGCTGCGAAGTAAACTATTCTAAATAAATCAATGAGTTTGAAAAGAACTTTTCTTTACTGTGTATAAGTATTTATTTTATGATTAAGTTTATATTTCTTTCCTGAACATGCTCTATCAACCTATTTATCCTTCTGTGAATTATTTCCTTTCAATTCAAAGCTCATATTATAAACAATTTATAAAGGAAAATTTAAGAAAAGCAACTTTACATATAGAAAAAGCTTTTATAAAAGCACTACAATAATGAAAAGAAAGTTGAATATTTTTTTTATTCTTACCTATTTTTTTTATCCAGCAGTACACCTTTTGGTTTATATATAGTAAAGTAAAGTCCGTGTACAAGAATGGGGAGCAGGAATATAGAAGCTGCAGAAGATGTATTGCAAATGAATCTTTTGCAGAAAATGCCGCAAAATATGGAAAATAAATAGAGAAGAAGATACTTTGTGCAAGCAAACTCCGCAACAAAAACAATTCATTTTTCTCCTATTTTTGCTATATAATACGAAAGAAGACACACAATGGAGACGGCAGCACCTGCTTTTCCTCTGGCCCATTAAATTAATTTCCTCTCTCATACTTTTCTTCGTCTTTATATAAATTTGTGTATAATACAGACACCCCCCCCTCTTCCCCAGCCACCAATGCTACGGACGGAGTATCTTCCACGGCGGGAGCCACACACATTTCATCCACACCCCAACCCCCTGGTGTGATATCAAATTTTTGCCAATCTTAGTTCTGCTCTGTTGCTTTCATCGTCTATAACTCTATCGTTACGGTAGATAATTCTCTGAATTGAGACGCTTTTGAATTGTAAGGGGTTGGGGAGGGGGTGGTTAGTAAATGAGAAGGTGCTTTGCTCCGTCTTATATGCTCAATTTCTCAAACAGAAGTTTCAAGGCTTTGAATCCTTCGAGTTTTTCCATCGAATTATTCACTTTTTTTCTGTAATTGGTAAAAAGTATTGCAAGAAACATTTTTAGTTGTGATTTATCTCTGTTTTTATAAAGAAAAAGAACAAATTTTTAATCCAGCTAAGAGGTTGTGGTTCTTTACAAAAGATTTTTCATCAGGAGCTTTTTTTATGTCAGAAAATCTTTAGGTTCTTTCGTTTAATTAGTTGGTGTTCCACTTCGTGGCCAACACCAAGTATTGTAATCGTCGGAAAAACCGACCACCTCAGATCGGGCTCAAACTTGGTATGAGCACGTTTTAGACATCCCACATTACGAAAATTATGGTGGAAAATTTTTGATCCGGCCGGCCGGCCTGCCGGCCTGCCGGCCGTCCTGCCGGTCGCCCAAACTTTGCCTTATAGTTCGAGAACGGTAACTGATAGAGACTTCCGGTTTAAAGTTTTCTATAGAAATGTGGGTGTAAATTTTCATTTTTTCGCATTTTCAAAATCCAAGATGGCCGCCGTCCGCCATTTTGAAATACCGTCAACCACTTCCCTTATAGCTAGAAGTCTGAAATTTTAGTATGTTTTAGGGCTCAGTGAGACGTTTTCATCAACAATTTATACTTGAAAATCGGTCAAGCGGTTTAGCAAATATGGCGGCCTAAAGCAAAAAGTGTTTTTTCGATATAACTCGAGAACGGCTTGACCGATTTTGACCATCTTGGTATCAAATGAAAGGTATTGGGAAGCCCTACAACTGTCTAGAACATTTCAAGTTTCAAAAACATCCGCAAGAGGCGCTAAAAATAAAAACAAAAATTGCCTAACTTTAAGGGGCCATATCTCCCAATATCTGTTATCGTTTTCCTTTAAATTTGGATATGTTGTAGCCTGACTCAATATCTTTCTTCAGTCCGAAAATGAAGAAAATCTATGTCGCCGTTTAGAAGATATAGCCATTTGAAAAATTCTTGAATTTGAAAAGTTCTAAGAACCATATCTCTTGAACTGCTTGTCCGATTTCGCTCAACTTGGTATCAAATTAAAGGTTTTGCAAAACTCTACAACTTTCTAGAACATCAAAAACTTCTTAAACCATTTCTTCAAGACGAAAAATGCCAAAAAATGTTCTTGTAAAACAAAAAATCTTCATTTTGTGTTCTGGAGGTGACCTTGAAAATTATTGAAATTTATCTCAATTTATAGCCTGTTTTAATACCTTTCCAAAACTAGTCAAAAAATTTCTGTAGGTCTTATAGAACCAGAGATATGACCATTTTTATCCACCAAATTGCCGAATTTCACAAAAAAATCAAAGTCTACTAATTCTGCTCACAAATCGCATTACAACGCATAAACAAACTTCTACACGTTGTGGGACACCAACTCTTATAACTGGACGCGTTATGATTGACTTTCTTTTTAATTAGCTGATTGGCATTGAAACCTTTAAAAAAAAAGGTCGCTTTTTTCAAAATTATTTCATTTTTTTCTTACAATTTATGAGTTATAAAATTAAAAATACTTGGTATGCCACGATTGTGGTATGCCACGATTGTGGTATACCAACTAATTAAAATTGCACGACATTTAGCTTATGGGTAAATATAAAATATTTAAAAATATATTCTTGCAGACAAAAATGTGGTTTATTTGCAGATTTAAATTTTTAGGGTAAAATGTTTCCTTCCTCAGGTATGAGAATATGAACAGATTTCTTCACAGAAAAGAATGTTTTTTTTATGTTTTTCCTTTCATCTTAAAATGTTTCCTTCTCTGATCTTCTTTGAACAAAAGACATTTATACTGAAAGCTCACGATCAGTGTAAGGCTTCATTCTTAATCTTTAGTCTTAAAAAAAATTAATTCAGCAAGGGGTGTTTATCTGGACAAAATTATTCAGAGCTTCGGAAATATTCGGTTTATTCACTAATATTCGGTTGATTCGCCAAGGAAATTCAAATATAGCTTAAGCTAAGTCTAAGTAAGTCTAAAAATGTTAAATTCAAGCATAAAAACGCTTAAATCAAACCGAAAAGTTGTAAATTTGTAAAAAATTTGAAGAAAGAATCACAGCTAAAAAGAATAAATTCAAGCCAATTTGGTTTTCATTTCAGTCCCAAAACAGCTCAGATTGAGGAACAAAATTTATTTAAAAAAAAATTATAAAAGCCTAAAAAAGGACTAGATTCAAAGCGAAAAGTAGTAAATTAATGCTAAAAAGTAGTAAATTTAACCCAAAAAAGATTAAATTCAAACAAAAAATTCCTAAATACGTTTTTGAATTTTTTTCCGTTTTAAGTTTATCGATTTTTAGCAAAAAATGTTCATGTGAAATCAAATATTCAATATTATATATTAAATAGAAATCAATTCTCATAAATCTGATATCATTTTTAGGTCAATATTAGGCCCTTATTTTTCCATAATTTTCTACATTTATAGTCTTAATAATTTTAAGTAATAGTTAATTTAAAAAGTCAAAATTGGGCCCCATTTCCCTAACAAGGAATGGTGAAATAATTTTTGAGATCTTCAGAAATATTCGGATGATTCGCTTAAATAGCCAAAATATTCGCCAGATAAACACCCCTTGTAAATCAGTAAATATCTCCACTAAAGCTTCAAATTTCACCAGAAAAGCTTGATTTTTCTGCAGGTAAAAAGCAATTTCGTAAACTTTTTTTTTAATCTTGCGATATAAATGACAAAACACAAGTTCTATGAACTTTCAAAAGATTTAAACTATATATACAATACATACATACATAACGTATATCAACGTACAAGACCAGATATAAGAAATTTATTAAGAACTCAAATTCAAATAAAATTAAATTTGAATTGCATTCAAAAGCGGGTATTTGCAGTGCAGTGTAAACCCCTTTAGCATTTAAATAACTTCTCCTTTACTTCCATCGAGGACTTTCATATCAGCATTTTTTTGTCGTTCATATAGATATAATTTCATTTCTCGAAGAGTAATTTACCTTTTTTTCCCTTCTCTTCCATTTTGTGCACGACATAATGTGGAAACGGGGAAAATCCGCATGGAGATTTTCCTTTTTCTCTATTGCCAGGAACCTCTCTGGACATTTTATTGAATACATCTCGTAAAATAGACATTTATCATTTTTTTAGAGCTCCCAAAATCCCTTCTTATGTTTCATATTATAACGTATTTTATTTGTGTGCAAAAAATGAGGGAGAAAAAAAATGAATGTGTCGCGAAATGTATATTTAACGTTGATTGAATTTTTCATATGACTGCCATTTCCTTTTTAATTAAAGGGCATGGCTTTTTTTGTGCAGACACATACACAGTGCGCCCGCCTCTCCCTCAGAAACTCAATATGCCCATAATTAAAATAAACATCAATGTGAAGTGGAAAAAGCATAAAAATGCGCGAATATGCATGAAGATCAAATGAAATACACATTTCCTCTTGATTGGCTCACGCGGGAAGCGCAGAATGAATTATTTTGATAAATATACTCACGAATTTTTAATGGACAGTCCGACCTCGTTCAAATGAACCACCCCCGCGGGTCGCCCAGGGGTGTGGGAAATGTAATTAATTAACGAAAATATCCCTAGTGACAGTTATCTCTGCCATTCACGGCGCTTTCCCGCGGATGGGGTTGGTGGCCAAGGGCAAAAATTCGAGACGAGTCAATGGAACCGCGAATGACTTAATTCTAGCCCAAAATTGATTTCATTTCGCGACGTCAAGGAGTTCTTCTACATAAACTTTTCACGCGCTGGAAAACCAATGAATGCGCGGGTGGTTTACAGAGATTGCTCCGGGGTAAAAGGACAGACAGTGAAAGTGGATGATTTATTTTCACGATGATGGAATTGTTTGAAAGTTGAAATAAGTCCTCCAATTGTTTTCTTTCTCTGAGTTTCATTACTCTAGCGCCAAGAGAATAGATAAAATGATTGAGTGGAAGAAGAACAATGTTTGTTTTCGCAAAGATTTGTAGGAGAGAATTTGCTAAATTAACGATACTATTTGGTGGATTTTATGGATTTGTTAAGGGATTTTTTGGGTTTTATTAAACTTTTAAGTAAATCTCAAAATCTCATAAAAGTTTTTGAGCTTTTTGAGAGCTTTCATTTAAAATTTATTCAAGTAAAATCGGACAAGAAGAACTGGAACGAAATTTAGCTGAATTTTTTTTTATGAAACTTCGTGGCTGATACATTGACTAAACGGCTTGATCGATTTTCAAAAAAAAAAGTTTATTCATAGATATAAACCTCAGAATACATCTTAGCTTAATTCTCAGAAATTCTCACCCCTCTTTTTACACTTTTCTCCTACATTTTCGTGTTAGCAGGTTAGCACCCCTAATTATTGTTTTTCCCATCCCAAAATGGAACAAAATCTGCCTTGAAGTTGAATTCTATCTCATTTCCTGATATCTATTAAATAAAATCCACCCTCGCGTCAATGAAAATCATCCCCCAACCCCATAGATATTCTTTATTAAAATTTTCTTGTCATCTCTAGTCACACTGCAATTGTGCCTAAATTTAGAAAATGTTATTGGCACGCTGGATCCTATTGCAGATTATCAGAACAATATTCACCGTCGGCGTCCCTTCATTGTGCCTTCCGGTGTGCCGCCGGTGTGGGAGAACGAGAAAAGAAAACAAATAATAAAGTTTTTTCCCTCCATCCTGGAGCTGATTATTTCATTCACACCCTGTGGGGGTGGCGGCTGTTTTTCATTATTTGCATAAAAGATAACGACGTCGCACAATTTTTCCCTTAATTGAATTTAAATTAATTTTGCAATTTCTCCCCTCGGTGCGCTCCCACGAATTCTTCAGGTGGAAAAAATGACCAACGCGCCTTGCCATAGGGGTACGAACGGGGTGGGAGGGGGATTTTTGGGGGTGGTGGATTTAGCTAATGGCTGGGGAATTTGCACAATAAAACTCATTAGATGTAAATGTGCCGGATTTATTTATCCTCTTTTGCTAATCAATTCATCTAGCTCACAGAAGTCATAAACGAAAATATTCCCAGGGCTATTTCGCCCATTTAACGGCAGGTGCAATAAAAGCCCGCCTAATTGGTTCCTGTTAATCGTTTTTCTAAAATTGCTCATTAATTTTCAAGCTACGGCTGGCTACGGGGTGAAATCCCGCATACGGCGGCTGAACAGCAGTAGCAAAAAAAAGAGTTCAGTGGGGATCAGGTGAAAATTGAGGGAGAATTTCGGGGTAAAAATTCACAAACAATCACCCCCACATAATGGGGGATGTGCTCTAGGGGGTTTCGGGTGGAATATCTGTGAGAGAACCAAGGGGATGAGGGGGCTCTTATGTGTCTGTGTGGATGCTCACAGTGAGGGAACATTGTTCGGCTGACGAGCAATTGATATTCTCCGTCAAATTGAACAGCGAAGAGTTCATAAAATCAAACCCTCGAATGAGAAATTGCACGCCGCCAGGGGAGAATATAGAATCGTCATTATCGTAAAAATGAAAATAAATCAGGCCCCATCGAGGGCTCTGGCGCACACCCCATCCCCCAACATTTCCCGCGTATAAAATTTTCCAATGGTTGAGCCGTATAGAGAAGAATATTTCATGCTCCGAAATGTCTCTGCTCTCACCGAAGAAAATAATAATAATATAATCCTTTTCGTGAGGGATTTTCAAACATAAAATCCCGCCATGCGAATCAACATGACTTTTCGGTTATGGGGCTAATGGTAATCTTTCACGGTACCTCAAAGATAATTTCGAAGACATTTTGAGAAATATATTCTACACTCCCACCAACCCCCACAAACCCCCTTCTACGGCATATGTGGTAGCTAAAGGTAGAATTCCAATTATGCACCACTCAATTCTCAAGGGATTCTTGGCGTATGCCACTAATTCTGAAGACAATGCGGAATGATGGGGTTAAAGGAGGTTAAATATTGCTTTATTGAAGAATTTTTTGATGGATTTTCTGGGAAATTAATTTCAAGAGCTACATAGGAATTTCATGATTAACACTCGGAGGACTTTACTGGTACTTGCTACCGATTTGAACCTTAAAACCGCCACAAAATAAACTCTATTGGACTTATCTCGATGAATTTAGCATCTATGTGTAGGGAATTTCAATTACTTTAAGATAGCACAAAGAAAATCTCGAGAAAAGTCTTTTCTTTGGAAGATAATTGAGATCAAAGTCAGAGTACAACGTGGAGGATCAAATTGGTAATAACTACCAGTCAAAATCCCATGCATTTTAGCCATTGTTTTGAGGTTATGTTTCCCCATATTTCCCAAATAAAGTACTCTTGTTGACTTTTCCTCGGTGAAAATCATTAATGTTGTAAAATACCTGACAATGGGATACCAATTGTCATAGCCAGGTACTACGATTCAGACTTATGGGGTGGGTCCGTCCGTACGACCCCATGGCCCACGAGTAACTGAGCCAACCGTACTAGGGTGGTTGGGAGAGAGAGCCACCTTAAGACTCCCGCCAACCCCACACACATAAGCCAATCTGTCCTATACCATGACAGTTAGTACCAGCGGTACTACATTCGGCCATTCCTGACTTTTGTGACGTCCTCGGCACAAGCTAGGAAAAGCAAGACAGATTGACCGAATTTTCCCGTGATCTTCGACCAGTATACTTCGCAATGAATGCGATAACAACTACGGTCCTTTGTATAGAGTACAAGTCTGTATTAGACAACAACTCTTTGCACAAACTGAAGATCATATCAAAATGTTCCAGTGGAACTTCTTCCAACCAGTATACTTCGCAATTAATGCGATAACAACTGGGTTTATGTGTTCTAGAGTGCAAGCCCGGCACAGTGGACAACAACTCTATAGACAACTGGAAGAATATCAAATTGTTCCTAATGGAACCGTACCTGGTGGTCCAAGTACACAAGGGTTCTATTTGATTTAGTACGCCAGTGCACATGACACAAAATCATCACACCCATGAACCTACAGAAGGTTCTCTCAACACAGCTTACGCCATGTTTCTTGTTTCTCATGGAACATATGTCTAGACTTAGCTTACCCAGTTCCAGGAACCGTAAGCTCGTTCCATAGAGACTAGTGTCTCCGAGAAACCATTCGTCGTATGACTAACTATCAAGAACCTTGGATTGATGTTAACCAATACGACACTTCAGATTTTCAACGTAACAGGCCCACCATGCAAGCATGATGCCTCTCCGCGAAAACCTCGTCATGCTTTATCTACACCAGTATCATTTACTCACAGACTCATGAATCTCTATATCATCTAGTCAACGAAGACTCATGAATGTTGTCTTTAGTATTAACTGGTTACATGACCTGAATGTCTTGTCTAGCTTACAATGCGTCCATTGATCGCCCAGACCTACATTCCAATTCATCCATTCTACCATATCTATTGAGACATAAGGTTGGTTCTATGGATGCTTGAAGAGCCAGTTTATCACAGTATTTCTACTGATCACATAAACAGAGTGAATCGCTCTTCCATGTGCACAAGCACCTTTCTCTTCTCCTGATACCTCTATGCGAAACAAGAATCTCAGAGGACTTCCTTTCACCCAGGTATCTAATGCTTCAGTAAACCTGATCAGAAGAGAAACGCTACTTCAACACACTACGTCTTGTCAGTGTCCTATACTGCAAGCTATACTTCTACGCTTCAGTAAATAACGATTTGTACCAATACCAGTACCTTTCTTTTACCATGATACCACACCAGGGAAAGAGCGATAACCTCGAAGAACTTCCTTCCGCTCAGGTATCATCAGATGCCTCGGTAGGCATTGCACAAAAGAGAGACTACCTATGCTATAACGCCACTAGTCCATTTCACTAGATTCAAGCCCTAACTATGCTTCAGTGAAACCTCTCTCTCTTCCCTACAATTTACTGAAGAATCTTTCTTGGACATCGACAACCTTGATTCCATCCTCTTTGATCTCTATTCGAACCACCATAATATTACATTCATCTCGGTTTTTAACTAAGATCCCTCAATAATCCTAACCCGAGATGTACGAATTCCCAAGGAAAGATCACAAGGAAAACCAGTTGTCCTAATTCTTCATTATTCCTCTTGAAATATTCTTCCCCCTTTTTTTTTTTTCAAGAAGAGTCCCGGTTGATCTCTTTTTTCTTATTCTTTATTCCCTTTTTTTTTATTCTTCAATTCTCTGAAAGGAAACTTTCAATTTTTGGACAATTTTTTTTTTTGTTACGTTGCATTTCAAGGAATTCAACCAATTCTTCAATTCTTTGAAATTTTCATTAAATTCCTTTTTTTTTCGAATTTCATGAAGATTTCAACACATTGGTTCCTTATAATTCCTTTGCAACTCACCTCTTTTCTTTTTTTTTTTTTATTTCATTCCTTTAATGCTGTAAAGGAATCTTGCAATTAACATTCTCTTAAATTTAACATGTTAAACATAAACACAAAATTCATCAAGAGAATGACAGGGGTTGAAAAGCGCTTTTCAGGGTTAACATTTCAATATCATGGTATAAAACATTTTTTTTTTTTAAACAAAAAAAAATCATGATACCAAATTCGGAGAATACCACTCTCCTACCAAGAGAAAATACTTGCGATTTTCCTTCTCTTTTACTCCACATGCTCATCCTGCATGCCTTCTTTTCCGCCGCATCATCCTCAGCGTGTCAGGCCGCTGCATGATGCTGACTTCGTTGTTGTGTGTGTGTGTGTCGCTGTCGTCACGATGTTCGCTGCGGAGCTCTCCATCACTCACCACACACACCCATGCCGCATCGTCCTGGGCGTGCAAGCTCGCTACATCGCTGAGAGCTTCGTTGGTGTGTGTATGTGCTCTCGCTCTCTGCGACGATCATGCTGAGCGATCTCCGTCGTTGCCGCACACACACACACATTCTTACGCGCCCGCTCCCTCTCATGCACTACACACGCGACACTTTTTTTTTTTTTTGCGTCTTAAACGTCCTCAAATGACGCATTTTCATTAAATTCGCGACACTTTTTCCTCTGCGAAAACGTTTTTCGCATCGAAGGAAACCACGACGGGACTTCCCCTGCCCCGCAAAAGCCCCACAAGAGACTTTTTTCCGCACACATTTTCGCGCCGGGCAACACAAAAACTGCCAAAATGTCACTTTTATGTCGCGTTTTTCACGGTTTTTCCGACGCGTTTTCCCCGAATTTCGCTCATTTACACAACAAGAAACCATTATTTAGCACTCACGGGTGCTACAACGCGATTTTCTACGCCGCGAAAGTCCCAAAACGGTGGACTTTTTCCGCGAATTTCACCACGTGACGTCAAAGTGACGCCATGAAATTTTTCACTCGCGAATTCGCACAAATCACGCACTTTTCCACTTCCGCGAACGAGTTTTGGGCTTATCCCACTTCTGAATTGTAAAATACCTGACAATGGGATACCAATTGTCATAGCCAGGTACTACGATTCAGACTTATGGGGTGGGTCCGTCCGTACGACCCCATGGCCCACGAGTAACTGAGCCAACCGTACTAGGGTGGTTGGGAGAGAGAGCCACCTTAAGACTCCCGCCAACCCCACACACATAAGCCAATCTGTCCTATACCATGACAGTTAGTACCAGCGGTACTACAATGTGAACTAATTTTATTGCCGGAAATGACTAAAAAGGTACTTGAAGAATCAAATTTTGTGATTATTTAGGCGCAATAATAAATTATGCAAAACTGCAGCTAAAAAAGTCGTTTGAATTGGCAATTTTGCATCGATTCGACGCAATTTTTTTTCAGTGACGATTTTCTCAATTAAATATTTAGTAATTAGGTGTAGGAATGATTGAAGGAGATTGAGAATTAGTGAAACTATCGATCCTTGTTCAATAAACTGATTAATAATTAATTATTGAGCATATTTTATCAGCTGGTAGTTATTACCAATTTGATCCTCCGCGTTGTGCCAAATATTGGGTCCTCCAAGTGTTAACAATACATTTATAATTTTAATTTTAATTCGAAGGAATAGAGGATTTTTATTATTTATTAATATATGATTTTAATGATTGACTTCAATTTGACACTGATTTTCGTCTAACTTCTACCACATTTTAGTCTTTTTTTTTTCTCGTAACTTTGAAACCAAGAATTAATTTATTCTAATGCATATTTTCATGAAAAAAAATCAGAGGAAAACTTCAATTTGACTTCTCTCATATAATTTTAAAACTCTCAACCAAATATATGACGAATTTCTCATTTTACAACGAAACGTAATGTAAGTTATAATGTCAATATACCAATTTTTTACAAAAATTATGAAATTCTCTTAAAAAAGTAAAGAAGAATTTTTCAAACCCCAAAAATTCTTCCCTGGAGAATGCTAAAATATTCCTTTTAATGGAATTTGGAATGAAAATGTAAATTCAGAGATTCCTCTGTCATTTTCTCTTTTTGAGTGCTAATGAGAAATTTTAATTACAAATTAAAATTCTCAATATGGCACAAAATTTTGCGTCAACGCTGAATATGCAAAAAGGGCACAAAATGAGGGGACACACATATGACATAAAAGAACTCCCTCATAATATACCATTGAATTGCTCTTTCATTGCAAAACGCATTTAAATCCTTGAGCTCAGAAATGGAATGAATTTACGCAAAATTTCTTCGTCTGGAGGAAATTTTGCTGGAAAATTCTTATTCAGGTTGAGGGAAATTTGTAATTTTCTTAACTAAACAATAAAATCAAGGAAAAAGCGGAAAAAGTAATCAATTAAATATTAAACAAAGAAATAATTACAAAAAGCGATAAAAATTGAAAAATTTGCACAACCAGGCGCCTCCATATTTACTTAAAAAAAAATCCTGAAAATGGACTATTTCTTTCAGAAAGATTACAGTGATTTAAAAATAAGTAAATATTCTGCAAAACCCTCTCCATAACGCTTAAAATAATATTTTATTTGAATTTCTTTTCTTTCTTTCATCAACCGTATAAAGAGGAATTTCAGTAATGCGAAGAAAATTGCAATTTTCATGGAAATATCTTCAAAATTTCATTCATTTTTTTTCAACCCCATTTTCAGCTCATTCATTTTCTCATCATTGTAAGACTTTGGAAAATTCTTTTCCATTTACCCCCATCGTTTATATTTAGATAAAAAAAAATATTTTTCATGCAAATATTTTTTCATAAATAGACGCTTTAACCCTCCTCTTCGCTGTGGTGGGAGTGAGAAAGCTAAAAGACGTGGTAGAAGCTTGAGAAAAGCTCCCGCAACGGTCGGAGTTCATAAGCCACATTCATTCTCATACAGCAGCGAGCTAAATGGTTCTGCACGAGGGAGTGGATAACTATTGCAATATTTACGTTACGTCGTTAAATTTTACATACTTTCGAAGGCAGCAACGCGGGGGTGGCAAATGAGGGAGAAAATTACATTTTATGCATCGTGTGTGAGTATTAAAATGCTTACCGGAGGTTAGTTATTGCGGTTGCCATGAGACTTGTGTATAATGCTTCGTCTGTATGCATAACCCAGTCTCAATTCACATCTCAAGAAGGATGTGCCTTCCAAAAGGGGTTTTTGTACCTACCTGTACCTAAGTTTATCCAACACACTGATGGAGCTACATGGTGGGGATTTAGATTGGGTTTCAGTTTGCATTTTCTATAATGCTTGAGAGAAAAGTAATTCCATCAACTAGGCATTCCCGGAATCCTCCCCTCAACCCCATTCACTCTGGGGGGTAGTTTTAAAAGTTCACAGAACTCACTGTAGGCGTTTATTCATTGAGTTTTCCTTAAATTACCTGACTTTGTCTTTGATTATGAAAGTCAAGACAACAACTTTTTATATTTTGTTCTATGCTGGTATAACATAGAGATGTTTTCTATCTTGAGAAGCAGCCACTCATGCTAGGACAAAACTCCGTCTTCTTTATCGCATGCTTTTAATTAAAACTTTTGTATCGCACCTCCTCGTATGCCAAGATTAAAAAGCGAAAGAATTGGGGATGTTTAAAGTGCATCGAAAGTTGAGGGATGAAGTGTGGAAAATTTGTAAGAGGATTGGGGTGAAGTAAATACATAAAATTTATCAAGCAAATTTTCTATTAAAATTTCAAATTTCATGTTTTCTAAAGGGAAAATAAATTTCTTACCGTAAGATGGGGTGTTTTGAAATATATTTTTAAAGGAATTTATAATGCTAATTTAAAAAAGAAATACTGATTGGATTTCAAGTGCAACCTTAGCCAAAATTATCCGGGAAGTCCGAAAATGACCACTATTTTCATCCCCCTCCGCTCTCGATTTTTAAGAAAATTCGTCCAAAAAATGGCTTGTGGGGTACCTAATGACAACCCTAAGCCAAGTTTAGACCTGGTTTAAACTTGGTTTTTGTCTGGTTTAACTCTTTCAGGTCCGCAATCAATCTAGCGTGCTGACTGAACTAAAACCAATTTTTATAGGTTCCTTTGAGCTCAAATAAGACATTCTTAGCAAAAAATCCCAACTCAAAAATTTTCGGTTTTTCGTCCTTCCTGATCCTGTGAGTCCTTGAGTATGTCTAATATTCATAAAATAAAACATTTTCAAAATCGAGCCTTTGGGTCAGCGTATGACCCAATGGACCTGAAAGTGTTAAGTCTGGTTTAAAGTTTTTTTTATATGTGGTATCAAATGAAATCAATCTTAATTTCCTTAAATTCTAAATCAATTTTAGATAAATAAACATAAAACTTTTAAACTGGTTTAAGCCTGGTTTATCTTTGGCTTAAAGTCTTTGGTTCTTTGGTTTTGCTCAGTTAATTCTCTTAATTTGTAAGACAATATTAAAAGACTATTTTAACCTGCAGGCCACCAAGACCTTGGAGCTTCCTTAGAGCGCCAAGTCGATTTTCTCATAAACCATACAACCGGGAACTGTCGGGTCACTACCTTTAGACTCCTTATATAGTCCTCTTGCCCCTTGCATCACAAATTTTCCACCACAAAACACGTAGAAGAAGATATTAGGGAAAAACATTTTTCACTCATTTTTCACAATTTGTTCTTGAGAAATTTGCCACGAAGTTGACTGCAACTGCTATTTTTTTCACTACTTCCCCACATTCCACTCACTTCCCGCACCGTGATAAATGGCAATATTTCTAGAAAATTCTTTATTCTTTTCAACACCTATATGCTTCTGACTATGTTTTATGTTGTTTATGCTACTTATTCGCGATAATTTTGACACTGAGAAGGTAGGGTGAGAAATAAAAACAACTCTACTAGCACACGGTTCATGACGTGACTAACTTCATTCTAAGAAATTTTCCGCAGCATGGCCGTTACACCAATTTTTGAATTCCCTTCTTCTACATTTTCCTTAATAACTTTTCTTGTGGTGGTCGGATTGAGCTGAAATTTTTACACAACCTCCTCAGATAACCAAGGAACTTATTTCCAAAAGATGGAAACGCTATCTTTTATATTTATTGAGTTATAGCACGAAATATAGGGCTGGGGTCGTTCAACGACCCCGCTTGGCGGCCTAGAGGTTAAATTTATTTTAAAAACTTGTCGTTATTTTATATAAAAATTTATGAAATCTCTTCAATTAGGGGTTTTTCAATTAAATTTTTAGTTCTTTGAGTTTTTTTTTGCAACTGTTAAGTTTTTTTCAATTCAAATTTATATAAGCAAATTTAATAATAAAATGCAAGATGAATTTCAAAGCATAAAATCATTTTCTTCTCGTTAAAAATAACAATATTCCGAATACTAAATCAGCATCAAACTGATGTATTTTATTTTCCCTTTTATCTCATGTTTCGTGACATATAAATAATATATAACAAAAGGTCTTAAGTATGAAAATAGGTACAATAAGATACATCTGATGCCACGATGTCCTCCTTTCTTTTTTTCTCGGCAATTTTCCGGCTTTTCCAAGGAAGTGTGGGTGAAGAAGTAGAAATACGCGACGGATTGTTGTTCAATATCCGTGGAAAATGGATCTGGCGGAAGTGAATCACAATCAATTCCACCTTATCCCCCGCCATGGATGTTTGAGAAGATTGGGAAAACTCAAAGTGAGCTCTCCAACGGAGTTTCTATATCAACTTGCGCGCTATTGCTCTGCAAATTGTTGGCAATATCAAATTAATATTTCCCTCCTTACAGAGGCTTCCCTAGGAGGATGTGAAAGGACTCTCGTAAGCTTCCTTTCAAGGGGGTTGATAGGGTGCTGTATTGAGGGAGGGAAGAGTTAAGTTGAGGAGGTGTGTGCGATTGAATGCGATCTCGGGTGTCAGATGGGTGCAGTGTTAGAAAATCCGGGAAAATCTTTCACTGGCACACTGCAGAAGCCCTCAATGATGATGCCATGGCTTTGCTTTGAGAATACCGATCCACAAATGGTGTGTGTGCGGTGCATGTTGGGGGGTGGGTGGGACGCATGGCAAAATGGTGTGGTGGATGGAATTTCGTGCAGAATTCAATTTGCTCTTTGACAGCTTTTTCTCCATTATTTCCTCCGTGGGAGTGAGTTCTTCCTGCCATCCACCAACCAACCATATCAACTAAGTGGATTCGAGGTGTTTAAGCTGAGTATTGTGCTATTTATTCCTCCCAAAAGTGGTCTCTTGAGCACAAAAGTGGGAATAAATTTAATTTTTACAAAATACCAAAACCCCATTTTAACTCTCATCTTACTCCCTCTTTTCAACCCCGAATTCTTCTGTAAGAAGAGTAGCTGAAGCAAAGAGTTGCTCAAGTGATTAGAAATTTGAGAAAAGGATTAATTGAGAGTTGTCCAGGCGGGAGGACAGGTTAACAAGTAGATCCAACCCCTTTTAGTTCGAAAAAAGAGTGAAAAAGAAGAAAAAATCCTCCACTGAAAGCGCATTGTTGACCTGCTTTTACCGAATCCATTACGATCTGTGAGGAATGAGAAGATGGAATTAGCAAAAGGGAGACACTCCTTTGGGGATTATAATGAATAACATATACGAAAGGAAAGTAGTTTTGTGAAAGTATAGAAAAGCATTCTTAGTACTTTTGTACATTTTCATCCTCATTTATACTTTAGGAGAAAAGTAAAAGGACGTTTTTTCCACATTCGCGGATTGTTCTCTTTGCATTAATAGATGTTTGTATGAATTTGTATTATATATAACAAAGAAATACTATAGAGAACAAAAAGCTCTAGTTTTCCCTAAATAATTCAACTTTTTAATGTCTCAAATCACATTTTCACAAGGAAGAAGTTTGTGAAAATTGTACTTTATTCAAAGTTTCAAAAGCTCTTTTTTAGCGTTACAATTTCAAAATAATTTCTTAGTGTCATTGAACTCTTATATTGGACAAAATCACATGGTTTTTGTCAATATATATATCAGCGATTTTTTAACATGTATTTCAGAGTGAGAAAACAAGCAAAGAAGAAGCAAATTCAAGAAAACTCGCTATAGCCCATAGCCAGTTTTAGTTAAGAACTCAACAGAAGTGGACATGAAAGAAAGAATGAAGTTCTCATATTTTTTCTTTATTTTAATTTTTGCAAGTTCCTTTAATTTAATTTTATCACAAAAGAACAATTTTTCGCATAGAGATTGGTTGAGAAAATCAGCTAATTCTTTGGCGGAAGTTTGTGCAAAAGCTGGATGTGTTCGTGGAAAAGTTGAAAGTGGAAGAGTGAAGCCTTACGAAGCTTTCTACAGTATTCCTTACGCTGAACCTCCAGTTGGAAAGCTCAGATTTGAAAATCCCGTACCTAAAAGTGGTTGGTCAGGATACTGGGATGCTACCTTCTTCCGGGGGGTTTGTCTGCAGGATCACAATATTTATCCTGATCCAATAAGAGGATCAGAAGACTGTCTCTACCTCAACGTTTATCGACCTGTCTATAGGAAGAAAGGTGTTAAAATGCCCGTGATGGTTTTTATCCATGGAGGATCCTGGCTGGATTTCTCCTCTAGTCCAACACAATTCGGTCCTGAATATCTAATGGACAACGGGGAAGTAATCTTAGTGACGCTAAACTACCGGCTGGGGCTCTTTGGCCTTCTCTGCTCAGGGGATGAAGCTGTTAAGGGAAATTTCGCCTTCAAAGATCAACAACTCGCCATGAAATGGATTGTGGATAATATTGAATACTTTGGGGGAGACGCCGAATCGATCACACTTATTGGCCAAAGTGCTGGTGCTGCGTCTGTTCATTTGCATATGATGAACCCAACGTCTCAGGGTGAGGGACTATATTGGAATTCTTCTGCTTCGCATGTTTGGCACGTGTTTCTTCATTCTTTCTTTTAGCGCTCTTCCATCGAGCTGTTCTTATGAGTGGAACCGCGATAAGTCCGTGGAATTACTTGAAAGATTTCAAAACTCAATTCCGACAAGCTGCTCAATTCGTTGGACTTGCAGATTGGGAAACAGCCACAACTTTTGAATTAGCCGCTCAGCTAAAGGAGGTTGATGCTTTGACCTTCGTTGAGATTATTAATAGATTCTATCTTTTTGTCCTAACACCACCAAATCCACTGGGTTTCTGCATTGAAGGAGACTGGGAGGATGCATTCCTTCAGGAGAATCCTCGCATACTTTGGGCAGAAGGGAAGTACTTCCCAAAACCCATCCTAATTGGAACAACATCAAATGAAGGACTTCTGGCAGCGGTTGTAACACGGAATGAAACCTTTCTAACCATATTCAACGAGAACTTTTACAATTTCCTCCCGGTTGTATTTTCCATGTATCCGAGATATGTAACTGATGTTGTGAATTACTATCTAGGTGGTCAAGATTTCATAGATAGTACCAATGAAGGACAAGTATTCAAAGTATACCCAACAGTTGAAGATTTAAGGAAATTCTAGAAATTTTATTTAAAAGTTTTTTTTTGAAATTTTATTTTCCTTTAGATGGCTACAGATAGGCTGTTTGTATATCCGATGATAACTCTCGTTAGGCAATTCCTAGAAACAGCTGATGTGCAGGAAGATCCTATATACATTTACGAATTCGCATTTAAGGTTTCTGAAAATTACCTTTAAGGAAAATTCTTTTTCTGACTAACGAATGAATTAATTTTCCAGAGCGCTTATACATTCCTCAAATACTTTTCTGGCCAAGACATAAACTTAGGCGTATGTCACATGGATGACGTATTCTACCTGTTTACAATGTCAGACTTTATTCCAATATTCAATACAACTTCCCCAGAAGGAAGAATGGTGGACACGTACGTTCGAACAATGGTTAATTTTGCCACAAGAGGGGAAGTTAAGGACTGGAGGAGATATAGACCCTGCACAGCCTCAACGTCAACTCCGTTCTGTGATCGTCAGATTTTCTACAGATACACTGAGCTTGATCCAAACCAAGTTATGGTCTCAGTTTCCAATAAAATCGATGAAGGGATGGTGAAACTGTGGAATAGGATTGATAATGGCATCAATGCCATTACTGAAGATTAAAATTAGCTAAATTTTATTTGAGGAGTTTTTCAAGCGGTGGTTAATAAATTAATAAAGAGTTTACAGGAAGGCGAATTGACGACTATTCCTTAATTACACGAATATTTAAGATTGATCCAGAAGAATTGCCGATTGTTTTATAATTATTACGAATAATTTAAATTTTTTTTTCCAATAATACAGAACAGACGAATTTATTCTTCTGAAATAAAATATTATTCCTTAATGATCCGGAATTTTTATTTTTCCGCATAATAAAAAAAACTGTTCATTAATTTCGAATTATCTATCGAATTGGAGACTCTTTCCGGATAATCTAAATTGACCAATATTCCCAAAATAAACAAACATTGAGAATGTTTCTTTAATAATATTCGATTATTCCGAATATTTTATATAAATTCAGAATATTTAAATATTTTTCAGTCAAACACATAAACACCCCTGAATTTTCTTTTTATTAACCTAAAACTTTCTATATACCGTTTTTCATTTCCTGGTTACTTTACCTCTTAAGGCTCCAACAGATGGACGAGAAATTCCTCGTGCGGTGCGGTGCGGCGAGGATTTCGTGGCCCATCGTCGCTTCGGATTGGCCGAAAAACGTTCTCGCACGGTGAGGTGAGAGTGTGTGAGCCATCTCTCGCTTCTGATTGGCCGAAAACCTCGCCGCACCGCACCGCACGAGAAATTTCTCGTCCATCTGTTGGAGCCTTTAAGCTTTATCTATGTACTTTTCTCTGTAGCTTTTAATTGCAAAGCTCTAAATAAATGAACCAAAATTATATGATGGAATAAAGAATCTCTTTTAATATTAATAAATTCTGCATTCATTGAATAGTTTGTAGCACATAATCTGTGTATAGAATATTCAAACAATACCATTCAGTGCTACAAATTACTGCAGATGAAGCAGTAAAAGCGGAACCGACCGGATGCTACACGACGGCGTCGGGGAAAATGATAATCCCATGAAAATTCCCTTGAGATGAATTTCCGCAAAATTGAATCGTAAAATATTTGATGGTCTGGTTAAAAAACCATCTCGTTTGTAAGGCGCAATACCCTCCCCCTCTCTCTCTCGTCAGAATCCTCATTATCACTCCCAATTAATCAGACTCTGGGTGCTTGATATTTTAATAATTCACTCAGAGGTATCCCACAGGTGGAGATTTATCAAATTTATCTTCTTTTTTTATTCGTTTCAGGTGAGTTGATCATCTGGATGTTCTCTGGAGATGTTCATTGAGTAAGATTTGAGAAGGGAGACGTCTTTGAGATTTCCCTTAAATTTCTCCCCTCAACATGATGTGACGGGAAAGTTCTCTCGACAAAAAAAAATCTTCGAAGCGAAAGTGAATGAGGACGAAAAGTGAGAAAGCATTCTTTTTTTTTCTTTTTTTTATATAAAAAAAAGTATGATGTATGGCAGCGTGAAGATGGGCTTCCGTGGTGTTGAAAAAAAAGCCCACAGACAAATTTTTCCGAGTATACAATTCACTTCCGCCATTAAATTATCAATTCAAAACTCCATTCAGCAATATTTCATCATTTTCTCTCTGCCGGTAAAAGTATTTTGCCGCATTTTCCCTCTCTGTGGTGGCTGTGGTCCAGAGAGAAGGGGTGGGTGGGGTGAATCCACCCCCTACCGGCTCTTCATCACGATGGAGAGGTTCCATTTGAAAAATTATACGAAATTCCATGCAAAAGCCCATCCACGGAGGGAGGGATGGGGAAAAAGTGATTCGGTGAGACTATATCGAGGGCAGGTAGAGAGATAGGCCATCTGCCGGGTGGTGAGGGGATGAAATTAGCCCCCCATGTCTAGGCATTGGGGCCAATAGTTGGTATATAGCAGAGAAGATCCTCTGGGGAGGTCTCTGTGAAGATAAATTGTTGAAATTTTGCATAGGTTCCCACGTGCCTATCAATATACTCCAAAAACATATATAGCACCAAATGGTGAAATTCGTGCGCCGGAACTGCTGGAGCTTTTCTTCTGCCGCACCCACCCTCGAGAGTCTCTTACATTTTCCCCATCGCTCTTCTCGATGCGAGGCCTCTCGAAAATGCCGAAGTTCCATCCGTTCTCGATACCCTCTTGGGAGTAGGACGAGTTTGGTTTTGGTTATTCACGTGTGTATTTGTGAAGGAAGGGGGGCATATCAGCCAGGGAAAAGATGCCTCATTCCATATTTAGTAGAGACAGAGCGAGAGCGAGTGACGCTTGAATCAACAGTTGTTGGAAGGAAAAATTTTAAATGTGGAAACAAGTAATTTTTAAAATATTTCCAATATTCTAAAAGACTTACAAATATCCTTGAAAGATATTTAAAATATTCTTAAAGTTTTTCTAAATAATCGTAAAATTTTACAATAATATTCTCAATATTTTATAGGTTTATTCTGAAAATATTCCGAAAGTTTATTCTCAATTATTTTTAATATTCCGAATATTTTTAATGTTTTACAAATATTGTAAATATCTTTGAAATATTTCTAAAATATTAATAATGAGCCTTATTCAACGACCAAGAAACCCTTGAAATCTTTGAAATTTGTACTGAAGTTTTAAGATTTCAAGCGAATTTCAAGTGTTTCTTGGTCGTATAATAAGTCCCAATCTCAAAGATTTACAAAAATTCTCGAAATTCCAATATTCTCAAAGTTTTACAAATATTCTCAAAATATTTTTAATATTCTGAAAGTTTTATAAATATTCTGAAAATTATTCAAGTATTTTGAAGTTCCTTAAGTTTTACAAATATTCTGAATAGAATTCCAATATTGAGCCTTATTCAACGACCAAGAAACCCTTGAAATTCACTTGAAATCTTGAAATTTTAGTACAAATTTCCAAGATTTTAAAGGTTTCTTGGTTGCTGAATTAAGTTTAATAAATATTCTACAAATATTTTCTATATTCTCTAAGTTTTACAAAATTTCCGACATTTTTTATATATTCTGAATATTTTACCAATAATCTCAAAATATTCCGAATATTCTCGAAGTTTTACAAATATTCTAAAAATATTTTCAGTTGTTCTAAAATTGAGAATATTTGTGAAACTGAGGAAATTATAATAGGAATATTTGTAACACATTAAGAACTCTTTTTATAAAACTTCTTAAACAAACCCGAGGAAGCTTTTAGATTTCTTTAGATGCACCGCTGAATATCAAAGATGAAATTGAATTATAAATTAAAATACTCCGTCGTTTGTTGACTAAGACAACCACGTTCAGATGTTGGCCTATGAGGGGGCAGGATCTGTAGCAAAGTGGCGGGAAATCGAGTTCAATATGGTGTGTATACAAATGCTGAAAATAGGTAGTAAAAGATTTATAACTCACGTCATTATAATAGAGTTGAATTCCTCCCTTTTTCCACGAACCCCTCCAAGCATATAATGCGGGTTGTAGAGCCAACAAGCCCATGGGATGGAAGTCACTTAAAAATTTTTCTTTAGAAAATTTATAGCCACACAAGTTGTCAAATCAATAATCCTACATCATTCGTTTAATGTCTTCATTTCTCACAAAAACCCTTCTCTATTATGCATTAATAAACTCGTCTCCCCTTTTCTCCTCATACATTGTTTTCTCAAATGGATAATTTGTATGCTGATTGCGTGAAATTTTCAGAACGCACAACTCAATAAACATTCTCACTTTCCTCAAGCTTATATTTTTTTTTCTTCTAAAGAGTCAGCCGGAAGGGAATTTTATGATGTCTCTATCCGCTGCCAAAAAAAAAACTTCCAAGAATATTGAGATAAATTATTTTCACTTCTCATGCGGGATTTCCGTTTTCATTTTTCCGAGCTCTTTAAGGGGAAATTTTTCTCGTCAATTGGACTATTTTTTGCCCAATTACCGGGTAATGTTGAGGAAAAAAGCACCTGAAATCACATTTTACGGTTATTAATTTCTGCGGCAATTGAGAAGCATCATTCGAATGGAATTGTTAATTTTTGGCGAGCGAAAAAAATAATAGAGCTCGTGGGAAATATATCAGTTGGTTGCATTGTCCGATTGATTTATATATGCATCGGTGGTTCATTTATGGGGTTCAAAATTCATTGAGAATTTGCATGATCGGTTAGTTGTTGCATTTTCATGAAAAGGAAAATTCGCAAAGGGAATGCATCTGGGTTGAAATAATGTTAAGAATACAAAATTCCAATGAAGAAGAATATTAAAGATTTATTAAAAAAATTCAAAGAATTTTGAGGACAGAAACATACTTTGACGAATATTTATTTAAAACTAAAAGATGAATTATTTTTCCTACAATAATTATCTTTCGAAATGTTCTGAAATAATTTAAAAAAGTACCTGATAAAGCTGCAGAGATCTGCAGGCTCTGATTTGTAATATAATTTTTTGTTTTAATAATTTTTATGAATTTTAAACAACAAAGGGCGGAATTCATTACTCAGTGGGGATTAAAATTTTAACTCAGTTTTTAAGTCGGTTTTAAGGTTTTAAGTCTGTTTTTTAAGTCTGATTTAAAAAAACTGTCTAAAAACCTTGAGACTGACTAAAAACCTACTTAAAATTTTAAGCTGTAGGTAACAAAGCTTTTAAGGCTAAAACTAAGCTTATTAAACTGGGCCTAGTTTTTTTTTAATTAGGCCGAAATCTTTCAATTTAGGCATATTTTTTTTAGGCTAAGCCAAAGTTTTTACGCTATACTTAAGCTTTTTTGGCTAAACTTATAAGTTTTTTATGCTATTCCTGATTTATACAAGCGCCTTAGGTTGGTTTTAGGTTAGATCTAAAAGTTTTTAGGGTCAGGCTAAATTTTGATACGCGCATTGGTATAGAAATTCGTAAAATCATCCTAAAATTCACTCAGCTCTGATTCAGCTTGACCTAACTTTAAAAACCTTAAAAGCCTAACCTTAGAAAATTCTGACTCTGCTTTAAAAAACTAAAGTTTCCTTTAGAAAGTTAAACGTGGGCTAAGAAACGGACTTTAAGTCGTACTTGACAGTAAATTTCATCCAATATTCCTTTAGATGTTTACCCCTTGGAAAAATAATTACCATGTTTGTTCAACGGAATTACATAAAATAGGTCAAATTTGCATTATACCCAATGCTGTGGGATTTTAAGCCACTCACTCCCCCCCCTACTCATAACGCTGGAAGTGCATAGGAATGAATAAAGATTAGTTGTGAATTTTCTCATTTCTGTAACGAAAATCCTTTCTGACACTGCAGACATTTCAAAATGTTGAGCTTTTTTGGGGGCGGAGAGCTTTTTATGAATTCATACATCCAATTCAACAAGTTAGCTCAGTGTGAGCACTATGAGAGAGAAGAAAAAATAGCTATATTTTCACTCAATTCCTCCTCTGGCTGTGCGTTCTGATTATTGTGAATAATGTAGTGAGAGAGTTTACCATGTCATAAACAGACATTACATACGGTTCGTAGATCCCAGGAGGACTTACGCATAATTCAAAAGGGGCTGATTAACACTTAAATATTAATGTTGAGCATATTCCGTCTAGAACCGAAATTCGCTGATGCTTTTCTCTTGGGGCGGAGAAAAGCGAGAACAAAGAATTCGAGGGAAAGGTAGAGAATGAAACTATATACAATCTGAATGATGGTGGGGAGGCATAAAAAAATCCTATATATGCGCATAGTTGGAAATTTCGGTCATTTGGGTGGAGTTCACCTAAAGCTCCCATCCTTGCTTGTTCTTTCAATCATTTTCCATTACACAAGCCGAGATAATTCCTCCCTCATTTGGGAATTGATTGAATTCTTGTTGTTTGGTCCTTGTTATTGGAATACGTTCTGCTGACTGAATGTATAGTCCCTTAGTTACTAATGGGAAGGGTACGACGCGAAGGAAATTCAATATATTCCATTTGAAAAGTCAATCATAACGCGTCCAGTTATAAGAGTTGGTATACCACAACGCGGATGGGTCAGTCTATGCGTTATAATTTAATTTTTAAGTAGTATTAGTAGGCAAAGGTGATTTTTTTTTATGAAATTCATCAATTCGAAAGACAAAAATGGTTATATCTCAAGTTCTATTGCACATACAGAAATTTATTGACTAGTTTTGGAAAGGTATTGAAATAAGCTATAATCTGACATATATTTCGATACATTTCAAGGTCACCTCCAGAACACAAAATTGCGGATTTTTGTTCTACCAAAACAGTTTTTTGGACTTTTTGTCCTCAAGGAATTGTTTTAGAGGTTTCTGATGTTCCAGAAAGTTGTAGAGAATTGCAAAACCTTTAATTTGATACCAAATTGAGCAAAATCGGACAATCCGTTCAAGAGATATGACTCTTAGAACTTTTCAAATTCATGAATTTTTCAAAAGGCTATATCTTCTAAACGGCGACATAGATTTTCTTCATTTTCGGACTGATGAAAGATATTGAGTCAGGCTACGACATATCAAAATTTAAAAGAAATCTATGATGGGGATTCGGAGATATTGCCCCTTAAAGTTAGGCAATTTTTGTTTTTGTTTTTAACGCCTCTTGCGGTTGTTTTTGGAACTTGAAATGTTCTAGACAGTTGTAGGGCTTATCGAAACCTTTCATTTGATACCAAGGTGGTCAAAATCGGTCAAGCCGTTCTCGAGTTATATCGAAAAAACACTTTTTGCTTTAGACCGCCATATTTGCTAAACCGCTTGACCGATTTTCAAGTATGAATTGTTGATGAAAACGTCTCACTGAGCTCTACAACATACTAAAATTTCAGACCTCTAGCTATAAGGGAACTGGTCGACGGTATTTCAAAATGGCGGACGGCGGCCATCTTGGATTTTGAAAATGCGAAAAAATGAAAATTTACACCCACATTTCTATAGAAAACTTCAAACCGGAAGTCTCTATCTCTTACCGTTCTTGAGCTATAAGGCAAAGTTTGGCGCACCGGCCGGCCGGCAGGCCGGCCGGCCGGATCAAAAATTTTCCACCACCACTTTCGTAATGTGGGTTGTCTAAAACATGCTCATACCAAGTTTGAGCCCGATCTGAGGTGGTCGGTTTTTCCGACGATTACAATACTTGGTATGCCACGATTGTGGTATACCAACTAATATCCTCATTATTCTTGTTATTTGCACTTCCTGCATTTCCCGGGAAAATTTCGGAAACTGTAACAATTAGACGAGGATTTATTATTTATCAATATCCACGACGAATAATTAATGGGAGAAATGGAATTTTCAATAAATCAAATCTGATGTGACTGAATCTGATTACTTTTGGCATTTAATTTAATTTGAATTTATTATAAATCTTTAACTAAACGTTGGAAAAAAAACAAGAAAATTCCAAACTAATTAATCACAATTTTGTCTTTAGTGCAAAAATCAAATTTCTCAATAGATGGCAGCACTGTGTATTAGTTCTAAACTCTTCTAAAATCAACCTATTCTATTCTCTGACATTGACACACAATATAATGATTTAATCTCATTCAAAATGATGCTATTTATATAAAATACAATTTATTACCACCCAATCTTTTCACAACAAAATTTTATTTATCGTCCAAACATCATTCTGGGTGAATTTTGCAAATTTCCGCGCACTCGTTGAAATTCGCAACAGCTGGTGCTAAATAGAAATATTGTGATAACAATGAAAATATTATTTCGCGATGTGTCTCAAACGGAAAAAGACTTGGAGTGTTGTGCACATTTTAGCTCATTAATTCACGCATGATTATCCAATGGTACAACATCCTACCAGGCAAAAAGAGAAGCTGTCGACGTGACAGACACAATAGATTTATATATCTGCCTCTGTGAAAATAATCACCAAATTTCTAAAAATATCAATCAACACACATTTTATTATTTTGGGGGAGCCAGCACTATATGGAGGAATGCTTAGAAATGTGAAATTGGAACTTTACATAGCTCGGTACTTGGAGCACTTGAGAAGAAGGTGTATTGTAACTAATCGATTTTGTGAAAATGAAATAAAAATTATTATTTTTTTTAATAAATTAACATTTAATTCTGGCATTAAACGTAAATTCTTCACAAATATTCTTTTATTCTGATCAATAAAAATAAATTGTGTCGAATAATAAATTGTGCGAAAGAAAATTACCTTCATTCGGACTTCAAAGAACAATCTAAATTAATTATTTTTTCACTAAATTTATTTTTTTTTAATAATGAAGATGAATATTCACTTGAAAAACAGCACACAGTATCTTAGAGCTTTTGAAAATTCTTCAAAATATTTTCAACTTCTTCGTGGAATGGAGTTATAGATAAATTTTTGAATAGCAATTGTAAATATCCAAGACACATGAGCACAGTGAAAAGAACTTTCATAAAATTTACATTATCCTCCTCAAAAATTTTGCCAACGTTATTGATAACACAGAAAACATAAAAATATGTTGCGAATGTAAGTAAAATGAAGAAAATACTCAATTGAGACTGATCACCATGGACACGTTGCAGTGTACGCGATGTAATGCACGATTTGAAGAGTTTATTGAATTTTTCAAAATTCATCTCTAAAACAAACTCAAAAGTGAACCAAACTCGAATGAAACGAACACTGTAAAAGAAAAGGAGCATAATTTTCATTTATATAGTGATAATTTTATTGAAATTTAAAAATGTTGCATTACCATATGCTAAGTTCTCAGGTAAAAGTGATAGGTAAACCACAATGTACTTGTAGAAACTAAGATTTTTTTTACTTGTAAATAAAAATTAAAGAGAAAATTAAAATTAAAGAGATTTCTACTGAAATAATTTTCGAAGTTTTCCATCAAAGTAGACACGTTAAAGAAAAAAAGAAATATTTCGATAAAAATGTGAATTTCAGATCGTTAAAAAAAATATAAAAATCCAGTAATTCTTTCCAATATTTTAATACCTATTTACAATATCTGTTCATCAAAAACAAATAGTACCAAATGTTAGTTTCTCATTGAAAAGTAAATTACTACCCTTTGAACATAAAAAAACAATATTTTATAAATTATTAATTTGTTGAAGCTTCAAGGGTTGTTTTGTGAAATCCTTTGTAGTGCTATGCAAACAATATCAAGAGGATGGTTCAACCTCAATTATGTGAAACAAATTCATTTTTTGTTGAGCAAAATGTATGAGGAATTTCTCTAATCTCGATCAATATCGACCGATTCCCGAGAAACATTTTTACTTTTTTTATGTTAATAGGTCAATCCGGATGATGAAATAGGGATTAATCGAAAGCTAATTAAATGTAGTTTCGATTGCCAGTGGAATTTTGTAAATTAACCCCTTCGTCTGATTCATATAAAATACTGATTTCTCGGAATTGGGCATCCCCCTGAATAATATTGATCCTATCGATCAAGGTGAAAACATTAAAAATTTAATTAAAAACAAATCACAAAACGTAATTTGACAAAACACATTAAATTAATTTTAAAAATTTATCTTGAATTTAGATTAACTGTTTAGATAAGATTTTGAGACTGTTTTATTTGACTTTTGTTCGTTTTTGAAGTCTTTTTTCGTAGTCGGTAGAATTAGACGCAATACTCATCTGGCCTCAACCAAGGCTACAAATTCTCTACTACATCTATGGACTATGGCAGGTCGTGAGAGAGAGTAAAAGTAGGCGAATAAATGGAAACGTTGGTCGTTGAGAGGTTGAAACAATGCTGAATCGCCAGGAAAATAAGAAGATGTGGTCTTCCCTCTAATTTACACGTTTATTCTTCTTCTCTGCACCTACACGGGCCTCTTGAGGGGTTTTCTCGCAGCCGAGTTGATCTCTGATGCCCTTCGTTGCGGCTGTACGTCTCTGGTGGTGGCACAGGATGATTCAAATCCCTCGTATCTTCTTCAGACGGCGATGAGCGTCTCCCAGGTTCTTCTCGTGGTGCTTCTTCTCGACGGGCGTCTTCTCGACGGGGGTTTTGTGTCGCCCCGGAGATTAGTGTGCAGAGTTTGAGCTTCTCTGACACTCGCGGGAACTTGGCGTCCCGGCGATGATATACACTGGGCGTTGGACTTGCCCAAATGAAGCGCACGTACGGGAGTTTAACGTCCCGACGGGAATGAGCACTGGGATTGAGCTTCCGACTCAACGGGATGAAACTTTCCCGGAGGTTGTCAGGCACCAAAACGTGAGTCTCCCTGACTGACAAGGTCCTCGTAGATCCTTCCGAAACGGTGGTGCACAGCTCCTTCAATTTGTATCGGGCGCCAGCTCCCAAGATAAGGAGCTTGAAGGAGGTTCAGCGTCGTTCTTCGCTCTCTGATGAGGAATTCTTGCAGTCACCGCGATGGCTTCCGGCGGGAGGACTTCAGACTGTGGCACTGCACAACTTTTATCTATTTTTGGGAATATAAGAGAGAAGTTATGAGTCTCTTCTTAATGAGCTCTCATGGCAGACTAACTACCCACTGCCACAGCAGTGGGATACAAGGAACAGAACATACACTAAAACATACACAAGTGCCGTCACTACCCCTCCCCTTTTTGGAGACTTTTCAAATGATTCAGTTGGCATTCCTGTGTGGGACAAATTTGAAAATGTGCACGTTACAAGGTTAAGAGAACATTTGTTGTAAAAATTCACGCATTCGGTAACTTTTTTAAAAGAAACTTTAACAAGTTTCTTTTCGATGCTAATAAAAAAACTAAAGAAAGAATGACAAAGGGGAAGTCAAGCTAAAACTTCAAAGTGACATGAGGGAGTTGGGGCTTTAACGCGAAGCAAGAAATTCAATTTCAACAAAAAAAAAGTTTTTTTATTCATAGCTATAAGACTACAAGTTAGGCGTAAATTTATTTTTTTAGGTTATTTTTCAACAATAAATTAAATAACACATTTAAAAAAAATTCTTAATATTACTTCTGTGTAAAAGTCATGACAATTGCTGCATAAGACGCTGATAGCTTTAGAATCTGCAAAAGGAAATTAGAATAAGAACTAAATTTATGTTAAATAGAGAACTCTAACCTGAACTAGAGACATTAGGCCGATATCGTACAATCCACCAGCTTTGAGACCAATAACTTGAAGACTATTGGTCATCATGAGAAGAATTATTTTCTGATCTTTCAAACTTAAATCATACCAGTTTGTCTGGTAGAGGTTCTTGAAGATTTCCTTCGATTCAGATCGAATAATTTCACCGAAGAAGCATAAAAGAGCAAGTTGGATTAGCAAACTAACCAACATAATATGCAGCAGCAAGTAATTTGGAAAGAGCTGAATGTAAAATATTACAACGAGAAAAGTCAAAGTGCTAGATATGAGTTGAACCAATGAAATAAATTTCATTATATCATTGAATATATGCAAAACTCGTATCATTTCAACATGCTTCCGTATAAGACAAAGAAGAAATTTCGGAAAAGTATCTGAATTATCTCCAAAAATATTAATTAGCTTGTTAATGGACTTCAAAAAGAAAATAATGTAAATTCCAATAAAAACAATCGCCATGTCCGAAAAGACAGTCCACGAGGCAACTACATAAGTGAATATTATTGTTAAGAGTTTATGTATGAAGTGAGTTGCATCTGGGTTGAGACCAGGAATAGCTATAATCAAGTAATCACTCAATGCGAACTTGAAGGAACAAATAATTGCAGTCACCATGAACATAGCAAAGAAAATTCTAAAAATATATTAAAAACACAATTTTATTGTTAAAGTTTCAAAAATTAAAAAAAAAAAAAGTAATAAACCTTACCTGAAAAACAACATAGAGTATCGTAGAGCTTTTGCAAATTCCTCTTGGGACACCTTCTGGATGATTTCATCGTCTTCAGTTTTCTCATGATGACCCAGTATCCAATTCAAGAGACTTTCAACTTCTTCGTGAAATGGAATTATAGCATAATTTTTGAGCAACATTTGCGTACAACCAAGACACATTAGCACAGTGAAAAGAACTCTCATAAAGTCAATATCTTCATCCATAATTTTTGTAATGTTATTGATTGTAAAGTAGATAAAAATGGACATAGCAAATGTTAAGAAAATAAAGAAAATGCTCAAATACAGCCTATCACCACGGATGCGCCTCAATGTACGCGATGTAATGCAAAATTTGAGGAGTTTAATGAATTTTTCAAAATCCATCTTTGAAATAAACTCTAAGATTATCAAGAAAATCAATCGAATCCGAATTATTAAAACTGAACCGTACTCCATAAAAAACAAACACCAAATGAGGCATAAAATTGAATTTTCCTTTAAATATATTTTATTGAAAATTTAAAAAGTTACCTTAACATATGCTGACTTCCCAAGATTAGTATTGGGTAAGCTAAATAGATTTATAGTAGAAGAGAATTTTGTTTTCAAAATCGAATTTATTTTTCAGTTTATTAAATCAAATTTTTCATTTATTTTGAATGTTCAAAAAACAGCCTGAATAATTATTAAAACTTAAAAGATCAGACTGTAAAATGTACTGGTAAGCTGACCAAGCTTACGAGAGCTGTGTTTCTTTCAGTGTACCAATTTTGTGAAAGAAAACTAGAACGCAAATTCATTTAAATACGCGCAAAGTCGGGAAAAGTTGAAAAGTCATCCCGCAAGAAATCTTTAAAACGCCATATCTCGGGAACGGCTCCATAGATTTTCGAGTTTGAGCTATCGTTGGAAAGGTCTTAACATCAACTATAATATATTAAAATATGAAGTCAATCGATAATAGCATTTTCGAAATATTCGAGTTCGAAATTTTCGAAAATTTTTATTTTGATTTTAGCGCCTCTCGCGGTCATTTTTCGAAGTTTCAATGTTCTAGACATTTGTAGGGCTTCACGAAACCTTTCATTTGCACTTGAGTTGATCAAAATCGGACTTGTAGAACCCGAGATATGACATGCCAACTTTGGAAGGCTATATCTCGAGAACGGAGACATAGATTTTCTTCATTTTTGGCATGGAGCTAGATAATATAGTCAGCTATAACATATCAAAAAATAAAGCAAATCGATAATGGCGTTTTCGAGATATTCATCGAAAACTCATCGAAAATTTTGTTTTTGATTTTTGGCCCCCTAGCGGTCACTTTTGAAACTTCGGATGTTCTGGAGAGTTGTAGGGTTTGTTGAGAGCTTTCATTTGACCCCGGGTTGATCAAAATCGGTCAAGCCGTTTTCGAGTTATGGTCGATTTTCGATGAAAAATTGTGGCAGCCATATTGGCTAAACGGCTTGACCGATTTTCGAAAATGAGGTATCGTTGGAAAGCTCTTGATGGCCCCTACAACATATCAAAATTTCAGATTTTTAGCTATTACAGGGGCTGAGATATAGCGAAAACAAAATTTTGAGGTTATTCAAAATGGCGGACGGAGGGGTGGGGGGGTGGATTTGACCTCATAATCGGATGTCTTCCGGTCGATATTTAAACTTTGCCGTTGACCGCAAGTCTCTATCTATTACCGTTCTCTTGTAATTTAGCAAAAGGTTCCGGACGGACGGACGGCCGGCCGGCCGGCCGGCCGGCCGGAAAAAATTTTTTGGCGCATACGTTTTTTGGAATGTGGGGACCCTAATTCGTGCTCATCCCAAGTTTGAGCCCG